>NC_135537.1:98581097-99218597 GCF_045843805.1 Urocitellus parryii | reverse complement strand
ACACATAATCCCAGCAGCTGAGAAGGCTGAGACAGGAGGATTGCGAGTTCAAAGCCAGCTTCAGCAATTTAGCGAGACATGAAGCAACTCAGTGAGACTCTGTCTCTAAATAAAATACAAAATGGGGTTGGGAATCTGGCTCAATGGTTGAGTGCCACTGAGTTCAATGCCTGGTACCAAAAATAAAGAAAGAAAGAGAAAAGGAAAAAAGAAATCACAGCCTTTTTGAGGTAAGCAGAGCCATTCTTTGTCAGTATAGACACAGCCTACTTATCTTGGATTCACTTTGAGTCTCCTGAACTTCCATGTATCTTGGATCTGCAAGAATTTTTTGCCTATGGAACATCTCAAACACTGTATGTGAATGGAAAAGGGGACATATATATTTTGTATAGTCCTTTGTGACATTTGGATATCCCAAAATGCAGGTTCAAAGTTCATAGATTAAATTATTAAGACTTTCAATATGGTGACAGCAAAGGATTGCAAATATTTGACACTTCTATGCTTGAGGCCTCCACAGATATGAGGTATTCCCCAAAACCTCCTGTTGACATGGCAATATTCAGAGGCAACATGATTAGATTATGACAGTTGTAACCTGATCAAGTCCATCTTAGATGGAATGGACTGATTGGGTGTTAACTGTAGGTACATGGGGCATGGCTGGAGGGGATGATCACTGGGGGCATGGTCTAGAAGTGTACATCTTCCCTGCTGCAGTCTCTTCTCTCTCTCTCTCTCTCTCTCTCTCTCTGTCTGTCTCTCTCTGTCTGTCTCTCTCTGTCTGTCTCTCTCTGCCTCATAGCTTTCGCTGGGGGAGCCTACTCTTCCCCCATGATATGCTGCTTCAACATGGTTCTAGAGCAATGGAGTAGACAATCTGTGGGCTGAGATTTCTGAAACCATAATCCTCAAATAAACTTTCCCTTTTCTAAGTTGTACCTTGTGTTACAACTTGTGTTGTTTGGGTCACAGCAAGGCCATATATATATATATATATATATATATATATATATATATATTCTTCATAATCATAAAACCATCCCTGAAATTATGAATTGAATTCCTCATATGCCCAGTGCCATCTTTATTTTATTTTTATGTGGTGCTGAGGATCGAACCCAGCGCCCCGTGCATGCCAGGCGAGCGCACTACCGCTTGAGCCACATCCCCAGCCCCTCTCCTAGTTTCTTACAGAATAAAATGAATAATCAAAAGTAATTGATCATTTCACTCAAGATTGAATTAAAGATCAAGCTACAACAAAATCTGAAACTGATCATTTTAACTAGTTCTTCAATATTCTATAATGCAAAACCAAAATTAGTTGAACTGTTTTTATTGCATGGCTAACAGAATTCACTGTAATAATTCTATAGTCACAAGACAGGCAGTCCTCACTTGCATGGTATTATTTGAACTGACATTAACACATATTAGTATAGTGTCATCACTCTATTACCATGGATGGTGTTTGCATGTGGTTTTTAGTGTGTCTTTGTTGCTGTTCATTAAGGTGTTATTGATGGTGCTGTGAGGTTAAGTCCAACAGACCTAGAATTGCCCTGAGCAGTACCACTATGGTATCTGCATAGCAATAATTTTTGGTTAATGCATAAAATATACTTTTCAGTGTTGTTTTGTGACCACGCATTTCAGGGATTTGGGCATGACTTGTCCCAGTTTATCAACACTGCTTAATCAGTAAGAATTTGTACCTGGTCTTGGAGACAACCGCAGTGGGTTCTGCTATTGGGGCTAATTACATAGCAGAAATACACTTCTGTCACTAGTGGAGTGTTAAGAAATCCCAGTCAAAACTATGGATTCCATAACTCCAAGGCAGGTTGCACACAAGCTGGTAGTTTCTGATTTTAGGTAGAAGACATCTACACAGCTCTTACACACAGTAGGAGCCCATATCTGTCTTCTTAGAACCTCTTGTTGTGAGGTGTTTGGCTCCGACTCATCCTAGTTTTAATGTTGTATCTGTTATATAATTTTACTTCAGTCATTGTAGATTTCTATGTATTGTCACTTTGAGTCCTCTATTCCTTCTTTAATAATTTATCCTAACTACTGCCATTTGTGCATTTACATGTGATATTTTTATCAGTTTTATGCACACATGATTTTGAATTTTGATACTCCTAAAATATTGTGTAACTAAGACTCATTATCAGGATATAGGTCAAAACTTTATTCTAAAGTATTATTATGTATCCTTGTACATAATAATATGTACCTTGTATATGTACCCTGCCCTACTCCAGGAGAGCAGGCTTTGAAAGATCTTTTATACATGTATTTCACTCAGGGACACTGCAGTTTATTTCACAGGGTTGCAGTGGGTTATTTTACATATTTGAGAGAAACACAGATACCACACAAACTGCAATTGCTGAACTGGATTTAACTACTCAATAAACTGAACTGTTGGGTAGTTCTTTGGTCTGGGGCACTATGAAGACAGAAACCCTCTGACATGTATCTCACAATGAAGAGGAGCTATTACTGTGGCCCAAGCGGTGGGGAGGGTGCATCACTTATGATTATAATGGCAACAATAATAACAATAACTGGCCATGGGTAAAACAGGAGTTTGTTTTTCTCAAGAATCAAAAAGCTCAGGATAAAGGGCTGATAAGGGCAGCTCCTCAAAACTCACCTAGGATATGCTATTGCCACAATCTTTACATGGTTGCCTCACACCAAACATCACATCTATCATCCAGGAAGGAAAAAAAATTAATCAGAAGAGCTGAGAGGTGAAATAACAGCCATACCAAGAGTTTAGCCTAATCTTCTAAAACCTTCCTTAGAAATTAACCCACTGATTTTCTCTTACATTTCATTTGCTAAAGGAAGATTTACATGACCACATCTAACTCAAGGGATTAAGAGAGTATAAAATATTTTGTTTTCTAGAATTTATAATAGAAATGGGAATGAGGTCATGAATGACTTTATTTTTTTGGGAGGGATGTACTGGGGATTGTACTCAGGGGTACTTGGCCACTGAGCTGCATCTCCAGCCCTATTTTGTGTTTTATTTAGAGACAGGGTCTCACTAAGGTGGTTAGTGACTTGCTTTTTGCTGAGGCTGGCTTTGAACTCTCCATCCTCCTGCATCAGGCTCCTGAGCTATTGAGATTGCAGGTGTGGGCCACCACACCTGGCCATGAATGGGCCTGAGTCCATATATAAACACAGACAACATAAATATCTCAAAATTATTCCACTACATGCTGTGAGAACATATCATCTTTAAGTCTACTAATGCCATTTGTAAGTTATCTGCTTTGGTGTGGTATAGGAAAAGGTTAAAAAACATTGCTTTGCATTTGTTGGGAAGAAAATACTTAGAGCACTAACTAAACAGTAAGTCTTCTTCATTATGTGACAGTTCTATGATTATATCTTACACTATCATGTAAAATTTCACATAAGCTGTTGTGATAAAAATAAGTTTCCCTGACTTTTAATTGAGCAGGGAGGTTTTTATTCAGCCACAAATCCCTCCATCACACCATGTCTACCTCACTGAATAATCAAATCCAGATGTGACAGATAGGGAAGACAACGTGTCCATGATGGACAATTAATCAACCACTGGGGATGGCTCTGCCAGTTTTGAGATAGCAAATAAGCTTAAGAACTAACAGCATCCAATTTTGTGGCTGAATGAATATGCAAATAATTAAAATTTTGTGAATATATATGTTCAATTCTGTAAATGGATTGGAAGTTTGAGTTCATTGTTTGGACATTAGATGGCGCCAAGAAAGTGAATTGAAATGGTTTAGATTTTTACATTTTGAGCTTAGGGTTTCCCTGACATTTTATAGGACATTTATTATACTGTTAGATGAATATCTACTCAAAGGAATTAAAGAAACGTATACATAGAATACATTGGGTACTGGAAGCCCATGACTGAATGGATCATATAAAAGAAAAGATGGTAAATAGAATACACTCAATAGTGAGATTAGTTTTAATATACTATATATATATATATTTGGTTTTTGTTTTGGTACTGGAGACTGAGCTCCGTGGCACTTGACAATGTATCCACATCCCCAGCCCTTTTTTGTATTTTTATTTAGATACAGGGTCTCACTGAGTTGCTTGGTGCCTCACCATTGCTGAGGCTGGTTTTGAACTAGTGATATTCCTGCCCCAGCCTCCCGGTACTATGAATTTTTATAACATTTCTAAGGTTTTTAACACTGGCATGGAATTTTCAGTGATTTTAGATAGTAAAATTCTTATAATTCTAAAAATTTTCAATAGATATTCTGTAAATGTTCTTAGATCAATTCTTTCTAGCATATTATATAATAACATATCACATATATACCTTACCCATTTCTTTATATTATTGACCTGGATACCTGCATAAGATTCTGAATACTCCTAGATATTTGGAATAATTTAAATATGGGCACTATAATAGAGATAGATTCTTTTTTAATCTACTAAAGTAATGGTTTTGTCATTCATAATCCTATTTACCAACACCTCCTTTCTAGAGGATCTCAAAAATAGAATACTCATCATATTATTAATGCTGAGTTGTGAAACCTGGTACTTGGAAGAAGAAAGGTATAATAAAATGAAAAATTTAGGTCAGAAATAAGACCAAGTAGACAACAGAACATTTCTTTTTTAAAAATTTTTTTATTTGTTTTAATTTGTTACACATGACAGTACAATGACCTTGACATATCATACTTTTGAATCAGATGGGATATGATTTATCATTTTTCTGAGTGTACAGGTTGCAGAATCACATTGGTCATGCAGTCATGTATATACACACAGCAATAATAATGTCTATTTCATTCTACTATTCTTCCTTTCCTCCTATCCCCGCCCCTCCCCTCCTATCACTTTTCTCTACCCAGTCTAAGGTGACATTTCTACCCTCGTGTATTATGTGAAGAAAAGTGAAGAGAGAAGTAGATCAAGCAGATCAAATGCTAAGTTTACTACCTCCACACATGACTTCCATTGAAACTTAATCCCCTTGATAACTAATCCAAGGCTAAAACAGACAATGATCAAATGAATTTATTTAGATCTACCTGAGATCATTACCACTAGAGAGAAACTTCTATTTTCTCTGGCATGTTGATAATTCTTATTTTGTATGTCTTAGGGATTTTACTCTGATACCTCCATGTTGTGTGATGTATGTGTATGTGTGTATTTGTGTGCATGTGTATTGAACACTTTGTAGGCTGTTTTCCATCAAGAAATAGAGTAGCATGTTGAAGTGATAAGCACACTTCATTTAATAGATGGAAAATATCATGATCATCTTGAATTCATTTTTACCTGGTTTCCATGTATGTGAGATTATAATATTCAATGTAGAACAGTTTTACAACTGTTTCTGATAGAAAAGTATATATAACATATTTTACACATAAGTGTAGGAGGTTTTCCAGAAAAAAAAATTTAGTCCTCTAGATCACTCTAACCTGAAATAGGAGTCTCATGACAAATATGCTGGCAGAGATAAGTCTTCTCTTTCTTCTCACAGCTAGAAATAATTGATAATTACTAATAAGTATATTTAATATAAAGTTACACTTAATCATAAGATGTAAAGTCCTCAGAATCAATATCTGAAGGAATACTTTGAAGCCAGTTTAGTAACCATGAGCTTACACATCCATAAGTCATGCAGTTTCAAATATAGCCAAAGTTCTAGGTAATTGACCATAATGTTCTATTGCCTATCGTGGGAAATATGCCTGGATTTAGAGTTATTCAAGATGGAAGAGCTGATATTTTACTTATTTAAAATAATTTATAAAAATGTTAAGAGGTGTATATCCATAAACATAATAATTATTTTACACATGTTTAATTATTCTTAAATATATGGGCAAATAAAATAATTGTCCATTATGTGGTTTTAAGAAATGGATATAGAGTTCCTAAACAGTTTGTTATATGTGGGAATAGGTTAAAGGTATGTACTAATATTAGACTTTTTAAAATTAACATTATAACCCATACTGTCCAGGAAAAAAAACCAAACAAGAAGGTAATCAGATGTAACTTCTGATTAGAAGAGAAATTAAAGTGTTTTAAGATTATTTAAACATTTCAGAGAAGGCAAAGAAAATATAATTGAATACAGAGGTGAAAACTAGTGAATAACATAAGTAAATTAAAATGTATCAATAATTTTATCACATGAAAAATGACTAATTTCCACCCTAAACACACAACTGTTTCAAGACTAGATAGAAAAAGTCTGATTATATGCTGCGTCAAATGTACAGGTAAAGATAAAAAAAAAAATCTTAGTTTTATAAAAAGTATTAAAAATGTTTGAACATCAATAAAAGTCCTAAAATATATGCAGCACAATTTTTTTTTAAGAACTGGAAAATTAAACAGCCCATAAGCACAGTTGAAGAAAGAATTAGTGAACTGGAAGTTGTAATTGAAGAAATCACTTCATACACAGAATATATGTTAAAGAAATAGAAAATACAGAATATTTAGAAATAAATCTATGTTCTTTCTAAATTTCCTAGTATGTGGTATTCTCTCATCGAGCACAAATGGATTAAGACAGACTTGATAAGACTAAACAGATCTTCAAGTCTTAAGAAACATAAATAAAATTAATAAGCACTCATGATCATTAGAGTAAAACCAAAATATCAAAGAAGTATATACAAATAAGTATATATAATGCAGTATTCTGACTAATGTGAAGTTAAGGGCTTTAGAGTCTTGCTCACACTTGACAGCTTCTGGAGAGCAGATATCCAATATGGTTCCATCTTTAGTTTTTTGGTGTGTAGTAGTGTCTCACATTTAAGTACCATCTGACCTTGAAGAGCTTATGAGGTGGAACAAAATTCATCCTGTGACAGGTGTACAAGGAAAATGAGGTGAGAAGACAGAGGAAGAAAGAATTTTTGACTACATGATGAAGACATAATCAAAGAGATAGTATGTGAAACAAGAGTGAAGTATTAACTCAGTTGGCAATAACTATAAGAAAATGACATGAGCAAAATATGGAGATGAATACCACATTTGGGGAATATCATATAACTATACTTAGCTAGAAAAAAGAGAAAAGATACAGTGATACACATGAGGAACATGGACTTCCCTGCAGTAACATTGCAACACCATGCATGGGATGAGATTGAGCAGCTATAGAGTTGAATTCTAATGTAATGAATTTTGGAATTTTCCTGAAAACAAAGAAGCTCCATCAAGTTGGTTTGTTTAGACAAGAATAGTACATATCAGCCTATGATTTGTAAAACTAGTCTTTCTAAAAATAGAATATATGGGATATATTTAAAGAAGAGGTTGTGGCAGGCATGGAGACTACTTAGAAGGTCAATTAAATAGCTTGAATAAAGAAAAGATAATCATTTGTTCTTTTGATGTTTTGATTAAACCTAACTCTGTGTGTGTGTGTCTGTGTGTGTGTCTGTGTGTAGAAAAGAGGAAAAGAAGTGGGAATGAGAAAAAGAATAATTCTAGCGTGAATAATTCTGTAAATTTAAAGCCAATTGCATATATATTTTCCTCTTTCCTAATCACACACACACACACACACACACACACACACACACACACACTCAATTTGAAAAGCCCTGTATTGACATTTTTGCCTATGCAATCAAAGGTGAGTTATTTTAAACATCAAATAACTAGATATTAACATTCTCATCTTACCTGATCAACTTTTAAAATGAATGATTTCTGGGAGGATTAATCATTAAATAGAAGTACATATATAAAAAATAATTGCTGTGCCCAGCACATGTGGACACTTAATAAGTGTTTCTAATACATGAAAGGCTACAATGACATCCATATATTTTCATTTGATATAAACCTTCTCAGAGTACTTTTACTGCTTGATAATGGCAGTTTATCCTCTTAACCATGGTTCTAAGTTTATATAAGTTATAGGCTTAATCTTCTGGATAGTGTTTTTTCTTATCTTCATCATGAGCTTTCAAAGATTTTCTACCTTCTAGTAGTACAGAGTTAATCATGTTATATACATTTTGCATGATATTGTTACCAAGGCTGCCCTCAGTTTTAAAAACACTCTAACCTCTTAATTAATAATAAGCCTAATTTGAGAGAACAATGAATTTCAACCATCAAGCTGCATAAATTGAAGAAAAGCATTCAGAGCACAAGATCAGTGAATCCTACTTTAATTGAAAACTGGGAGTACCTTCGTGTTGAGCTTCAATGTCTTACATTTTCTGCACAGTGATCTTAAATAAAGAAAATTAGATATTTTTAATATGGTTAAATGACTTGAACTAGGAGCACCAACTGAGTTGATTAAAGGAGACACTTTGATATTAACATTACATGGAATTTTCTAGTGACTAATGCCATCAGACAACAGAATGAGCTTTGTTAGCATCTAATAATTTCTCTGTCAGTGGACTCAGCTCAAGCATAATTTGGCCTGCTCTTTAGAAGAGTACAGAAGTAAATATCAACCAAATCTAGAATCACTGCTTTTATTAGTCTGTGATATTCAACAATGCCCTTCTCATGTCTTTCCATAGATAGTTTACTTATATAGTTTTGAATATTTTAAACTGAAAAATAATTTCATGCTGATTAGACTCTAATTGAATGAACATTATTTAGTTGATTATTACATACCTGTTGTCATTTCAGGTTTTAAATTTATCTATATAATACTTCTAGCAATCCTGAAAGGTATTATTTTCAAATGTTCATAATTTTCCAATTATAATAGCATAACGTGTTAGATAAAAAATACAAAATATTATGTATAATGTGTTCCAATTGTTGAAAACAGTTGTTTTCTGCTTCTAGTCATCTGCATTGCACAACATGCATATTCAAATACACCACCCACACGGGAATGATCAGAACAAACCACATTAAATTGACTATTGTGGCTATCTCTAATTTTGGATCATGATAACTTCTTAATTTTTTATTGGACTCTTGATTTTTAAAATTATCTACAGATAAGCATTTCTCTCATTCAGAGAACAACTACTGTGTTATTTATGTCGCTAATTAGAAAAATGCATACTCAGACTGACATGAAAAATAAATGGCAGAATCAGGCAATGTTACTTAATATAGAAGTTGAGGGGAGTTCACTTCTACCTAAGCTCAGGATTTTGAGTTATTCTTTGCCCATTTTTTTCCAGTTAAGTTTTACTGCCCTTGATCAGAGGGCAGGAGGAAAAAGAATGGCCCATTCGTTTAACGATGACAAATGGCAGCTTTGGTCCTCTCCCGGGAGGCTACGGTAACCTGGGCCTGCCTTTTGTGTATGCCCAGGGGTGGCAAGCAGCAATTCAGTGTAGTAGCTGGACCCTGGCAGGGCTCCAGTTTGGCGTGTGTCTAACATTGTCTGGGGAACACTTTGTATCCGCTGAGGCACACTCCTCTCCCAGGGACTAGAACTAAGAAAATAAAAGCGTCTGGTGCCAAGGCCATCAGCCTTATCTGCAAATCACTTCTTCTTTCTTGTGTCTTCAAGGGTAATTTGACCCTAGTCAGAGCTTGAGCAGGCACAACTCATCAATTTTTCACTGAACTTCAAAGATCAAATGGATTTGGCTTTTCTGATTGCTGAAACTGTGTCAGATTTTATAGATGAGCATCTTTTTGACCTGTAGATGACTAGTACCTCCAAGAACTTGTGATTGTGTGTGTTTGTGGGGGTGGGGTGGGGGGTATTTTAGGGTGTGCATAGTGACATCTATTAATGTATTTTAGCTATATGTGCATGATCATTAATGTAAAATACATGAGAAATCATTTTACTTCTATTCACTTAGAAATTGTAATTTCAATATTATCTGATCTACACCTGTTTATTTATATGTCTGCATAGTGGGGTAAACATGTCAACATAAAGAGAAAGGGGGATAATAACACTTGGTTTCTAATTTTTAGTGTTAGTAGAGAGAGCCGTTCATGATTCTCCATCTCCGCTGGTTTTTATGAAGTTTCAAATGAAGACTAAGGAATATGAGAATCTCTTGAGGGCAGAATGTTAGTTCAATGCAAAAAAAAGCCTAAACTCTTAATCTCCTAATTTCATTTCAGTATTCTACGCCAAATGCTTCAGGGTTGGTTATCTTGGTATACATTAAGTCCTTAGGATATGTTTTAAATAATTATTATTAGAGTAATAAAATTTACATAACTATAAATGTTAACAGGGGTTATCTATTGTGGTGGCATGACATCAATGTTGATATTATTATCTTTGCTATTATCTGAATTTTCTAAGATTTCTACTTAAGTATTTGTTACCATAACAACAATATGTATTTTAGCATGTATGTTGGCCATCAATTACTGTGTGCTCTTCTAGTCACTTTACATGAATCAGTTTTGTATTTAATTTTCATAGTTTCTGTCAATAATATGCTGCTAAATATGTGTTGAGTATAATAGAGTTCAAAGGTCACAGAGTTCAGTGAGGTGTTATTTTTAAAAGATCCCTTTTCAATTGTAGAATTTTTCTTGTGATATCTGCTTGACTTCAAGTGCAATATTATCTTAGTAACAGTGGACAATTCCAGATAGGGCTCAAATTTTAATGCTTCCTTAAAAAGCCATATAACAATTTGAAGTGGAATGTGTCTACTCTGGCCAGGTGCAGTGGCACATACCTGTAATCCCAGTGGCTCAGGAATTTGAGGCAAGAGGACCACAAGATCAAAGCCAGCCTCAGCAACAGGGAGATGCTAAGCAACTCAGTGCAACTCTGTCTCTAAATAAATATATATATATATATATATATATATATATATATATATATATGGAATAGGGATGTGGGTCATTGGTTGAATGCCTCTGAGTTGAATCCCTGGTTACCCCACTCCCGCAAAAGTGTCTTTTCTGAATGAGTCTAGCCTGCGTCCAGATCACTAACCAAGAACATTCACCCTGCAGGGCCAAGAGAGAGGAACCACAGTGGTAAACTTAAAAAATTTGTACAAATAAAGACTTAAAATGATCACTAATATAAACGATATTAAATGCTATACATAAAAGACAAAATGACTAGTTCAAGTACAGGAATTTTGTGGTATGATTCAGACCTCCTTTTATGTACTAAGATGTATCCCACCTGCCTTGGCTTGCAGTGTGACACAGGTTCCAAGGTTGTATTTTAAAAAACAGTAAAAATCTACTGTGCTTTGAGTACTTTGAGTACCCCCACGCGTGTAGCCAGCTTTACTAACTACCTATGCAGACAGCATTGCTCATAAAGACGCTTATAAGTAACTGCCTCAGTTTTGTCTGGGACAGGAAAGGGCAGGGCTGAGGGTCCTTCCTGTGTGTGTCCTTCAGTGAGTCTGTCTGCCTTACTTGTTTTTCTTAAATTAAAATCCAAATACACCTTTGAACGCCTTTCTGGAGCTGAATGAGATTTAAAAAAACAAAACAAAAAACCAACTAGCAGAAATGAGGCTTCTTTTTCAGAATTTGCAGCTCTGGACTTCAGGATACTTTACACTGAATGATCATGTAAGTGACCAACTTGTCTCTTGGCCAGTTGATTGTCCTCATGGCCCTCAGGTCTAGAAACAGATACACATTTGGTCATTAAGAAATCAAAAGTGAGGCTACCCAAAGTCATAAGTTTCCAAGTGCTACACTCTCATCATATGTTTCCTTGAGTTGGGTCCATCTCAGTGAGTTTTGTCCTGGGTCCTCTGATAAAGAGGTCAGAGTTAGCCAGAGTCAGGAATCCTGCTGGTCATCACTAGAGTCTTTTCTGTGTCTGCTCCTTATGGAGGACAGGTTCCCTCCAGATCTTGAGTAGCTTTCCAAACTCAACAAGATTCCAACTAAGCCTCAAATAGGTAAAGGGCAATGTTAGAGTCACCAGCCATTATTATGATCACTGGCTGAAGTCAGAGCCTCTGAGAGCTCTTCCTGGTTCAGAATTAGACCGAGGGATCCAGGCTGTCAGGTGTAGCCTAGAGAAAGTGAAGAGAAGACTCCTCATCTCTGATAACTAGCCCAAATAAATCCCCAGGCTTTTACTGAGGAGGGTAGCATGACTCTGGTATTTCTGCCTTGCAGTTAGAAGAGTCCCATTTTCTGCCTGAGCACACCTCTGATCACTTCTTCATCATCACCTGGGTTATCTCCTCTTTGATAAAAAAAAAATTCCAGGACACCAAACCTGGCAGTACACAGTTTCTGGATCCTATTTGCAGAACCAATGTCTTCTCCATTACATCTAGCTTATTCATGATGTTGATATGCTATATCAGAAAAATTTTTTGAAGTATAGATCAAGGAGAAAACACAAAGCTATGATAGCACTCCGTACTGTAGAAACAAAATGAAAGATATAGTTGGGGTTCAGTATATTGGGTTACCTGCTATCACTGTTATAGTAGGAGTAAATATTTTTGTTTCTGTGTGGTCAACAGTTTTATCATCACTGAAAGGAGACCATTAGACGCACAGTTCTCTAGAGCTCTTCTACGCACAAGCTGTCTAAAAAATCTTCTTTAAAAAGACAAATTGCATTAACAGGTAACCTTAAATGAGTGACAGGCATCAAAGCAACCTATGTAATTGTAGCCTAGAGAATGGATAAAGAGCTGCCCTCAGTCCTATGAGTCTCATTTGTTTGATCATCGGGGAAGGACAGAGGATAAAACTGCATTGTCCGTATCTGTGGCCCCTCAAGTATACCATTCTGTGGTTAACCCATCTCATGCCAGGTTGGATAGGTTCTTCTGTGTGCTCAGCTCATGTCGAGTGTGGAACTTAGAGGAATGAGAAGGTCATCCTTGGAGTGCAGGATTGTGTGTTTTGCCCACAGGATCATAAGAAGATTTGTGAAAAGCCCTTAAATTCATTTTTTTTCAACCCAACAAGACAAGATTATTATAATGTCTGCCTGGAATGGTATCAGAGCACATATTTAATTGTGTCTGTCCTGAAAAGTGGCAATTTCAATAGCTATCTGGGACTTCAAGTGTCACTTGTGTATCTTTAGTCTTTCACTGATATTTTGCACCCACTATCTCACTTTACTTTTAGGATGGCACCCTGAGGCATGTTGGAGAAACATTATCATTCAACCGAGGAGAAACCTGATACTCACAAAAGCAAAGGCACATTCCCAGATCCATACAATTAAAATCCAGATTTTCTGACCCTTGATGAGTCCTTTATATTCATAATCTCAAATATGAAGATATTTTATTCTATTCACACATTATGCATCAAAAGTATGTAATATTTATTGATCATATATCACAAGTCCACAGATTCTATTCTATTATGTGATTCCAGTGGTACCCTAAAGTAAGGATGTAAATCTGCCCCCCTCTATAATACCAAGTCATGCAGGTCCATCTCTGGTAAAAGGGTGGCTTTTGCTAGAGTTTTCTAATACCATTATGTCAGCAAAAGCCTATCTATAAACCATCATTCTGTGTCCACTGCTGCTATGTCAAAACAAACAACAACAACAACAAAAAAAAAACAAGTCTTGACATTGTCTTCTGACTATGCCCACCTTGTAGAAGAGGAAACTGTAGATGCTGCCAATTTCAGTTTCTCCAAGAAAAAATCAAAATGAATGGAAATCTGACAATCTGATGGAGGAGTTTAACCATTGAAAGTAGCAAAAGCAAGATTCTTGTAACTCCTGAGGTATCTTTTTCTAAGAGCCATTTGAAATATCTCACCAAAAACATTTAAAAATGAGGAATTTTTAAATTTTATGATTGGCTGTGTATAACTGCTAGCAGCAGTTACTAATCACCTTATTTCCAAACTAGTCGGTATGCAAAAAAGGAGGAAGACAAAGGTAAATACTAACTTATGTGGAATATTTTATATAAGTTTCTGAATAAATCTTGGAACAAGTAAACAAACATTATCTGTCTATGGCAAAGGCCAAACATCCTCCCCAGGAAACAAGCTTCAATTTTTTAGGCAATTCCACTGTCAATTTCAAGTATCACCAGCAGATGGTGCTGTGCATTAGCAAACATCCTACTTGGGACAGCTCCGGACTCCAGGGAAAGTGTCACCAGGGAAAGTAAATGAGACAAGTAAATTATATAGGGGGAAAATGCTAAGCAGCCAATGCAGTTGTACTTTAGAAAGTGGACACAAAATTGTAAATTTCAAATAATACCTGTGAACTAATTCCTATTTAAATATTGCATAGTAGAGTTATCAGAAGAGAAATAAAATAGAAATTCTACTAAACCCCGCGGGTAGTGAGCACTAACAAAGGGAAATATTTTCACCATGTTAACATGAATCTATGTATGAAAATGTTAGATGATTGTTCAGTTGTTTCCCAGGCTTAGATCTTCTTTCTCCTCTGTTCCCTATGGTCTATTCTCAGACTCTGTTCTTCATGATTAGAAGGCTGTCTTATAAAACCTGCACTTCTGTGAATTATAAGAATTATTGGAAAACCAAATCTATGTCATAGTTTTTTAAATCCCTTTAGAATGGGATCGCAAAAAGGATGGTTTGCTCTATCTCAACATTTCTTGCACGTGGCTATGTGTTCAATAAGTGCTTATTGAATGCTAAATAATTGATTTGTGAATCATGCTATGGCCTAATGATACTGAGTTTTATGTACATTCAATCAAAAAGTATTTGTTGAGAAAGTGTTCTGTGCTTGGACACAGAACTTATGATCTAGAAGAGGAAATAAAAGGCGATTAAATAATTTGAAACACACAGCAGTAGGCATGTGAGGTTGTGGGATCAGGTACCAGAAGGGACAGAAAACAGTTCCTGACTCCAGGTGGGCCTTAGGGTTAGAAGAGATTTCTTAAAAAGAGTGAAGTCTAGTTTCATAATCAAATGGTGAACAATGCCTGGCTATCTACTAAGAATGCTCTAGGGAGAGAGGACAACTTTTGAAAAACATCAGAAGAAAGAAAAAAAAAGCCCCACAGTATATGTAAATAACTTAAAGGAGATAAAGTGTGATGAGGGAGTGTCAGAAGATCAGATGGAGAATATACTTCCTATGGAGTTATGAAAAAAAATTCCTATGAAAAAGAGAAAGTCAATATAGTGACTCACACACGGGAGTGATATGATCAGATTTGCAGTTTTCAAAGATCATTCCAACTGAAGTGCAGGAAATGACTTGTGTTTGTAGTGGAGTTGGAGGTAGAAAACAGAAATGCTGGAAATGGAGAGACCAGGTAGGAAGCTGTTGCAAAACTCCAAGGCTGAAATGGTATGTCTGTAGCTACAACAGTGGAAGCACCTGGATGCAGAGGTGGGCCAGCAAGACATATTTGGGGGGGGGGGGATGCCAAACTACAGGTGTAAATAAAATATCACAAGAGTGATAAAACATTACAGGATACTTAAGAAGAGAATGGAAAGATCCACAATTATCAAAGCTCCTCCCTGGTAGAACACAGTCTATTTTTGAAAGATATACTTTCACCAGCTTAGGGTGATGATAGAGATCCTAAGCAGCAATCTCAAGTTACCATGGATGGAAAGCAACATGCTCTTTTAGGGTGGTAAGTCTTGTTATTTTCAAGTTCAGAGACAAAAATGAAATTTAAGAAAATAAAAATCAAAGGAGCACATTAGTTCCAGTGGTCATCCTTCTCCACCCTCCTCTTTTCAAAATAAACAATAACAAATATATAAAGAATGCACATTTTTATTT
Organism: Urocitellus parryii; assembly: GCF_045843805.1. Lineage (NCBI taxonomy): Eukaryota > Metazoa > Chordata > Mammalia > Rodentia > Sciuridae > Urocitellus > Urocitellus parryii. The sequence goes on along the minus strand of NC_135537.1, from coordinate 99,202,876 downwards.
GTATGATAGTTTTATTTGTATGTGGGACAGTAGAGTGCATTTTGACATACCATACATAAATGGAGTTTAAGGTCTCATTCTTCTGGTTGTACAGGATGTAGAATCACACCTGTCCTGTAGTAATATATGCACATAGGGTAATAATGTCAGATTCATTCTCCTTCCTCTCCGCCACTCCCTCCCTTCTGCCTAATCCAAAGTACCTCTATTCTTCCCTATTGCCCTTTTTTACTGTGAATTAGCATCCCTATATCAAAGAAAACCTTAAGCTTTTGGTTTGGGGGGATTGGCTTATTTCACTTAGTCTAATATTCTCCAGCTCCATCCATTTACTAGCAAATGCATAATTCCATTCTTATTTAAGGCTGAGTAATATTCCATTGTGTATACATATCACATTTTCTTTATCCATTCATCTGTTGAAGGACACCTAGTTTGGTTCCATAGTTTAGCTATTGTGAATTGAGCTGCTATAAAAATCGATGTAGCTTTGTCACTGTGGTATGTTGATTTTAAGTCTTTTGGGTATAAACCAAGGAGTGGGATTGCTGGGTCAAATGGTGGTTCCATTCCAAGTTTTCTGAGAAACCTCCATAATGCTTTCCATAGTGGTTGCACCAATTTGCAGTCCTACCAGCAATGGCATCATCTAGTCTCCCAGGACTGAATGGTGGACATCATTATCATTGGTTCTTGTTTCTCTATTATTCTTATATTCAAGTAATTTAAGACAACTGTCATTTTCTTCTATACACCTATACTGATGTCATTTTCCTCCATTTAATTCTTCTATCACTAATGAGTCTTAATTGAACACATTGAGAAGGCTATTTGGAATACTTTTTTCCCCACAGCCTCACCAACATTTTTTGTTTGTTGCTTATATTCTTGATAATTGCCATTCTGACTGGGGTAAGGTGAAATCTTAGAGTAGTTTGATTTGCATTTCTCTAATTGCTAGAAATGCTGAACATTTTTTTCATATATTTGTTGATTGATTGTATTTACGAAACTCAATTCAAAGTGCATCAAAGACTTAGGCACTAGAAGTAAAATCACAAGTCAATAAATGGCATGGATTCAAAGTAAAAAAGCTTTTTCTCAGCAAAGGAAACAATAAAGCGAAGAGAGAGCCCACATAATGGGAGAAAATCTTTACCACATACACCTCAGACAGAGCATTAATCTCTAAGATATATGAAGAACTCAAAAAACTTAACACCAAAACAACAAATAAGCCAATCAATAAATGGGTTAAAGAGCTGAAGAGAAATACAGAAGAGAAATACAGTTGATCAACAAACATAAGAATGCATATTGAAGGTATACCAAATAGCCTTCTCAAAGTGTTCAATTGAGACTCATTAGTGATACAGGGATTAAACAGAAGGAGATGACATCAGTATAGGTGTATAGGAAAAAATGACAGTTGTCTTAAATTACTTGAATATAGGGATAATAGAGAAACAAGATAACGATAACGATGTCCACCATTTAGTCCTGGGGGACTGAATTATGCCATTCTCTATGAAAATGAAGAAAAAGAGCAGGTTTAGATGAAAATAGAAAAGAATAGAGGAGGATATAGGGTATGAATTTTTTAAACTTGAATCATGTATGGCATTCAAGTGGAGAGGTCAACTAAATAAATGAGTCCAAATATCAAGAAAGGGATGTGGGTTGAAGATACATATTTGATAACTAAAAATAAGGGAGTGGATTATATTCTGAGGGAGAATGTCTAGAATGACATATAACAAAGTGTTTAGGGACAAGGACATAGAAAAATGCAATTGTAAACATTGAATTCGATTCACCATGTTTTCCACCTAAAAACTATAGGATGTGTGTGGGAAGGGCTGTATAGTAGTCACAAAACACACTTTAAGACATTACATGTCAGGGGATCAGATTCGCTCTCCTGTGAAATAAAACTGCTTGAGGTGAGTTCAGAACTCTCATCCTCAAAGTCCTCATGACCAAACACAACAACACTTCAAGATCTCAAAACTGAAACACTGGGAGAAATTGAGACCTTGAGATTTCTAGAATTTGAGTCAGTGAAACCTCAATCCTGTAAGACTATGAGACTACAGTCTGTGACATTTGAAAAAGTAGGAGAACACAGGACTCTGGGATCACCAGGCTTCAAGACCACAAAATTTTGCAACTGTAGGACTGAAAGATTGCAAAATCTCATTCCACTCTCTAGGATCAATGCTAGTTTTTACTGATTTGCCTGATATTGTACATAAGCTAATAACTTGATAAAGAGGGTTCTATTTGATTTGGAGATGATTTCTGATTTGATTCTGGCATGCCCAAGCAGAGGACAATCAAAAGCTGGGCTGATTTCTTTATCTGGAAAGAGCTTGCTTTTCTGACAGATTCTTGCCCAAACTGCTTGCTCTATTCCGATCTCAGGCACAAAACCAACTTTCATCTCCAGTGCTATCCTTTTTACTGTTGTTTTTATATTTTTAAAACATTATAGATCCATACATTTTCAATGAGTTTAAAGGTAAGTTTCTTATTGATAGATCTGGAAGTTGGTCAGTATTTCCATAAGCATGAGTGGTTCTCACATATAGCAGGCTTACAGTGCTTGTAGTCTGGCACTCACCTTAGTTTCATGAAGGTTTTGTAGCCTGCAGATCTTGTGATAGTGTAGTTTCATAGTTTCAAAAGGAAAACACAAATGTGATTTATTTGACTCATGATTCTGGAGGCTAGGAAGTTTGAGGGCATGGTGTTGGCATCTGGCCAAGGACTTCTGGATGCTTCATGACATGGCAGATGGAAAAGTAAGCACATGCAAGACAAAAGAAACCAGGCCAATATTTATCTTTTTCATCAGGAACTCACTTCCTCAATAGCCCACACTCTCTTGCAATAAAGGCATAAATCCATGACCAAATCACCTCTCAAAGATCCCACTTCTTATTACTGGTACAACAGCAATTACATCCAACATGTGGTTTGGAAGGGTCATTCGAACTTTGGTATTCCACCTCTAAGCCCCCAAACTTATGGCTTTCTCACATACAAATATATTTATTCTATCTGAACAGTTCCAAAGTGTTAACTTCTTCCAGAATCAACTCAAAAGTTTAAAAGTCTAGAGTCTCATCTGAATCAGATATGGGTGAGTCTCAAGGCATAAATTCATACCATAGCAAATTACCTCTGGCTCCAGCTTGTGAAATCAGAACAAGTTATATAATGTGCTTACATAATATAATGGTAGGAGAGACATAGGATAGACATTCCTATTCCAAAAGGGGCAAATAATCTTTCACTTCATGTGCTATCTCCTGAACATACTGTAGCTGCCAATAATTCTAATGATGTGGTGTCTTCATTTGTTTGGGGCACTTTCTTCCCTTGTCTTTTCATGTTGCTCGTGTGTCTTTCTTTCCAGCCCTGTGGATCTATATTATTATTGTTTTTATTCTATAGGTTTGTAGTGCTCTTGTAGGGTTCCAAGATCTCTCCTTTTGGGGGAAGGAGAATGTTAACAGTTCCCCAATATCAACAATATACCACCTATGAACAATTTGTTGTTATTTGGGCATTTACAGTGTAGTCTCGATGTGGAGAAATGTTGGATTCAATTATTATCTAAAAATATAATCAGTAGTTTTGTAAAAAGGTTTACAGTTTCTACGGTGTACAATAAACTGGGGGTGGGGCTGAGGATGATATGCTGAGGAGGTAGGATGTGAGGATATAGAGTTAATATGTCTTAGGATGTATGAAGGAGAAATCTAATGAAGAGGATTAGTAGCAAAAGAATAGACAGGAAGTAATTTAAGGTAGGCAAGTAAGTGGGATGACAATAGAGTAAATAAAACAAACACACATATGTATTTAGATAAATACAGATGTTAAAACAGTAATATTTGGAGGGGGAAAGAAAAATAAAAGAATAAAAAGGAAAAGGAAAAAAAGGACATATACAACACCTCTATATTGTATTATTCAGATGATTTAGTCCTCAAAGTCCTATTTCATGCAAAGTTCTTGGTTTCACATATGTTGGGGATGTGAGGGCCAGAAGATAGAGGGTTAGAAGAGAAAAAACAAACAAACAAAAAACTCAAAGGAAGAAACCAGGGTTGTAGCTAGCTTTAGAGACCGTATCTTTCATGCTTCACTTCTCATCCAATAGGTGGCATCATCTGTTGTAAGCTGGTATCTCTGCCCTCTGGATGGTGGAGGTAACCAGTGTGGGAAGACTGGTCCTGACTCAGGGTGCCTGGATGTGGGGAGTGGCCACCCAGAAAGCAAAGAGTAGTCAGGGAAAGGGAGGTAGAGCCTCTGAAAGAACAAACAGAAGATGCCCAGAACAGAGACCTTATTTCCAAAAACTGAGAACATGGCCCATGTCAATATTTTTCTGTAGCAGACAGATACATATTTATTGTAGTAATAAATGTTGCATGTTGATTCTGAGTTTCTGCATGAACCATTATTACAATTTCTATCTTCTGTGTTTCTAATGTCTTTTCAAATAAAATTTAAAATGGCATTCCACACACTCAGATAAAGTATTCTTAGTCCCCAGTCTTATTTTGTTTTCCCTGTGCTAGAAAATTGGGTGTATAATTTAGTTTCTGGTCAATAAAAATTAAGCCATGAATGACAGATATAAATTTTTTTATCAACAATTTTCTGGCCAGGCAATTCTCAGAGTTGCAGATAGATTTATTTGTCTTCTAAGAAAGTCCAAAGAAACACCTAAAGAATATCTTCTGTGTTGGCTTCTGGGGTAGGTGATCCTTCATTGCCACATATTACATGAAGCTTTTTACCATGCCACTAATAAGTGCAGATGTTTTGAATTGAGAATACACAAAAGCCAAAATATGCAGTTGACTTTCAAAGACAGAATTAAACTCCATTGTACTATAATGCATCTTTCATCCAGAGACATTTCTTTTAAGAATACTTGTTGTTATATTCAAATTTTAACTCTACAGAAATATTTTCAACTGGTCTTAACACAAGCAGAGAGTGCAAGGTAGAAGATATTCTCACCAATGAACTAAAGTTTAGACCTCATGCTGAAAGCAAGTGGAACACCATAGTATCTTTTCACACATTTGCTCAATTTTTACGAGTTAACATAAAACATGTACCAAATATGGTTTCCTTGCAGTAAATTTTAGAGCTTAAATGTGTTTTCATTTCTAGTCAGTTTATTTTCCCATCTACCCTTTCATGATTTCAAATGTTTAGTGGCTAATTCCCTTGCATAATGCCTTTTGTCTCAGCCACCAATGGCTTTTCTCCAGAGAGCCAATTGGAAAACTTAAGAGATGCCTGAACAGTTCCACTAGGATGTCATGCTGGCCTCTGAAAGTTCTTTTCATCTCCAATATGGCTTTCATCTGAGAGATCTCATTGAATGGCACATCTATCATCCAGTTCTCAATGCACAAACATGGCAGTCTACTATACAACCCCACCCCTTATCTGGCTATCATAGATTGGGCTTCCTGAGAAGCAAATTATGAGGCATAAATTAGCAGAAATTTATTTTGGAGTATTCTTGGGATCAGCAGCTATGAAAGGGATGAGAAACTTGTAAGACTGGGTAGAGAGAAAAATGCCATCCAATGGAAACCTCAGCTAAGCCTATGGCTATTCCTCAGCAAGCAGTTGCAACCTCATACTGATTGGTCACTGGATATGGGCCTCTCCAGAAGGGGGTGTAATCTCAAGGAAGGGAAGGGCTTTCCAGCTGAAGCCTGGACTTTTTAGCAAATGTGTTCTTTGAAGGGTGAAACTGAGTGACTGTACAATAAATCACCTTGTCATTTCATTTGTTCAATTTTTCTTGAGTCAATCCACTACTGTGTGTCAACACTTCCACTACATTAGCCCATTATTAACATCTTTCCTTTGATGACGTCAGCTTTATAAAGTGCTTACAAAGGGTTTCAATATATCCAATGTATCTTTCTTCTAATTTATTTTCCACTAAGTTGTGCAATCTCTACCAGTTACTTGTTGAACTCTCTCCTATGCTTAAAAATCTTCAATAGATCTTGTTATCTTTATGAGAGCCTCAATTCCTTCCTACAACCAATAATTCTCTAATGATCTTTCCTCTGAATTTTTCTTCTTTAACATACTGATGCCATTCATCTCCACTCAAACTACCCTCTGGCAATGCTTGAGTTCACCAAACTTCTCTTATGTATCAGGTCCTCATCTCTCAGATTCCCCATAGGTTGCTTATGCTGCTTATACACATCACCTATCTCTGCCTCTCTCTACATTTGTGGCTGATTAGGCTTAGCCTTTTCCTTATGAGGTATTCTTTGAATTCTCCTATTTATGTTCCCTTGGGCCATTTTATTTCCTCTGTCATAAAAGTTCTCCACCATAAATTTTTTTATACTTGTTTAGCATTATTATTTTAATTTGTATACACTGCCTGCTCTAAACAGTCTCATAAGGGTGGACCTTGTGTTTAACTTACTAATAAACATGGCCCTGTATATGGCACATAGCAAATATTAATAACATTTTATTGAGTGAACATACAAAGGTTCAACTGAAGTGATTAACAAAACTGTTACAGGAAAATAAATTTCTGAAACATTGAAAATTTCAGCTCAATAATTATCTCATTCTTACTTAATAGAAGCAGATGAGATATGCCACTATTTATCTTTTTTATTTTTTATTTTTGTACATGAAAGTTAAATCAATTTATAGCAATAGTTTATAATAATAATTGTGTTCTTGGATAGACTTTATCTGTTTGCACACCAATTTATTATCTTCTGCTTAAGATTTGTGGAGGATTTAAATTCATCTAGAAAACATTTAGCATAATTTTGATGACATATACATAGGCATTCAAAAGTTTTATATTGTTTCATACTTAATGAATAAAATAAACTTAAATAGCATCCTACTTTGTGGATCCTCCTATTTATTGTTTGACATTTCACAAGTAATATTAATAACTTACAGTCACACAGCCTTTTATAGCTTACCAAGCACTTTCATATCCACTATCTTATTTAATTTTCACAACAACCCTATAAATCATACAGAAAAAAAAATTAACCTTGCTGTGACTCACTCTTCAATTCACTAAAAGAAAACAAAATGTTTAACCCAATATATAATACTAGGTCAGATAATGGTAGTTAAAATGGAAAAAGTTGTGAAAAATTGACCAAACTATGCCATGTACATTATGAATATATCACATTGAACTCCACTTTTATGTATAAACTATAATACACTATTTAAAAATAAAACAATAACTAGAAGGAAGACCAACAGAGTAAAAGAAGGGATTGGGGGGAGGGAGGAGGGAAGAGTGAGGATGAGTACTGGGGATGAAATGGAGCACATTATGCTATATGTATTTTTGAATGCATCAAAATGAACTCCACTATGACGTATAATTATAATACACTAATGAAAATGTTTTAAAAAGTTAAAATAATGGTTCAATGTATATGTTGCATAGATTTTCATATGTTTATAATATAGGTTTATATATATATATATACACATTTGTTACATATATAATACAAATACTTTTAATTATTCAATATATTCGGAACCAATTCTTTCATCCACTACTTCAGATCTCTTATTATACCTATAATCATTGTGTTTTTTTTGTTTTTTGTTCTTCTTTTTTTTGACTGGGAATTAAACCCAGGGATGCTTTATCCCTGAACTATATTCTCAGCACTTTCTATTTTTGATTTTGAGACAGTTATTGAGAGTCTCAATAATTTGCCCAGACTGGTCTCAAACTTACATTCTTCCTGCCTCAGCCCCTGGAGTAGCTGTAATTACAAGCATGCACCACTGAATCCAAATACAATTAGATTTTTGTAGTTTGTTTCTGAAGTTTCTTTTTCATCACCCACAGACTCAATAAAATAAGCTTTAGAGTTTTTTTATTGAATGCTGATCTATGGGAATTTTGTTGTGAATTAAGTGATATTTCTTTATATTATGTATATATGATGAATACAATACCTAGGATATCTAGGACATTGATTAATCAAAGCATAATGCAAATAAACTGGGATATTTATATTTTTGTTTTCTTAACATTCTTTTTTTTCAAATATATGCTCTAAGGAATCTTGGGGTGTTTTAATGATCTAAATGATCAACTGTGCAGAAATAACTACAACAGAAACGTAATAGAGTCTTATGGACAACCTGACTTTTATTTAGTACCCTTCTATAATCCAATATTAAACGTTCTAACAGTAACAACAAATAAGTAAAAAGGAAATATTTTAAAACCATACATACAAAAACAAAAGACAATTCCTAAAATACTCATAAGCAGTATTTTGCTGAAATTTTTTTTGGGGGGGGAATAGAAAGACTGAAATTACACAGAAGGCATCAAATTTAGGAGATTCCTTTCCCTATGGCATGGCAGCTGCTGTCAATCACCATTCTCCCCCCATCCCCCACGCACTTTCTGTAAAATCCCTCTGTGTAGCTTTATCCCTTTCTCGTGTAGGATAATTTAGTTCTATTTATCATGTTCCTTGAGCAAGAAAATATACCTGAACTCCTATGCAACCATATTAAATTGAGAGAGTTAAGACTCCTACTATGGAGATATTTACAAAGCTTATAACAATATGGAATCTCCACAACTATTGATGGACATTAATGTTGACAATAAAGTCTATGAGTTTGCATATTCCAAATCACCACCCCTTTCTCAATCACTATTAAAAGCATATTAAAATATTTGTGAAAGTATATGAGATTGTTGCTCGTTCAATAGGAATATGTCAAGGGCCTCCAAGTGCTAGGCATTGTTCTATTTTGGGAGAGACACAGAAGCAAACAAAAATATAAAATCTTGAGTTTTATGGAGTATTTTTGATTTTGCTTCCAAGAAAGGAGAAAGGAAAAAAATATGAACTAAAAAAAATAATTTAAAAGGTGATGTTACAGAGAACTTCCAAGAAGAAAATAAAACTGGATAATAATAATAATAGCCAAGTGGATATTAGATTAATTGGTCATGGGAAGTCTCCTTGAAGACAGTTCATTTGAGTCAAGAAAGCTAAAGGATAAGAATTTTGTCTTGCAAATATCTGAAGAAAAAGTATTCCAGACATCTGGAATAGTGAATGCAAAGGCCCTCAGGACACACTGTCATATAAACCCTTGTTATAAATTGGTTTCATTTTCATGCATAAAAACAGAAAAAAAATCAAGATGGATCTAGTAAACATTTCCTATATAAAATAGTGCCTTAGGATACAAACATACAGAGAGAAAATGAACAGATGGAAATATAATATTAAAAAGACGTAAAGTATTACGAATTCCTTGGATTTTTAAGCGTAAAGCAAAAGTATATATAAATATTAGACTTGGTCAAGAGTATTGTATTTCTAATGTATCCCCCCCCCAAAAAAAAAGTATTTCTCTTAAGAGAGGAAAAAACTGGAGCCAAGTAAATATGTAATCTACAGAAAAGGAACAGAATGAGGAGCAAGAAGAGAGATGGGATAAATAGAAAGCCAAATAATAACATGGCAGATATAAATATTAAGCATAACAAAGATGATATAACTTAGGACTTGCCCTAGTGCTCTATTTAAAGGAAAGAGGTGACTGAATAAAAAAGTAATATGTTACATACAAAGCAAGTCTAATCATAAGAGCAACAATTCTAGGTTAAAATTGGAGATAAATGTGGAGTATAAGCACAAACCAAAATAAAGCTCTTAAATTTTATGTGTATCAAAGTAGTATTTAATACAAAATCTATTAGAAATATAGAGAAACATCAAGGGGTTGGTTAATAGTTAATTCACCAGGATTAGATAGAATGAAAAATTAAAATATAGGAGTGTATAATAAAACTAATGTCATTGTCTAATAAAATATGATGAATAAAATGACAGAAGTATGAAAAGATATAAACGAACCTATAAACAGACATTTTAGTGTAACTTATTCATAAACTAATAGAACAAACAGGAAAAAATAAAAGCATAATTATTGCAAAAAATTGTGAACAATATGACTAGCAACCTTGACCCAATTGAAATATGTAGAACACAGCACTCAACCCCTGCATAACGCACATTGTAAGAACACAGGGAATACCCATTGAAAATTATTAAATAGGGGACTGAGATAGTGGATCAGTGGTAGAGTACTCACCTAGACATGTGAGGCACTGGATTCAATCCTCAGAATCTCATAAAAAATAAATAAATAAAATAGAGGCATACTTACATTTAAAAAAGAAAGAAAGAAAATTACTAAACAAAGTAAGAGAACATGCTTGGCAATTCTAGAAAAATCAAAGACATATATAACTTAGGAAAGAGGAGTTCCAATCATACATGTAAAAATACATATGTAAGTATAAAAAACAAAATTATTCATAGCAACAATATTCACAATGGACAAGAACTTGGAAAACCTAACAGACCATAAGCAGAAGAGGAATGTACATTTAACATATTTATACAATGGATTACTATATGATAATGAAAATAAAGTTATAGCTAGCAGTCACATACTGAAATCACTAACCTAATATTACTAAAAATTACTGTTAAGAATAACATATTTCTGCTCTTTTCATGCATATTAAATTTTTAAAAATTAATAAAAGCAAAAATAAAGAGTTTTGGCAGGAGGGAAGGGATAATTGGGTGGTAGAGAATGGATATTCATTTATGGAAAAGTTTCATTTCTTGAACTGGATATAGACTTCTGTAAACATGTTTTCTCTACATTCATTTCCATGTGTGTATTCTACATTGCAGGTATACAGAGAAATGTTTCATTATAGAAGTATCTGTATATACATATAAGTACATATGGTCAGAAATTGAATTATAAAAAGCACACAATTTTATTTTCTCTTATTAAAATATACTTAGCTTCAAACCCCTGTGACAATTGATAGTAGGTGGTATTTGACCTTGACAAATAAAGGTATCTCAGTCTTTTCTTTTTAAAAATAGTTTATTTGGGGTAGTCAGACTGACTATAGCAACAGCTGTCCTTTCCTCTTTGGCTAGAATCCCTCTGCCATCAGTGCTATCTCTTCTAAATTAATATTGAACAAATATTTAAAGGATATAATATTGAACCAGAGCTAAAAGAGTATACTTCATAATATACCTACACAACTCAGTTGTTCCTGTATATCAATTGTCCCTATGTATCTGTTTTGTTTCCCAAAATGAATATTAGTTTCTAGGCAGGTTTTACATATAACTGGCCTCTTTTTTCCATTGTATAAAATAATAACAATCTATATACATTCATTAAAATTTCATAAATACTACTATGGCCATATGCTTTTGAAACAAATAATTATTATCTCCATTCCGCATAAGAAGAAAACAAAGTTTTCTTTGAGAAAGAAGTTAACACACCCATGGACACATAGATAATCTGGACATGGCAGAGTTAATATTTCAAGTATAATTCCAAAGCTGAGGTTCCGTCTATCAAATCCTGCTTCCTTATTGAATTCAAACACCATTTTAGATTAACTGGAAGGTCCACTCAAATTCTGGTTTTGTTTTGTTATTTTGTGTGTGTGTGTGTGTGTGTGTCCACACATTTTTGTGTATGTAAATACTTAATGGGGCACAGAGGAACATGCCTATAATTTAGCCACTTAGAAGGCTGAGACAAGAGGATGATAAATTCCAGGCCAGCCTTAAAAATTTAGTGAGACTGTTTCAAAATAAAAAATAAAATGGGCTAAGGTATAGTTTAGTGACAAAAGTGCCCTAGAGTTCACACCCCAGTACAAAAAAATTAAAAAATAAAATAAGAGTAATACATCTCAAAAACATATTTTAATATGATATTTTTGCTGTAAATCTGTGTAATGAGATTATTACCTAAATCAGTTCGGCAATCAACAACCTCAATGACAAATCCAGCCAGATGCCCATTTGTGTAAATAAAGTTTTACTGTAACACAGCTTCTCTCATTCAGTTTGTATTGTCCAAGACTGCTTTAGCAGAGTTAAATATTTGCAAAAGAAACTGTGTGACCCACAAAGCCTAAACTATTTACTACCTGGCTCTTTATATAAAACGTTTGCCAAACCTGGTATAAGGATTCCATTATTTTTCACCAACATTTATTGAGCACTCAGTTTCCTAGACACCAAAATAGAAAGTAAAGCAAATGGATTTCCATTATGCAATAAGATGAGGATTTATTTTTATCTGTGATGCTAAATTTATTATTTGAATATTTATGTGTTATATTAAATAACATAGAAAATGAGATATTTCCACCAGGGAGCAATCAGATGACTAAGAGCACATCAGTAATTTACAGAGAAATTTTAATTTAAAGAAAAGTTCTTAACCAGCATATTTTACTATTAAAAACTATTTAAAGTACAACAGAACATTTACAAGGTCCAGAAATGACAGGTGCAAAAAAAGGAGCTCCCATTTCTCTCCTGAGAGAAGCACACAACAAAGGAACGAAGGGTTAGCAGAAGGAGCCTGCCCCCAGAACTGAAATGCAGGCCTCAGTGGCAGAGCAGGTCATGGCAACCACAGGAAGACACAATCCTGCCCATGGCCAGCACACCTCCAAAGAGTTCAGCCTGAGTTGTTTTGTGGCAGTTTGTGGCAGTGGCTGATCACTACAGAGAGAATCAACAGGCCAGAACTGGTCTTCGTAAGTACTGAGCTGCTTGGAAGTGCTTTCTTTGGGGAAATACAGTCTGAGGATGAACTTGAATTTCCCCTCTCTGAATAATAATGTTAATGGAGGATTGACCAAAAGAAAAGAGCCTTCCTCCTGTTCTCCATCATCTTGTAGTTTCACTCCTGTGCCCTTTACCAATGAGGACTTATATTCCACCAACTGAGAAAACTCACAGGGTCCTACTCTGATATTCTAAAGCAGGTCTAAGAAGTGTGAAGGTAGATATGAACAATAATAAGTTGGTAACTGGCACAGTTGAGACAGAACAAATTTAAAGAGTATACATAAATATCTTGTATGGATCTTTTTGAAATGGATATGATTAACATTTAGATCATAGATTGATTAGCTTCCAAGAAGGCATTTTTCTGGCAAGGACCAAATTTTTAAGGTACAGGCTTGCTACTTATTAGAGGTCTAAGTTAATAATAGGAGTATCTAGAAAATATGAAAGAATGAATTTTAAGCATACTGTTATCATTTAGAGTTTATTTTTCTTCACAGAAAAATCATCTCAAAGACACTTAAAATTGAGACAGGTAATATAATAATAGTACCAAATAATGAATGCTCTGTTTGGCTTTTGTCTGGTGTTGTGAATACTTCCAGGATCCTTCAAACTCAAGTGCTTAATGTTTGCAAAGAATATTACACATGAGCTCACAATAATATAATCCCTCTCAATGATCATGTGTTATTTGCCACATTTTTCTTCTACTGCTACAGATAAATAAATTGAAAGGATTTCTGCTGAGATTGCTAAAATCACTACTAAGCCTCATAGACACTACCAAAATAGCCAGCATTTCCAGTACAAGGGCCAAAATTGATGGTACCTATGCAGAAGATGACATGGTACCTATGCTACTGTCTGAATCGCCCATAAATGCTAAAGCATGACATTCTCCCCTACTTTTATCCTGGCCCATTAGTTAGAAAGTGTTGGCTTCGTGAGCTTCGGTGTTTACCAGCCCCATGAATTGCCCATGGACTGTTGTACATCATATATGTCTTTAACAGAGATTTAGAAACCTAAAAACTTCCTTTGTTTCTTTTTCACACTTCCACTGTGTTAGGGACTTATGTTTTATATACCTCATCCATTCCACTATTTAGACCTCCTTCCCATAAAGTCCTTTAGTTTCTCATAAAAAGAAATTCCAGATGAGTCCCTATCATTGAACCTCCAGACATGTCTAAACATCAAAATTGTCTAGTGACTATCCACAGTGAGATTTATGAATCCCTAAAATATAGAAAATGAAGTTTGGTTTTCCACTCAAAAAACAATAGATTTAACATTGCATCATGCAAAGTCATCTAGCATCCTTAGGCAAACCATTTTTTATGTGTCTCTCTTTAACTGGTAAATTTCTCAAGAGAAGACTCATAGTTCCTATTTTTCTAATCATTTTCTAAGTACTTAACAATAAACATTTATTTAATGTTTACTGTCAAGTTTGCAAGGCAATAAAGTGAATTAACAAGTCAAGTCAAAAGATCTGGAGGAAACATCCAGTTTTGTGTGTCTATTATTAAGGTTCTTTGTTTTAGCTTGTTTTATACTAAATAAATAATTTTCTTGATTTTTATCTCCTTTTAACATATTAACATGTTGAAAAAGAAAACCAAAGGTCATGTCCACTAATCTGTGTGGAAAGATTTCCCTAGATTATTGCATTTGCAAGGTTTTCTACTTTTACACTAAGATTTGGTAACTGATGGAACATTGAGGACCAGTAACAGCAGTTTCTAATGGAAACAAATCCTGAGAATAAACAGGAGGAGATCATGGGAAGTAGCATGGAGAAAATTGTAGAGTTTCAGGGAGGATATCAAAGTAAAAAATAGAATAATTTAGAAATCACCATCTTTCTTTGAATGGATATCCTGGCAGTCAAAGTCCCAAACAGAAGCTACTTGAACCAAGACTTCCTTTGAAACCACTTGTATTTCATGGAAACTAATTTTTAAAATGCTCAGTGGTTTGGGAAAATGAAGAGTCAGTTTACAAATCATTATCCACTTCGTGAAAAGAAAAAGAAAAAGAAATCATCAAGAATCCAGATTTTAAAACCATATAACAGAGTTAAACATTGTCATGTGACAAATTAGAGGGACATTGGAGTAATTTCAACACAGTCAGATCATCAGCCCCTGGTCCTCCTAGTGATTATGCTCTCAGTTTACATACATCCCTGCGTTACTGTGGTGTCTTAATAACAGCTGTTAAAAGTCCTGACATGTCAGTAATATGAGGAGAGGACATCCCCCAGTACCTATGCCAATAAGCAGATGTCTGTTCTAGTTACTGAGGGTTTGGGTCTTTTTGACTATATATAGCTCACACTTCTCTAATCTCCTTGCTTCAGAATGGGGAATATTTAATAGTTTAATTAAAGTAAGCAAGTTGTGATCACTAACTCTGATTTTTGTGTCAGATTAAAAAGTAAATCTATGATAGAGTGCTCTAATAATGGTCATGGGGCTAGTGTATGTTAAAACTAGACATGTAAAGAAAGGTACATTAATTTTCTGTCCAGCATGGGGATTCAACTCAGCATCTTGAACATGCTAAGTCAGCTCTTCACCACTGAGCTCCAGCCCCAGACCCAAAGTTATCTTAAATATGAGGGACCTACTTATTACAATGGTACTTTTTGTTTGTTTTCCCATTTCTGAGATTGAAAGATTATGTCTCCAATTATTTTAAGTACCAAGTTTAATTTTTGCTTCTCCTAGACCATGCACTTTCATCTGTTAAGGCCTTTTTCACAGTCTTTACTCATCACTTGGAATTGTTACAATTGTTACAACCCTTCAAGTCTGAAATTCAGTATCTCCTCCTCCTCCTCCTCTTCCTCCTTCTTCTTTTTGTGGTGCTCAGGATCTAGTATCTTCTTGATGGAACTTTTGTCAACTGCTCTGGGCCAAATCAGTTAGAACTTCCTTCAAGCTCCCATGGAAATGACGGTGGTCATTAAACATGTTAAAATAAGGGGCTTATTTCTCTACCTCCTCTCTCAGATTGCATTTCTCAATGGCAGGAGACCTGTCTTGTTCTCTTTAGACTTCTGTTGTTTAGCACATTCTGAAACACAAATGAGAAAAAATAATGATTGTTCAGTGAGTGAACCTGCCTTCTAGATCTTCCCTACACACCTCATTCCTGTACCATACATGCACTTTATGCTTCAGACATATAGGATTATTTGCCTTTTGAATCATTTCACTTTTTTGTTTGTTTGTCACAATAGCTTTGTTCAAACAGTTAAATAAGTTTGCCTTGCTTATCCTTGGCAGAGACAGAAGATATTCATAGACACTTGATATAGGAGAGCTGTTCCCTGTTGTATTTTAAGGAATTCCTGAGTACTGCCACATCTGCCAGTAACTCTACCAACAAAGAGTTTTCATTTACCTCACATCCCAGTCCTATTTTAATTCTCAAGTACTTCTGGAAAGAGCAGACATTCATTTGTCTGCATATGAGTGTGTCTGATACTTTCCATTGAGCAAATTAACTGAGGATGAGGGAATAATTTTCTCAGTTTCAAGACAATCTCCGTGCTTTAGTGGATATGTGATTTTGAGCAGAACATTTCACTCTGTCTCAAGTCCTCAACTGAAAAAATTATGATAATGATAATAACCACCTCAGAACATTACTATCTATTTATACGGTTCAGTTGAATGTGTAACTGTGATGATAGTCACTATTTATTAAATATATATTCGCATTTATAGTTATTTACATAAATTATTCAAGTTAATCATCTCTGTACCCTTACAGAACAAATATTTATAGCCATCTTTTACAGAAAATTTACTCAAGTCATGACTGTATGTGTGAAAAACATGACCAGTATAGTCATCCAGGCAAAGAGAGCTGGAATATGACAAGGAAACAACTAGAATGTAGAAAGAAATATTAGACAATCTGATTAATATGGATTTTTACTCATTATAATGCTAAAGTTGTTAAGACAAAAAAAACAGAGTTCTAATTTTAATAGGAGCCACTATCTTTAATAAAATAATACAAAGTCAAGACTATTTTAGCAAAACCAATAAGGACTTATAGATGAAATCTCAAGAGGCCATAAATTTTACAAAAGCTAAAAACAAATCATGCATTTGATTAAGGGAAAAATTGATCATTATCTTAATACAAGTCAGGTATCAAGCTAGACCATTGTGATGAATAAATTGAATGAATAAATACTTTTCACATAAATTCCATCTCTTTTCAACAAAGGGAAACTTTTATCTTGAGAACTTAAAAGTAGAAGACAGATGCCAAAAATAATGTGCCAAAGATTAATTTCTAATGGTAATTACAAAAGTAAATTATCAAACTAAGTATTAAGGTCTCTTTTAAGGCTTCCAACACAGAAAAGTATTTCCAATACATATTATTTCAGGGTAATTCAATATGTCAACAATCTTTACATTCTAAATCCTCAGATCTACACAAAGTTTTTTCCTGGGGATTTTGAATGTGTAACTGTGATGATAGTCTTTTGGGCTGAGGCAACAAATACTGAGCCACATTCTATGGTCCTACATTCAATTAATTTTTCTTTCCTTAATCTGGCTAGCCCTGTTTCCAAAAAGAGATTTGTATACATGCATATCATCAGCATATACTCTTTCTGCAGACTTCCTCTGAATTTTCTCAAATATATTTTTCACCCTAGCAAAAGGTTTCAAGAAAATAATAATGCAAAGGGGAAAAAGAAAAGATAAGTGTATAAGAAGAATTTAGAAATTTGGGTTCGGATTCTGCATACTCAGGTTTGAATCCTATCTCTTCCATTTACTGGTTGGATTAACTCTGGTAAGTCATTTAAGGATTTTATTACAAAAGTGAAATTAGTTTAAACTTATGGATAATAGTGATAGCTATGTGAGAGCTAAACAGGAAAATGAATGTAATACTACTAGCAGAACTCTGGTTTTTAGTATGTACCAATAGTTATTATCATTATTAGACTTGATGTTTTAGAAATAAGAAAATGTGTCATTCTGTTTCAATTTTCTTTTATCCGAACATGACATTACTCTCCAGGAATAGAGGATCATAAAGTTGTTCAGATTAATGTTCATAACTATATAAATATAGAGACTTTTTATCCAATGAGGCAAGTTTCAATAAATCATGATCACTTCATAGTATCATTGAAATAATCAAATAAACTGGCACATGTATAACAGCATAGAACGTCTTGTGGTTCACAGTATGTGCTTGATCAATGTAACATACATTCAAACTCCTAGACGTAAAGTTATGAATTCTTCAATGTGTCTTCTAAATCTGACACATGAAAGAAAAGAAAATTTGAAGTTAAAGGAAATAATCAAATTTCTTATAAGTCATTCCTTCTTCCTTCACAAATTTGAATTTATTACTAAAAAAGGTAAACAGAAAACTGTTTAAAATTTTTGTTTGATAAATTAATTAATGAAAATCATTAAAAAGCAAAAAGTGTATACTTCTAAAATGATTTGTTTTATTTGTTTTAAATTATAATTTAAAATATGGAAGCAATAAATAGAGAAATAAATGAAAATCTGACAAAGACTAGCTGAACAGAACTTAAATTCATGCCTACCCCATGATACCTTTATTTAAAATAAAAAATATGTATAATTTTGTGGAAAAAATAGAATATACAAAGAATTAATTCTGAAGAAAGAAAGATGAATGATCAAATCACATTTTACAAGTATGTTTTATACATAAATTCATTTGTTAAGGTAACAGAATGTAAATTAACTATACAGCAAAGGTAAAAATTATCAAACAAAAACATTTTTATGCTGATAGTGACCAGCAAGCATGCTAGCTTGTGACACCTGTAATTTAAAAACTTTTGATGGTAAAACCGTTGACCAATGCATGATGAATTACTGAAATAACTTACTCTTTATCAATTTGATGTAAGTATGTATATAATTTTCATTTTTGTTTTTAGAGTAACAAAACATGGAAAGATTTTATTAGTTCTCTAATTTCAATTCTCACTTGCTATTGTGGTCCTTTCTTTGGAATTTTTGACAGATCTACTTTTACACAAATACCTTATGGTGCAAGCATTTGCTGTTCCTTGAAAGAAACAGTTCCTCTGTCAAAAGTATGAAATAAAAATATAATTGGTAATCTTTTATTTCTGTTGAATTCAAGCCAGTCTTCCTGTAACTTACAAACCAAATCATTATGAAGACTCTTGATAGTTTTTTTTTCTTTTTTTTCATATCAAACATCCCAACACTTTTACATTGCCCTTAGATTTACTATCTTCCAGTCCCCATTCTTTCCTGGGTTCTATTTGGACACCCTCTTTGTCTTTATCTCTCTTCTGAACGATGATATAATCTGACCACTATAAAGCAGAAGAGGACTTTTACCTCCATCCTTTGGATATCATATCTATGTTAAAATGTTTTATCAACATTTTCACAGTGTAGATTTGCACTAGGCATATAAGCTTTTCAAGTTCTTAGAGAATTTAATAATCTTGTTGGCAGCATTTTTGTCCTTCCTTGAGAAGTTCTAGTTTACTTATGTTAGCAGGGTAACATAAGTTACCCTGAAGATTCTGTCCAGTGTGTGTTCATAGACATGAGTTGATGAGATGCATGACTCACAGAGACACTATTTCTCTGCATAGTGGAAGCTGACAGACTAAACAGTTGCATGTGAAAAGTGGCAAGAATGCTGAGCTGTCAAGCTGACTTCTCAGTGCCATTGGTGTAATACAGTAGAAATAATTGCTTAGATTAGATTTTGGAGTAGTCATTTATGCACACAAATAAACCCCAGCTTTGACCTTTATACCTAAATGACTTTGAACATATTCCACATTTAGTTCCCATGGTTTAATCTTGAATAATTTCTATCTTATGGTATCTAAAATTAGATGGTTTCTGAAATTAGAAAAGACACCATATCATGTAGTTGTTAAAAACATAAACTTTAAGGTCAGAAAATTTTGACTAAACTCATGGCTTTACCACTGACTAGTTTGTTGATCTCAGATAAGAATTGATTTTTAATTCTGTAAAGTTAAGATAATTCTTTCTTCTCAATAAATTACTGATTATTATATTGGCTATTAATATATAGTACAGTCGTGTCTAAAGGAAAGTAATCAATATGTGATAATTTCCTGAACTCAATATGAGAGGAGATACAGTAGACATGGTAATTGATGGAAACTTTTCTGGAGAATCAGAAAAAAAAATCCTTTAGGGAAAGGAACCCTGTAAAAATTATGCAAATAAGAGCTCAAAAAGAAGTGTTAAATACCTCACAGAATGGTATGAAAGTCTTCCTGTAATTATTTGCATAAAATTTTGCCTTGCTCATTAAAATATGTCCCCATATACAGAAAGGCCATTATTTCCATATAACAAGCAAAATTCTTGCATATTAAATAAGAAAGGTAAATATCATTCTTTAAATTTGTTTTATCATTTATGTAATGGTATTAATAATGCCTGCCCCCATTATATAAGAGTTTTATATTAACAAGAGAACCATTACTGTTAACAGTGATATAAATCATAATAAGATCTATAAATTTTAGCTTGTCATGTGCTAATAGGTCTCATTATTATGTGTTTTTATTATATTACTGCCTCACCACAGGCAACTGGTCTTACAGGCTGACCTCCATGTATTGTCATTATATTACCATTATTCTAATTTGTGTATGTATGTGTGGTGTGTGTGTGTGTGTGTGTGTGTGTAAGAAAGAGATAAAATTGGGCATATGTGTCAGTGGCTATACCCAGAAATCCTTGTTCCTTAAATTTAAGGTCAGTTATGAGCTGTTGGGATGTGGTAGGAAGAATTCTTTCATTAATGTTAACGAGTTGGGATGATCTGAATGGGGAGAGAGTGTAAAGGGTGGAGGTATCAGATGGCAAGGGTATTCATTCCATCAGGGTCAGCAAATAGTGAAATAAGGCCACCAAGACTAATTGAGCTCTACCTCTATAAAAATAAAGGTGAAAGCTAATGTGCTTTAGCTAAGAGTTCATCTGCAAACCTTTACATATTGAAAAAGGCCCCACACAGTAGTTCCATAAATTCAGACATGGAATACATCAAAAAACAGTGCAAATCTAGAGGAACAGGAGTCCTATTGTGGTCCACAGGTACAAATGAGTCCCTCACCTGAAAAAAAATGAAATGTAAAAACATTTTTCTGGACTTCACTTCAGAATAAATAAAAGAGAAAATGTGAGGAGGCGTGTGAGTGCAATTCTCACACTTCTGAATTCCATCATTAAAGGGATGATTTATACCAATGAAAAATGCAGTGGAAAGGTAGGTTATAGCTAAAAGTCATGCTTTACAACTTATTTCTGTAATATGAATGCTACTTTCACATCTACCAGATTGGGATGATAAAATATTATCAGAAAAAAATGGAAAGGGATTATAAAAATATCTTATGCCACAAAATAAGCACCAAAAATATTAGGAAAATGATTTGTGCTTCCAATGGGTATATAGAAAAGTGCAAGAAAATATCACTTCAACAAAATCATGCAAAACCATAACTTATTTTTGAGCCCATTGAAAAGGTCACTAGACAATAAAAGATACCAAATTTCAGCTAGTTATAAGCCTTTCCAAGGAAAAGTGGTTCACAAACTGTTTCACCTTTCTTAGAACATTTCAGAACAGGTTTCATGATGGTAATCTAACTACCATAAATGAAGTTAAGAAAAACAGCTGAAATCTTCACAAAATTTTAAAATAAATGTGTAGGCTTCAAGAGAATTTCCCAGAAGCCCCAGACGTAAGTGAAAACTATATTAATTTGCCAGGTCTATAATATGCAAAAAATGCACATACATAAACACAAATATCAGAGACTGTATTCAGAATACAAAACAGTACATTTCTTCTCAAATTAAAAAAATAATAATAATGAAGAAACTCAGAGAACTCCAAGCAGGTTAGAAAAGCACAACTAAGCAGGTCAAAGAAAAACAGATGATAGCAGACTTTCCATCAAATAGCAATCCAAAAGAAATCATAGAATTAATTTTACTAGAACAGATAATCTGAGATGGGGTTCTAGCTCAGTGGTAGAGAATTTGCCTAGCAAACACAAGGCACTGGGTTTGATCCTCAGCACCGCATAAAAAAATCAATCAATCAATTAATTAATTAATTAAAGGTATTGTGTCCATCTACAACCAAAAAAAAAAAAAAGATTAAAAAGAAAGAAAACATCTGTGCTTGGGTTGTAGCTCAGTAGTAAAGCACTTAACTTGTCAATGCCAAGGGCTGGGTTCAATCCCTACTACTAGAAGGAGGAGGAGGAGGAGGAGGAGGAGGAGGAGGAGGAGGAGGAACCAGCCTCAGCAACAGCCAAGCACTAAACAACTCATTGGGACCCTGTCTCTAAAAAAAAATATAAACTAGGGCTGGGGATGTGGCTCAGTGGTTGAGCATCCCTGAATTCAATCCTCAGTAGCCACACCCCACCTCTCCCCCCCAAAAAATATATATATGGTCAAAACATATCAATTGAACTTCACAGTTTGTCAGAATGTAGGGAGCGGGGAGCATAAAGCCATCCTGTCAGACAATCACAATTCAGTCTATCTACAGACTAAAAACAACAACTTCCCAATAGTTAAAGAAAAAATTTAAAGAAACTAGTGACATGAATAAATCTTAAATCTCTCAGTGGGAACCTATTTGTAAATAATTACATAGATTGACTAAAAAAAAGAATAGGAAGGAAAGTTATACTATGCCAACAACAGTAAAAAGAAAGCTTATGTTGAACAAATTGTGTCAGATAAAGTAGAATTTTTATTATAAATACATTTTATAATAATATAGGCATAAATGCTGATAAAGAGTTTGAAAATAAAGCTGATAAAACTGAAAAATTTACAATTTTAAAGATTGCTAATATTATCAGCAATCTTTCAATAATTGAGAGAAAAAAGACAAAAATTATTAAAATATAGATTTAAACATTATCAGTCAGCCAAATTTAGGGAGGATTTATAGAACACTCCACTCAATAACAATAAAACAAATATTTTCTTTAAAGTCCAAATGAACTTCACCAAAGTTTGGTAAATGCTCAGCCATAAGACAAATATTGACAAATTATAAACAAATTAAATAATGCAAAGTACCTTTGCTAACAACAAAATAATTAAATTAAAAATCAATAGCAGAAGATATATAAAAAATCACTAAATGTTTGAAAATTAAATGACATGGCTAAATAGCTAATTGTAGAAAGATAACATAAAAATATACAATAAAAAGTGAAAAAGAATATTTCAAAATATATACTTAGAGTTGTGGGTGCTTGGAGGAAAATTTATGACATAAAGTGCATATATTAGAAAAAAGAAATATATAATCATTTAAACATCCACCTTAGGAAAATTAAAAATTATGCACAAGTTAAATCCAAATGAGACAAAAGGAAGGAAATGAATCAAAACAGAAGTCAACTAAATTAAATGATAAAAATAGTAGAGAAAAATCAATGAAAACAAATGGTTAATTATTTTAATGCATAAAATTCTAGACTGATCAAGAAAAATTTGGATAAAAATATAGAATTAGGAATAAAACAGGGACATCATAATAGATCCTACTGATAGCAAAAAGAAAAAAACAGAATAAAGAACTTTAATAATTAATTAAATGAATATATCTAAAAGACCAGCTGTGTGAGTTCATTTAGGAAAAAAATAGCTCAAATGATTAGCCCTGTACCTGTTAAAGAAGTTGAAATTTCCCATGAAAACTTTCCCACAAAGAAACAAATGGCTCTGATGGATTCATTAGCAAATTTTCCATATATTTAAGAAAGTAATAATACAAATTCCACACAATCTTTCAAAAATAGTTGAGAGTATAATTCTTCCTAATCATTTTATGAAATCAACATATTGATGATATTAAAACTTGAAAATATATTTAAAAGAAATAAGTGTTCCATCTCTTTTATGAATAAATATTCTTTACAAACATTAGCAAAAAGTAAACAAACTCATACATTTTGAGAAAAAAAAGATAATACATCATGATCAAGGAGAGTTCATACAGTCACAATTCAGTTCATCTACAGACTAAAAACAACCTCTTCTCAAATAATAAATGAAACAACTAGTGACATAGATAAACCTTAAAAGCATTAGTCTAAGTGAACAAAAGCAGTCCCCAAATACTACATACTAATTAAAACAAATTTTAAAAAGATCCAAACCCTGGCAGCATCCAATAGGAAAATGATAAAACAATAGTAATAATAAGGAAAATACTATAGTGGATATTTCATTACTATGTTCTTTGGGAAAAGCAAACATTTGTACACAGAAATCAGATCACTGATTGCCAGGGCCTGCAGGTTGGGAAAAGGGACTGATTGAAAAGGGGCATGAGGGAAATTTGGAGGTTAATAGAAACGTAAGTACTGATGACAGTGAAAGTTCCATGCTGTCTACATTTGTCAAAACTCATCAAAGTGAGGGTAATTTTTGTATGTAAATTTAAAAAGTGGACTTGAAAGAAAAAAGGAGAATTAGATAACAATACCAAAACAGTGTCAATTTCACTCACATTGGTCTTTTTTTATTGTCCTTTCTCATTTATTCTTCCAGTAAAAAATTCACTTTGTTAAACTCAAATAAATAAATCTCAATAGGATATTCATTGAAGTTAAATTAACTGGAAAAAGAATTGACATATAATCTAGAAATACATATATGAGGGAAAAAAAGAATTGTGTCACATTAGATTGGATAGAGAGACTCATTGGTCTTTACATAAAACCTCATTGTATG
Source organism: Urocitellus parryii (assembly GCF_045843805.1). Lineage (NCBI taxonomy): Eukaryota > Metazoa > Chordata > Mammalia > Rodentia > Sciuridae > Urocitellus > Urocitellus parryii. The sequence continues at coordinate 99,178,299 of NC_135537.1, read as the reverse complement.
CCTCTTAGCACTGTTTAAGGTTAAACAGCCCTGGGGATCTTTTATCTCCCATATTTCAATTCCTTTTCCGATGGTTTTTACTAAAGGGAAAGAAGAAATTGTAGCAAGGAAGTTGAGTAGAATCTCAATGTTCTGTCTGTCCCCCTGCCCCATAGATTGCTCATGACTGGCTTTTGTCTTTTAATGGAAGGTCAGACTTCCGTTAGACAACTTTCTCTACCTGGATCCCTCTGTCTCTGGATCCCTGTAAAATCTTTCCACCGGAATGCCTATTGTTGGTTAATGTTATTGCACTATCCCTTCTGGTTCCTATACACTATACACAAATTACATTTCTCTCAACTTCCCTCAACTTCTCTTTACTGCCAGTCCAGACTGATATGGATAACAGGTTCAACCCCTGGTTCCATCGCTTTGAAGCCATGAGAACTTGGGCTATCTATTTAAGTGGAGTTTATTTATTTATTTATTTATTTATTTATTTATTTATCTATTTATTTATTTATTTATTTATTTATTTTTGCATCTGTTCCATGTGAATAATACCTCCTTTGCAAGGTTGTCAGGGAAATTAATGATATGCAATCTGAAAAATCTTTCATTAATATTTTCTCCCTTTCTCATTGTAAGTTTCTTCCCATCTATCACAGGATGATTATTTTCCTCATATTCTCTTTGTTTGCATGTATTCATTTGTCCTCTCTCTTTAAAGATATTTGAATTTTTTGTTATGTAAAAATGCATCAATAAGTCACTTAGTGTATAATGTACAGAAGTCTGTATAAGTGGCTTAAATGTACCATGGTTGTGTTCCTGGAATAAACTGTTTCTATTTCTATAGCTGCAGAACAGTTAAGTCAAACTTTTGAATTAGGTCAACAAAATCCACAAATAGGGTGGAATCTTTGGACTGTCTAAGCAGGGACAGATCTGGAATAAATGAGCCACAGATATCACTTGTCAGCATTCTAGGGGAGGCATTTCCAATAAGGTACGTCAGGAATATTGGCTATGGTAGTATTATGATGCATCCATTAAATCTATATTGAGAGTTTTCCATCATGTGCATTCAATCAAACATAATTGTTTTATGGCAGTAATGTCTAAACACAGGTCCACAACTAGGCTGTATTTTTATCTTGACTTGTGAACTATCACTGCCAACCTCTCAGATTTCAAACTTGTTGAGACATATGTTATCCCTGGAAACCCTTCATAAAAATGAAGCATTTTACTGTTCCACCAATTCAGTGTGCTCTGGTCAGTTCCCCTATCTAGTTCCAAATTAACCATGTAATAGTTCCTATACTAGTGAGTAGTATTTTGAATGGCTTTTAGGCAAAACCAAAAAGAACAAATTTATTTCTGTTTGTCCAAAAACATAATCTGGTTTGGATTCTCTTTTCTAGCTTTTAAACAGTGAGTCAGAAATGCAGCTATGGGTGAAGAACTGGATATGGAATTAGGGAAATCTGTATTTGAAATCTGACTCTGCTAGTAACCCTTAGCTGTGTGTTCTCTTCAAGACACTTGATTTATCTGAACCTCAGTCTCTTTATCTGTTAAACGGGGACCTGCTGGTGAAGCAAATAAGTCAATAATGATCTAATGTCATAACATATCACCTTTAAAACTTAGGCATTTATTTTTTTACTAATTTGTGTATGTAAGGATATATGTGTTACTGGTAGGAGATAAAAATGAAGAAAATTTTCAGAGGCAGGAATATTTTGGTTGAAAGGAAATTAAAGTACTGGAGAACAAGAGCAAGATAAGAATGATTACAACGTCTGCATTTATAGCCCACATGTCACAGTTTGGTATTTATAGGTTTGCTAGTGACAGCCTTCCCAGTATAGCCATGTTAGTTATGAAGTAGCTGCTGGTTTCACTGACACATCACTGTGCACCTGACGGAGGCTGGAACTATTCATCATTTCCATGGACAGTCATTTAATTTAAAGGTCCAAAAAACACACCAATAAATCAGTTTGGGTTTCTGATCATAATCTCCCTAAATCTTACTTTGAAATGCCCTGGTGACTTTAACAAATCTTCGTGCATTTAATTTCCCAAATATGATTTGTAATACTCAGAGTTGGACTAAAACCTCAGGAAGAGGTGATGGGTCAGAAACGGAACACAATACTAAATGTAGAATTAAATTTTCCAGAGTTAAGCTCCCATTGCTACTTAAGTGCCATAATCAAAGCAATAGATAAAATAAATAAGGAGAGGAATAAAAAGGGGAGAGGGAAGGAAGGAGGGAGGGAGAGGAAAAGGAGGAAGGAGGGAGAGAGAGGAAAAGGAGGAAGGAGGGAGGGAGGGGAAAGAGAGAGAAGGGAGCTTGAAGAGAGGCTTGGGAACATGTTCAGTGGAAAATCTGTAGAAATGATGTAAGAGACAGCAAAGGCAGGGATTGGAGTAAGGGGTGTATAGCTGAGACTATAAAAACTCAGAGAGAAAACTCTCCATCAGGGCTGAGTTTGGGAAAAACTGCACATACAGGACTCTAAAGTTAGGCACCCCTGAATTTTCACAAGGTAAGTTAAATGTAAAAATTTGTAAAGATCTAGGAGATTATTTTACTTAACTATTATATTTATTTACACATACTTGTAAAATATGTTGCTTATGTCTTGATTTTGTTAAAATGTTTTTGATAATTTTTCCTTCTCTCAAAGAAATAGAAAAGCTGGAATATTTCTATAGCACAAGCTTAAGATGAAGCTAATAATCTGCTCAGACACTATCTTTCTTATATTCTTTGTGCTTTTTTTGCATTTCATAAGAAAAAGGAAAGTCAGGAGAATGATTCTATGTCAGTAGAAGTATTTTGCTTTTTTAATTTTTTTATAAAAGTTGTCTAAACAATCTGGATGGAAAAGAAAATGTTCTGTTATCCTATTCAGTGATTGGTTTAATAATATAAAATATACATTTGAGTTCTTTCTGACACAAATTCAAATTTTTGTTTCAGTTTGGAAATACAAGCATATGCTCAATAAATTCAGCTCTAACAATGTAAAATAGTATTATTTTGAATTACTGTAATAGACTCTATAGAATTAGGAATGTGAGAATTATTTGAGTTATCCTTCTAGAAATGGATTATGGTAATTTTAATGCCCATGTAAGCTATAGAATAGACAGTGTCATAGATAACAATCTACCCAAAATCATCAGGCACATTTTGTATCTCCTTTTCACTTTGATACTACTCTTCCACACTCTTATGGAACTTTTCTAAGAGCCTTTTATAGATACAAGTTCAAGTCCCCCCTCTAATTGAGTTGCACTGTGGCCTTGCTCAAGAAATTTATTCACAGACTCTCTAAGCTAATCTTTAGAAATGACCTAATTAACTTCTTCGCCTATACTTAATTTACTGTGTTCCTTCTCCACCAGAAACCTTTGGCTTAGATTCATTGACATTACTGGAATAGAACAACCTTTGTAAATCCCGATTTCAACAGCTTTGTGACCTTGGACTAGTCACTCAGCTTCATTGTGCTGGAGTCTGTGAGGTGAGATAGGTGAGAAAGTTCCTTTCTAGCCTTGGACACCCTGCTTAGCAGACCAAAGCACATCATCTGGATGTTCTGATTTAAGCCACTGTTTAGCTAAAGCTCTCCCCATTTCTCCAAATAAGTTTCAGGACTCGGCTCTGAAGCAGAGAGAACATAACATGCCAGCATTTGCCAGATGCCTCAGTTGGTTTGCAATGGTTGTTGCTCCTCAGCATTGCCCTTGCTCTATTCTAGTCTGTTCTAGTCACCTACATGGGCTCAAGCCTCCTTACCAAGCACCATGCCTTCACCACCACCTTCCGCTGCACGCTCTTTATGCACTACTGTCTCCCCTCCTGTATTTCCTCTCCTTTGAGCAAGTTCATTCCAAAATGGACACTTTCTTCTTCTACTGAGTGCTAAATTCAACAATTTGTAATAACGCAATCTCCCTCCTAAAATTCTGTATTCCTTTGATACGTGTGGCTCCAAATGTGAAAAGCACACTCTAAATATCAATGAAGGGCTGGGGATGTAGCTGTGTGGTAGAGCACTTACCTAGCATGCATGAGACACTGGGTTCAATCCCCAGTACCGTATAGATATAAACAAATAAAATAAAAGCATAGAAGCTATAATAACATTTTTTAAAAAAATATCATATGAAATAATATTAAAAATTCATTTCAGTTAATAAATTAGAGCTTGAAAGATAACTGTGCTTTGGGTTCAACTGAGCTCTCTTTCCTTTGTCTTCTGCCCTGGAGGATATTTCTATTATTGCATACTAATATTTTCATGACTGAAAACAATGATAATTCATTAAGTATCATAGTGATTGCTACTTAGAACTCTCTTTAGTAAAATTCCTTACCCCCATTCAATATTATTTTCTTTATTATGTTTTATTTTTATCACTATGTTGTAATTCTAGTTTCCAAGGACTAACTGTATTCCTTGAAATTAAGAATGCAAACTGATATTTTTTCATAAAAATAAAAAAGTTTTTGAAGTCACCACATTTGAAAGGCAATGTCAGGCTAATATAATTATTATTTGTTAATTGATTCATGTGAATCACTTTACCTGTATTATTTTTACTCCTCACAATAAACCTGCCAAATATGTCTTTGCCCCATTTACCTGATGAATATATTAAAAGAGAGGCTAAGTAACATGCTCCATCAGGATGCCGATCAAGGTCTACATAACCTAAGAATTGACACATTTCTACTAATGCATATTTTTATAGTGGAAAGTGTACATGCAATACCAGGAGTTAAGAGACCAAATTCTAAAGTAACTCAGCTTAATTTCAGTTCATCAATTTTAAACAAAATAGAATTAGAATGCTTTCCATATTGACCTATCCCGACTTGTGAGATTAAAGGGCATGAATTAATTTCCCAATAAGCATTGCAGATTATTTAAAGGTTGACTCTAACAATTATAGCTGAAGGAAATGCATGCATTCCAGAGAGTCTGCTCCTGTGGAAAGAAATCCTTGCAAGTGAAGAACCTGGAGGACCAGGAAAGTAACTGACTTTCTTTTACATCCCTGGTACCTGGTACATGCTGAGTATGCCTAATAAATGTATCCTGTGGTTGAGTATTATAAAATATATATATTATATATATTTTAATAATAATAAATATGTATTATATATAAATATATATTTTTCTTCTTTTTCAAAACTTTTTCTTGTAGTCATAAATGGACAGCATGCATTTATTTTTTTTTCATGTGGTGCTAGGGATCAAAACCAGTGTCTCACATGTTCTAGACAAGAGCTCTGCCACTGAACTATAGCCCCAGCTCCTATTTTTCTTTCTTTCTTTATATTTGGAAGAGTACTGTTTCATTGATTGCATTGGCTTGTTTAATGTAATTTAAATGTAAGAATTTTATTAAAATATATCGATAGAAAGTGGGATAAAGAGGGAAGGGGTGGTCATGTCCCACATTATCATAAGGCTTATTTATATGTAACATTTTACTTTGTTTATTCACTTTTACCCTCTGAAAGATTTTTTATGCTCCATAAAAATTGCCTCTGTACTGAATAGCCACCCAACTTGCTTATGGGAAATTCTACAGCTCTTCCCCATCCATAGTTTTAAAGGTACTCTCTTTTCCCATTTGTGAGCATAAGCATATGAATTAAAGAATAAATTTTCTTAGCAGAATTGTTCATAGTCATATGCCAAAGTTCTTTTTGGCTTGTCCATGTCATGGTTTTATATCAAAAAAATATTTAGTTATTCAGAGATCTAAGTGCAGAATAATATCTAATAAGGAAAGCTCTTAATCTCTGGAAGAATGATTATTGGGGAATGATGCTATATGTTGCTTTCTTTAGAGTAAGAGTCTATGATGTAAAACATTAATGGCCATGTCAGGATTCTAGTAAGAACTTCATCACAGTTTAATATAGGTGTAAAAATTTGGATCAATCTTTTTTTCTAAATCTAGATAAGATTGTTGATATGAATTAGTATCCATACTGATAACACTGGGATTTTAATATCTGCCCTGCATTCCTGTTTACTGCATGAGGCTTCTTCACTCATTCATTCTACTTGATGTTGACTCTATGCTAAGTATTCAGCTAGGTGCTAAGATTAATTTGGGGATATGGCATAGTCTTTGCTCTCAAGAAGGTTACAACCACAAATAACTTTTGTTAAACATACAGATCTGGGTTTTCTAATAATAGGATTTTTCTTTAAAGTAGTATTGTAGGTTTCTGCCTTTATTTTATTTTATTTGCAAATAAAAGACTAGTAATCTGACTGAAAATTCCAACTAAACGAACAAACAACAACAAAAATAAAACAAAGGCACTTAAGCACAAAATTTTTGAGATTTTTTCAAAGGCAATAGCATCAGAAAGAGAATGAAAATGATGCCAAATAGACTAAAATCAGGTATACATGTGCACTAGAAAATTACCATTCTTCCTGATTTGTATTACACAGGGAAAGTCATTTTAAAAGACAGATGTCCACCACATTAACAACTCATCAATAAAATCCTTGCTATAGGTGAAATTAGTTTTGGAGATGGAAAAATGTTTTATACTTCCACAAATAGGTTATACTTGAAAGAGCGTGAAACTGGGAGTCTGAAAATGTAACTTGTTGTTCTGGCTCTTCTGACTGGTTTTGTGACTTTGGAAAATTTACTACTGCCAATTGAAGAGCAATGAGAAATGGAGAACACAATACTGGTATTTAAATTCTTCTTTTTTTTATATAGCAGGAATTGAACTCAGGGACACTCTAACACTGAGCCATGTCCCCATCCCTATTTTGTATTTTATTTAGAAACAGGGCTTCACTGAGTTGCTTAGTGCCTCGCCATCGCTCAGGCTGGCTTTGAACTCACGATCCTCCTGTCTCGGGCTCCCAAGCCAATAGGATTACAGGCACACACCACTGCACGTGCCTTGGTATTTTAATTCTTTAAAAAATTGGAAAGTGTTACATTTCTTAGTTTCAATGTGCACCTTCTTTTCAGAATCATACCCCACCATAAATTAAGATGTCCATCACACATTTTGTTAAAATCAAATTTTAAAAGGAGAATCTTAAATGAGTAATTCTCAGATGTACTTTATGAAATTGATGTAGATGATGTATGTGACAGAATCTACAAGCTATAAGGTTCAAGGAAGTGTCTCAACCAACTGATTGCCTCACACTGAAGAAAACTAGAAACAACCTTCTTTAAAATTCTGTTCAAACATTGTTACTTATTGAAATATCAAGGTTATCTATATAAGGAAAAACTATTATTGAGCTTTTTGATTTTTCATTACAAATTTTGCAGATTTTCTCTATGAATGGCTCTAAATTCTATAGGTGATTGTTTAGTGCATGTAACCTTTATGTTTTCTAGTAGAGCTTGGCTTTCAAAGATCTACCTTCAGCTTAATCATGAATTTTACAACATTTAATCAAACCTTTCACATTATTATATGCTTTACAAATGTTTTCATGCATCATTTTAAAGTTCCCAGTGCAGAGATATTATCTATGATAAAATAAGAAATCTTATGAGATGTATATATACATCTTTATATATATCTTAGTAAATAACATTAAATAAGCAAATATGGTTATTGCTCTTAGTTGGCAACTCTAAGCCTATTTCAGTTTTTTTGCTAATTCTAAGCCAATAAAATAATTAAGTTTAACTAAAATTAATTAATTAAAATTTTGTGAATTAAAAAAGTGACTTTTATTCAACAATTTAGGAGTTTGGGTCAAAGTTACCAGGCCAATAAGGAGCACAGCAAGGATATTTATCACCATTTTTCAAATCTAATACTGATTTTTTCCTAATCACCCCAGAAATAATTTTTCTGATGTTAATAAATAGCTGTTCATTGACTAAAAGCTTTATTTTTTAAATATTCATTTACTCATAACCAAAATTATTGTAGTAATATTATATAGCAAATATATGAAGATATAATTATGTGATATTAGTAGAAAATTTTTGTTATCAAAACCTCCTGATTTATTTCTTTTGAATGAATTCCAGGGAGTGAGAGAGCTGGGGCATATACTGATTCTATTTCCTAATCTTTTGTGTAATTTCCATACTGCTTTCCAGCGTGGCTGTACTAATTTGCATTCCTGCCAACACTATGTGAGTGCACTTTTTTCCCACATCCTTACCAGCATTTCTTATTATTTGTATTCTTGATAATCACCATTCTGAATGGAGTGAGATGAAATATCAGTGTAGTTTTGATTTGCATTTCCCTGATACTGTAGAGATACAGGCACACAAGTGTTTATACCAGCACAATTCACATATCTATGTTGTGGAACCAACCCAGGTGTATGCCAACAGATAAATGGATAAAGAAAATGTGGTATCTATACACAGTGGAGTTTTACTAAGCCATACAGAAGAAAGACACTGGAGAACATCATGTGGCATTTGCTAGTAAATGGAAGGCACTGAAGAAATTCATGCTAAATGAAATAAACCAGACTCAGAGAAAGTCAAAGGTTCAATGTTTTCTCTCAAGACCAAAATGGCAAAAAAGGGGAAGAGCGGGGATCCCATAAAAATAGAAGAAGGATCACTGGAGCAGAGGAAGGAGATGAAGGGGAATGGAGGAGAGAGAGGAAAAAGGAGGAACAGTGGAATGAAAATGACTAAATTATAACATACACCTATACGAATATACCACAGTGAATGTCACCTTTATGTATATCTATAAAACACTGACTTTAAAATATTTTGAGTAAATAGAAGAGCAGTAGAGTAGAGGAAGGTGAAAAGAGGGAGGGAGAAGGGGAAAGAAAGAGGAAGTACTACGGACTGACCTGAAACAAATTATATTCTATGTCTGTATTATTATGTCAAAATGCACCCCGTATTATGTATAATAATAATTCACTAATAAAAATATAAAGAACTCTCCTCTTTTTGTATTCACCTTTCTGCATCCACTAAGATTTTTGATTTCTGAGAGTATACTCAAATAATTATTTTACCTTGATAGACTATTTATTCCAAATGGTAGGGAGTAGGCCTCAGTCAACACTTTAAAATTATTAATATTAACTGTGTGGTTTTAAAATTATATCAGATAATCAAGTTCAGTATCATATTATCCTTCCCTTCTCTGAGCCCAAAAGAGGAAACATAACTGTACTTTATGGCAACTTGAATCATAATGCTAATAATGTTTTTTGTTTTGAACTGTAGGGGAATGCACCTAGTGACTTACTCATGATGGAAAAAAGAAAATGTTAAAAAAATTCTATGTAAACATTTGAAAGTGTTGTGTGTGTATGTGTGTGTGTATGTGTGTGTGTGTGTGTAACCCTTATTTTATCAATTCTGTTCCATATTTAACGTCTCTGAATTTTGGAGGGAGTCTGATATGTGATAGCATGTCACCACTTAATGGACAGCATTTTTTTTTTCTTCAAACACATTTTAACAATAGAATACCTTATTATAAGTGGCATCTTTAAATCAAAGGTTTGGAAGTTCTTTCTTTTGCCTAGAAATACCTAAAATTATGGAGGAGAATAAACACATCCATGTCACGACCAGGATGCAGTCTTGTGCATAGCCTCCCGCTTGATAGGAGGAACAGCAGGAAGCTTCTTTTACCTAAGCCTGCACCAGCTACCATCATTTTCTCCACCAACTAGCTTTACCCACTGACTTTAAAAGCCAACGCAACATCAGTAGTCAGTTAGGAACTCTGTTTTATTTGGTCTAAAGAAGAAAGGGTTTGCAAACGCCACATTGCTCAATACCAGCAGAGGCAGTGAGCAACCTCAGTCCCTGAATTCCTGTATCGGGTCTCTTTCTATGTAGTGAATTGCATGGACTTTGTGTTAAGCATTGTTTGTGGACCCTCCTTTAATATGTGTGTGTGTGTGTGTGTGTGTGTGTGTGTGTGTGTGCAATAGTTACTCTGTTGTCTACTATATCTCAAGCTGTTCTGTTATCAAAAAGACCAATGTGACTGTAACTTAGTGGAGTGGGATAAGTGGTGAGTTGAAGAACTCACAGTCATACAGATTTACTGATCATACTGACTCTGCCTGCTTGGAAGACCACCTTCACTTTCAGAGAAAAAAGTCTGTACACAGTGTTGTCATCAGGAACACGTGGCCAATTCATGGTGTCAGAACTAGTCTCCCTTTTTAGAATGTCCTGTTAAAAATTTTTAACTGAGAAGAGAAGGTAAAGAAAAAGTGAAAGTTGAATTAGCCATAAATCTTTAATCTTTAATTAAGTCCTTTATTTTTAATTTTTGTTGAAAATGTGCATAGAATCTGTGGTTTAGGAGATTTTAAACCATGAGCTATATTTATGCACTATCAACAAAATAGGGAAATAGGCCTAAAGGTAATCTTTTCCTTTCCTCCCTATAATTTCCTCTGTTTCTAATTTTGTAGCAGTCAAGTTTCAACTGGTTAATCAAATGTCTTTTGCGGCAGGTGCCAGGGTGCTTGTTTTCATTAGTGTACCAAATGCCATATTTAGGAACTTGACCTTTTGGTTAACTGGCTACAAGCTTGGCTTTAAAACATTAAATGAGTGTATTTAACTCAGCATTTATTTTTACATCTCCTTATCCAAATAATCAGGATGTGGTTATCTGTTAGATGATATATTATGACTTTTTTCCTATATACACCCAAGCACAAAAATATATGCCTCAGACATAATCATCAATACTATAAACACCCATCATCCTGTGCCATTTATAAGATTACAGAAATGGAGAGAAACCTTAGTAAGCTGTGTATAAAAATAGTTAAAGGAAATCCACATGGAAACACAAAATTGGGCAATTTCACACTTTAAAACCTATTTTTAACATAATAAAAATGAAGAAGGAAAATATCACAGTGGTAGTTTATCTTTGATTAAATGATAGAACTCTATTTTAAAATAATATATATAAAACATAAGATCAGTTTTAAAAATATACCTTTGTTCTTAACATATTTTCGTTTATGTGGAGGACAAAGAAACATCAGCAAAATGAGCACAAATTATGATTAAGTGGCTGACTTTCTAAAGGAATATCTAAGGCAGTGTTTGGTTGGTTGTATTATTTCTCATATATTTTCTCAATTTAGAGACATAGTCATGATTTATGCAAAAATTATTATTTATTGTGAAAATACCCAAATCAAATATCAGTTTAGCAAAAAGAGAACAAAAAATTTGTTTCCTGCTTCTTTCCAGGAAAGGATGGAATAAAGAAAATATATAGTGAATAGTATGAAGTGCAAGATTCCAAAATACATTATTTGATGTGATAATGAGCAAATAGTTTGAGCTAAACTATGTGAAAATTAAAATTATATTTGATAAAAATAAATTTTACAGACAATGCCAAAATATTTTTATCTCCATTTAGTCTCAATAAACATGATTAATACAGATGCTACTCTGCTTATACAAAAAATTTATTTGTTCATATTCTAAGATGTAACATATATCACTAAAATTTACACTGAGGTTTTAAGATAATATTTTAAGGAAGTGTCATAAAGAAAAAATTTAGTCACACCAAAATATATGTGGTTATTAAAGAAATATTTAGTAATGCTCATAAATATTCCTTCACTTACAAATTATAAATACCATATAAAGGGGCTATTCATGAATCAATTTAATCCTCTCAAAGCTCTTATGAGGTGAGAATTACTTCTTACTTCATATATAAGTAAAATGAAGCTCAAGTGTGTTAAATGATATATATATACAAGGTCACACTAATATGAAAACAAAAAATGAGAATCAAACCCAGTCCTTTGGATTTCATGGTAGCATTTCTTTCTCTTTGCCCCCAGCAAGTTTTTCAAATTATTATTCCTTAAGGAGACAGAAGTGTGCTGAGACTTCTCATTCATTACCAATGAACCTTGGGAACTTTCCCAGTTCTTCATATTAAGTGGCAAAGACTATTACAGCTGGCTCATACCTGAAATCTGCCCTCAGCAGGACAATGTCTCCTCTTGTACTATGCAATGTTCATAGTCTAGTATTCAAACAGGCAATCAGCAAGCCCAATAGAAATCATAGATGAATTTTAATTAGCTGTATAAATCAGAAATGTATAAATAACATACATTTGTGCCTTAAAGGCATTAAATATATATATATATATATATATAAAATTTCTACCACATTTTTTTCTTTCTTTCTTTCTTTCTTTCTTTTTTTTTCAATTGGTACTGGGAATTGAACCCAGAAACACTTAACTGCTGAGCCATATCCTCAGTACTTTTCCTTTTTAATTTTTCTTTTGACATAGGGTCTTGGTAAGTTGCTTAAGGTCTTACCAAATTGCCAAGGCTGATCTTGAACTTGCATCTTAGCCTCCTGATCTGCTGGGATTGCAGGTGTGCACCACCGCCCCCAGCTCTACCAGTTTTAATTAAATCAGTTTGAAGTTGTTTGCATTCCAAATTTTGTGTATTTTTATTACAGTATAAATGTTTTCTTTATGTCTTGACCATAGTACAAAGAAAAGCAAATATGAGGACATCTCCACACAGAAAAAACTCAAGATCAAATTAAGTGTGATCTTATGAGAAACATGTATTCTCTGTACTTCTTAAATAACCTAAAGTGAGGATTTGAAATGCATCTTATAAAAGGTTTCGTCTTACATGAATTCTATAGCTCACTCCCTCACCACCTGCAGAATTAAGGGTATATTAAAGAAACAAAACTCTACTTTGTATATATATTAATTGGAAGAATATTTTATGAAGGCTGCTTTGGAGATAATGTAAGATCTTTGCCTTTGAAGGTCTGTCTCCTGCTCTTTGGGGTTTCTTTCTGGCATTCCATCTCTTCAGTTTCTATGTTGTGACCAAGAGTGAGGCAAATGGAAAAATATGATGGAAGTGAGAGAGGAAAGGAAGAAAGCCCCTGAAGCTAGTTTCCTCCCTTAGAGAAATATTCTCAGGCTCTTAAAAAAAAAACAGTGTTTCTTGTACAGCAGATTGACAGGGATGGTTAATAGGAGCAGAGTATTTGTTTTGTTTTGTTTTGTTGGGTCTCAGAAAGGGAAAAAAACCAGACTTCACAATCTGAGCATCCATACCTATATTATAACTTGGATGAAGTACAAAGTGACAATATATAGTAACATCTAAGCAAACAAGAAATTTTATCCTGGACTTTGACATTAAATTGGGTTAGTTCTCATGCATTGTAGACACTCACAGATTGTGAATAAATTGCATGGATGAAGAAGTTTAGTCCCTGGACAAGTGGCTAAATTTTCTTCATTTTTGTATCCCTTCAATGTAATGCAGAGCCTGGCATAGATTGGGCTTTTAATTGGTTTTATAAATAAATAACGAATGAGTGACTAAAGGGAAACAGCAAGATATTTAGTTTTGGTGTTTGTTTTTGAGAGTTCATCCAATAAATATTCATAAGTTATTTATTGAGTACTAACTCTGAGTAAAATACTGGGCTATGTATTGAATAGAACAAATAAAAGATTAATCAGATAATCATTGTCCTCAAGTTATTTATAATCTAATAAGGAATACAAACGTGTTGTAAGCCATCTAATATAAGTAAAATAAAATGTAATAGATATGATGATGAAAAAGGTATAGATAAAGCTTTCTAAGAATGATAAGCAAGAATTCAATTATTAGTGGTACAAAATCAAAAGAATAATCAGAATATGTTCAATTTTTAGAGACAAGCCTGGAGGTTTTGTTTTGTCTGTTTTCTCTTGGATATATATACTCTACCTTTATATGTTTCCTTCTCCAAAGGTTTAGCTTTCTGTGCGAAACATAATTCCATGAGAAAGTATAGAACATTACACAAAAGGGATGTCATCTAAACACAGGAAGTGTCCACTAACTTTACCTAATTTGGGTTTCTTCATCTAAAGAGTAGAACCACCTTTCTCTGCTCTACAGGCCTTTGATTCTGGAGTCACAGATTTGCAGTCACTACTCACAGTCCAAGAAGAGAAGTCAGCCACTGACCTGGCTGCAAAACTCTTGCTCCTTGATGAGCTGGTATCTTTGGAGAACGATGTGACAGAGACAAAGAAGAAAAGGAGCTTTTTTGGCTTTGGGTATCCCCTAGACAGGCTCTCAGCAGGCTCTGCAGATCATAAAGTTAAACAGAGGTAAGCAAGCTTTTTGGAGAAGGGAAATCTGTACTCTCTAATTCTTTCATTCTGGGCTCCAAAGTAAAGAGAATTAAATGTAAAAAAAATACAGTGAAAAAATTCTATGCAAACAGATTTTACAGAGTATTAAACGTGTGGGTTTAATAGTGTGAATTTGGAAGTAAGTGATTAAGGAACAAAATGACCTCTAGCTACAGTGTGCATTAGCTTTCCTGTCAGAATGTTCCCTGAGGAGGAGCCTCACACACATGTATACCATGGCTGTTGTAAGACATGTTTGCATTTGCAAAGTGAAGGAGAACATGTGCATAGTGGGATAAATGTTCTGATCACCTGAGTCTTCTACTTAATAGAAGCATTCAGAATATCATTGTTTTTATCCTCAACACAAAGCTTTCAAAAATATGTGAATTAATGCATTTTCCTCTACCAAGAAATAATGAAGAGCTCTCAGAACTTGGAGTGAGAAAACAGGTATTTAAGTCAAATTTCTGCTCTTTTCTTGCCTGGAGACTTTAAAAGTAGCTTACCCTCCGTAATCCTCAGCTTATGTGTCTACAAAATGGGTGTGATTACCTACCTCTGTAAAAAAATCAAACATGATAATCAAATTAAAGTGCATTGTGATATTTTAATCAACATAAAAGAATTAGAATAAATGCATCTCCCTCAATTACTGATCTCCCTTAATTAACCCATAATTAATGAATCATCGAATAACTTTACAGCAGTGATTCTAGATTTAATTTATTTTCTATGCTCCCAATGTCTATTCCTTGTGCACTATATTTTATATTAGCATAGGCACAAGATACCAGCCAATTACCATACCAAATTCTCTGTAAAATCTACTAGGATTCTTTTTCTTACCCTAAATATCATATTTATCACTAAATTCTCTAAGTTTTCTTTTTTTATTGTCTATCTTTTATCTAACTATCTTGAGAACCCTGGTGGCAAGGAAGCATGCTATTATGATGGCCAGTCAAAAGGATCTAAAATATGAGAATCTTAGCTTTAAATAAGACATTAAATACAGTACACCAAATCAGTATAAATCTGTGTATTAAAATGATATTTTAAAGCCTATTAGGTCATCTTTACAGAATACTAATTTTCAGTTCATTGCTTTAAAAACTTCTAAATGGGGATAACATTAATCTTTCTTTTGAGAACTCCACTACTGACAGTAGACATGAAATTTTCTCTTTAAATCTTTGTAGCTAAATAATCAGGAAATGATAAGATTAGCTGATGCGGTAGAAATCTTTTATAGAATTGTTCTTGTAAGGGTCCCTCGAACGTCGGAGGAAGAGAACACCAAGAGACCAACTCGTGCAACAGCAAAAGGGGATTTATTGAGGATCCAATCCAGCGCGCTGGGGCTCCAGGCTCACTCAAGAAGGGAGAGTGGCCAAGAGCCCTGAGCGGGGGTTGAGCAGTGCTTAAGTACACTTTTTGGGGAGAGCGGGGGCTTTGCATACATCAGAGCAAATCATCATGAGGCACGGGAAAATTGAACAACAACTCTCAAACACGATTAGTCCATTCTTTGACGGGAACAGGTCAGGCGGGGGTGATAGGTCACTCCTAAAGAGGGGGATACATTCAAACTGATTGGTTTGGGCCCTGAATGCCTACGTGCCAAACTGCACAGGGTCCAGGTTATTTAATAACTAAATGGTCAGTACCGGGCATTGTCTTAACTGCCTCAGGAATTTCAGGTTCTGTGTGTAATTCAGAAACTTTACAATACCTAGTCCTTTACATTTTAACTCAGGCTTTGCAGCTTAGAAACTTTACCCTTTCATTCTCTCTAATAAATAAAGAAGGAATTACAGAATTAGGATGTCTCTATTTTGAATACCCTAATGGACATTGGATGTAGACAATGATTTTTGAACACTGCCAGCATCCACAAGGGGAAGCAGCAAGTCATTACATGCCTCCTGATGAAAGAAGCCAGCCCCACCACATAAGAGACTGTTGCCAGAAAACAAACAAACATACAAACAAACAAATAAATAAATAAAGGTAATCTTGCCTCCAGATCCACCAAGCAATGTTCAGGAACCATGGAAGACAGGAATGGTTTCAGAAACACTACAAAGACACAAAGAGCAAAATCCAGATGGTGAGAAACTACAAGACAAATAATCTGATTTCTTCAAGAAATAATAGGAAAAAATGAGATGGACAGCAAAGGGGATTCTAGAGATTAAAGTAGACCTAAAAGACTTATTAAGCATTAACAATTTCTTTTAATTACAGCCTGATTTGAACAATAATCTTTTTATAAGTTAACATATGTAAATGACAGTTGCAAATGTAAGCAGTATAGCTATTTGATATTAAGTAATTATTATTTACTTTCAAATAGGAAAGTGATACCATCATTCAAAATGAGAGACACCTCAGAAAAATAATTAAATTGAAAGTGCAGATGCTCCTCGGCTTATGATGGGGTTACATCTTGATAAACCCAACAGAAGAGGAAAATCTCACTAGTCCAAATGCATCTAATACATCCCACCTACTGAACAGCATAATGAGCAACACAGTATATAGTAGAATATTGCTTATTTACGCTTATGATCAAGTGTCTCATTAGAAGCAGTAGCTTGCTATTGCTACAAGGTATTCTGCCGAAAATCTTCTGTCCAGAAAAAGATAAAAATTCAAAATTCAAAGTATGTTTTCGAGAATCCATCATGGCGGCCGGCGAGGAAGCAGCGTCTCCAACGTCTCCACTTTAACGGGATATGAAAGACTCATCGAAACAGCTGCAGCCTAGCTACGGAGGAACTTCTACCATAACTTCCTTAAGAGGAGAGCTGCCGTGAACTGGTAGGTTTACTCGAAGTGACAGGTTGCCCCAGAGAAGTGGATCTTGGAAGGCCACGCGGGCACAGAGGTCTAGTCCCCCAACCATCAGCCGCTCCGGCAGGCGGCTCCCCCTGGAGGCCTAGCTCTCGCCCTGGGAGAAGCGGCCCCACCCGCCCGCTTCCTAACCTGGCAGCCACAGCTACTCAGCGATAAAGGTGCCCACGTGGCGGGTGCAGAAGTTAAGTCCTGTAGACGCCAGCCACCTTTGCAACCCGCGGGATCCCTGGGCGGCTTGGCCCGCCCCGCCCGAACCGGCAATCCTCCGCCATACGGGCTCCCCCGGGAGGCCTAGCTCTCGCCCTGGGAGAAGCGGCCCCACCCGCCCGGTTCCTAACCAGGCAGCCACAGCTACTCGGCAATAAAGGTGCCCACGTGGCGAGTGCAGAAGTTAAGTCCTGTAGACGCCAGCCGCCTTTGCAACCCGCGGGAACCCTGAGCGGCTTAGCCCGCCCCGCCCGAACCGGCGGGTGCAGAAGTTAAGTCCTGCGGACGCCAACCGCCTTTGCAACCCGCGGGATCCCTGGGCGGCTTGGCCCGCCCCGCCCGAACCGGCAGTCCTCCGCCATACGGGCTCCCCCGGGAGGCCTAGCTCTCGCCCCGGGAGAAGCGGCCCCACCCGCCCGGTTTCTAACCAGGTGGCCTCAGCTACTTGGAGATAAAGGTGCCCTCGTGGTGGGTGCAGAAGTTAAGTCCTGCAGACGCCAGCCACCTTTGCAACCCGCGGGATCCCTGAGTGGCTTGGCCCGCCCCGCCGGAACCGGCAGTCCTCCGACATACAGGCTCCCCCGGGAGGCCTAGCTCTCGCCCTGGGAAAAGCGGCCCCACCCGCCTGGTTCCTAACCAGGCAGCCACAGCTACTCGGCAATAAAGGTGCCCACGTGGCGGGTGCAGAAGTTAAGTCCTGCAGACGCCAGCCACCTTTGCAACCCGCGGGATCCCTGGGCGGCTTGGCCCGCCCCGCCCGAACCGGCAGTCCTCCGCCATACGGGCTCCCCCGGGAGGCCTAGCTCTCGCCCTGGGAGAAGCGGCCCCACCCGCCCGGTTCCTAACCAGGCAGCCACAGCTACTCGGCAATAAAGGTGCCCACGTGGCGAGTGCAGAAGTTAAGTCCTGTAGACGCCAGCCGCCTTTGCAACCCGTGGGAACCCTGAGCGGCTTAGCCCGCCCCGCCCGAACCGGCGGGTGCAGAAGTTAAGTCCTGCGGACGCCAACCGCCTTTGCAACCCGCGGGATCCCTGGGCGGCTTGGCCCGCCCCGCCCGAACCGGCAGTCCTCCGCCATACGGGCTCCCCCGGGAGGCCTAGCTCTCGCCCCGGGAGAAGCGGCCCCACCCGCCCGGTTTCTAACCAGGTGGCCTCAGCTACTTGGAGATAAAGGTGCCCTCGTGGTGGGTGCAGAAGTTAAGTCCTGCAGACGCCAGCCACCTTTGCAACCCGCGGGATCCCTGAGTGGCTTGGCCCGCCCCGCCGGAACCGGCAGTCCTCCGACATACAGGCTCCCCCGGGAGGCCTAGCTCTCGCCCTGGGAAAAGCGGCCCCACCCGCCCGGCTCCTAACCAGGCAGCCACAGCTACTCGGCAATAAAGGTGCCCACGGGGCGGGTGCAGAAGTTAAGTCCTGCAGACGCCAGCCACCTTTGCAACCCGCGGGATCCCTGGGCGGCTTGGCCCGCCCCGCCCGAACCGGCAGTCCTCCGCCATACGGGCTCCCCCGGGAGGCCTAGCTTTCGCCCCGGGAGAAGCGGCCCCACCCGCCCAGTTTCTAACCAGGTGGCCTCAGCTACTTGGAGATAAAGGTGCCCTCCTGGTGGGTGCAGAAGTTAAGTCCTGCAGACGCCAGCCACCTTTGCAACCCGCGGGATCCCTGGGCGGCTTGGCCCGCCCCGCCTGAACCGGCAGTCCTCCGCCATCCGGGCTCCCCCGGGAGGCCCAGCTCTCGCCCTGGGAGAAGCGGCCCCACCCGCCCGGGTCCCAACCACGCGACCGCAGCTACTCGGCGATAAAGGTGCCCCCGCAGCGGGTGCAGGAGTTAAGTCCTGCTGATACCAGCCGCGTTTGCAAGCCGCCGGCACCCAGTGCGGCTTGGCCCACCCCGCCTGAACCGGCAGTCGGCCTCCACCATCCGGGCTCCCCCGGGAGGCCTAGCTCTCGCCCCGGGAGCAGCCCCCTGCAAGTTAGGGGAACCTTTGACCCATCGGGAGGTTAGGCCCAGCAACCTGCGGAGTGATAGAGGTGCCCCTCGTACCTGCTGGGTAGGCGGACCTTTGACCGACCAGCAGAGCAGACCTAGGGCCTCCCAGCGTGGTAGACGGATCACACCAATTGGAGGAGGATCACAGCCACTACATGCCCTGCAAGGGTGATTATTCAACTATACAAGAGCAATATAAATAAATAGAGGGAAAATTTCAAAACACAACAGTTTCACCAAACAGAAAGAAACGCCAGCAGTATGAAAAGACAAGGAAAGAAAGGACCACAGGCAATGCAGGTCAACTCAACTTTAGAAGAGGTAATAGGTGCAACAGATGGAATGTCAGATAGAGAGATCAGGATATACATGCTTCAGATGATCTGGAGTCTCAAGGAAGACATGAGACAGCAAAATCAGATAATGAAAGATCACATTGACAAACAAATCCAGGAAGTAAAAGATCAATTTCACAGGGAGATAGAGGAAATAAAAAACAAACAAATAGAAATACTAGAATTGCAGGAAAAAATAAACCAACTTAAAAACTCAATTGAGAATACTACCAGCAGAGTAGATCACTTAGAAGAGAGAACATCAGACAATGAAGACAAAGTATTTCAACTGGAAAAGAACATAGACAGCTCAGCAAGTCTGCTAAGAAACCATGAACAGAACATCCAAGAAATATGGGACAATATCAAAAGACCAAATTTAAGAGTCATTGGGATACAGGAAGGCACAGAGCTCCAAACCAGAGGAATACACAGCCTATTCAATGAAATAATACGAGAAAACTTCCCAGACTTGAAGAATGAGACAGAATCCCAAATCCTAGAAGCCTACAGGACGCCGAATGTACAAAACCATAAGAGATCCACACCTAGACACATTATAGTGAAGATGTCCAACATACAGAATAAGGAAAGAATTTTAAAAGCTACAAGGGAAAGGAAGCAGATTACATTTAGGGGTAAACCAATCAGGATAACAGCTGATCTCTCAACACAGACTCTGAAAGCTAGAAGATCCTGGAATAACATATTTCAAACACTGAAAGAAAATGGGTTCCAACCAAGAATCGTGTATCCGGCAAAATTAAGCTTCAGGTTAGAAGATGAAATTAAAACCTTCCATGATAAACAAAAGTTAAAAGAATTCGCAGCTAGAAAACCATCTCTTCAAAAAATCCTTGGCAAAACATTGCAGGAAGAGGAAATGGAAAATAACATTGAAAACCAACAATGGGAGGTAGGACAGTAAAGGGGGGAAAGTAGTCAAAGAGGATAACAAATCAGGTTTAGTAACATTAACAAACAAATATGGATAGAAGTACAAACCATATCTCAATAATAACCCTAAATGTCAATGGCTTAAACTCACCAATTAAAAGACACAGGCTAGTAGAATGGATCACAAAACAAGACCCAACAATATGCTGTCTACAGGAGACGCATCTGATAGAAAAAGATATCCATAGACTGAAGGTGAAAGGTTGGGAAAAATCATACCACTCATATGGACAGCGGAAACAAGCAGGCGTGTCCATACTCATATCTAATAAAATAGATTTCAAGCCAAAGCTAATCAAAAGGGATAAAGAAGGACACTTCATACTGCTCAAGGGAACCATAAACCAACAAGACATAACAATCATAAATATATATGCCCCAAATAATGGTGCAGCGGTGTTCATCCAGCAAACTCTTCTCAAGTTCAAGAGTCTGATAGACCACCATACAATCATCATGGGAGACTTCAACACACCTCTCTCACCACTGGACAGATCTTCCAAACAAAAGTTAAACAAGGAAACTATAGAACTCAACAACACAATTAATAACCTAGACTTAATTGACATATATAGACTTTACCACCCAACATCAAGTAGTTACACTTTTTTTTCAGCAGCACATGGAACCTTCTCAAAAATAGACCATATATTATGTCACAGGGCAACTCTTAGACAATATAAAGGGGTAGAGATAATACCATGCATCTTATCTGATCATAATGGAATGAAACTGAAAATCAATGATAAAAGAAGAAAGGAAAAATCAAGCATCACTTGGAGAATGAACAACAGGTTGCTGAGTGACATATGGGTTATTGAAGACATCAAGGAGGAAATTAAAAAATTCCTAGAGTTAAATGAAAACACGGACACAACATATCGGAATCTATGGGACACATTGAAAGCAGTCCTAAGAGGAAAATTCATTGCTTGGAGTTCATTCCTCAAAAAAAGAAAAAACCAACAAATAAATGATCTCATACTTCATCTCAAAATCCTAGAAAAAGAGGAGCAAAACAACAGCAAAAGAAGTAGAAGGCAAGAAATAATCAAAATCAGAGCTGAAATTAATGAAATTGAAACAAAAGAAACAATTGAAAAAATTGACAAAACTAAAAGCTGGTTCTTTGAAAAAATAAATAAAATTGACAGACCCTTAGCCATGCTAACGAAGAGAAGAAGAGAGAGAACCCAGATTACTAGCATACGGGATGAAAAAGGCAATATCACAACAGACACTTCAGAAATACAGAAGATAATCAGAGACTATTTTGAAGCCTTATACTCCAATAAAATAGAAGATAGTGAAGGCATAGATAAATTCCTTAAGTCTTACGATCTGCCCAGATTGAACCAGGAGGATATAGACAACCTAAACAGACCAATAACAATAGAAGAAATAGAAGAAACCATCAAAAGACTACCAACTAAGAAAAGCCCAGGACCGGATGGGTATACAGCAGAGTTTTACAAAACCTTTAAAGAGGAACTAACACCAATACTTTTCAAGCTATTTCAGGAAATAGAAAAAGAGGGAGAACTTCCAAATTCATTCTACGAGGCCAACATCACCCTGATTCCGAAACCAGACAAAGACACTTCAAAGAAAGAAAACTACAGACCAATATCTCTAATGAACCTTGACGCAAAAATTCTCAATAAAATTCTGGCGAACCGGATTCAAATACATATCAAAAAAATTATACACCATGATCAAGTAGGATTCATCCATGGGATGCAAGGCTGGTTCAATATACGGAAATCAATAAATGTTATCCACCACATCAATAGACTAAAAAATAAGAACCATATGATAGTCTCGATAGACGCAGAAAAAGCATTCGACAAAGTACAGCATCCCTTTATGTTCAAAACTCTAGAAAAATTAGGGATAACAGGATCATACCTCAACATTGTAAAAGCAATATATGATAAGCCACAGGCCAGCATCATTCTGAATGGAGAAAAATTGAAGGCATTCCCTCTAAGATCTGGTACAAGACAGGGATTCCCTCTCTCACCACTTCTGTTCAACATAGTCCTCGAAACACTGGCAAGAGCAATTAGACAGACGAAAGAAATTAAAGGGATAAAAATTGGAAAAGAAGAACTTAAATTATCACTATTTGCAGATGATATGATTCTATACCTAGCAGACCCAAAAGGGTCTACAGAGAAGCTATTAGAGCTAATAAATGAATTCAGCAAAGTGGCAGGATATAAAATCAACACGCATAAATCAAAGGCATTCCTGTATATCAGCGACAAATCCTCTGAAACGGAAATGAGGACAACTACTCCATTCACAATATCCCCCCAAAAAATAAAATACTTGGGAATCAACCTAACAAAAGAGGTGAAAGATTTATACAATGAAAATTACAAAACCCTAAAGAAAGACATAGAAGAAGACCTTAGAAGATGGAAAAATATACCCTGCTCATGGATAGGCAGATCCAACATCATCAAAATGGCGATATTACCAAAAGTTCTCTATAAGTTCAATGCAATGCCAATCAAAATCCCAGCTGCATTTCTTGTAGAAATAGATAAAAGAATCATGAAATTCATATGGAATAATAAAAGACCCAGAATAGCAAAAACAATACTAAGCAGGAAGTGTGAATCAGGCGGTATAGCGATACCAGACTTCAAACTATACTACAGAGCAATAGTAACGAAAACAGCATGGTACTGGTACCAAAACAGGCGGGTGGACCAATGGTATAGAATAGAGGACACAGTAACCAATCCACAAAACTACAACTATCTTATATTTGATAAAGGGGCTAAAAGCATGCAATGGAGGAAGGATAGCATCTTCAACAAATGGTGCTGGGAAAACTGGAAATCCATTTGCATCAAAATGAATCTGAATCCCTATCTCTCGCCTTGCACAAAAGTTAACTCAAAATGGATCAAGGAGCTTGATATTAAATCAGAGACACGGCATCTGATAGAAGAAAA
This sequence comes from Urocitellus parryii, assembly GCF_045843805.1. Taxonomy (NCBI): domain Eukaryota; kingdom Metazoa; phylum Chordata; class Mammalia; order Rodentia; family Sciuridae; genus Urocitellus; species Urocitellus parryii. The sequence goes on along the minus strand of NC_135537.1, from coordinate 99,154,781 downwards.
AGTTGGTTATGATCTACATACTGTGGGAGCAGGCTCCAAATTCCTCAATAGGACACCCATAGCGCAAGAGTTAACAACTAGAATCAACAAATGGGACTTACTCAAACTAAAAAGTTTTTTCTCAGCAAAAGAAACAATAAGAGAGATAAACAGGGAGCCTACATCCTGGGAACAAATCTTTACTCCACACACTTCAGATAGAGCCCTAATAACCAGAATATATAAAGAACTCAAAAAATTAGACAATAAGACAACAAGTAACCCAATCAATAAATGGGCAAAGGACCTGAACAGACACTTCTCAGAAGAGGACATACAATCAATCAATAAGTACATGAAAAAATGCTCACCATCGCTAGCAGTCAGAGAAATGCAAATCAAAACTACCCTAAGATACCATCTCACTCCAGTAAGATTGGCAGCCATTAGGAAGTCAAACAACAATAAGTGCTGGAGAGGATGTGGGGAAAAGGGCACTCTTGTTCATTGCTGGTGGGACTGCAAATTGGTGCAGCCAATTTGGAAAGCAGTATGGAGATTTCTTGGAAAGCTGGGAATGGAACCACCATTTGATCCAGCTATTCCCCTTCTCGGTCTATTCCCTAAAGACCTAATAAGAGCATGCTACAGGGACACTGCTACATCGATGTTCATAGCAGCACAATTCACGATAGCAAGATTGTGGAATCAGCCTAGATGCCCTTCAATAGATGAATGGATTAAAAAAATGTGGCATTTATACACAATGGAGTATTACTCTGCATTTAAAAATGATAAAATCATAGAATTTGGAGGGAAATGGATGGCATTAGAGCAGATTATGCTAAGTGAAGCTAGTCAATCTTTAAAAAACAAATACCAAATGACTCCTCTGATATAAGGGGAGGAAACAAGGACAGGGTAGGGACGAAGAGCTTGAGACGAAGATTTTCATTAACAGGGTTGAGAGGTGGGAGGGAAAGGAAACGAGAAGGGGAATCGCATGGAAATGGAAGGCGATCCTCAGGGTTATACAAAATGACATATAAGAGGAAAGGAGGGGTAAGACAAGATAATTCAAATGGAAGAAGTGATTTACAGTAGAAGGGGTAGAGAGAGAAAAGGGGAGGGGAGGGGAGGGGAGGGGGGATAGTAGAGAATAATACAGACAGCAGAATACATCAGACACTAGAAAGGCAATATGTCAATCAATGGAAGGGTAACTGATGTGATACAGCAATCTGTATACGGGATAAAATTGGGAGTTCATAACTCATTTGAATCAAACTGTGAAATATGATGTATGAGGAACTATGTAATGTTTTGAATGACCAACAATAAATAAAAAAAAAAAAAAAAAAAAAAAAAAAAAAGTATGTTTTCTACTGAGTAAGTACTGCTTTCTCACTACTGTGAAAAAGACCAAAAAAAAATGTAAGTTGAAACAGTGTAACTGGGATAGTGTTTATTTGTTCATTTATCTGAAAGTTGCTTCCAAATAATACAGAAGCAGAAGTGGACCCAGATACAGCAAGATTCACAATAAATTGGTAATTGTCTTAGATTGATGAGTTCAGAGGGGTTCATTACACTATTCTATTCTGATATGTGTTTTAAATATTTTATAACAGATATTTTTGAAAACTAAACAATGAGATAAATAGCAGATTGGACCAGGAAAAAAGATAAATAAATCTATTATAAAGAAATAACTCAGAATAGAACACAAATATATGGAGAGTAGAACAAACAATTGTAACATAAAATTTAATCTAATAAGTTTTGTGGGACATATATGGAATCAAAAAGAAAAAGTCAAACTGCCAGGCCTGGTGGTGCACACTGTAGTCCCAATAACTTGGAAGGCTGAAGCAAGAGGATTCCAGGTTCAAAGCCAGCCTCAGCAACTCAGCAAGGCCCCAAGCAACTCAGGGACACCCTGGCTCTAAATAAAATATTATGTGGCTCAGTGGTTAAGTGCCCCTGGGCTCAATCCCTGGTACAAAAAAATTGTTTTTTAAAAACATTTTGCCATCCAATATTGCCATTCAATATTGGTACAGGTGTTGGTTGAAGGGTTCAAAGTTTCAGTTACACAAGATGAATAAGTTCTGGAGATCTATTGTACAACATGGTGATTATAGCTAATATTAATGTATTATATATTTTTAAATTGCTAAGAGAGTATATTTTTAATGTTTAACTATGTGAGGTGATGCATATATTAATTAACTTGATTTAATCATTTTATAATGCATATATGTATCAAAATGTCACATTATACACCATAAATATATACAATTTTATTTGTGGATTATGCCTTACTAAAGCTGAGTACAAATTTTAAAATAATAAAAAAAAATCTGAAAGAGAAGTTTTGTGGGAACAAACGGAGGAGAAAAATTACTATTTGACAATATTGTGCATATTTGTGAATAATTTTCAATAAATGATAGAAAAAATATAAAATTTTAAATTCAGTAATAAGAACAAATTTTTACATGAATAAGTAATATTCTTGACAGATTGGAGGAATTAGGAACATTGTTCTGTGAAGAGAAAATCATTTAAGAGATAGCTTAGAGACTTCAATATTTGGGGTGTTGTATTGGGAGAACTGAATAGCATGGAGTGGGTTTGATGTTAGGAAATAAGAAAAAAAAAGCTGAATAATAAGTGAAATAAGGAAGGAGAGTTGGGGGTCACACAGGGAACTGTGTGTTGGGATGCACTCTGGAATGTGCAATGCAAAGCTCCTATAGCTTCATTCTATTCCTGGAGCCATATTGAAAGGTGCCATCCAATATAGTATGAATAGAATGTTTTAACCAGCTTTTGAATCACTGTAACCAAAATATCCAACAAGAACAATTTAGAGGAGGCAAAACTCCATTACTCTGGACCCAAGGTGATACAGCACTTCATGAAGGAAGGGCCCAGCAGAGTCAAGCTGCTGGGGTCTTGGAAGGGTAAGGAAACAGCGAGAAGGAGAGAGGGGAGAAGGGGCCAAAGATAAGACACACTTTTCCAGGGGACAACCTCAGTGACCCAACTCCTCTAGCCGTTCCCCACCTTTTAAGAGTTACCACCCGGTCAGCCAGAAAACTAGGATGGGCCAATTAAGTTACAGCTCTCATTATTTAATCATTTACCTCTGAGTATTGCTTCATGAACAGGAGCTTTTAGAGAAACTTCATATCCAAACAAGAACAACTAGAAAGAATTTTAGTAGAATAATTGATGATCTTTATCTTGTCCCCTTTTCTCTGCCTTTACCTTCACCTCCAACTATTTCCAGAAGTTTAGCAGGTTAAAGAGAGCAAAAGGCATTTGCACAGACTGACCATTGAGCTTGAAAAGTTGAACAATTTTTTTCTAAGCTGAACCCTTTATATTTTTATATATTTTGTATGATAGCTGATACTAAGTGCATTCCAATTAAACTCCAATTGCATTTTCTATGAGATATTGCTGCAGAATTCATTTTTTTATACAAAAATTCCTGTTCTTAGTCTTAAAGCAAAAATTAAATTTAGTTTGTATATTAGAGAGGTGGAAAACTACAGGAGATAAATAATAAATATTGCATAACATATTTCTATACACCTTGAGTTTTAGTAAAATAATTTTAGACTTCTTGTGGTATATAATAATTTTTAAATATTCAAGGTTAATATTTTACATTACAAAGATACTTAAATATCATTGAATATGTATAATAGAGGCACAGGACTAAAATAGATATCTTTACATATTTAGTAACAATTATATAGTTTAAAACTACAGTAATATTACATGGGAGATCTGTACTAAGGATTATTTGCCTGCACCTTGATCTCAATAGATGAAATGATAGTTTTGGTCCAGTATTTATTTTTTGATTTTTCACAAGGCTGAGAATTTATTATTTTAATATGTATGAATCTACACATTTTCTGATTTTTTATAAAGACCCGTGGTTTTCATATGCATACCATATATTTTTCTCCTTCTCTAACAAATTTTCTCAATCTTCTTACTGACACTGATGGAGAGAAGGTAACTGATTCCTGTCATCCATTCTCTAGTTCTAACAATTGCATCCATCACTCAACCCAGGGATTCATAAGCTTTTTCTGCCATAGGTCACTTGGGAACTTTGAAGAAGCCTATATCACCTCTCTCATATATCACTTTTAAATGGATAGAATTCACAAGAATTCAACCATTACAAATTAGAGTCAGAATTATCAACTTAATTATTAATTATTAATCATATGTTATTAATCATAACATATGATTATTAATACACAAAATAAAAATATTTAGAAATGGATCTAAAAACAATAATAATTTCAAGAAATGCACCATAAAAAACATTTCAAAGTATTTATAACAACTAAAATGTAGTCTGACAGTATTTTGATATCTGATTGTCACAAAGGTCCAGGTGTAAGTAAATACTGTTGGAATTTGTTCCTTATTTTCATAATTGAAGCGTTGGATTTTAATTACAGATTAACAAAAGTAAAAAAAGCAACCTTTGTCAATCCACATTTATAGAACCCTGAATTATATTAGTATATAGCTGCCCACTAAAAAAACCTGAGTCTCGAGCATATAAAATTATTATATTCTTGGTAACTTCAAAATATTTAGGCAAGAAAAAATTTTACATCTGCTTTTGAAAAAGTCCACCAAGATATCGGAAGAGCACAATACATGAATAGTTAGGAAAAATCAAAAATACCAATAAACAAACAGAAACCACTAAACAGGGTAAAGTCTATGTCAGATCGTATTAAAATGCATTGAACAGTGCTTATCGTGTACTACTTACCCAAGTTTTTCATTGACTGTGACACTAGCTTTACTTTCAGATGCACATGCAAGTTACTTAATTCCCAGGGCAAAGTTAATTTTATGTTTTGAAGTATAAAATATTTTCCTCATTTTAATTCACTTGTTCAAAAGTTAAAACTAATGATTGTTCACCTCATTAATGAAAAACAAAGGAAACAGGTATGATTATATCCCTGGAAAAATAGCGCTTACTTTCTGAATGGCCCTTTAACATTAGGAGATATTGAGGATAGGCCTGGAATTTTTCTAACAAATGATTTTTTTCTGGCTCCTTCACACATTCCTGAAAATATCTTGCAAATAATAAGAACAATAATAATACTCTATATTTTATTTTAATTACTGCTAAACATTTTCACAACTATTATTGCTTTGGTGCTGCCATTAAGATTTTGAGATTAGAGAAGCAAATAATTTTACTTGGTCAATCAGGGTACCTATGGGAAATATTTAGCATTGTTGAAAAAGGAAAATTTGGGGAAAGTTTATTCACAAGAAGATTACAAAAGTCTGAGTATAGGTAAATCATAGTGGTTGGCACAACAGCCAAGGGCCCTGGCTTGAAGAAACAAGAGGCTTCTGGAATATCATATATAGTCATAGAGAATCAGATCCCTGGGAGAAACAGTAAGCCTCATTGAGAAGCATAGCTCACTGGAGAAGGTTTTACAAGGGGAAATGAGAGCATGAAAAATGATCCTGTCATCTTTCCCACTCTCCTGGTCTCTCTTGCCAAGGTCACCTATTGCTTGACCCAAACCAAGCCTGAGGTTGCAGGAGCTTTTGTTATCCAAAAATGTCAGCCACCTCTGACTAAAAGTGAGTGAGAAAAGATAAAGAAATAAATGTGAAGAGCTGATGGAAGAGACCCAGGACAGTTATGCACATTCAATAGAATTGGGTCAATTAACATTTTGCTTCAGACTATTGTTATTATAATCATTTAATTGAAAGAGAATAATTGTCGAACACAATTCTACACCCCGCTCCATGCATTCAAGCCCACTCAATGGGAGTGCTTGTTTCCTTTCTCTTGGGAAAGCCAAAAGTAGGCACGTTGGCTCTGATAGTCATTTTAGAATAATAGGAATCCTTGTGTTCACTTTTAGTTGAAAAATAACTATTTTCTGTTAAATATCAAATCGTATGTCTTAGCCCAAACCATGAATATTATTAAAGCTTTCTTTTCCCCAGCCTTGGCCCATTCATGCTGGGAAGCTGCAGTGGAAAGAGGGCTATTGTCAGTTTCATCCTCACCCTCCCACCACTGCAGTAGCCCCCCTGATTTTATCTCCTCCAGAATCAAGACTGGAGATGCAGAGAGAAATCTGACTTGACTGATCAGTCGTGATCTGGCTCTAGTGCTCCCTGGACTTTATAACCCAAAGCTGACTCCTTATTTGGACTTATTTTTACAGACCATCACATAACCCTCACTGGGAACTTTGTTATAAACATCCTGGCCTCAAGCCATGCTTCTCTTCTGGCAGGATGCTCTTCACCCTCTATCCTTTCAGTTTCTCCATTTCACACCACCACCAGCATCCTGCTGAGTTTGCTTTACCCATCACCCCTGGCAGAGAGACCTTGAGGCAACTTACCCTTTATAATTAACCTAGGCCAGGTCCATCCACATGCTCCACATCCTTAACTTTGGTTACTAAAAGAGAAGCTGTTCCTTATGTATTCATCCGTCTTTGCTCTGATTTCAAGCCCACTCTCTCTGATTTCAAGCCCACTCTCAAAGCTTCTTGCCTTTTAGATTTTATAAGTACGGTTGCATCAGGTCTATCATGCTTCCTGGGTACATCCCACTCTGAGTGGTTTTCCTGAAGACCCCTATTTGAAGGTAGAGGATAAATGCCCCTGTTCTCCAATAACTCCTTCCTGAGAAATTCTTTCCTCCTAACCCATTCAACATCAATTCTTTTATTGGACTAAAGTTGGAAAAAATCAGTTTGCAGCAACATTCTTTGCAAATACTACATGAGTCTAGCACCTAACTTTAGAATACAAGAGGAAATACTTGCCTGCCTACTTTGGGACCACAGCCAAAAACTGAAATAGAATCTTATTTGAAAACTCTTGATATATTACTTGCTTTTTAACATTTCATAACACTCTAAGAAGGAGGTTGCTATGAATCCCATTTTATTGGTGTATTTTTAGAGAGATGAGTTTTCTGAGATTACCTAACTATAAATTATGCATCAAGTTGTTTACTCCAAGTCCAATGATTTTCCACTTAAAGTCAGTTTTGATAAAGAAATTAAAGCTGCATGAATAAGGTGCTTATCCATGACCAAGAACAGTGAAGTTCACTTAGAACATATACACTGAATAAATACTAATGGGGTAGGGAGGAAGAACATGAGAAGAAGATTACCACTAAATAGGGAAGAGAGGTGGGAGGGAATGGTCGGGAGAAGGGGAATTGCATGGAAGATGGAAGGAGACCCTCATCGTTATACAAAATACATGTATGATGATGTGAGGGAAAAAAAGAAATGTGTCACATTAGATTGGGTAGAGAGAAGTGATGGGAGGGGAAGGGAGGGGTTGGGGAGATAGGAAGGGCAGCAGAATAAAATAGACACTAGTATTGCTGTATGTATATACATGTCTGTATAAACAACTGATTCTGCAACCTGTACACTCAGAAAAATGAGAAATTATACCACATTTGATTCAAATGTATGATATGTCAAGATCATTGTATTGTCATGTGCAACTAATAAAAAAATTACCATACTGAAGATATATGGCCTTCTATCCTAAGGTTCAGGATAAAGTTGAGAAGAGTAGTGCCAGGTTTGAGTTGTCCGATATGACTGCCCTTCTTGATGACTGTCCGGGAGACTAAGATAAAAATCCTAACATTTTATTTCCTTTCTAACTCATTGTAAATCCTGTGACAGACCTAGGCCAACCTCCACATCTTATGATTTTTGCTGATTCTTTTTAGCTCTTATTTGTTGATGCCCAAAGGAAGTAGTTCAAAATGGGCTACATTTCAGATGTTAGAAACTCAGAAAAAGGATTCAGAAGGAGGTGCCCCAGCTTTCTTTTTTCCTCCAAGTTAAAAAGCCTGACCATGCAATGGGAAATGCCCTTGAGCATAATGGTCTTGGCCCATTCTTGCCAATAACTGTTCTTTATTGCCTGTCTCTTCTCAACTCAGCTCAACACCACAAAATGACGCAGTTCTTTACCTTTTCTCCCCACCTAACTCTTGTCGTGAAGATTTAAACTTTCTTCTAAAAGGGAGAATATTTTGACTCCATACATGGGCTTTGCAATGTATATTACCCATCCCTCCAAAAAGAAATTTTTGTAATACATTTTTTGTGTGATTCTATTTGTTAGATAGAAGTTTTTAAAATTTCATTAGTTCCTCAGAGAGATTCATGAACCAAGTAAATGCAGATCCCCTTGCCCTATCCTACTACTCTGCAGTGCTTTCCAAATTAAGCATTCCTGGTTCTTTCTATAGCTGCCTAAATCTCATTATTCGATCCCAGTGCTGGTGGTTTTGTTCCGAATGCCTGTTTAGTTATCTCATTCCTGGGACAACACTTCAGAAGCCAATATTATTTCTCTTCTGCATCATCATAATCATCATCAATTTAAAAGCAGTCTGTTTAAAATTTAATTACTAGTTTTGACATAGAATTCTGAAAGTCCAAAGTAAACTTCTGCTGAGTGAAGTAGCATTTCCTTTCATCATTCTAAAATTACACTGTTGATTATGAAGGAACCACTGGTTCCATCCTCCATGTTCAGGAGCTCTAATTAGGCTTCTTCTACCTGTATTCACTTCCCTCCAGGGGAATAGCCTCTTCTTTGGTTGGTCAGGTTGGGAGGAGCAGTTGAGTATGTTCAGCTCATATGCTTCCTTCCTGTTTTTATTAGATAGCAATGACTAGTTATGTCAATCTGTCTAATCCAGGCAGAAAATATAAGGAAGGTCTTTGAAATGCAGATGTGCAGTCATATTCTACATTGAGTTTTGTCAGTAATAAAAATGGCATGTTGGGTTTCTGTATATTGGATACATACCTTATTTCCCTATTACTTCTAGATGTGGACTTGGTAGTGGGGAGAAGCCAGTATGTAATAACTAGTTAAAATCATCTTATCACTCAGATTTAATATGATCCTTCATTCTAACATTCTGGAATTTGAATTTGAAAACCTGTCTTTCTCTGGACAGATTTTTGATTATTCACTTCTCATCCCTCACAGGGCCTTGCTGAGTACTTCATTTTAGGTTTTTCACATGTCAGTCCTTCCAAGCTCCTATATAGTTAATTATCAGTCCTACTCTTTCTTTTTCTTAATTTTATACTTGAATTTTAAATTAGAGTAACCACAATTGCAAGATTCAGGGATGACTATCTGGCTTATTGTTTCCACATGCTTCCTAAGTTTTTCCTGGAACCCCTAAATTGGGTGTGATTGCTTGAGAATCTCATGATAATAAATATCAATTGTAGTGAAACAAATTATCCAAAATTGAGCAGCTTAAGAAAACAATAAGCATTATAATTATAAAACCATTTCTGTGCATTAAAAATAAAAAAAAAACTGGCTGGGTGCTTCTGATTCAGGCTCTCCAAGGTCACAGTGAAGATGTTAACCAGGGCCTCAGCACCTGAGGCTCTGCTGGAGCTGGGTATCCATTTACAAAATAGCCCACTGATTGGGTTGGCAGCTGGGAGTCCCAGTTCCTCACTGGCTATTTTCAAGGCCTTAGTTCTTTGCTATGAAAATCTCTTTATAGGGCTGTTGGAGTGTTTTTAGGAAATGGCTGCTGGTTTCCCCCCACACCCTCCAGGCATTCATTCAACACAGCAAAGCAAGAGGTGCAGCAGCTTCCTCGTTTTCACATGGTCTTTCCACAAGATCCTTGGTGACAAGTCAGCTCTGCCCCATGTGGAAGGAGAATATATAATGGCAGAAATATTGGGGGCCAGAGCCTGGCTGCTATACTCATAGACACTTAATAATTCATCTCCCTGTTTTACTAATCCAAATTACATCCTCAGTTAACTGTTACTATTTCCTCCCCTTTTGCATAATACTTAATATGGGTGGAGCTGTATGACTTTCTTCATAGAGGTCTACCATTTTATTGCCTGTTTAAAATAGAGCAGCAAATCTGACTGTTGTTTTGAAGGAACATTCTCCATGCTCTGATTCCAAGTTTCTTTCCCCAGGAACTTAAAACCATAAACAGGATAAGTAAAACTTGTTGTTGTGTCCAACAGCTGGAGGAAAAAAGTTTTAAGTACACATGAATCAACCTTTACACATGAAATTAATGAACTGCTAGTCTGGAAAATAAACCTTTACAAATTGTGGAGGCATGGTTTTCACAAAGAACATGTTCTCAAACCATAATGCAATTAAATAAATAACAAAAGGGAGACCAAAGAGGAAGGTGTAATCCTCTGCCATTTAATGAGAATAGAGCTGTCTGAAGACCAAAACCACATATGTAGAAAACAGGAAAGAAAATTATCAGACATCTTCATTAATGACCACAGGTACCAAATCCCACCTCCTCCCCAGACACACACATACACACACACATATACACACATACACACACACACACACACACATACACACACAAAATAACAAAACAAATACAGGGGTTACCACAAAAAATACTATATAAGGGTGGTTTATATTAGAAAATCAATAATGGAATTGACAAATCAAAGAAATAAAGGACATCATTCCAATAGATGCAAAAAAAGCATTTGATAAAATTCAATATCTATTCCTGAATGAAATAACCAGTAAATTAATAATAAAAAAACTTCATTACCAGAGAAAGAACACCTATTAAAAAAAAAAACCTACTATACCTATTCTTAGCTGACACCACTAAAAACAAATACAACAAACTATAGAAGATTTTTATGGAGAAAATTATTAACAGTTTATTTGAAGGGATTAAAAATAACCTAAATGATAAATGATCTTGAATAATCAGTCTCACTATCATGAAGATTTTGATTCTCTTCAAATTGACTTATATGTCAATTTCAGTACAATTTCAGTCTATACTGCAATAGAATTTCCAGTAAACATGTCAAGCTGAATCCATTATTAAGATAGAGATGATTATTACACGAGGTATAAAAATAACACTAAATGTTATTTTCATAAAAAAACAAGAAAAATCACAGACGGGACACAATATTTGAATATATATAACTTATAAAGTTTAATATTCAGAGTATTCTAGGCCCTTCTACAAATAAAGACTTAAAAGAAAAGCACAATTTTTTAAAAAAGCAGATAACAGACTTAAACAGGCACTTCCAAAATAAACAAATGAAAATGTGAGTAACCTCATTAGTAGTCAGGAAAAGTCAATTAACACCCAAACCATGTATGACTACTGATACATAAGATTGGAAAAAATTGAAATTCTCACAATACAATGATTGTCCTAGATTTGAAATAATAGGATCTACCATATACTGATCTCAGGTGTGTAAATTGGTGCAACTTTGGAAACTGGTCTATAAAATGAAATTAAGTATAAGCATAGCTGGCAATTCTACTTCTGAAAATATACTTTAATCATTAAAATGAACACCAAAGGCATGTATAAGAAAAAATTCAGCAGAACAGTCTGAAGACCAAAAAGAAAATACCTGAATTTTTTTTTATTGGTTATTCACAACATTACAAAGCTCTTGACATATCGTATTTCATACAATAGATTGAAGAAGGTTATGAACTCCCAGTTTTACCCCAAGTGAAGATTGCAGAATCTCGTCGGTTACACATCCACAATTTTACATAATGCCCTATTAGTAATTGTTGTATTCTGCTACCTTTCCTATCCCCTACTATCCCCCCTCCCCTTCCCTCCCATCTTCTCTCTCTACCCCATCTACTGTAATTCATTTCTCTCCTTGTTTATTATCCCATTCCCCTCACAACCTCTTATATGTAATTTTGTATAGCAATGAGGGCCTCCCTTCATTTCCATGCAATTTCCCTTTTCTCTCCCTTTCCCTCCCATCTCATGTCTCTGTTTAATGTTAATCTTTTCTTCCTGCTCTTCCTCCCTGCTCTGTTCATAGTTGTTCTCATTATATCAAAGAAGACATTTGGTATTTGTTTTTTAGGGATTGACTAGCTTCACTAAGCATAATCTGCTCTAGTGCCATCCATTTCCCTTCAAATTCCATGATTTTGTCATTTTTTAAGTGCTGTGTAATATTCCATGGTGTATAAATGCCACATTTTTTATCCATTCATCTATTGAAGGGCATCTGGGTTGGTTCCACAGTCTAGCTATTGTGAATTGGGCTGCTATGAACATCAATGTGGCAGTATCCCTGTAGCATGCTCTTTTAAGGTCTTCAGGGAATAATCCTAGAAGTGCAATAGCAGGGTCAAATGGTGGTTCCATTCCCAGCTTTCCCAGGAATCTCCATACTGCTTTCCAAATTGGCCTCACCAATTTGCAGTCCCACCAGCAATGTACAAGTGTACCCTTTTCTCCACATCCTCGCCAGCACTTGTTGTTGTTTGACTTCATAGTGGCTGCCAATCTTACTGGAGTGAGATGGTATCTTAGGGTGGTTTTGATTTGCATTTCTCTGACTGCTAGAGATGGTGAGCATTTTTTCATGTACTTGTTGATTGATTGTATATCCTCCTCTGAGAAGTGTCTGTTCAGGTCCTTGGCCCATTTGTTGATTGGGTTATTTGTTACCTTATTGTCTAATTTTTTGAGTTCTTTGTATACTCTGGATATTAGAGCTCTATCTGAAGTGTGAGGAGTAAAAATTTGTTCCCAGGTTGTAGGCTCCCTATTTACCTCTCTTATTGTTTCTCTTGCTGAGAAAAAACTTTTTAGTTTAAGTAAGTCCCATTTGTTGATTCTTGTTATTAACTCTTGTGCTATGGGTGTCCTATTAAGGAATTTGGAGCCCGACCCCACAATATGTAGACCGGAGCCAACTTTTTCTTCTATCAGACGCAGAGTCTCTGATTTGATATCAAGCTCCTTGATCCATTTTGAGTTAACTTTTGTGCATGGCGAGAGAAAGGGATTCAATTTCATTTTCTTGCATATGGATTTCCAGTTTTCCCAACACCATTTGTTGAAGATGCTATCCTTCCTCCATTGCATGCTTTTAGCCCCTTTATCAAATATAAGATAGTTGTAACTTTGTGGATTAGTCTCTGTGTCCTCTATTCTATACCATTGGTCCATGCGCCTGTTTTGGTACCAGTACCATGCTGTTTTTGTCACTATTGCTCTGTAATATAGTTTGAAATCTGGTATCGCTATACCGCCTGATTCACACTTCCTGCTTAGAATTGCTTTTGCTATTCTGGGTCTTTTATTTTTCCATATGAATTTCATGATTGCTTTCTCTATTTCTTCAAGAAATGCCATTGGGATTTTGATTGGCATTGCATTAAACCTATAGAGAACTTTTGGTAATATCGCCATTTTGATAATGTTAGTTCTGCCTATCCATGAACATGGTATATTTTTCCATCTCCTAAGATCTTCTTCTACTTCTCTCTTTAGGGTTCTGTAGTTTTCATTGTATAAATCTTTCACCTCTTTTGTTAGGTTGATTCCCAAGTATTTTATTATTTTTTTTTTGAGGATATTGTGAATGGAGTGTTTTTCCTCATTTCCGTTTCAGAAGTTTTGTCGCTGATATACAGAAATGCCTTTGATTTATGCGTATTGATTTTATATCCTGCCACTTTGCTGAATTCATTTATTAGTTCTAGTAGTTTCTTTGTAGACCCTTTTGGGTCTTCTAGGTATAGAATCATGTCGTCCGCAAATAGTGATAATTTAAGTTCTTCTTTTCCTATTTTTATGCCTTTAATTTCTTTCATCTGTCTAATTGCTCTGGCCAGTGTTTCGAGAACTATGTTGAACAGAAGTGGTGAGAGAGGGCATCCCTGTCTTGTTCCAGATTTTAGAGGGAATGCCTTCAATTTTTCTCCATTCAGAATGATGCTAGCCTGAGGCTTAGCATAGATTGCTTTTACAACATTGAGGTATGTTCCTGTTATCCCTAGTTTTTCTAGAGTTTTGAACATAAAGGGATGCTGTACTTTGTCAAATGCTTTTTCCGCATCTATCGAGATGATCATATGGTTCTTATTTTTAAGTCTATTGAGATGGTCAATAACATTTATTGATTTCCATATACTGAACCAGCCTTGCATCCCAGGGATGAATCCTACTTGATCATGGTGCACAATTTTTTTGATATGTTTTTGAATCCGATTAGACAGAATTTTATTGAGGATTTTTGCATCTACGTTCATTAGAGATATTGGTCTGTAGTTTTCTTTCTTTGAGGTATCTTTGAGGTTTCAGAATCAGGGTGATGTTGGCCTCATAGAATGAATTTGGAAGAGCTCCCTCTTTTTCTATTTCCTGAAATAACTTGAAAAGTATTGGTATTAATTCTTCTTTAAAGGTTTTGTAAAACTCCGCTGTATATCCATCCAGTCCTGGGCTTTTCTTGGTTGGTAGTCTTTTGATTGCTTCTTCAATTTCATCCATTGATATTGGTCTGTTCAAATTGTGTGTATCCTCCTGACTCAGTCTGGGCAAATCGTATGACTTAAGAAATTTATTATCGATGTCTTCACTGTCTTCTATTTTATTGGAATATAGGTTTTCAAAATAATTTCTAATTGTCTTCTGTATTTCTGTAGCATCTGTTGTGATATTGCCTTTTTCATCCCGTATGTTAGTAATTTGAGTTTTCTCTCTTCTTCTCTTCGTTAGCATGGCTAAAGGTCTGTCGATCTTATTTATTTTTTCAAAGAACCAACTTTTAGTTTTGTTAATTTTTTCAATAGTTTCTTTTGTTTCAATTTCATTGATTTCTGCTCTGATTTTAATTAGTTCTTGCCTTCTGCTACATTTGCTGTTGTTTTGCTCCTCCTTTTCTAGGGCTTTGAGATGAAGTGTGAGCTCATTTATTTGTTGTTTTTTTCTTTTTTTGAGGAATGACCTCCAGGCGATGAATTTCCCTCTTAAAACTGCTTTCATTGTGTCCCATAGATTCCGATATGTTGTGTCTGTATTTTCATTTATCTCTAAGAATTTTTTTTATTTCCTCCTTTATGTCTTCTGTAACCCATTGATCATTCAGTAACATATTGTTTATTTTCCATGTGATGTACGTTTTTTCCTTCCTTCTTTTATCATTGATTTCCAGTTTCATTGCATTATGATCAGATAAAATGCATGGTATTATCTCCACCCTTTTATATTTTCTGAGGGTTGCCCTATGGCATAATATATGATCTATTTTTGAGAAGGATCCATGTGCTGCTGAGAAAAAAGTATATCCATTTGATGATGGTTGATATATTCTATATGTCAGTTAAGTCTATGTTATTGATTGTGGTATTGAGTTCTATAGTTTCTTTATTCAACTTTTGTTTGGAGGATCTGTCCAATGGTGAGAGAGGTGTGTTGAAGTCACCCATTATTATTGTGTTATGGTCTATTTGATTCTTGAACTTGAGGAGAATTTGTTTTATGAATGTCACCATTATTTGGTGCATGAATATTGATAATTGTTATGTCTTCTTGGTGAATGGTTCCTTTTAACAGTATATAATGTCCTTCCTTATCCCTTTTGATTAACTTAGTCTTGAAGTCGATTTTATTTGATATGAGGATGGACACCCCTGCTTGCTTATGAGGACCGTGTGCGTGGTATATTTTTTCCCATCCTTTCACATTCAGCCTGTGTATGTCTTTTCCAATCAGATGTGTCTCCTGAAGGCAGCATATTGTTGGATTTGTTTTTTTAATCCATGATACCAGCCTATGTCGCTTTATTGGAGAGTTTAAGCCATTAACACTTAGAGTTACTATTGATATACGGTTTGTACTTCCAGCGATGTTTGATTATTTATCCTTTTTTTTAGACAATTTAGTTTGTTTCTCCATGATTATCTTTCCCCTTGCCCTCTGTCTTTACCGAGGCACTTCCCACTGATGGTTTTGGTTATTGTTTTTCATTTCTTCCTCCTGTAGTGTTTTGCTCAAAATGCTTTGCAATGCTGGTTTTCTGACTGCAAATTCTTTTAACTTTTGTTTATCATGAAAAAAATTTTATTTCGTTGTCATACCTGAAGCTTAATATAGCTGGATACAGAATTCTTGGTTGGCATCCATTGTCTTTCAGTGTTTGAAATACATTGTTCCATGACCTTCTTGCTTTCAGTGTCTGTGATGAAAAATCCATTGTTAACCTTATTGGTTTACCCCTGAATGTAATCTGCCTCTTTTCTCTTGTAGCTTTTAATATTTTCTCTTTGTTCTGTATATTGGATATCTTCATTACAATGTGTCTTGGCGTTGGTGTACTGTGATTTTGTGTGCTCGGTGTCCTGAATGCATCTTCAATTTGTATATCTGTTTCCTTTTTTATTTCTGGAAAGTTTTCTGTAATTATTTCATTCAGCAGGTTACTCATTCCCTTGGTTTGAATCTCTGTACCTTCTTCTATCCCAATGACTCGTAAGTTTGTTTTTTTTATGTTATCCCATAACTCTTGGATGTTTTTCTCGTGATTTTTTTACCAGCCTTTCTGAGTTGGCTAGACTCTTTTCAAGATGATATATTTTGTCTTCATTATCTGACGTTCTGGCTTCTACTTGCTCCACTCTGTTAGTGATACACTCAAATGAGTTTTTAATTTGGTTTATCGTTTCCTTCATTTCTAGAATTATTGTTTGATTATTTTTTATAATCTCTATCTCCTGATAAAGATGCTTAACTTGTTCTTTTATCTGTTTATGTAATTCATTCTCAATGTGTTCTTTCGCTGCTTGAATTTGCTGTCTCGTATCCTCTTTAAGGTTCCATTCCATCTGTCTTAGGTGTTCCTTTAGTTCTTTATATGACCATTTTTCTGATGACTCTAGATCCTCCTGAATATTTAGGCTGTCCTGCATCGTTTGTACTCCTTTTCTTCCTTGCTTTTTGAATCTGCTCATGTTACTTCTTGTTCTGTTTGACTGCTGAGTTACTGTTTACTCCTATAAATTTATTTGATGCTTGGGAGGAAAGGTATTAGAAGGGAAGGGAAGAAGTCACTAAAGGTACTTAAACATTCTAAAAAAGGCGCAGTTAAACATTGTATCAAGAATCATTTCATATAAAATACTATACATTTATTTATGATCTGTTTAAAGAAAATGAAAAGGAGTTTTCTATTTGCAGCACCAGCATAAGAAATAGAATATTATCAGCACTCTTGACATCACCACAGCATCCCTCTCCCTTCTCATGGCTCATTCCCAGAGGTAATACACAGACTGAAGCTTAGCCTAATCATTCTCTGCTTTTCCTTATCTTATTATCTGTGTATGTATTCTTCAAAAATCTTGTATTTACCTTAGACAGTTCTAGAATTGTACTGAAAATGAGTCATGTACTACAGACTTAATATACAGCATGGTGACATAGTCAATAATAATGATGTTAATACTATTACTAGTACTGATAATACTAATGTTAATATTAAAAATGGTAGTTTATTGTTTGACTATAATGTATTATATACTTGAAATTTGCTAATACAGTAGATCTAAGTATTTCATTACCAAAAATGAAGGTAACTATGTGAAAGAATGGATATACTAGCTTGATTTTGACAATCACTTCACAATATAGATTGTATTAAATATCATTTTATGCCCTGAATATAATCAAGTTTTGTCCATCATAAAAAGGAATCATGTATGAAGCAATGGAAAATACAAGAAAATGATTAATAGGACTAAATCTTGACAGAGTCCACTGAGGTTGGTGTGAAGCTAGGAATTATGGCCAGAGGTGTTTCCTTTGGTCTGGGAAGGAAGATTCCTTTAGCAGCACAAGTGCACTAATGTAACTTCTGACCAGCTATTGACCCCACAGCCCACATTAACATGGGATTGACATATAGGTGAAGCCCCCCTGAATAGGATGGCCACCATGATAGTTCCAGAGAAGACCAATTAAGGTCAAAAACTCCATCACCGAATGTGAAGAAGGAGTTGAACACCTGATTGGCAAAGAGTACCAAAGGTGGTCCCCAGTTCTCTTGGTAAACATCAAACCATAATAAATTTGGAGACAACATTGTCTCCTTTGTTGTTCTCTGCTCAGAGAAGGCTCTTTCTAAGAGAGAGAGAGAGAGAGAGAGAGAGAGAGAGAGAGAAGGAGCACTCTCATCTTAAGCCTCACTTTGCTTTTACTTTACTTTCACTTCACTTTCACTTATAATAAAGATCTCTTTTCTTTCAACAGAACACAAGAATCAGGGTTTGGAGTTTCAGCTCCTGCTTTCTTTTGACAGTGTGCTTGGGAAATATTGTCCATATCTGTAAGGAAGAACACTGTTGAAGCTGAGAGATGTCAAAAGGAAAGTAGCAGGTGTCCTGCAAATTAACTTGGGCTCTGAAATCAAGGATATTTCCAGAGGAGCTTCGGTGCCTTTTTTTCTAAGAGCGTATCTTCAAATGATGGGCCTCCCTGTAACTTTTGTGCCTTTTTTGCTTCTGTGTGCCTTTTGAATTTGGACCAAGGATGAGTTGAAATATTTTTAAGAGCATATGAACCATAGAATACCCATGTCTCCTTTGCTAATGATACCTGTCTTGAAAATCCAGATCCGGTCCTCATTCCCTTGATGTTGAAGGTTAAACACCTGAGAAATGCAGAAGCCAGAGCAAACAGCAAATCTTATTTAAAAGAACACACACACACACACACACACACACACACACACTCCTTGGGGAGGTGCCAGGACCCAGAGCTGGTGCCCATGGGAGTGGAGAGTGGGGGTGTCTTGCCTCTTTATAGATTTTAGGTTTCCTTTCTTCTCATGCCTACATGACCAAAAGGCAGAAAGAGAGCCAGCCATACAGGGGTGATTGCTTGTGTTGAAATGTGTGATCCTTCTCCCCAAGAGGCTGTTAGCAACCGGTTGATGGGAAAGTGCTGTCTACCCATTTCCTTTTCTTTGATAATCAGGTACTTGTCCTTTGCCCTGGTCTCACTACTTTCCTCACTGTTATTACTTATTCTCTGAGTTCTTATTTACTCTTCTATGACTTTGATTTTGACTTCTCCTTTTCTCTTACCCTGAGAGTTGGCTTAGAACTTGCCTCATGGTGCAATGAAGATAAGAGAATGCTTTCAAGAGTCCATTCCTTTGTTCACACAATTTCCCTTATTTATAACTTATCTAGAAAATCCTTATCCTTCATTCATTCTACCTGAAAATTATATTATTTAAAAAAAAACAAGTCAAGGTTATATTTCCTAATCTTTTCCTTAGTGTAGAGCTAATCGCTTTATCTTTCCTATTTTTGTGTCATTTTACCCTTTGCATTCTATTAATAATTAAGTCAATATCTGCTCCTTTCTCTAAATTCTGAGTTGCTTGAGAACAAGGATAATAATTTCTTATTTTTCTTACAGCACATTCCTTCTAGCCTATGATGAAGGTTAAAAGAAGAAATAGATATAAAATATTTAATATGGCAACTGGCACATTATTATGAGATTGGCAAATGTTTCATATAAATAATGTACATTGATTATTATGATTTAGACAATCTATATTTACTAAGCAAATCAATGTTAAGAAAACCTTATTCATTGTGATAATTCTTTTTATCCAGCCCATTAAGTGATTTTTGCTCATTTCTTTAGAAGAAAACACTTTCTACCTCTATCATATAACATTGGCACTTAAAAGCCTTGGGATTTGGTCTCTCCCTTGTTAAGATGTTGAGGTTAAATATATATAAGATCTTTTCCCTTCAAATATTCCTTGGCAATATTGTAATAAACACTTTATCGCCTACTATTGTCTGGTTATAGCATGTATATTTATTTTTTTAGGGAAAAATAATTCAAGTCCCTTATAATAAATTTTAACACTCACCAAAGTACCTACCACAATATTAGATTCACAGTAACATTGTGAAAAGTTCGTGAATTGAATTACTTAAAAAGTCACTGCTTTGTTTAACTTTGTATGATTATTCATTTTTCTCTGCAAATCTATTTTGGTGTACATTTCATTCTGTTACTTTCTTTTCTTTCATTTATAGGAGTGACTTCCTGCCCTAACCATGATAAGTCACCTTGGTCTCCTTGACTAACAGTCATTTCCTCTTCTCTAGGTGGGTTATAGTTATCTTTCTAGATGGACAAATAGATTCAAGAGTTCATATAAGCCTTATCAAAGGAAAAGAAGAAATTTTTTTTGTCTTGGTCTGACTGGTGGCCTAAAGAATGAAGTGAAAAACAATACAGCAGTTCAAGCAAATTTGGCTCCACAGAATGCAATTTTTCTCAGTCCTGATTGATTCACAATGCTACCTTGCCCTCCACAAATTTCTTTTTTTGAAGGTTTATTTATTTCTGATATCAAAGAACAGAATTATGACAGTATAATTTAACAATCCTAATTGGCTTCATTTTAAATTTTAAAATCAGGTAACACTTCATTCCACAAAACAGAATCAGTTTTCCTATGAGCCAAGCACTCATCAAAAATAATTTGATGATTAACATCAGATTATTTATTTTGCTTACACAAAATAAGGACAAGGGAATTTCATTATTTCACCAGTTGAGAATGGCTGTTCTCCTTCCAATCCAGATTTCTCTTGGAGGAACAGATATGTCAGCTTGGTTTGATTGACTCCAAGGTCCCCCCTCCCCAAGAATATTGTCTCTGTTGAAAAACTGGCTTCGCAAAGAAGGTGGCAGCAGAAAAATTTCAGAATCCAAAGCTTAAAAATAAGTCTTTGGCAGTGTGGGGTTATTTTCTGTCTCTTGGGGGGGGGATCATCTGGTGTCCAAGGCCTAGGGACAGAGGCAAAGTCCCCAGCCACCCATCCAGGAGATGTCACTCTCAGTAGCATGTGGTGTCCTGACCTGTGCTTGCCCAGGATGACGGTGGGTAAGGAGCAGCAGGTCACAGGGACCCCTTTACCCTCTGGGAGACAGAGCTCTCCTTGGGCAGATCCCGGGGCTGAGGGTCAGCGGCCAGGGGAGAATCAATGATTGTCCCCACCTGTGGACCCTGAGGTCCTGGGGCAGGGATGCAGGAGGCAGCCAGTGTCACAAGATGTCCCGGTCCCTAGCCAGGCCGGGTGCCTGGTTAAGCGAGAAGAAAGATGGTGTCCCTCCTCAGGGCCTGGCCCCTGCGCCTGGTCTCACTTCCTCCCCAGCACCGCCTGGAAGGGGAGGAAGTGACACACCACCTGGAAGTGAAAAACCAGCCTCTACCTCAGAGCAAAGCCTGTCCAAGGAAGAGACATCACCTTTGTCCTTGGAAAGACCCACAGAGCACTCCTAGGCACATTCCCACCGGACTAAGTTGTTTATCTACAAATAACAGGAGAGATCTGTGCCAGGTGTCCCTGACTCAGTCAGGCTAGGTGGGGATCCATAGCAAGCCCCTAGCAGCCACCAATCAGCATGAGACAGGGAAATACCTGGGATGCCAGATGACCCTCCCAGTAGTTTATGGTGGTTGATAACCTGTTGGGAAACCATGTAGTTCAGCACGAACACCCCTCTTGGCTTAAACCAATCAGTTCCAGTGAATCCCCCTCTTGTAGTAACCAATCACTCCTACCCAACTTGTTCCCGCCAGTGAATGTGATAATCATGCAATAGAGTTGTTTTATGATTTTCCCGTGGTGTGTGATGATTTGCTAAGAGATGCTGTGATGTATGTGGGGGTCCCTGCCTTCTCCAAAGGATGTATAAAACTGCTGCAAACCCTGGGCTCCGGGCCTCTCAGCATCACCAGTTGCTGTGTGCTTGTGGAGGACCTAGATAGCTCACAATAAACACCTCTTTGCTGTTTACATCCATCTTGGTCTCTGGTGGTCTTTTGGGGGTCCCGAATTCAAGCATAACAGAAGGCCGGGAAGTGAGACCACAGTCACGTTCAAGTTCAGGGTAGGACAGCTCAGTCTGTCTCCCAACAGGCCCCATACTCTGCTCCCCTTCATGGGCCACTTCCCTTCTGAGAGTCACCCCCTGCCCTTTATAGGCACAAGGAACCAGAAGTTCCAGGGAATGTCCATGTTTAGGCTTTAGAATCTGCAAGCATTTTGGGTGCACATCTATATTTAGGCCTTAGCATCGGAAGTGCCTCAGATGCACATCCATGTTTAGGCCCCCGGATCCGGAAGATCCTCAGGCGTCCATAGTTAGGCCAGGGATCTGGAGGCTCCTCAGGTGCACGTCCATGTTTAAGCCCCCAGATTTGGAAGTTCCTCAGGTGCATGTCCATGTTTAAGCCTGGGGGTCCGGAAGTTCCTCAGGCATCAATGTTTAGGTGCTGGGATCCAGAAATGCCTCAGTCCTCCATGTTTGGGCCCCCGGATCCGGAAGTTCCTCAGTTGCACATCCATGTTTAGGCTCTAGGATCCGGAAGTTCCTTTGGTGCATGTCCATCTTGAGACTCTAGGATTCGGAAGTTCCTCAGGCTTCCATATTTAGGACCCCAGATCCGGAAGTTCCTCAGGCGCACATCCATGTTTTTCCACAGATTTCATTTTGCTTCTCACCACAATGTTTTTCAAGGTTTCACTATGAAAAATCTGTAATGTCATCACTACATTGAGCAATAGGTGAAGTTATTTATTGAACAATTCAGATGAGTATTATTAATTAAATTCTGGTAATACTAATACATCTGAAGAACCACAGTTAGAAGAGCAGTGCTGGAGGGAGAAATTGCCTTTATCACAATGAGATTTCTTTCTCTGACAGAAACCATTAGATGGAGTCAATATTTATAGAGCTTTTACCCTGAGTTGTATAATTTGTTACTCCTGACTGGGTATGACTTTTAAGCTCAGCTGTTTGTTAGTCCATTAACTAGTATAATAGGATAGACTCAGATTTATTGGCACTACTGAAAGCTTTGCTAAGAGGTAGGGGTTGAGAGAAAAAGATCCCTGGAAGGTGGAAGATTGAGAAAGAGTCAATTTTGTTGGCTTCTGAGGTTTAGCTCCACTCATGGCTTTGCAATGAGACATCTCCATCAGACAGATGAAGAGAGAGCTTTGGCAAGGAAGAATTTAAGATAAGGAATTTGGGGAGTAGTGTTGAGGAAAATATTACCTTTCCAAAAAATTTCATATTCAGAGGCTGGGGTTATGGGCCAGTGGTAGTGCGCTTGCCTAGTATGTGTGAGGCCCTGGGTTTGATCCTCAGCACCACATACAGATAAATACATAAAGGTATTGGGTACATCTACAAGTACAAAAAAAAAGTTTTAATTCATAGTCAATTCTTAAGTAATGTTTTATCTCCAACCACTTACTGATCAGTGAGCTAAATATTGTGCAGTGTTGTAAAGTTATTTAAAAAGCTGTGTTCCATGTTAGAAGGGGGGTGTTACAGGGCAAAAGCCTGCCACAAAGCTGAGGCAGCTGCCAAAGTCTCCTTTTCACTTGTTCTTGCAATCATGTCAGAAAGATTTCATCTATGTCACTTAGAAAAGCAGGTATGAGTTTATTAAAGGGATAGGAAAAGGGAAAATGGAACACTGTCAAGGGAGAGAGTAGATCTTCTCAGAGAAGGGAAGGACAGTATGCCTCTCCTGCCCTCCAGTTTTATTGGGGGTTCCAGGGAAGTTTCCAGAGAGTCCCACCTAGATACAAATTTTGACTTTTGATTGAGAATAGAAATTGCATGGACTACCTCCAAGAGAGGATGGTATGTTGCTCACAGAGTTGAAGATTTTAATGAAATTGATTCCCCCTCATTTTTCCTCAATTTCCTGTCCCATTAAGCAGTTTATTAACCTTTGTATAGCCTTCAGCAAGCTTTCTGTGTGAGGGACTTGATGCTTTGGTTGACCAAGTGTTTGGGAGTAGTGACATAATTGCCGTGATAAGGCAGGGTCCAGGCTACCTGGTAGGGCGTGACATGATTTTTGACACTTTCCTTAAGGGAACGTAATTATGGTTGGGAAATATTTTAGCACACCAAGCCCCATCTTCCAGATGTTTGCTTGTCAGAAAAGACTCCCTGTGGTTTTCAGTCATCCTTCATTGTCCCTTCCCTGTGCAGTCATTCATGGCTGACCAGGCACCTAACAGAGCCCATCACTGGAATTCAGAATGCCTTCATTCAATGTGTGGCACAATACTCATGGATGTTATGGCATTTTTGGAGTACCAATTTCCTTATCTTGTGCTTCCTTTACCAGTGTACTTTCTCATGTTTCAGGTTGACAGCACAATGAACAAATGTCCATGGAATACCATATGATTTTGAGCCTTGCTCCTGCTATTTGGGGTTGTAGTTTTCTGTTTGGCCACACATAGAATCAGATGAGGAGACACATTTGTTTAGTTCCAGTTTTGTACCAGTCCTTCACCTGGGAAAGATGTATTACAGAAGGCAAACTTTGCTAATGACTTTAAAAGCAAATTTAGGAGTAGACTTCATCCAATAAAAGACAAGGACATGGAAAATAAATATGC
This sequence comes from Urocitellus parryii, assembly GCF_045843805.1. Classification (NCBI taxonomy): domain Eukaryota; kingdom Metazoa; phylum Chordata; class Mammalia; order Rodentia; family Sciuridae; genus Urocitellus; species Urocitellus parryii. The sequence goes on along the minus strand of NC_135537.1, from coordinate 99,130,403 downwards.
TGGCTGCCTCCACCTTGATTGGGACAACTCTGAAGTATGTTGTTCACTGTTACCTTGAGCTGTCTACAGTTGCCCACAGTGGTAAATAGTTTAATAATGGTTCTCTTATGTTTTCACTTCTTCTACTCTCCCCATTCTTTCCTGGTACTTCGTCCTGAATAAACTGCTTCTCGAATCTTTGTCTGAGGGTGTGCTTCTGCAGGAAGCAATTAGACACCTCTATATCATGTGAATGTTGCAGCAAAGCTTTAAATTTGTTCTTTTTCGTTAAAGGTTCAATAGTTTTAATATATAAATGAACACAATATGTGGATTAATAGTGAAGAAACCAGACAAATTTATTGATGTACTAAATACAGAAACTACACATGAACAACATTAGACTCAAAGGATGCTTAGACAGTGGAAGCTTACATAGAGCTAAACAAAAGGATAGGGCCTTGGACTTCTAGGAGTAAAGGAGGTGGTGCAGACGATGGAGGGTTGAGATGAGTGAGTGCAGCCAGCAAAGCTTGCCTTGTTTTGCAGACAAAGTCTTCCAGGAAACAGCCACTTGCTGCAATCTCTTGGTAATCTCTCAGTCAGGTATCAAACCCCAATCTCTTCTTTCTGTGAAAAGATCTTAGGCAGAAAGGGACATATGAGATTTTTTAAAGCCTGTTTACATCCTCTAGATATTTATTTTACTAAGGTAGATTTCTTTTATAGATGTAAACTTCTTTTATGAAAGGGTAGCCAGAACCATGCCTGTACTTGCAGAAATTTGCATTTTCTTTGTACAAACAATTCAAAATACTATTCTCCCTTCAAACAATACTTGCATCTCTTTTTTTAACCCCAAAACTCCATTGTACAGAAATTCATCCAACACTACTATTTTTATATTATTTCTCTTTTCCCTCATCCTAAGTCATAAAGACTACATTTCTTAAAACCATAAAAATCACAAGTGAAATTGAAAGATATATTTAACCAGCTTGCAGATTTGATCATTTCTAATAGATATAGTGATGGTTGAATCCAAACACATTTTGCAATTTTCACATTGATTGATTGATCATCTATTTTATAAGTTATGTCTTTATTTCTCCTCAAAAACATGTAAGTCAGAAACACAATACTCACCAGACTCCATGGTGGTTTCAAAAACTGCCTCAAGTATAGAGACATTGATAATGGTCATAGAACAGAAGGTCTGTTTGGAGGTTCTTAAATTTCCTGAGTATCAAACAGACCCTCTGTTAAGGAAATGAAAGGTAAGGAAGTGAAATTTTCTTGCTGTGGTTACTACAGATTTTCTTGTTAACCAATTTCCCACAGAAGCCTTGGTTTATCTCTGGCAGACCTTTTCTCCCCAACTCCTAACAGAAGAGTTATGGGTAGGAGAGAGTACAGCCCCTGCAATTAAGTGAAAGATTCATAGGGATTATGTGAAGAGAAAGAATCAGCAATATTTGTTCCCCAGTTTAATTAGCTAATGAATGCCTGGACAGGCACTGAGTCACTTTATTGATGTAGAGTTCAATTCCTGCCACTCTGTGTGAATACAGAATCCTACAATCTTGGAACCTAAGCATAGTTTTAATCTTTAGTTTGACATTGAAGATTCTCCATAATGTAACTTCAACTCATCCATACAATCTCCTCACAAACTATATTTCATTGTTCTCTCATTTTCTGGTACCTGAGGCAAAACTACATACCAATGCTCCATTGAGGAGGACAAAAGAGCACAGGAAGAAAAAGAGTGAGGTATGAATAAGGGAAAGCAATTGCAATGTGATATGCTCTTGTGCTGGAATATTCCACATTCGTAGGAAAACAGTCAAATGCTGAGTCCTGCAGTGCTAATCTAGACTGTACCTCAGCTCAACCTGTGGTAAGAAGCAAAAGATTCTCCGCTGCATTCTTCTCATCTCTTGTTTCTCACTGATCTGCCCCACGGCACTTTACTCCCCTTCACTTTCAGGCTGTGTTATCACCCTCCTTGCCTTTAAAGTGTCCGGGAGGGAAGCTGGAATCTTCTCAACTCATTATATTTAAAAGCCATTTCGAAGTGGTCTCCTTATGTTAGTCAGTATCTTACATAGGGGGTCCTTCATCTGTGTTGGTGGGACAAGCAGAAATGGTGAGGCCTTTATCACCATGGGCATGGCAAGAACTATGGCTAAAACCTCTGTGCCTTGAAAAGAAGACAAGTACCAGGGCCAGAAACAAAAGTAAGCTGGAGCCATATAAATGTCCCAAATGGCAGAGTAGCCTTCACTACAACATAAATCTACATAAAACCTTCTTTTGTGCAAGGCCACATTCAAATCATGCAGCCTTTAAGTCACTCAATTGAAGGATCAAAGCAGTATTATCAATTGCTGTGAACATGACCTACAAAATGCAAACAGGCCCAAGTGTACTGTACTTTACATTGTGTAGAACTTCCAAGGGATAACATCATATATACTGCTTAAAAGTGAGTTTTAAAAATCTTTTCTAAGATTTTGGGCTGGATAATTCTTGGAGGGACTGCCTCATTCATTGTAGGATGTTTAATTGCTTTTCTAGCCTCTACCACTTGATGCCATCACCCTTCTGGCTGTTTTTAACACCTGAAAACATCTCTAGAAGTTGCCAAATGTCTCTTTGAGATAAGATCATCCCTAATCAAGAGCCATTGATTTATAAGAAATAACTCAATATGCCCCAGATCATTACGCTGGAAATATTATGGGACATATTTATGTCTTACTAGAACACTGAAGGTACTTGTCACCCCTTGATTACAAGGTACTATGATTTGAATACAATTTATTTCCCAAAGGTTAATGGCTGGTGTTAAGGTCTGTAAATAAGTCAAAAATAACACCTGGTATTTTGCCAGGGAAATGTTAAGAGTTCGTAAACAAGTCTGGATGGTGCCTGGCAAAATGTCAGAGGGAGTGGTTTGAAAAGTAACAAAAGCGAGCCATTAAGTGTGGAGATTCCTTATTGGTTGATTGATGTATCTAGTTTATGCTAATTAAGATAAGCTGTGCAAAATGTATAAATAGCTCTGTTGCCCTACAATAAACGGCTTCCACTCCTGCTGTATCAACGTACACAAGTTATTCATCACCCCCCCGTTATTCTGCTGCAGCCGGACTGCGGCATGCTGGAAGCTTGGTCTCCATTGTGGCAATAGAAGCTTTAAGATATGGGACCTAGTAGAGGATAATTAGGTAGTAGGGGATCTACCTTCGTGAATGGATTAATGATATCTCATCTCAGAAGTGAGTCAGATCTCACAGGACTGGTTTTATTCTTATAAGAGTGAGTTGTTAAAAGCCTAGCTGTATGTAGTCTTTTGTGTCCTTCCTTATATATATGCACCTTGTGCATGAGGCCATTTTCCTTTGTCCTTCTCCACCATATTGCCAGCAAAGGAGCTTCTCTTTAGACAGAGACCTCATGTGTTTACAACAGAATTGTAAGTCAAATAAACTTCTTTCCTTTTCACATTATCAAGTTCTGGATATTCTGTTAAAGCAACACAAAATTGATAAAGACACAAATCACAATTCTATCTATATAAGAGACAAGCATGACATTCTGCAGAATATGAAAGTGATCAGCATAGTCAAGATAACTGAAGACTGTTTTATAAGAGATTAGGAAAAGTAACATAGCCATGTAAAGGCAAATAGTATTTGATCTGCAACACTAAAGAGATCATTAATTTGATGACAAGCAGACCAATGACAGTGACTAGGTTAATGTGCATAAGCAAAAATAATAGATCTGCTATTTGGAGTCATTCTTCAATGGATGCCCCAAATTTCTTCATGTCTTGTGAGCAGTCTCTAACTTCCTTTGTTCCATCAAGACAGTTTTTCAGCATGTTTTTATAGCAAACAGCCTTGGAAAATAGAGGTAGCATCTCTCCCTTCAGAATAAAGAGTAATTTTCTTTCTAGTACAGATTAAAAAGATAATATCTTCCATTGAGGCAAAGGCCAAGCAAGCTTACCAACTATTATAAAAGATTCAGTGTACCTAAGCTTGAGTATCCTCTCTTGTAACACATCCCATTTAGTATGAAGAAATTACCTGACCCTCTTCCTATAAGCATTTGTGACCTTAGCTTGGGGATCTTGTGCAATGTTGATATTCTAGCTACTGTTATTTTTGTCTAAACCAAGAATCTCACATTTCCTGCCAAGATCCTTGAAATTGGCAGGCTAACATTTATTTGCAAATGGAATAAAATCTCAGAACTTACAGTTCTTAAAATCAGACACAGAAGCAATGATTAGAGTTAAAACTGGTTAAAGTTTTAGATTTCTCCCCTATCTACCCTGATCCAATTGTTTTCTACAAACATCAAACAGATGAATTGATTAGGAAACCTCTAGAGAATAGCATTTCTACACATTTTAAGCCTTTCATGATGATTTGAATTTTTTCAATTGCTTTGGAATATTATATTATTTATTATTTTGGGGGATGCAGTTTCAGATGCTTTCAGATATCACCATGAATTGGCTCATATTACAAAGTCAGAAAATCAAATCAATATGAGTCCCACCAACTGCTAAATGTGTGGACCCTGATTATATATTTGTTTGACTATGATTCCTTTGCTATGGAAAACCCATCAAATCTGAATTTACTTCTTTTTTGGCAGCTCCTACAACTTGATAATTGCAAATGTATCTACATCAATCCGATGTAACAAATACTTCACCTCCTTAAGTTTTTTTTTTAACCTGCACTTCATTTTACTTAGCCAAAAGTGAAAGCTTTATGATTATTACTGCCCTTCTTCTTCCTTTGTTTGTTTGTTTGTTTATTTATTTATTTATTTTGACATTCCTCATAGCACTAGAGATGAAATGAGTCCTTATGGCTTTAAGAACATGTGTGATCCCAAATCAAAACACTTTCTGAGGACTAGCTCTTGTGAGTCACTCATATCAGTTATCTTCTGCTTGGAACCATTAGAAAAGAGAAACTGGAAAAACTTGCTGCATGCTAAAACTTGAATGGAAAGCCTAAATGAAGTAGGAGTAAAAAGGAAAGGAAAATGAGGCAAAAAGAAGAGAAAACAAATGCAATTTTTTTTGCTGGCCACATTTTTACAGGAAGGTGAGGACCACAGAATCAGTATATTTAATATTAGTGATAAATAGTTTTCTAAAGTGGTAGTTCTTTCAGCTATTGAAAATATAATCCTTTTCTCATTAAATTGCCTTGGCATCTTTAAGCAAAAATCAATTAAACATATATACAGAACTTCCAGATTCTCTATTTTATTCCACGGAATTATTTCCTTATTGCAATATTGCAGTCTTCATTGCTAATTTTATAGTTAAGATATGAAAACCAATAGTTAAGTTCACCATTTCTAAAATGGTTTTGACCATTCTAGTAATTTCATTTTATATTAGATATCAAATTAGTGCCATGCACAATAATCCCCATAATTCAGAAGGCTGATACAGGAATATGGCAAGTTCCAAGACAGCCTCAGCAACTTAGGAAGAATTTTTCTCAAATAAAACAAAAAAAGACGAGATGTAGCTCAGTGGTAATATACGCTGGGTTCAATCCCCAGTACACACAAACACACAATTCTCAAATCAACTTGTCAATTTCTACCCAAAAGCTTATTGGGATATGAAATAGAATTATACTTCACGTACAGACCAATTTTTGAGAGAATCAGTCTCTTAAACATATCCTTCTTCTAAACCAGGAACACAGAATGTTTCTCCATTGTAGATGTTTTTTAATTTCTATGAACAATATTTTGTAATGTTCAGATTTGAAGTCTTATATACATTTATTAAACTTAATTCTAAAAATAGTATGCACTATAGTAGTACAGTAAATAAACTTTTAGTTATTATTTTTTGGCACTGCTTGTGACAAAACCTCATACATGCTGGGAAAGTTCTCTACCCCTGAGTTGCACCTCTGGCCTTAAAACTTATTTTCTATCAGATGTGGTGGTACATGCCTATAATCCTAGCGACATAGGAAGTTGAGGCAGGAGAATTCCAAGTTTGAGGCCAGCCTCAGTAATTTAGCCAGACCCTAATCAACTTAGTGAGATTGTCTCAAAATAAAAAAAAAATTAACAAGGGGCTGGGGATGTGGCTGAGTGGTAAAGCACTCTAGGGTTCAATGCCAGGTACCCACTCCCAAATTATTTTCTAAATATTTGTTGCTGCTAACTGAAAGTACAACTAATTTTTGTACTCTGCTTTCTCTTACTTCATTATTTCTAGTGGTAACTTTTTGGTTTTCTTATGATTTTCTACTTAAATAATTATATCATATATATGTATATTTACATATATACTTCCTTTGTACCCAATCTTAGAAGGAAGCCATGAAATATTTCCCCATCTAGTATGATAACAACCATATGGTTTTCATAAATGCTTTTTATGATATTGTGGAAGTTTTCTTCCATTCTCAACTGATAGATGTTTTAGAAATTGTAAATTCATGTTGCATTTTTATCAAATCTACTGAGTTAATCATTACATTGAACTATACTGACTTGATTTTTTAATGTTAAATCAATTTTGCATTACTGGGAATAATCCTTACTTGGTATTTATCTATTATAAACTCATCAGTGGATTAATACATTTGGTGGATTAAAAATTTGAATAAACTACTGGGTGGTAATTGCAGGCAAATTGGGCATAGCTGGAGGAAGTAGTTCTCTGGAGGTATGCCCTTAAAGATTAGCTTGTCCTTGGCTACCTCTCCCTCTCTTGTTCTGCTTCTCAGAGGCCATGAGCTGAGCAGCTTTCATCCACCGCCCCCTCTGCCATGATGTTCTACCCCTTCACAGGCCCCAAAGGCACAGAGGAATGGAGGCAGTTGGGTCATGGACTAAACCTCTAAACCCTTGAGCCCAAAATAAACTTTTCTTCTTTTAAGTTGTTGTCATTGGGTATTTTGATTACCGCAATGCAAACTTGGTCAACACATTACGTCATATTGAAAGTCTATAAATAGCTGGGTGAGGTGGCACAGGACAGCTCAAGAGGCTGAGACAGGAGTACCATGAATTCAAAAAGAGCCTTAGCAACTTAGTGAGATCCTGTTTCAAAATAAAATATAAAAGTTGTTGGGGATGTGGCTCAGTGGTTAAGCGTTCCTCACTTCTATTTCTGATACAAAAAAAAGAGTCTATAAATTATATATATTAGTGTGTGTGTGTGTGCACATATATTCACATACATTCATATTCATTATAATACACATGTGTGAGTGTGTGTGAATGTGTATATAGTAATTTGATTTCAGTCTTACTTTATTTGTAACCTGCCAAGGATACAAGGTAATCTAGCTTATAACTCTTTCCAATAATTGGCAAAAATCACTCTTCAAAATAAGCCAGGAGTTGAAAATTCATTGGTTTAGTAACTTCTCAACAATACTGCCAGTGATGTAGAACTGTCTTGGGATTAAATAAACAAATAATAAATGAAACAAAAATAAAATAAAAATGATAAGCAGGAATCAAAATAATGTTTCTAGAATGGAAGTAGGCTCATCTAGGTTAAATGGTGACTACTACTAGCCAATAAAAGGAAGAGAGCTGATTGATGTCTGGATTTGACATCATGGAAGTCATTGCTAATGTTAATTAGAGACTCTTTAGAGTGGCTGGAGCAAAAAGTATAGGGAGGCTTCAAGAAAAAAGTGAAAGAGTAAGAAATGAAGATCATAAAAATAATCAAATATTTCAAGGGAGATTGATGAAACAGAAACAAAAATATGTGGTAATAGCTCAGGGGAATTTGAGGATAAGGGGAATTTTTGTTAAGGTGGCAGAATTATAGCATGTATGAATATATAGAGTGTATAGAAGGAAGAAATAAGTAATGATGTGGTAAACAGAAGAAAATTTATGAAGCAATATCTTTGAGAAAGTAAGTGGATTGAGCCACATCCCCAGCCCTGTAAAGATTTTTTTAAGAGTTCCTTGATGATGGCTGGGCTCAGTGGCACATGCCTGTAATGAGAGGCTTGGGAAGCTGAGAAAGGAGGATGGCAAGTTCAAAGCCAGCCTTAGCAAAAGTGAAGTGCTAAGCAACTCAGTGAGACCCTTTTTCTAAATAAAATACAAAATAGGGCTGGGGACATGAGTCAGTGGTTGAGTGCCCCTGAGTTTACTCTTCAGTACTTCCCCCACCAAAAAAAAAAAAGAAAGAATTATATGATGTTGGAACAGTAAGAAAGAAGCTGTTATCTTTAAGGAATGAGAATTTATGCAAAAATATAGATGATTGTCATAAGGAGATGCAGTGAGTGATAGGATGTGAGAGTAAGAGTTTTTTAAAAAGCTGAAAATACTTAAGAATAGAGGAGAAATATATTCTAGAAGATCTTCTAAATATAGAATCATGTTGTGGGCAAATAGTGATAATTTGAGTTCCTCTTTTCCTATTTGTATCCCTTTAATTTCTTTCATAATAGCTCTGGCTAGAGTTTCCAGGATTATATTGAATAGAAATGGTGAACAAGGGCATCCCTGACTTGTTCCAGGTTTTAGAGGGAATGCTTTCAATTTTTCTTTTTTTGAATGATATAGGCCTTGGGCTTAATATAGATCAAATTAGGGTTTGAAAGTCTTAAATGATTATTTTGTAACTGGTTAAACAAATAGTTGTCATTAAAATTATAATAATATAGTTCTCACCAAAACATACATAACTATATATATATATATATATATATATATATATATATATATATATATATATGATTTCTATATCTAGCTAAGCCTAATCTAAATCTTATATAAAAACTTATAAACTGAAAGTTTAGGTAACTTTATTACAAGATAATCAATAAGTGCTCTTTTTTTGTATATGATCATGCAAGGGCCACACTGTTATTTAAAGATCTGTCTTATATCTGTTCACTTTGACTAAGTCAATTTCTGATCATTAACACTGTTACCTAAATATAAAAGAGATTAAAGGCTATTCTGTATTTTTGGTTAACCTATACAGACCTGTAATTATTGTTACCATATACCCTAAATTCTAAATTTTAATTCTCAGATTTATGTAGAAGTAATGAATTTGGTTAATATTTATTCATGTGATTTAATGTTTCACAGCTGGATAAATTAACCTGTTGTCACTAAGTTACATGGACAATTTGTGTTACTTTTCACACTGAAATTGAAATTCAAATAAAATTTTTAAAAAATAATGAGGAGAATCTAATTGATTTAAAGGTAATTTTGTAAAATATAAAAACATTTTGCCATTTATTTACACAAAAAAACCCTAAAATTTCTCTCAGTCTTTCTCTGATTTATGTTTTAAATGTAATGATATATTGTGTTAATTAACATTCATATAGATTCAGGAAACAATCTATCCAAACATTATAAAATGACATTTAAGAAAGAGACAAAAATAAAATCACCCTCAGAACTAAAACACTTTATAGGCTCATTTATAGTTATATTCAAAGATTGATGTTTGCTGTAAAGATTACTGTGATCTCAAACAGGGTAATAATATAATAGGCAGCCAAAATTCAAGCTAGCTATCACACAGACTGAACATGCTTTTACTATTGTTAATTTCATTTTGTATTTTTCTTATAAACTTTATAACTGTTGCCTATTAATGTTTTGCAGATGTACTGCTTCAAGAACACTAAAACTAGGTTAATTTTAGATAATAAGCCATCACCTACAAGACAAATAAGATATAAGGCTAACTTTTAGTACTAATACAGACTCCAATTATAAGGGATAAATTATAAGGGATAAATGACTGTAAGTTTATATACATTGAAATTAAAGCCCAGTACTCTTACTTTAAGACTAGTGAAACTAGCTTGCTGGATGTTTAACACCAAGGCTTAAAGATTAATTTTAAGGAGCAGTAGAGCGCCTGCCTAGCATGTGCAAGGTGCTGGGTGCGATCCTCAGCACCACATATTTACTAATAGTTAAATAAAATAAAGATACAAAAAAGCCTCTTTCAATAAAAAAGAAAGAATATAAAAGATTAAGGTTAAAATAAAAGGACAAAAACAAACAAACAATATTTGGCTCTTGTCTGAGTCGGCCTGAACCCAGAGAATGAGAGAACTTCTCCAAGGACCTCTACAGCTCTGAGCCACATTACTTTGTGATCAGGGAGGTTAATGAGACCACTGGAGAACAGAAAGCCAATCCATTCACTTTCTGCAAAAAAGGAGGGTCATTGAAAAAGGGCGATATCCCTAATGCTTTCAAAGGAAGCCACTTCATCAAGGAGGCCTAGCTAGCAGATGAAAGTAAAAGAGCTAAAAAGCTGTTCTCAAATTCCCCAAGAGTAAACCCTGTGGGAACTCAGGTGACTCTTAATAGCAGATAAAAACAAATTCAGTTTTTGACCAACTTAGTCTTAAACACTTGGCAAGAGAGTATAACCAAAACACAGCCACACATGGACATTTTAGTCAAAATAATAATATTAATAATTCTTTTAAAATAGAACTTAAGATGCACACTCATGTCAGTCCCACAGTCCTAATATCCCCTAACTTCTGAGGTTTTTATCTTTTGCAAGGCTTGTAAACTGGCCTCTATACCTTAATTTTTCTTACTTCCCAAACTGACATTTAATCCCACAACCAATGTCTACCCATTCCAATAACAACACACACCAGACAGAGGGGAGCCCCCAAATTATTTCCTTATTCAAAGGGCTAAAAATATCTCCTGGGATTAATATAGGAGCAGCAGGATTAAGAACCTCTATTCACTATAAAAACAGCACAGATTATTGCAGATATCCAACAGGTCATTGATTTGGTGCTGACTTTATAAATTCAGGTACACTCCTTGATGGCTGTGGCCCTCTACCATATACTGGCAAAAGAGGGAGGTCTATGTGCCTTCCTCCAGGAAGAAGGCTGTTTCTAGGTCAACAAGTCTGGCATAGTTAGAGATGCAGAAGATAAACTAAAGAAACCGGCTATAAAAAAATAGCCTAAAAGAGACCACTCACTCCCCCTGGCATATAGGGCTACTGGGGCACTTCTGGCTGTAGATAACCAAACTCATTGGGCCTTTACTAATGATTCTCTTAGTACTTTTTATAGGTCCCTGCATTTTTAATAGCCTCCAAAATTTCCCGATGAACTGGATAAAGATCTTCACCAGACAGTCAACTAGATGGTCCTGAGCAGCTATATGAGACTCCAATCTGAAGGACACCTGAAGAATCACAGAACGACCATACTGGAAACTATAAAAAAAACCCTTAAACCTTATGACCCCAGCTTCCCTGCCTAGAGACCACCCTTCCCAGCAGGAAAGTAACTACAGAAGATTGACCTCCAGTCCTTTGCAATAATAAAAAAAATAGGGAGAATAATGGGATATCCTGGACATCAATGACTCCATTTTGGTTCTGGAACTACTTCTTGGCCCAGGGCCAGGGCTTATGAGCTTCCAAGAAATAGAAACTTGGGATGCCCTGTTTCCATGTCCCCCCACCTACAAGGTCCCTAAATACATGAATCTGTTGTTACCCAAACACCTGCACCCAAGGACAATTCTAGCTTACTACACTCCAGGCCATTTCCAGCTTGCTCTTGTTCTCTGTAAAAAAGATATAAAAACCCTATTCAAGTAACTCTGGATGCTGCATCACTCTACTGAGCAGCCTGGCAGGCTTCACCTGTCAATAGGCTTTGCTTTCTAAGCATGAGACTCTGTCTTGAGAGATTTCTTTGGGTGTTTGGTCTTAATAGATAGTTGTTACAATGTTGAAGTATATTCCTATTATCCCTAGTTTTTTCTAGTGTTTTGAACATGAAGCACTATATTTTGTCAAATGCTTTTTCTGCATCTAATGAGATGATCATATGATTCCTGCATTTAAGTCTATTGATGTGATAAATTATGTTTACTGATTTCCGTATGTAGAACCAAGCTTGCAGCCCCCAGAAAACTCCTAGAGTTAATAAATGAATTCAGCAAAGTAGCAGAATATAAAATCAGCACCCATAAATCAAATTCATTTCTATACTTCAGTGATGAATTCTCTGAAAGAGAAATTAGAAAAACTGTTGTATTTGCAATAGCCTAAAAAAAAGTAAAATACTTGGGAATCAATATAACAAATGAGGTAAAATAACTCTATGATGAAAAGTACAGAACACTAAAGAAAAAAAATTGAAGAAGATCTTAAAAGATGGAAAGATCTTCCATATTCCTGAATAGGCAGAATTAATGTTGTCAAAATAGGCATACTACTAAAAGTGTTATGCAGATTTAATGAAATTCCTATTAAAATCCCAATGACATTCTTCATAGGACTAGAAAAAGCAATCCTACAATTCATTTGGAAAAATAAGAGACCCAGAATAGCCAAAGCAATCCTTAGCAAGAAGAGTGAATCAGGAGGTATCATAGCACAAGAACTTAAACAATAATACAGAGCAACAGTAACAAAAACAGCATGGTATTGGCATCAAAATAGACATATAGACCAATGGTACGAATAGAAGACACAGAGACTAACTCACATAAATATATCATACTGGACAAAGGCACCAAAAACACACATTGGAGAAAAGATAGCCTCTTCAACAAATGGTGCTGGGAAAACCGAAAATCCATGAGAGGCAAAATGAAATTAAACCTTTAACTCTCACCCCACACAAAAATCAACTCAAAGTGGATCAAAGACTTAGGCACTAGAACAGAGAACTTGTGCCTAACAGAAGAAAAATTAGGCTCAAATCTCTACCATGTCAGCTTAGGAACTGACTTTCTTAATGAGAGTCCTCAAGCACAAGAAGTAAAATCAAGAATCAATAAATGGGATGCATTCAAACTAAAAAGCTTCTTCTTAGTAAAGGAAACAATCAATAACATGAAAAGAGAGGCTATAGAATGGGAGAAAATCTTTACCACATGCACTGATCTCACAGAAATATAAAGAGCACAAAAACTTAACACTAAAAACAAAAAAAAATCAATAAATGGGTAAAGGAACTGAATGGACACTTCACAGAAAAAGAAATACAATCAATCAACAAACATGAAAAAATGCTCATCATTTCTAGCAATTAGAGAAATGCAAATCAAAAATGACTTTAATATTTTATCTCACTTCAGTCAGAATGTCAATTATCAAGAATACAACAACATAAGTGTTTGCAAGGATGTGGGGAAAAAAGTACACTCATACATTGCTGGTGGGACTGCAAATTGGTGTAACCACTATGGAAAGCAGTACGGAGTTTCATCAGAAAACTTGGACTGGAACCACCATGTGACCAAGTTATCCCACTCCTTGGTTAATACCCAAAAGACTTAAAATCAACATACTACAGGGCCTCAGCCACATCAATATTTACAGCAGCTCAATTCACAATACCTAAACTATGGGACCAAACTAGATGCTCTTCAACAGATGAATGGATAAAGAAAATGTGTTATATTCACAATAGAATACTACTCAGCCTAAAATAAGAATGAAATTATGTAATTTGCAGGTAAATGGATGGAGCTGGAGAATATCATGCTAAGAGAAATAAGCCAAACCCCAAAACCCAAAGGCCGCATGTTTTCTCTGATAAGCAGATGCTAATCCATAATGGGGTTTGGGAAGAATGACAGAACTTTGAATTGTGCAGAGGGAAGTGAGGGGAGGGGAGAGGGTGGGAGGATGGAAAGGACAATGGAATGAGATGGACATTATTACCCGATTTACCTGTATGATTATACTACTGGTGTGACTCTACATTATGTTCAGCCAGAGGAAGGAGAAGTTGTGCTCCATTTGTGTATAATGTGTCAAAATGCATTCTACTATCATTTATAACTAATTAGGACAAATTTAAAAGAACAAAAAAGAAAGTTCTGAAGGTAATATACACACACACAAACACATACATGTGTTTGTGTATATGTGTGTGTGTGTGTGTGTGTGTGTGTGTGTATATATATATATATATATATATATATATATATTTTCTAGAAGAGTCAAAAAGATACAAAGAAGAAAATCAAGACACCTCCATGTCCAGTAGGATATTGGGTATACAAGAAGAAATAATCACTAATTTAGATGGCTGTTGGAGAAGCAGTATTTTCAGGTGAAAACTAAGTTTCAGCTGGGTGCGGTGGCACACACTTATAATCCCAGTGGCTCCATAGGCTGAGGCAGAAGGATTGCAAGTTCAAAGCCAGCCTCAATAAAAGCGAGGTGCTAAGCAATTCAGTGAGATCCTGTCTCTAAATACAATACAAAATAGGGCTGGGGGTGACTCAGTGGTTGAGTGACCCTGAGCTCAGTCTCCAGTACCCACCCCTCACCACTCAAACCCCCCAAAAAAGAAAAACCAGGTTTCCATAGGGAAGGAAGAAAAGAGAACATTCATAGTTGAGATACAGGGGATTTTGTGGATAATGGACCATGAATTCCATTGGACAGAGTGAAAGGGCCTAGGCAACTGGGGAATTTGGGGATCCTGCCTAACATTACTGACATTCCTCATAGTAGGAGGGTCCAGATGGGACATAGTACAAAGATAAACAGGATGGTGCAATTGTACTGCTAGTCTCTTTTATGAGCTGAATTATGTTCCCCCAAAGGAGATATGCTGAAATCCTAACCCTAAGTACTTCTGAACGTGTCTTCATTTGAAGACAGGGCCTTTCAAGAGAAGATTAAAGTTAAAATGAGGTCGGAGTAGGCTATAATTCAAATTTGACTGACATCCTTACAAGAAGAAGAAATTTGGTGCATACACACATATTAAAAAAAAAAAAAAAAAAAAAAAAAAAAAAACATGGGAAGACCCAGCAAGAAGGCAGACATTTGCAAGCCAAGGAAACAAAGGCTTCAGAAGCAACCAAATCTGCTGACACCCAGATCTTGGACTTTCAGATTCAAGAGTTGTGCAAAAATAAATTTGTCTGTTTTTTTTTTTTAATGGCAGCCTTAGCAGACTATCACTTTTCTGTGTAAGTGGATAACAGTTCTGATTACAGTCTCTTTTCTGGAACTGCTATTGATGAGGTAGGGAGGACTCTTTCCTGCAAGTGTGTGAAACTCCTTGGATCCACTTTCCTATGTGTTCAAGGTCCAGTGTCATTTATTCATTTGCCTATATTATTTTCTTTCCTTTTATTTATTTATTTATTTATTTATTTTGGTGGTGGTACTGGGGATTAAACACAGGGCTTTTTATATGGTAGGCCAGTGTTCTACCACTGGGGTATTTCTTTACCCTTTAGTCTTCCTTTAAGTTATGATTTTTATTGATAATAGCTAGATAACTATATTATATATTCAACAGATATTTATTGAGTGCTTATTATATGCTAAGCACTATTTGAGGTATTAGGGATAGTAGTGAATGAAACAGATAAAATCCCCTTCCTCACAGAGCTTATCTTATAGAGGTTCTAGTTATCTCTGTAGAATTTTATGTTTTCCAGTTGGAATTCCTCTGATCAAATTGTTCATATTCCAATCACTTTTTTTCATTATTCCCAAATTTACCTTATTAATGTCAAACATAGAATTAAAAACCAATTAGTGGTTCCATGTTGCTTTGTAGATAGAAACCTTATTTACCACTACGGCATTCAAGTTGTGATTTGGCTTTAAATTACTTATTTGTGACCTACAACAAATTAGGGATTTGTATTCCTTCTGGGAAGCCTTCCTTTTATTTATTTATTTTTTTATTGCACAAGTGATATTTCTGGACATTAAAGGACACATACTAAAGAATTCACCATATATTCATTTCCTATGAAATAAATACTCAAAAAAATTTAGTTATTACCCATGTTGCTTAGTCTTCTGCTAGAAGGTGTCCACGCCCACAATCCTGAGTTCTGTTTGCCCAGGTTGGGGGTTGATACAGTGTGAATGTGGGGTTGGAGAAGGAAAGTCCAACTATATGGGGGATTTCCAGATCTTGTCTTCTAGAAACTGGTTGGGGATTCTGGTTCTTTTTCATTACTTTTTCTGGTAAAGGCAGCTGATTCACTAAACAATAGGCCTGAGTTTTATGTATGTTTTCATTTTTTCTCTAGGCCAGAAATTCGAGTATTTTTAAGGAAAGCAAAGCAGTGACCTTTTGGCATATCTTACCATTCAAAGTCTAAGCAGGAAACAAGTAATAATTGAAATAGTTTAACTGAAAGAATATAAGGAAGGGCATTTATAGAGGTGTTGCCAAGGCTAAGGGAATTAGCAACAGTGGAAGCCACTATGACCAGGCCTAAAGAGGCCTGAAAGGAAATGTCATTATTAGAGAACCATAGAGACTGAAGCCATGGAAGAGAGCCCTCTAGATGGGCATTGTAGTCATAGAAGGACAGAGCCAAGGCAAATTTTGCTTTAGCATAGAGGAAGAAGAGTGCGCTGCATAATCTGCTATTTCTACTTCCCTTCTTATGATTTCTCTGCCAGTGATTATCATTGGTCAGATTCAACAGGAAGTCACACAGCAAGAGGATCCTGGTGATTTATCCATACAAGTTAGCTTCTCAGGGCAGAGCTTGGTAGGGAAGTGGAAACAATAGATTTTGGGAGGAAAACAGAAAATACAGCTATTTTAAATGTTATCTATAATTACAGGAGGTTAAAAATAGATGGCAGGACAATTTTAAAAATCCCCATAAACCTACCTTTCTAATATTATATCCTTATGTTCACATATTTAACTTACTGAGTATATTTATATTTGTTTAATATTTAACTTACTGAGTATCCTCTCTGCCTAGCACAGGAAGATAATTTTTTTTTTCTGTAAAGGGTCTAATAGACTTTGGGCTTAAGAGGCAAAATTAAAAAGATGTCATGTTTATATAATCATTTAAAATATAGTCATTTAACTCATGCAGTCATTCAAATTTGGCCTGTGGATCTTACTTTGCCACTTTTTGGCCTAGAAAGTCTTCTCCTAAATTTTTGCTAACCTAAGGTCTGTTTTTCAATGTTAAGTTAAAATAAAACCTCCTTCTCCTGGACTTTAAGCTGTGAGTGACAGAACAGGCCTTTACTCACTTAAGAGAAACTGAGGCTCAATGGAACCAATGTTGAGGGCAGATCCCAGAATCCAGGAGCAGCAGAAACTACAGCTGCTCTTGGGGATATCCTGGCTTGCTTCTGTGTTACCATCAGAACATGTCCTCTTCATTTTCCTTTTTCTTATCTTTGCTTCTGTTTACCATTAGGCTTCATTGTCTGTAGTGAAGGCAGACCTCCCCCACAGAAAATACTCGCCTCTCTTTATATAAAAAACCCAAGGAAGTATTCTACAGACCCTATCTTGGTTACACACACACACACACACACACACACACACACCCTCTGATGAAAGTGGGTAAGATTGGAGGTGGTGTTCAGGTTCTACCATTGCACAAATTTAGGATAGGAGTGAACTCAAGGATGTGTTAGTGTGTGTGTGTGTGTGTGTGTGTGTGTGTGGTGTGTGTGTGTGTGTGTGTGTGTGTGTGTGTGTGTATGTGTGATGGGGGTGGCTCAGGCAGTTTTCCAAAAGGAAGGAGAACTCTTGTTACCAGGAGATGAAATAAGGTGATAGAAATGTTATAATTATAGTTCAATGTGTGGCATGCTACAACAGCGATAAATATGACATATGTCTTTACCACCCCCAGTCCCTACCAGCAAACTTGGTAGACTTCCATGTGTTTTTGATCAATGAATGACTCAGTTCCCCCAGCTGGTTGTGAACATTCTACTCTCTTCCTTACACTGGCCCAGAATTTTATCAGCTGCTCTTCGTTCTGTTTGTTGTATTTGAAGTTTTTATGCCCACATATAAACTCCCTTTTAATCCCAGGTGCAAAAAAGTGCCTGAGACACAGCAAAGCACACAGTAAACACCCTGTGGAAATCTTAATCTCTGAACCATAGCACAGAATGCTAACTACACAGCGGACAGGATTACCAGGTGACCCTTGTGGCCTTTTGGTTTAGGCCTTCAGAATACCAAGCCCCCACCTTAAAGACATGACCTTCCAGCGGGAGGCGGGGCAGGACTCTGGGACCTGGGCACAGCAGGGCCCCAGCCTCTGGCGCTTAGCTGAGCACAAAGGAGACAACTGGAGGCGGCGGGAGCCTACCTTCTCTCGCCAGCCACTCTCTATTGCAGTTACAGACCTACAGATCCCCTCCCCCTTCCCCACCCAGGCCCGCCCGCCCGCTTGCCTGCCCGCCTTTCTGTCTCCTCTCTCCCTCCATACTGGACCTCCCGGGTCCATTTCCGGGCTCCTGGTATCGATCAGGGCCTCGGGGCGCAGAGCAGGTGGCTGCGGCGGGGCAGCTGGGCCGACAGCCTGGATCGCCGGGCAGTCCTCGCAGTCTTTGTCGTCAACCCCTGTCCGCCGGCCAGCTCGGGCTCCCAGCCGGCGCACTGTGCCCGCCAGACTTTGCGCCGCGTTAGGCGCTGCTGGTGAGCTCCGGGCCGGCTCAGTGCCCGCGCGGCTGGGAAGTGAGCGGCCGGGGGCAGCCAGGACCCTGGCCCGACATGGCCGAGGTCAGCATTGACCAGTCCAAGCTGCCAGGAGTCAAGGAAGGTAGGGGCTGGGGCTGGGGCTGGAGGCGCGCGCGGGCCCCTCTCCTCTCGCGGCGGGTCCTCTCAGGCCGGGGGCGTCGGCATTGTGGCCCCTAGGCCCTCACAGGTCGTCTGCCTTTCCTGGCCTGGCCTGAACATGAAGGAACTTGGATTTAGGCTCTAAAGTGGGACCTTGGGCAAGTCAGTCAAGATTCCAAGCCTAGTTTTTCCTTTATAAGGGAATGGGGGAGGATAGCACCACCCTCAGCAAGTGGTTGTGGTAATGTTTTCAAGAATGGCAAAGCCTTAGCGAACCCCGAAAAGCTGAGTATATCTGACTACTTCTTAAAAATCAAAGATTTAAAAATCAAATCCTAGCTGACTTGAAGGCTGGGAATTGGGGAGGTTTTGACATTCAGTTCCCTTGTGGAGCCTTTGTTTTGAAACATGACTCTTTCCCTCTTTTTCTTTGTACTTTTCCCAGCCCTAGGTCCTGGCTGCCTGACTTTCCCACCTTCTTCAAGGTTTAAAAGTTTAGGCTGGGCTTTGCCATGAGTGGGCGGACAGGAAGCTATTAGTATTTTTTATTTACTTTTTACAAAAAACAGTGAGCGAGGGGAACCAGAGGCCTGGTGACCTTTTTGAATGTCTCCTTATGCTGATGTTCAGGAAAATAAAGATTGAGTAGTACTGACTTGGCGTTAGTTACCCACAGTTAGTCTTTCCACTTCTCTTCCCTTGGAGTACATCAGATACCGTAGGACCTAGCGTTGTTTTTATTGCTATTTTGGGTCTTGGATCATCCTAGTCTTCAGTTAGTTATCTTTGGCGATTCTTTGGTACTAAAGTTCCAGAGTGCTGTTGTGAGGTCAGAAATTCCAAGAGCTTGCAAAGACTGCCTTTGTTGTGAATGTTGAGTACTGTGGCCTGAAATGTTTTGAGAATATGGAATTGAAAATAAGAATTTTGCTTTCTTGGAACTGCATGTTTCGTTGCCAGCTTAGTTTGATTCACATGTTCTTGCTCAGATCAGTTCAGAAATCCCAAGAAAACTAGTGACGGCTTAGCTGCTTTCTTTCCCAGAGTTCTAAACACTAGGAGAGACTAGTGGTTACTTAGTAGTCACTGATTTTATGTATAATTTTTAGTGGTGCTGGGTCTGTCCTATTGTTCCTGAAGGGTGTTCTAACATACCCAGATTTAGGGTCTTATCATTAGTGCCTTTTCACTTTTCTGTTCCTAGCCTGATTTTGGTGAAGACATTCACATGTAGTTTTCACTTCTCTGTTAAGACTAAGGAGCTTGATTAATAGGAAAGGCATATTAGTACTTTACTCTTGAGAGTACTAGTCTTAGAGATTATCTGGTTGCCCATTGCTATTGGATATGAGTTTGTGTGTGTGTGTGGCAGGGGGGAGGTACTTTAAAGAAAAGTGATCCTGAGGTTGTGCTTCTTTAGGGGTGAGTGATGAGTAGATGAGAATTACAGTTCAAACAAAACAAGATAGGTAGAAGGGCATGATTGTACACACCTGTAATTGAGCTACTCAAGAGACCGAGGCAGAAGTATGGCGAGTTCAAGGCCAGTCTTGGCGATTTAGCAAGGCCCTGTCTCAAAGAAAAAAGGACTGGGGATATAGCTCTAAGGTAAAATGCCCCTGTCTTTAATACCCAGTACCAAAACCAAAACAAAACAATAAAACCACATACAGTCCAAAACAAAAAACTACACACTCCAAAGCCTGGCATTTAAAGTATTAAAATATAATGCTGTGATTTTTACTCAGTCCATTATCGATGTCAGTGACCTGGAAAAAAATTTAAGACTCACTTTCTGTGTATGCATTTGTATTATTGTTATATCTTCTAATTTCTTACAAAGACATGCATGATTTATGCTGGTGTATTATTTTCCAAGGAGTTTCACAAACACTTTTCATCTAAAAATGCTGGATTTTTCTATTTCCAAACTCTTTTAAGACTTTAGAACATTTCTAATTGGCTTTCATTTGGCATAATGTCACATTTGGTAATTCAGATAAAGTGATAAGGAAATCCGATAAAGTGATAAGGAAACAGTGTGGCTCTTTCGTGTGTATTTGTTAAATTGGGATTTAATGTTTATTAATTTTTTTGAAGGTCAGAAATTGTTGAGAAGATCATTGTTTTTATAAGCATCTGATTTTTCTGGTTTTAAGATCATCAAAAGAAATAATGTGTCATAGTAAGAACATCTTAATGGTGGTAAAATTTTTGATCTGGGAAGTATTCAAGTCTAATAAATTGTATCTTTCTCTAATTTACCTTTTAATTATAGCTGTTACTCCCTCACAGTGTCTTTACCATAATTAGAATAGAGCTGGTACTTGTGACAGAGTAAAATATGCACAAACATTGAGACTGTTGTAATACCAAAACTCCAACCAAGTTTGAGGAAGTTTAGTAGTACTTAATATTTGGCTTATATGCTTATATGTTTAATATTCTGGCTCAGATTTTTGAACCTCATTTTTAAAAAATCCATCTCCTTCACTTCTCTATTTTAATTTAAACTTTAAGTTGGTTGATAAACAATTAAATTTGGCATCATGGGGCAGATTCCAATAGAGATTTAGAATACTAATATAATGAATACATGACCCTTCCCACTGCCACTTTTTTAGTAGGGCTTGGGGCACCCTGAGACCTTTGTTGTGAACATCTCAGCAGAGGTCATGGGTAGCAGCTGCAAGCATCAGGGTAATGGGATATTGAAGAATCTTCTTTGCCAGATTAAAATCCATTGTTTGCCCCCTTAGTTTTTAAAGAGGTCAAAGATATTCATCATTTGGTCAGAACTTTTTAACGCTTTCCCCAACAGTTTCTCACAAACAGCTCTTGCAATATTTATACCTTGGCATATCTCTTTTAAACTATGACACAAAGAAGTGTTTGAGTTCTTACATAGTAAAAAGAATTAAGTCAACTAAATGTCAACATGTCTTTTTTATCCTGGCTAAAACATTTGGAACATCTGCATACTTTTTGTACTGGAAAATACTGCTGCTGATGTTTAGGAATGATGTTGTCTTTCTTCTGAAACATTTCAGGTTCTGGGCAAAAAGATTTGAATTAATTCCCAGCCACTTTTTAATAATTATATCTACAACTAAAATGCAATATACATTTTACAAATGTTAGGAAAACTCCTTAGTTTAGAGTTCAAAGCTAAAAGTATATTTTTCCAAATATAATCATTTTTAGTCAGTTGACAAACTTAGAATTTTTTTGGTATTTTTTAACTTCTTTGCTGAATTTTCCTTCTGAAATAGAATCTAGATGTTCTGCTTTCCTTTTTATTCTTTCTAGAATCTCCTAACTTTACTTAATTTGAATTGCCCACTTACATTGTAATTTTGCCATTTCCTCTATCCAAGATTTTATATTATCTCTAAATTTTGGTGATAGCAATAGCTTGTCTATCAAAAGCTTTTTTAAATCCTTCGATGTTTTATCACCTTCTTTGAAATTTCTTGAGTGTTAGTTTTTTACTTTTAGCCACTTGGCAGTTTCATTCCCAGCGTCAACCTTCTGTTTTCTTTCCCTTCAGCAGTTTCCCAAAGTCCTCCCCCCAGCCCTTGGTATTGTTCTACAAATGGAAAATTTCGCTGTTCCCAAAGTTGGTAAATTCTGTGTGTGTGAAAGATGTTTGATATCTAAAATCAGTGCACCTGGGAGTGAATTATTCCTTGATGTACAGGTAGTCAGCTTTTCTGCAAGCCAATTGTTTTTATTTAGAGAAAGAAAATTGAATGTATTTTTAGAAATGTCTATAAAAGGAAACATACCCACAGTGCCCTCTTTCATTTTAAGTTAAGGACACACAGTGCCATAATGGGGTAAATTAAATTAATAGCATAAATCCAGAATTTCAAGGGGAAAGATACGAAATTATGTCTGGTTCAATAAATTAACCCAGTAGTTCTAGAGATTGAGAACATTACCAGCAATTTAGGCATCTAATGCATTGGGAATATTTGTGAGATGCCTGGTCTGGCTTGAGGGCAAATTTGGTTTCCTCTTTCTTTGAAATTCCATAGTAGTTTTTGTTGTTTTTAGTGAAACCCTGGCTAGATCTCTTTGATCTGTGTCATACTTACCTTGCTTTACTCTCCTCATCTGGCTTCTTTTTTTTTATTTTTATTTTTTTCTTTTTTTTTATTATTATTGGTTGTTCAAAATATTACAAAGCTCTTGACATATCATATTTCATACATTTGATTCAAGTGGGTTATGAACTCCCATTTTTTACCCCATATACAGATTGCTGGCTTCTTATCGTTCATATAGCTGGCAAATATTCAGTAAATATTTGAATGCATGGATGAAGAATGAGTGAATAAATGAATATATTGTTAGATGTTCCTGTTGGTTTAAAATTCCTATTTTTTTTAAAGAGAGAGAGAGGAGAGAGAGAATTTTTTTAATATTTATTTTTTAGTTATCAGCAGACGCAATATCTTTGTTTGTATGTAGTGCTGAGGATCAAACCTGGACTGCACACATGCCAGGCAAGCGCGCTACTGCTTGAGCCACATCCTCAGCCCTAGAATTCCTATTCTTAATATATTGATTCCTTACTCTTTCTTATAAGCTCTTAAGGAATAGAGAGAATGCCTTTTAATCATGCATATCACCTATCATTAATGCCAGCATAATTTTATTTTTAATGAATATTTATTTTTAAAGATATGCATTGTAAATAGAATTAATCCAACACAGATATGTAAACATAGAAAAAAATAAGTAATTCCCTGCTTTTCTGGCCTTGAAATTAATAATTATTATAATGGAATATAATTTTGTTAAAAAACTTCTGTGTTTTTCTTAAATGCAAAGCAATTTCACATAATTTGGGAAACAGAAGGAATCTTAAATATAGATTTTTAAAAAATAATTATCCACTGTGTGGTACATATTATGTGAAAGTAGTGAAATAAATAATAATAATAATAATAGTAATAATAATGATATACCTCATAGTATCATGCTGTGTTTTGGAATACATAGAGTTGTTTTTAGAAAAATTCTCTAAATTCGTATGTGTACCAAAAATGCCTTTTGCCTAAGTGAGGAAAAATCTTCCACTTTATTGTTATAGGCAATGGTTTCTTAAATGAATAACTGCATTTTTTCAAATGGTTGTGATGTTATTTGTAAAACTTTTTTTTTCTTTTTTAACTGGCAGGTATTAAAAGGACAGTTATACAGGAGAGTGTGTAGAGTGTGTAGAGTTAATATTTTAAAAAAGAGATATTAGCATTAAAAATTACTGATCCAGGCCAACATCCTCATTTTTCAGATGAAAATCTGTGAGCCAAAAAGGAGAAGTGAACTGTACTAAATCACTGAGGTTAAGTAGCTAGGGATTGGCACATTGGCTTTAGAATTTAAAAAGTTTAGAACTGTTAATATTTACAGTTTAGTTTCCTGCCTCCCTCCTTGCCTCTTTTCTTCTCTCCTTTCCTTTTTTCCTTTTCTCTTTTAAATAGTTCTGCAGATGCATAAGAATAATTTCTCAAATGCCTTTTTAAATACTGTCATAGGGTTATCATAGCAAAATGAAAATTAATACTGTCAAGACTATTTCAAAATTTTCTTCAGTTCTTTTAGGGATAATGTTTCAAGTAGATGATAATGAGTTAGCATTTTATTTTTTAATTAAATATTTTTAAATTAATATTTTAATTTAAATGTTTATATAAATATAAAAACTTATTTTTGATTGAGCAAATTATTGGATGAACAATAGGAAGTCACACTCCTGCCTTAAGTGTTTTTCTACTTGAAAAGTCATATAAACAGTGCATATCTTCTCTGATATTCCTAAAATTTAATTGATTAAGAAAGTCAACATAAAGCCATAGACCATGGTCTTTTCCTCACTTCTTGTCAGGGTTCTAAAAAAGCTTTTTAGATTAATGAATTTTTTCTCAGTGACAGAAAAGTAGCTTAGCCACTGGAAGTGACACTGGATTTACGTTTTTAACTGATGGCCCATTTAAACATGTCTGCTTCAGAAATGTAAAATTAGGATATCCTAGATAAGACCTGCAAAAGATAATTAGTTTTTATATTCAGAAGAACTTTGGGGATTATTTAGATGTTTGAATCTAGAATTTTCCACTTGTTTAATTTAGAAACCAGTGCAAAAGAGTTCTCTGATACTACTTTTAAAAAGATGTGACAAAAACCAAGAGCTCTTTCCTTTTGCCACCATATTACTTAAAAGCACACATGTGCTCATACATATACACACAAAATAAGTGTGTATGCCTAGGATATTTGGTAACCATATGCTGTCCTAAGAACAGTGAAAATTTTTATAATAAAATCAGTTGTACAATTGGTCTTGTTTTATATTAGTGATTCTTTTCCTTTTTTGATTTTTAGTCATACAGTAAAAATTCTTGTTAATATAGAATTCTTGAGTTTTGACAAAATGAATAGTCTTATAACCACGACAGTAATCAAGATGTAGAACAGTTTATAACCTCCATACCTCTTAACCTCTTTACCTCTTTTTCTCACCAACCAAATCCCTGTTTTCTACCTCCCTAGTTTTGCCTTGTCAAAAATGTTATATAAGTAGAATCACATTGTAAGTAGCTTTTTGAGTCTGGCTCCCCCCCCCAAATAATGTATTTAAAATAAGATGTATTCAGGCACAGTGGTGCATGCCTGTAATCCCAGTGGCTCTGGAGGCTGAGACTGGAGGATCGGAAGTTCAAAGCCAGCCTCAGCAGAAGTGAGGTGCTAAGCAACTCAGTGAGATCCAGTCTCTAAAAAAAAAAAAAAAAAAACCACAAAATAGAGCTGGGATATGGCTCAGTGGTTGAGTGCCCCTGAGTTCAATCCCCAGTCCCCCCACCCTCCTCCCGGCCTCACGGCCCCCCAAAAATAATATATATATATATATATATATATATATATATATGTGTGTGTGTGTGTGTGTGTGTGTGTGTGTATGTGTATATATATATATATTTATTAATACTTGTATTACTTTTATTGATTGGCAGTAGTCCTTCCTGTGGCTGTTCCTCAGTGTGTTCATTCACTGCTCCAATTTGGATTGTTTTTAGTTGGTAGTAGAGTTGCTGTGCCTATTTGTGAGTGTGTGTGTGTGTGTGTGTGTGTGTGTGTACACTTAAGTTTTTGTTTCTCTTGGATAAGCACCTAGGGTTGGATTGCTAGGTCATATGGCAAGTATATGTTCAAATTGCCAAACTCTTTTTCAAAGTGGCTGTACCATTTTGCTTTCCTACCACCAATGTATGTGAGCAGCAGTCGTTTTATATCCTTGCTGGCACTTGATATTATCAGGGTCTTTTTGTTTGTTTAGCTATTTAAATAGGTTTGTAATAACATTTGATTTTACCTTTAATTTGTATTTCCTTAATGACCGATACTGATGAGCCATTTTAAATATTTTAATTATTTTTTATTGGCACATTATAATTATACATAATGTTTTGATTCATTATGCTGTATTTGTAGGTGCACATAATTTGATCAGTCTCATTCCCTAGTACCCTCCCAGTTCCTTTCCTCCTTCTGATGTGCTTGGTCTACTCTCCTGATCTCCCTTCTCTTGTTAATATCACTTTAATTAGTTCATTATAATTATTTACAAGTGGAATTCATTGTGGTATATTTGTATATGGACATTGGATAGTTTGATAGATTTTGTTGAACCATCTTTTCTTGTGCTTATAGTGTCTTGTAAATTTTGCCCTTGTTTATAATTTTATAGTTTATAATTATTAATTGTATGTAATATATATTTATACATATAATATGTTAATTATATATAATTATTATACAATTATAACTTTACAAATTTTTTTGGCAGTACATGGGATTGAATCCATGGGTGTTTTACCACCGAGCTATATCACCAGTGCTTTTTATTTTTATTTTTAAACAGGGTCTTACTAAGTTGCCCCACTTGGCCTTGAAGTGCAATCCTCCTACCTCAGCCTTCTAAATTGCTGGGATTACAGGCATACACTACTGTGCCTGGTGTAATTAGACACTTTTCTTATTATTGAATTTGGAGAGTTCTCTATATATTCTGGATACAATTCTGGTCAAATATATATGTAGTTTACAAATGTCAATGGGCTTTAAATATTGGTTAACCATCAGAATAATGTGGGAAGCTTTATTAAAAACCCGTTCCTAATATTTATTTTAGCTGGATATTTTGGAGATGGTTCCAATAAACTATAATTTTTATGTATAGACACAATGGGCATTTAGAAAATACTGTGGCTGCCCCAATACCAGAATCCTTCCCTATTCTAATTTCTTAAGTTTTTGCAGTGAATGTTCATTTATCTGACAGTATTAAAGACTGAGCAGTAATTCACCCCAGTACCTGAAATTGGTTACAGGGACCTGAAAACTACAGCTCTTGCACAATTGAGTTTACCTGCTGCTTGCTTTTATATAGCAAGTGAGTTGAAAAAGGTTTTTGTATTTTTTAATTTTTAAAAAAGAATGTTTCGTAACTGTGAAAGTTGTATGAATTTCAAATTTCAGTGTCTGAAAGTAAAGTTTTGTTGGAACACAGCAATGCTCATTTATTTGCATCTTGTCTATGGTTGCTTTTGTGCTACAGAGGCAAAGATGAGTAGTTGTGACAGAGACCACATGACTTGCAAAAGTTTTCACTGTCTGGTACTTTACAGAAAAAAAAAGTATCCTTTGAAACTACTTTCAATGAAACTTTTGAAAAACTTTCTCTTTTTTTGAGATTTTTGTTATCAGTATGAACACTAAGTATCATAACTTTGCTTTACTATTTGCTTTACTCTTGGGAATAATTGTTGATTGAACTCTTATGACAACATATTTAATTTTTGTAGTGACTTTTAAAAATATACTTATATCTTTTTATCTTTGCTTTAAGAACAAAAAAATTATAAATTTCTAAAACTTTCAAAATTGAGTCAAAGTAGAAATCTTGTGTAAAATAAAAGTCTGCTTTAGGCCAGCAATGAGGTATACAGGTCTGTAGATGGTAGTGTGGGGGGGTCTTTTATGAGTGCATGAGTATCCAACAGATCTAATTTTAAAACTTTTTTTTTCCATTGGTGGTATTGGCTGGGAAGCAAACCCAGAACCTCAAATGCTAGGCAAGTTAGATAAGTGCTTTACCATAGAGCTATATCCCTAATGCCAACACATTCAACTTTGAAAAAAAATTGCTTATGTTATTTAGCTTATTACTTAATAATTGGCTCTGTTCAAAACTTGTTATGGATATTTATATAAATGAAGTATTGATTCTTCTTAGAAACTTCTATCAGAGGTATACATAGACCAATTTACCACCAAACTTCGAAGACTTTGTGTCTCATGAAAATTTCCGTTTCTGATACAACTCCTCAGTGATCAAATGCCAGGGGAGTCTCCTTTGGACATTTTTGGCTCTTTTCTAATGAGTCATAAAGGCTGAGTCAATTTTCATTAATTTTACTCTAGGACTTTCAAGTGCATAAAATAAAAGTTTGGGTAGACATTCCCTCCCTATCAACCATTGTTTATCTATTAACAGTAGAGAATCCCATGATTTACTTTAAATATTACATTTACTGATTTTTGAGTAGTGGGAAACTTGAAGTAGAAAAAGAGGGAGGGATGCAATTAAGGTCCTTTTTTCCATATGTGTATTTTATTTGCCTTAACATCAGGGACAGTAGCTCTTCCAGAAAGGGCTGTTTAGTCACAGTTTCAGCCATTTACAAATCACTTTCTGTCTTTGTCTACAAAATGTTCCCTTTTAGTCAGTGATTGCTGAATTCTAAATTATTATGTCTGCTTCTATTGTTTTCCCAGGCTTCCATTGTCAGACCTCATTACTTTAATTTGGCCTTTACTGTATTCACAAATCATTTTTTTCTTTTTTGTTGTTTTTATTGGTTCCCCATTAAAGCCCCATAGAGTTGATCTTTGAAAAATTATTAACTGAAGCGGACATTGATAAAACACCATAAGAAGTAGGATATGATGATTAGGTGAGGTCCTTCTTAAAAAACCCTTTCTCGCTATGCAAATATAAAGTTTTCATTGGCTTTAAAATCTGAAGGGTATCTGTCTCCTGTAGACTATCTTGAAGTTATTAATTTGTTTTCTATTTTATAACTGATTATGAAATGAATGGTAAAATATGTTACATAGAAAATAGTAGAAATCATTGGGGTTTTATTTTCTGTGTTTGCTTAATTATAGAGTTTACCAAAATTGTTTTTATTTAGTTAGCTTTCTTTCTGTTCTTAATTTATGGGTTTCCCTATGAATTTCCAAAAATGTGGGGAACAGATGCTGAATTGATTCATGCAATTGAAGAGAGGTAATAAATATATTTTTGATTTTTTTTGGCAGTATGTAATATAACTACCATTTTCATTTACATTTTAAATAGAACTGTAGGAGGCTACTCCTTTTACTATTTACACATTTCTGCCATGCTTCTTTTCAGTAATTGATCTCCTCCTAGAATGATTTTGCAATATTTGCTTTACCTTATTAATATATTAAGTATTTTATTCAATTTGACATCTAACTTTTAGGATAAATTTAAGTTCAATTAACTTACTTTGTAAAGTAAGTACTTTGAGTCTAGATTTTTAAGACTGTTTTCATATCTCCCTTTTACCAATTTTTAAGCTATAACATCTCAGAGAAAACAGTATCTTTCTAGTTCCAGTTTCTTAATCAGTTTACTATGCCAAATACATTGACCTGCTCTGTTAGTTAATTGAAGAAATGGATATGGAAACTTTTTTGGTGTTCCTACTCAGGTCTCCCTGTAAACCTTCCCACTTTTCTCCCTTCCATATGATGGGTCCTGTGAGCTGGAACCCTAACCTACAACCTGCAGTTTCCTTCTTCACAATTCAAATGTAGCCTATTTCTATCCAAACTCCTAGGCCTACTTCAAATACTGATTTTCCATATGTCTATCCTGCTTCTTTTCTGGGTTATCTCATGAACTCACCTTGAAGTATATACTGCTTTAAGCAGCTTGGTTCTGTGTATTGGTCTGCTAGTTCTCTGAGGACAAGGCTAGTAGCTGAGCTGACTGATCTCAATATTTTTTAGGGTTCCTTACACCTAGAAGATACTCCAGAAAACTCGTCAAAATATGAGATAATTTGTGTTCAGTGAGTAGACTGACCTGATGCAGCTGTGCTAATCATGGCAGAGTAAGAGCTATGATTATTTGCATGAATTCAGTATAGTAAGAGTAGGGTGCTCTGGATAAGTCATATTTTTTTTGTTGTTGTTGTATGAGTTTTCTCATCTCTTAAATTTTTCCAGGATTTTGATTGGTGTTGTGGTTAACTCAAGGCCTGAACCCATAGTTCTATTTAAGGATTGATTTTAGTTATATAAGATCCTGGTAATGTGTGCTCATTATCCAATAAAGTGCTATACTATTTTATTGCTGTTAATTGGAAGATCCAGTTAGCTTCTTAGTTGGTGATGGGTTCAGTTCAGAAATTTTATTTTCTCCTTTAGATTTATTTTTAGATAAAGGGGACAATATTCTTATAAACTTTTACCTAAACAAGCCAAACATAACATGTATTTTTAAAATTCTTGACTGTAAAGGGAAATAATAGTGAAAAGTCTGAAAGTTTTGGGTTGGAAACTAAATGAGGTACAGATTGCAAATTTGGAATGATTTATGATGAAAAGAGGGAGAAAGCATGAGTAAAAGAAGCTCTGAGATTTTTGCTTTGGGTATGAGTATTTAATTTGTACTTATTTTAGAATGATCTCTTTCAGCTTTATATGGTATATGAAAAGTTAACACCGCTTTAAGAACATGCAAAACTATAAAAAAACAAATTTCTACATCTAGGGAAATATTATAGAAGTTTTCTGAATCATCTATAAGATTTTGACCCATTAAAAAGCAAGTGAGGCAAGTAGATTCTCTGTAGCAGAGAGGCATTTGGATAGCTTTTGTTCATAGATGCAGGTTGCCCCTAATTCTTTGACTTGCTCTGCAAGATATAACAGGATAACAAGTATACTGTAGAGTGTACTAAGCATTATATAGAGAAATCCAAGGCATTTATTTTACATTATAAATGAACTTAAAGAGTTGGTTATCCTCAAGGAGGAAGGTGTTAACTTTCCCAAGCTTAGACCCAGGAAAACCTTTTTATAAATAGCACAGTCCTCATTTGTACATATTGGGCAGTTAGTGACTGATAACATAGTCTCCTTTCACCCTGACAAAGAAGGTTTTGTGAGAACTGTTAACTGAAATAGGAAAAACTTACCTTTTTAAAAGGCACCAGGTTGACTAAAAGGTTTTTTTTTTCTTTTTTAAGATTACTGATGGTTAAAGCTACTAGATAGATGAATAAAAGCTGATTTTCTCATTTTGTTTGCTAGAAATAGTGAAATCAACATCAGCAACAAAGAAATCTTTTGTCCAGTAGGTGGGCACATCAGCCATCCTTTATGGATAGGCTTCATATAGATTGCAATTAATCAGATTTTTAGTTGATGTTGTGGTATCTAAGAGACAGATGTATATCACTTAATACTGAAACTTATAACCCTATATCCAAATTTAGTGAGTTTATTAGGATAATTGAGATTGTCTCCTCATAGGTCAGAACATGAGGCTCTGATTTGCAAAGTGACTTATAAAATATCACTTGGTGAGCTGCTGACAGACCCAGGACTAAAATTATAATACGTATCTAGAATTAAGAAGAGGGTTCTTGTATTTCAGTTTGTTTGTATCTTATGTTACAGTGAAGCCATTATATTTCTTCAAGTTTGGCAATACATACCCACATTTCTTAATTAAAAATACCAAAATGTTGAGTAGATTTGCTCAAAAGCTTTTATTGGAGTAACTCAGATTATAAAAATTAGGAAAATCCATCTAGTTTTACCTATGCCAGAATTTTTAAATTTACATGTTAATGTGTTCACTATATTTTGACTGGCCACACTTCTCAACATACAGTTCTATTCTTAGAACATTCTTGATTTGATACTTTGATGATTCTTCTATTTTAGTAAATAATAATTACATAATTTTCATATGGAATTCTAATTTGCTTTCTTATTCTGAGCATTCAACTGAAAAATATTTGGGGTGGTGGAGCTTATTAAACATTCTAGACATTCTGATTTCCTCTTACCTCAGTCCCACAAAGTACATATGGAAATGTGTTTCTGAACATATGAAGTTAGACTATGCTTTATAAAACTCATTCTTGCCAAAAAACATTTCTACAAATTATTAATAGCAGGTAGTGATTGCATATTTCAGTATAGATTTTGTTCTATATCTGTTAATCATTGACTTAATGAGATCTGAGTAGAAGAAACACTTAAGAGAAAATAATTAACTATAAGAATTTATTAACTTCCATAATGCCAACAACAATAATGGGCTTCATTTATTTCAAAATCTTATAGAGTGACAGATGCTTTCTTTTCTTTTCCTTTTTTTTTTTTTTTGGTGGGGCAGTACCAGGTATTGAACTCAGGGGCACCAGACCACTGAGCCACATCCTCAGCCCTATCTTTTGTATTTTTATTTAGTTACAGGGTCTCACTGAGTTGCTTGGAACCTTGTTTTTGTTGAGGATGGCTTTGAACTTGCGATCCTCCTGTCTCAACGTCCCCAGCCACTGGGATTACAGGCATATGCCACTGTGTCTAGCCATATGCTTTCTTTGACCCTTCATAACCTTGTCTTTACAAGATTTATCCTTAATTTTAATGTGTTTTTAGCTGATACCTAACAACATAAAAACACAAATGTATATATTTATATGATATCATGATGTTTTGATACATGTATACATGTATGACATTTAAAGCAGGCTAAACATTACCTCTTCAAGTATTTGTCATTTCTTCAAAGTCAAAAGACCCTGAATCCTTTCTGGACTTTTGAAATATACAGTACATTATCATTATCTATAATTGCCCTATTATACAATAGCCCACCAGAAGTTCTTACTCCTTCCTATCTTGCTATAACTTTGTACACCTTGATCAACTTTTCCCCATCCCATCCTCCCCCTATTTATCCTTATTTTACAGATGAGAAGCCTGAGGCTCAAAAGAGATTAAATAACTTCCTCAAGGTCTTTTAACTTATAAGTTCACAATATTGGAATCCTGGTCTGTACAACTGTAATATTGATGTTTCTTTTTCTCTGAAATACTTCTTAAACATTAAACAAAATTTGTAGAGATCCATGTTGCCACTCTTTTGTACTGTTTATTTTGAATCTCAGCAACCTTAGTGGAGTCTATCACTATAATTTTTGCTTCTCTGCTCTCTTAGTACTAGCTAAGTTGAAAGACTTTATTGAGATTAGAGAACTATTGGAACTTCACACATAATTTAAGTACCAGTGAGGAAATTTGCATTTCCTCCTAAAAAAGAAAAAAAATAAAATAAATCCCCTTTGATGAATCTTTATAGAGAGCCAAAGAATTCTTTCTTGAGATCTATGTGTTATCTGTGTTAATGGGTTTACTTTTAAACTTGAACTCGCAGCTTCTGTGGGGGTTCCCTTCTTATTCTTTATAGACTGTATTTCTAGAGGAGGAAATATAATTTTAATATGAGCCTGTTTATACGATATTTAGGAAGTCTCTGATCTTTTGTGTACTTATCACCTTAGATTAGTATTAAAACTGAATTTATTTTAGGAAAAAGCCTGGAATATCAGGATACCTTTTAGACAAACATATTTCTACTCAGTGAACATGACCCTTTACTGAGTACATGGTGACATGCCAGAGTGGAATTTCAGAAATCTCAAGGTTTAATATTTTTTTTCATAAGTTTTGATTTATGCAATTCAGGGTAACTGGAAATGTGTATTGAGCTCTGACAAGTGATTACCAAAATGAAATTATGAGTGTTGCAGTTTGCTTTATGGGAGTAAGATTCTAAGAATATTTCACTTTGCCTACTTATCTCATGGCCTTTATTGATAAATTTTGAGAATTTTGAGTGTTACTTTTGATTTAAACTGAATGAATTTACTAATCCTAATAGGTAAGAAAAAGCTAGCCAAAGTATCTTCTTGCGGAAGAGAAGTTGAAAGTAGAAATATCTGACTCAAGGATAAATAGAATTTACTATAGCTAGTACTTAAGGAAACTCTTGTCATATGAAGCCAAAAAACCAACATGATTTTTCTTTCTCTGGTGTAAACTTGTACTTTAGTTGGGTTGGATGTGATCTTTTGGGTTTTAATGGGCATCACTGAGTTTATTCTACAGAGGTTTAGGGAGATGGGTGGCTTTTCTTTCTAGGCTAAGGCAAACAAAGAGTTGGCTGCCAAACCACTTGAGGACTTGTTTAAGTGCCAGGAAAAGTGCCATCTAAAAAGTGAAACAACAGAAGGTTGGAGTTTCTTTACAGATGCATAGAATCAAGATAGAATAAAAAATTTTTATTATCTCTATATTCTTAAAAATTGCCTTGAAACAATTCTACTTGCTACTGCTTATATAAATGCAGTTTACTGTTTTGAGGGGACCTGGTGGTTCTCAGTGGTCTTTGTTTACTACGTAAAATATGTGACTGTCTTCATTAGAATAATTTGTGGGTATCTTTAAAAAAATGAAATATCCTTTAGTGCTCAAATATTTATGATGGTTTTTATTTCTCTTGTGTTATAGGTACATAAATATAGTGGTAAGAGTTAATTAAGTGAGTGTTGGATGGTTACACTGTCCAGCTTCCTGAGCAATAGGTCTTTCCTGAATAGCTTGCAGAACCCATATTCTCTGCCTTGTTATTACAGAATACACTATATAACAGTCTAATCTTTTTCTAAGTATAGCTTTGATTGTTACTACAGAATACACTATATGACAGTTTAATCTTTTTCTAAGTATAGCTTTGATAATTATCACTTTAATTACAAAAAATGTATAAATGTTTAAAAATTAAATCATTTTAAAATGGAAGTGCAGGCCTCCTTTTTACTCATTTTTACATTATGCTTAATTATTTTAGTTGTTGAGTTTCAATATTTCTGAATTGTTCTAAAGTAGATCACCCAAGGAAAATGTAATTGTTATTTAAAGAAGACAGAGAAGATAATAAATTTAGGAGAATGCTTCTTTAATTGTGATCAATTTAATTTTCAAGGCCAATTGAAATTTACAAATATACATATTTGCTAATCTGACTTCAAGATCCTTCAGTAAGTATTTGATTAGTAAAGTGTTACAGATTTGGTGGGTATGTCAGTAGCAGTTGTATTTCAAGAACTGAACTCCTTGAACCATATTGAATAACTGGGTCCCTTTCCTTTCCAAGTAGAGATTTGATCACTTTGTTTATGTGGTCATATTTGCACAGTGGTTATCTGATAAATGTAGAATGATTCCTGACCTTTTCACCCTGGTAAGGATAGCAAATCTACCAAGATTTTAGGGCTGTTTTTTTTTTTTTTTTTTTTTTTTTTTTTTTTTTTTTTTAAAGCATGGCGAAATTTCAATATGTAAGCACTTTAAAGGTAAATTGGTAGTTAACATGAACAATAATATACTCAAGACTCTCGGTTGTCCATAATGATAAAGGGAATTAAAACTTTTGGTTAAAACATATATGTATGTTAAAACATGTGCGCGTGCGCGCGCACACACACACACACACACACACACACACACACCAGTGTTATGCTTTTAAATGCTGTGGAGTCTCACAGGTTTACTGAATGGTCCATATCTAAACTGGCACTATCCTATCTGTCACACTCGATTATTATCTAGCATGGTGGTTCCAATAGAACTTATATGATGATAGAGATATTTTGTATTTTA
This sequence comes from Urocitellus parryii, assembly GCF_045843805.1. Lineage (NCBI taxonomy): Eukaryota > Metazoa > Chordata > Mammalia > Rodentia > Sciuridae > Urocitellus > Urocitellus parryii. The sequence goes on along the minus strand of NC_135537.1, from coordinate 99,094,953 downwards.
TACTATCCAAGATAGTATGGTTAATAAAACTGAGTAGAACTGATTTTTTTAAAAAATAAAAGGTATTGAACCCAAAGGCACTTAACAACTGAGCCACATCCACAGACTGTTTTAATTTTTATTTTGAGATAGGGTCTCACGAGGTTGCTTACAGCCTTGCTGAGTTGCTGAGGCTAGTTTTGAATTTGTGATCCTCCTGCCTCAGCCTCAAGAGCAGAGCTGCTGGTATCAGAGGTGTGCACCACCATGCTCAGCCTGAACTGAATTTTTAAAATTTAGTTTTAATTAACTTAAATTGAAATGCTACATGTGACAGTGTGCTGTTAAAACAAAATATTGTGACACTAAGAGTACAATGATGCATTGATAGAGCATAAAGATTTAGTTTAGTTTAAGGAAATCTTTTCTAATATCTGTCCGATAAAACATTAGGCCAAGGGGAATGAACATCACCTAAGGTTTTAAAGAGAGCCTTAGTGACCACTTAGTGGGAATGAAAAGAGCCTAATACTACTCAATTTGATGAACTCTCAGGCTAAATGATTTCCTGATATAGCTCATTTTGAGATTACAGGTTGTTTCTTGAGAAGAAAGGAAGTTCATCTTGAGAGTTTTGTGTTAATATCTGCATTTGCATTTTCTTAGAATAGATTAGGACCTAGCCATAACTTTTTCAAGTAGATTTTGTTTTGTTACCACTGCCAAAAAGGTTTGGCTTTACAACACTAATCCATGAAGTTCATGCTCGCAACACAAGAAGCTTGTGAAGTTGTTTGTATTTTTTTAAAAATCACTTCTTAGGACCTTAGGATCAGAGGTAAATTGAGTCAGATAGTTCCTTATGGAAACGTTTTTTCCAGCAGTGCTACCAGTATGAGTAAAATTGCTCTGTTTTCATCCTGCTACCCACCTCCTTTTTTTTTCACTGCTTTTCTCATTCCCCATTTACCCTGTCAGATGGCAATTACTGATTCAGCTATTTTCTCTGTCCCAATAAGTTACGCAGTTTGTCTGTGGCTTTGATAATGATGTAGATGGTCTGTGATATTAAAGTAGTACATCTGATTTGATGACTTATATTCTCTCAGCATTTTCAAAACCCACTTGCCTGCAATCTGGTGTGTCTGTGGTTAGCTGTAATGTATCTACTTGCCAAACAAATGGTTTAGGTTACTGAGGTTTTCACTTAACTTTGAATTTAGGAGATTGGGGGGAAAAAACACCAAAAAACAACTCAGAAACCTACTTTGATAAATTGCATCAGATGAAATGTTGGGATAAATTAATTGTTTTGCTTTTATAATGAATCTTTACTGTGTTTAGCCTTGCGTGTTCATTGAAAATTTGCATGTGTACCTAGTCACACATTTAAAACTCAAGTTTATTTCCTTTTCCATTTTATTATTGTTTCCTAAGTTCCAACATGACCTCTGAATTTACTATCATATTGGATGGATACTAATAAACATTTTTCATCAAATAATTAACATTAGTTTTCCTTTCTGATGATTAGAACTGAATAACTTTTCCCTTCTTGCTTGGGTAGGTAGAAAGATCATAGGGAAATTTGGGGCATTATGTAGGCTTTGTTTTTATTTGCATAATTTTTCCATTAATAATTTGCATTCTCAAGCCCAAAGGGAGGAGTGTACATGAATCAATAAAACATTGCTACTGCCACTGACTTTTTTGCCTTCTAAATATTTCTTATTTCACTGTTTAGATGCTTAAATTAGGATAAAGATATACCTCTTTTTATTATAAAATATTTTGAAAAGGATTATAAGATTCCTCATCATGGAAAATAAATTGGAAAACAGGGAAATGTTTAAATAGGAAAATAAGCTACATTATAATCCCATAGTATACATTTAATATTAGGGTTCTTATATTTACCTTTTTTGAAATTTCTAAATTAAAGTTGAAAAGTCAGATATTTCAACTATAGTCAAAGTATACTATAGCTCAAGGTGGCCCTGGGCTCTGCTTATATCATAGAATGTATTTTTAAGCTATTTTACCTGTGCTTTAGACAATAATGATGTGCTTTATGGATGGTCATCTACAGGGTGTATAAAACAACAGGCTTCAGAGTGCTAGTGGTTTGTACAGAGCAGCCACATGCCCTCTAGGGAATGTGTGTGTCCCAATGCTAAAATCAGGACCAGTGGCTAACCATTATGGGTTGGCATTATAGGTTTTGTTCTAAAGACCATTTTACCTAATTACCGAAAAGGTCTGCATTGAAAGGAAGTGGGTTTTTGTTGCTGGATATTTAAGAGTAATTGAGATGATTGATTGGACAAGGTAAGGCTGTATTTGACAGCAAATAAAACCCTTTCTGATAATAGACGATGTTAGCATCTTTTATAATTTTAAGGAAATGATTAATTTGTCTTTTATGAACAGTGACTGAAATTCAGAAATATTTGAGGAAATTTGGAAACCCAGTCTATCATTTAATATATTATTCTTGAAGATATTTCTTTGGGGTTAAAGATTTTTAATATTCTGACAGGTTGGTGCTCTAACCAAGATGGTGACTTTAGCTGATTAGATATTTGGAAGAACTTTTCAGAGGAACCTGAATTATTCTATTCTGGTATTTGCAGATCTTTTAATGAAAAAGAGTTTTCCCAGAAAAAATTTAAAAGGGACCTCTAATTGAATGAAAACAGAAGGGAGACCAGTAGAGTTGAGGAAGGGGATCAAGGAGAAGGGAACATGAGAGAGATAAGGAATATACTAGGGAATTAAATTGATCAAAGTATTTGCATATATGTATATTTTACTATGAATCCCACCCTTGTGCATAATCATAATGCACCAATAAGAAAACAGATACCTTTCTATCTGTCTGTAATGTTTATTGCAGAATAATAAACCCTGAAAATGTCTCTTCATTATGAGGATTTCTCAAGATCCTTCCTTCTTTCTTTCCTTCCTTCTTTTAAACTTGTTTTTAGTATTTACCTTCTATTTAATTTGTTAACATTTTCTAATTTTCAGCACTGTTTACAGCGTGTATGAAACCTTAGAGGACTTCTTAGGACCTGAGGCAGTTTTCTCAAACCAGTGACTCATGAAACTGACCTCAAACCCTTCAGATTCTTGCCAGCATCTCAGCACATATTGCATTCTTTTTTAAAATTTCACATAAATCCTAAGCATATTTGTTGCTTATGTATACAGATATATACATATTTTTTAGAATACCATTCTCTAATCTGGGCAATACCATTTTTTTTTTGCTTGGATATACTATTCCAAATCCCAGAGCCATTATTTCTTCATGAATTGAGTGGTATGTTTAATTGTCATCTAAGGGAATAATAGGTTCTTCAGAACAAGTGGTTTTCAGTACCACCTGCCTGGGTATACCATGTTTCTAGATATTCTAAAACTCTACCAGGTGATGTATTCTTTTGTTATAACACATCTGAAATTTAGGGTGATAGAATTCATTGTTTGAAGTATTATTGGACATGTAGCTCCTTAGAATTGTTTTGAGTAAGGTGGAGAATGAATCCGTTTGTGAATAAATCAGTTGCATTGGTTTTGGTTGTATGTAGCAAGTTTGGGTTAATATAAAGATGAATTGAGATATTGAAGGATGATTATGAATTATCTAGGTAGCAGAGGGGGTGGATGGGTGCCTTAGTCATACTGGATAAGAGATAACTTTGCTAATACCTGTGTAATGGTGTCTAACATTTTTGTTGATTTGTAAGGCCCTGCCATTGTCCATGTTCTATACCCACAACAACCAAACAACTGAAAATAGAACCCCAAACCAGTAACCATAAATATCCCCAAACAGTTGAAATATCAATTAATGTTACTTGATCCTTTAATTGCATATACAATGTGTAGCATGAAAATCTGTTTTTTTTTTTTTTTGTCTTTTACAAAGGAATTGTGGAAATCTCTGGGTACTTTGTGGGTAATTTAATAGGGGGATAATTACACTAAGGATCATAAATACAGAAAGGTGGATCTGATTTAATTATAAATGGATCTCTGCTTGAAAAGATCATTGTCTCAGACAGATGGAGTAACCATGGCATATTGGAAATAACAGGGGATTTAAACACTTGATCAGAAAAGTAGCACTGCTGTTGCCTACTTTGACTATGAACAAAGTAATGAAACACCTGTGCAGTTTATTTGCTTAGCATCTGCCAATATTATGTGCCATTCCCTATCTCTGTCATAATGTACTTTGATTTTGTTAATTTCAGTGAGCTGAAAATTTTAGACAAGAGAAGGATCAAAATTTCAGTTGCTCTTTGTCTATAGTAAATTAATTGTTCAAACATTACTTAGATATTATTTTTTGTTCTCAACCTTCTGCCTGAAAATGGGAAATTTTGTTTGTTAAAGTGATCAGCAACTTGGGGCTGTTTATTATTTTGACTCATAATTGGAGCAGATGGTTAGGAGAGTATTTATAATTTTATTGCTCAGCTACTTTAAGAAACTCCCTATTGGGCTGGAGGAGTAGCTCAATGGTAGAGCTCTTGCCTAACATGCTAGAGGCCCTGGGATCAATTCCCAGTATAGAGGGCATAGATGAGAGAAACCCAAACAAAGCAGCTCCCTATCAGTTCTTTTAGCCACTGGTGGTTGTGGGCACTTAACAGTGGTCTACTTTACATTGCTGCTTATTTTAAAAGGGACATAGTTTTCTTTTCTTTTTCTCCATCTCCCCTTCCATAACTTAGAGGCAGGGAATAAGATTACCTTGAGTTATCTGTTCTTCATTGGAAGGGATGTCACCAGAAGAACTGGGAAGTATGATATCTCTCAAATTAACAAGTTAATTTCAACACACCATCAGGGTGTACTGGACCCACATGCCAGGACACACCTGGGGATGTAGCCTTTGAGTAGCTTCTTTAAAAGCCCTGTTTTCCCTGATGGCCAGAACCACAGCCTCTGGGACAGGAGTCCCCTGTGTTTCTCCTTTGATAGCAAAGCAATAAACCTTTTTTCTTTTTCTCAATACCATGTCCTCATTATTAAATTGGCATGAATTGGCATCAGGGACAAGGATCCTAGCTTTAGGTAACAGGGGGAGCTTGCTTTTGATGCTGATATTGTTGATTGTGTTTTTGATATCATTTGGTCCCTAAGTATGTAAACTTTGCTGGGGTTGAGAAGGTAGAGAATTTGTCATGGATGGATTTATTCTTAGTTTTCCTAAGTCCCATTTCTCTTGTACTCAGGCAATTTTATTAGTAAGGGTAGAGACTCTTTGATAGATTAAGGAGACATTTTCTTTGTAGAGCAGGGAACAAAGGCATAAGAACTTACACACAATATTTCTCAGTTATATTTTAAAAATATCTCTTAGATATATTAGTTTAAATTTATTACTATTCTCTTTTCCCAAAGGTTAGGAAACACAGTGTTCTGTGGAGGACCAGAGTGATGGAAGCAGGTTGTTAGGTTCCAAAGGGAGATCTGAAGTTTTTCCAGAGGTGAGAATGGACTATTATTGCTAGAGGTCTTTTTTTTTTTGAGACAGTGAGGAAAGTCAACTTTTCTTTGGGGTCTAGAACCCATTTTTTGAATACATGTAACCATCTTTACTGCAATTTAATTCCATTGTCAACTTCAAAGACCTAAGGCACACTTGTCTTACCACAAAGGTGAATTTAATTTACAATAATTTGTTTATTGGCTGGATGATCTTGCTCCAGTCACCAACATTTTGCTTTGGTTTCTTCATAAATAAAATGAAGGTGTTCATAGCATTTTTTTTCAGTTGGTTAGGAGGAATAAGTGTGAAAGTACCCTGTGTTGTAAACCACACAGTGCTATATTTCATCTGTGGCTGCCTAGAATATTGTGAGATTTACTATGTTGAGGAAACTCATTTTAGCACTATGTTGGAGGAATATAATGATGGGGTTGGCTTGTAGAAAGATCAGCCTGAGTTCTGGGTGAGAGTAATGAACCTGGGAAGGATGGGAAAAGTTTGAGACATGGGAGCAAGAAAGCCCCAGTTCCAGTGCTTTATCTTAAATGTACTTTCAAGGAAAGGTGGTGAAGTAAGTTTATGCTGTTTATCTTTATAAACTATTTATACTATTTACATCCAAGTACTATAGGTGAGAAAAGGAGCAAAGTTCCATCCTGGTATAAACCTGGCCTGGTTGTGATGAGTTTTTTGTAATGTCGTTCTGGTTACTGATTTACAAAGTTGACTGGATGTGTGACTGTTTTCCAGCGTGTATTAGAGTAGTAATACAAGGAGTACAAAGGAAGATCTTGAAGCAGAGGGGAGGAAATGGTAGATTGCAAAAATGGCAAATAATAGTTTGGTATAAAAGAAATTATTGGAAACTCCTAGTGAACTCTGAAGTGCTATATAAGTCAGTGTTTCTCATGATACAGCTCTCTCTGAATGTATGGGGATACATATTTCATAACAGTTATTGAAGTTCTTCTAGAGCCTCTTCCAACACAAGCCCTATTCATATCTTGTGAGTACAAGATCAGCTGCTTCAAAATATGTTCTCAAGATTTAGGGTCAAATCACAATAACTGAATATACTTCCATCCTCCTGTTTGGACATTAAAAAGTCATTAAGAAGAGTAATGGTAAGGCAATCAATTATTCTTCAACTGTTATGACATGACAAACCATGACTTCATGTTTGTGGTTTACAATATATGCTGTACATGAAATAAAGAAGTAGATTTCAAAAATAACATTTAATTATGGAATTTAAAATGTAGTATATCAGACATTATAAAAAGCATAGGAAATACAAAAACTCAGGAACCTGAGCTGTGTTGGCAGGGGGTAGAGGCTGGGGTGGTATATAGTTCAGGCTACAATGCACGAGGCCCTGAGTTGATCCCTAGCATTTCAAAAAATAAAAAGAACACAACTACAATAGCAAAAATCCCCAAGAACCTACCATCCAAATTAAATTAAGTAGATGTTAGTTTTTTTTATTAATTCCTGTTTCCTTTATGTTTTTAAAGCAGAGGAACAGCATATACAGCTAAGATACTAGTACCTCCTTTCTTCTCTTTCTAGCAATAACCACTATTTTGAATTCAGTTTGTGCCACTGTCATATATTATTTCTTTTTACTATAGGTGTAGCTATCCATGAAATAAATATATGTATATTTAATGGACTAAAATACATGTAAGTTATGTATTTATATTATAAAAGTTTTATAATTTTTATTTTAGCATGACATTAAAAACACATCAAGAGTACTTTTGACATAACTTGCTTTCCTAAAAACATAAATGAAGAGCTTCTAAACTTTTTTGTCTATAATCTACAGAATGATACATGTTTTACATTGTGACCGAGTACATATCACTTACATTTGTGTATATTTATGTGGATAGCATGTATATAAAACTGAAAAATAGTTTCTCCAAACCATAGTCTTTTGTGTATGTGGTATACTTTGTCATTTTGTAGCCTACTTATTTATTTTCTTGAAATACATAATATCTTTATTTTATTTGTTTCTATTTTTATGTGGTGCTGGGATCAAACTTGAGTGCCTCAAGTATGCTAGGCAAGTGCTGCCACTGAGCAACAACCCCAGCCCCAAGCCTATTTATTTTTAAAATACTTGTCTCAGATTAGTAAATTGTTCTTATGATCTAATAATAGTGTGGCATACATGATTTGGAAAATATTACTCTGTCAGGAAGAGTGGGTAGACACCTGTAATCCTGGATATTTGAGAGGCTGAGACAGAAGAATTTGCAAGTTTAAGGCCAGCCTGGGCAATTTAGTGAAGCCCTATCTTAATAAGTGAAAAGGGTTGGGGATGGAGCTTGGTGGTAGAGTGCTTGCTGAGCATACATGAGGCCCTGGATTTGATCCCCAACATAGTGGGGAGAGGGGAAGGAAAAGAAGAAAAAAAGGAATGTTACTCTAAGATTAACATAAGAAAATTGATGAACTATAGAAGCATTAACTTTTCTATTATAATAAAGGTACTTCAAAATAAAATAATATATTAAGATAGCATTTTTAACACATTATTTGGTTATCTTCATTTGGGTTAATCTATTTCAAATATTTATTGTCTATAAATTAAATCCATGTCTGACTCATCCTGTCTCAGCCTCCCAAATAGCCAGGATTACAGGTGTCTACCCACTATTCCTGACAGAGTAATGTTTTCCAAATCATGTATGTCACACTATTATTAGATCATAAGAACAATATCCAATTTAAAAATTGGATATTGATTTAAGTGTTTTAGAGAGTGAATGTTAGTTAATATAGAATTTCTTCTCTAAAGTCTGTTCTGACCATGATTTACCTAGAATCAAGGAGAGCTGTCAGGAAAGGAAAGGGCTCTTGGCTGGCTTAGACATTGACCGTTGCCCTGTCACAGTGCACTATATATGGGTCACCTTGATAAGACTCTTCTTCCTTCTGACCCTTGGATTCCTCACCTATCAAATGAGGGTATTCACTATCTCATCTTGACAGCACGTTCATTTTGTGAAATATAGAATGATTTGAACCAGGGCCTCAAGTACTAAATTTTTCTGAGAATATATCTGATGAAAAAATAGAGCTTTCTATTGGAATTACTGGTTTTGCAGTTACATTTGAGCAAGTGGTAAGCAGGTCCTATTCAGGTTAGTATGGTTCTTGAGCAAGAATGATTCCTTCACTATAAAAATTTCAAATTAATTGCCACATCACCAAGCTCTCCCTACTCTTTGTTGCATTATTTCTCAGTGAGGAACAGAACTATTGTGATGTACATGTAAACATACTTCAGTACCTAGATGGCAGGGGAATATTCATTCTGTTTCAGCTAAGTGTCCTGAATAGCAAGTCCAGAGATGCAGAAAGAGATCCTAAAACTTCTGAGAGACTCTCAGGGATGGGTTCTTGAGTCTCCCCCATTGCAGTAATTTGAGACTTCAGGGAATTTTCCTTTTTAAACAAACAAACAAAAACATGTGTTACATGATGTTTGGAATAGAATGAAAATTTACCACCCAACCTCATGTCCTTGAAATAGAATTTTTCATGACTTCATGTTTTGTTTGTATGTTTATTTAAAGAAGCAGGTGTAAACTGGACCTTAAAGACCATCACGTTCCATATTTTTTCTAAGAAAACAGGCCAACAGATGCTTTTGCCTCTGTCTTCAGATAGAGGCAAAGTTAGGCATACATTCCTTATTCCTCTAGGGTTCTCGTTTTCTTTGGGTTTGTAGATTATATAAGGCAGTTTTATGTGTAGAGAGATCTCGAGACCAAACTCCAATTCCCATTAAAGAATGTGATTATTCTTGAAGTATAAATCTATTTCTACATGTAGGACTATGAATATTTTATTTTTCCTTACAGACATTGGAATAGACATAACTTTTCTAGTAGAGAATCGCTTGAACTGCAGATGACTAAAGCAAAGGCTTTCTTGTGACTCTTTTGACCATGCAATAACTCAGATTTTTCTCAGTAGCAATTTATAAAGCATTATTGAATCTTCTCTTATTTCAGCAACACTTATCCTCCCCTATGGAGGTAAATTAGAATGTCTAGACCTAGAGCTCTGATGGCTGTGATTAATATTATCACTTCAGACAAGGGACCAGGACTAAGTATTTTGTGACACCTTGTTCTTGGCACTGAGCAGACACTATATGGATTTTTGTGAATGAAGACTTTCTACTTTATTAACACTATTTTATGCTTTGTAAGTTAAAAAAATTGGTCATCTCAAAATCTTAGAATTGTTTTAAGTAAACAAAGTTGTTTTTATGTTAAAGTACTATTAATGAGCCTTCCTGTCTGCTCTTCCTCCCTGATGCTCTGCAGTGTGCCGGGATTTTGCTGTCCTGGAGGAGCACACCCTGGCTCACAGCTTGCAGTAACAAGAGAGTGAGTAATAGCCCTCATTCCTGTGCCTTAAGATTAACATTTTATGTAGTCGCTTGAGGCTGGTTAAGGTGTGGTAGGGATAGAACATAGTCACTGGGCTACCCTGTACGTTCATTCTGAAGGATTTGTCTAGGCAAATGTCACCTGGATAAAGATTAAATTTTTGAGTGTTTTGAAGTGAGTCTTCTTTCAGGAATTAGAAGATTACTGAGCATATAGGAAAAACTTGAAATTCCTTCCCTTGTAAAAGGGAGCAGTGGTAGTAACCACATCTGAGCTATGTCAGAGGTTGGCATAAGAATCAATTCTCGCCCCTTAGCCTGAACATCTTTTCCAGGCAATAATGGCATCTAGATTAGGTCATAGTGTAGATTTTTCTGAATATTTATGTAGTGTTCTGATGGGAAAATAAATCAAAGTTATGTATGTATTTGTGGGTTCATGATTTGTGAATTATTAATTCTTATACCTATATAAAAAGAATTTTAAAATGCAGCTAAAAATAGAATATCAACATGTAGCAATAGAAAGAGCATTGGCCCTGCCTTAGAGTATTTGTGTAGAAATCCTGGCACTGCCACTTTGCCATGTGACCAAAGGGAAGTTAAGTCTTTTTGATCTTCTTTTCATTCAGGGAAAAGCTGGGAATAACAATTTCTCTGCTGCGTATTGATCAATGTTATTGAGAACAAAATGAATTAGTAGATGTGAAGCAATTTCTAATGATAAAGCTCTTTTTAAATTTAGTAGAATGTTTATTGCTAACAAGTGAAAGCATTATAATTTCTTTCTCCAATTGTTCTGTCTCAAGTTGAGCATCATTTGGCATTGAACGTTCAGCGGAACCGTTTGGTCCAGCATGATCTCCAGATTGCTAAACAGCTCCAAGAGGAAGATCTGAAAGCCCAGGCTCAGCTCCAAAAGCGCTACAAAGATCTGTGAGGATTTGGGGAGTGGGAAAAAATGGTCAGGACTGTCTGTGCAGCAACGTGGGTGGCAGAGAAGACCGTTCCTGCCCCTCTGATTCCTTCTACTGTTAGATTACAAGTCCTGTGGTGACTTTCCAATAGCTTTTATGACAACTTTTTTTGTTATTGGAACATTTGACTAGCAACATGTGGATCATGGTGAACTCTGACACTTAAGCTATTAAGACATTTGGCCAGTTGGTTGACCTTGCTGAGATATATACACTAAATTTTTTCTTTTCTTTCTTTTTTTTTTGGTAAGCATAATTGTTTTAGTCTTTGCTATTGAAACTGGGGAAAAAATATCCAGATAATTAAATAGTTAAAAAAACATCATTTCAAAGCCATACCATCAACTCTCTATAACCACAGTATAATTGACATTTTAGTGAGCTTGCTGTCAGACTTTTTCTGTACATCTGTGTTTGATTATTTGTAGATACTAGTGTCCTAGTCTATATAACATTTGTAGAATCTTGAGGAAAAAAGCCTATCTTCCTGTAGAGTGGCCCCAGTAGGATATGTAGTATGGTGGTGTAGAAGAAGCATGGAGCTTTCCATTGTTGGGTCTGTGGATCAGATTCCCTATGTGCCACACATTTTTTTGTGTGTTCTTAAGGAAATGATGTTATTTCTTTGGACCTCAGTCTTTTCATCTTTAAAATGTGACATTGTCAACCTATTTGTGTCATTATCATGAGGATTAAATGAGGTAAAACTATGAAGTGGCTCATAGTATTCAATAAATTGTGTTTATTATTTTGTAGGAAAATGTAGTCCTTATTTTTTGTATTAATATTATTTTTTTTTTAGTGAACAACAAGACTGTGAAATTGCTCAGGAAATTCAGGAAAAGCTGGCTATTGAGGCAGAGAGACGGCACATTCAGGAGAAGAAGGATGAGGTATAACTTTGTTAATACTCTTCCATCCCATGCAGGAAGGAGTGCTCAGATCAGGAGCAAATTTTTTTTATATTCTTATTTTTAATACTGGGGATGGAATCCAAGGGTGCCCTACTACTGAACAGCTATGCTCTAACCTTTTTTATTTATTTATTTTATATAGATTTTAGATATGTTAATGGATAATTTGTCATAAAGTGTAAATTAATATCCTGTAAGTACCGAAACAAAGTACCACAATGTTAATGGCTTAACACAACAGAAATTTATTCCTTCATAGTTCAGTTAGAAATCTAAAATCAAGATGTTGGCAGGGTTATGTTTCCTTTTGAGAAGGGATCATTTCTTGTCTCTTCCCAGCTCCTGTTGACTCCTGTTTTTGGCTTATAGCTGCATCATTTCATCAGCCTCTGCCTTCATTATCATATGGCATGCTGCCTTCTCTTTCTCTTTTATTTTTGGTACCGGTGATTGAACTCAGGGGCACTCAACCACTGAGCCACATTCCCTATTTTGTATTTCATTTAGAGACAGGGTCTCACTGAGTTGCTTGCAACCTTGCTGTTGCGAAGGCTGCCTTTGAATTTGTGATCCTCTTGTCTCAGCCTTCCAAGCTTCTGGGATTACAGGTGTATGCCACTGCACCCAGCTTGTCCTCTCTTCTTATGAGGATACTAATCATTGAATTAAAGACCAACCTAGTATAACTTCAGCTTAACTAATTTATGTCCACAAACACCTTGTTTCTAATTATGGCTGCATTCGGAAGTTCTGGGTAGAGAGAAAGTATTGGGAATACTATTCAGCTCACTGAAGGTTTCTCTGCCTGGGTTATTCATGCAGATTTAGAAAAAGCAGATTTTGGAGCCTGAAATAGAGTCAGGGATTATTAGTTTTTGTGAGAGGCCAAGAGCTATCAATTATTTTTATTCTTTTTCTTTTCTTGATGTTATTACTTTCCTTTGATTTGTTGACTTAAATAAGTAATCTGTTTGATTCTATATATGTTTTTAGTTGCATTTAAAAAAAATCTTCAAATGACTGAAATGAGCAATAGTGTTTGGTTTGTGAAAAGACTTGAATTTTTAGTTAACTCTTACTTGCTCTGGTGTTATATACTTGAACCACAACATACAAACAATGCACTTCAATTAAATCAATTTTGTGTCTCCCTTTTTTTACATCTATTATGCTGTTCTTGGCTACTGTCTTGATTTATCATTTTTAATAGAAGGTATGATTTGTTATGTAGCCAGAAATAACTTTGAGGGTTTAGGGGGTGCTATTAATAAATAACATAACCTGGGACTATGGGCAAACTGGCACATTTTACCCTATTAAATAAATATGATCATGGTCTTCAGTAAACTAGCCTATATATACTGCTATTTTCACTGAGCCACTCTTGTTCCTCTACCCCCTCTTATTCAAGATCAGATTACTATGAGACACTTGGTTTGAATATATTTAGTTGTTCTAGAAACAAACCGTGATTATGTGATAATAAAAACTAAAGTAAGAGAGCTTATTTTGGGTCCTTGTTATCAACACAGGAGGCTCTTTTTTACTACAGGATGTGTACTTCTGTATAGTAAAAACTACTTTGAGAATGAAACTGGGGAGTGAAAGGAGTGATTATATTTTGTAGACAGTAAAGCTTCTGTTTAAAAAATAACAGAGGAACTAATTGACTTCTAATAAATGCTACTGGTGTCTGTGAGTTTTTCCCTCTCCTTTCAGAGAAAAATAAGACAAAAAGAGAAACTAAAACAGTTTATTTTAGGCATGTAGAATTTAAATAGTAAGCAAATTAAGTGGTCTCATGAAATATTATGTAAAATAAGCAAATGTAGTGATTTTACTCTATTTTTCAGATTAAGAAATTAAGTCTTAAAGAAGTTTCTAATCCCAGGTTATAATAAGATGCCAGAGAACTGTTTCTATGATTAAGGTTTCCTGACTGACTGCTTCTGACTTGGGTATACTGTGTTACAACAAAAAGTCTATGGACTTTGGAATTAGGCTGACTTGGATGTGAATTTTAATTCTTATCTTTAGCTGGGTGACTTTCAGCATCTAACTTAACTGTGGAGAACCTCAGGTTCTAAAATGAGTAAGACTTTTTAGTTGCATCTTAAAGGGCTATTATGAGGTTTCAGTGAGATTATGTATATCATGCCTCTGGTACATATGAAATTAATAATTGTTCTTTCCTCTTTGCTTTCCTGCGAGTAATTCTTCATAATTCTGCTCCTTATGACTATCTGGATTTCTCATACAGAGATATATGTGCAAAATTAGAGGAAAATTAAACAGATTTTAGTGTGTTCCAATATGGTGTGGTTTATGGGGTCTTCAAGCATTTACTTGCCTTTGTAGACCTCCCACTAGCTTTCCTTCCATCACTAGTTTGACCTACTGAAATGTTCCCCCTTCCCCAGTAGAGTGGAAAAGTTAAATGAGGAATACAGTTGTGGAGATTTAGTAGCTAGAAGAGATAGCCCCTAAGAAACTGCATTCACTTTTTGACCTTTCACCTCATGCTTTAGAAGATGGCTACTGTCAGAATGTCCTTTTGTCTTAGTTGACTAGTACATTATCAATATTACATGATCAAAATGTACATTAATGAAGTTTGTCATTGAAGGATATATAATAGTGCTGTTTATTTTAGTCCAATGGAAATAGGATGCCTCAAAGGCAGAGGAGATTAACAGTAGTGCTAATTCTTCTGGCCAGTTTTTGGGAAAGTATTGCCTGCTACTTATGAGCAGTCCTATATATATATATATATATATATATATATATATATATATATATGAATGATATATTGCTTCCTGGTAGAGTCTATTTAATTAATAACTTAATCAGTAGTAGGGCTATGGAAAATTCCTCTCTGGATTTTTGCCTAAATCTATTAGAGATTTTTGAGGTTAACTCTCTTAGCTAGTTTATAACTCCCCAAAATAAATAGATGTAAAAACCCAAGCCCCTTTCTGTATAGGGCAGAGATTTATTTCTGAACAGCATTGATCATGAGATATAATGGAGTTTTATGGCTTTGTGTGGGTAAATTAGCATTTCCAACTTTGTTATGATATAATTTAATTGCATTAACTCAACACAGATTTAAAGAAAGTAGCATTTCCATTCAAGGAGACAGATGTAGAAAAGTTGGGACTTTTTTTTTCTTCTGTCTTTTTACTTTATGAACACTTTCCTTTCCTTTTTTCCCCCTCTTCCTCCTCTCTTTCTCTTTTTCTTTCTTCTTTCTTTTTTTTAATCTTTTTTTATGTTATGCCTTAAATATGGTGTAAAATTTCTCTCCAGGTGCCCTGTTGAAGGGACTTGCAGCCTTTGGGTTTGCAGTACTATGAGTTTGTGATTAATAAAATAGATTACTGCCACTGAGATCTCTCTTCAGTCACACCATAAGCATTTGCCAGTTTTTAGTAAAGCCAAGGAATGCATTTTTGGTTGATTTGACTTAGCTCTTCTTAAATAAAGCTCTTATGTGTGTGTGAGATTTGGACTTCACTCCAAATATACGTGAATGTGCAACTATTTTAGGAAAAGTTTTTTTTTTTTTTTTTGGCTTAAGTAAACATTAGCATGGCCAAACATGTCATGAAACATTGTGGCACTGGTTCAAGAGTTTGAAACCATTTATAATGTGAACTGTTCAGGGATAAACTTAGTAACCAATGTATATATATTAAAAATGAATCTAGTGGTAGTCCTGGTACTTATTCATAACACTCTTAAGTGACTAGAAATTTCAAAAGAATCTAAAAGAATATTTATATAAGTTAGTAATATTTAGAAACGAGCTCAAATAGCAGCACATTTTAGTTATTAAAAAAAGTTCTGTATTTTGAAACCTTAAAGATGAATTTATATTTACATAAATATAAATTTATATTTATAAAGGGAGATGAGAGGGTAGCTTCTAGTTGAGAAAGTTCATTCTTTCTTCTTATCCTAGTTATGTTGATGTTTTTACACCCATAGAATTGATATTATTCTGTTTTCCTAGATAACTCCTTCAGTTATCTGCTTTATCATATATTATTATATCTGCTTTGAGATTTATACTGAGTTGGATGATAATATGTTAATTGCCAGCTAATAGGTTTTTTCCTTTCAGTCAATTGATAATCACATTTTTGGATCTCCTTTGGATTGTTTTAAAATACATCTCCTCTTTTTGAAACTCACTACAATTGTGGATAGAGAAGAAAACTTTAAGGTAGAAATAACCGTGATATAAATCATATAAACCATGATAATACTCTAAGAAACTCAACACCATGATTTGATAATCTGTTATCTACTTGGGAAAGATGTACCCAGCTCCCCTGGGCTCTACCTTGCATGTCTTATTTTATACTAATAGATTTGCTTTTGACCCTTCATAAATACATGAAAACTATTAAATATTAACTCTGTATTCTGATTCCCTACTGGTCCACAGCATCATGTTTGTTTCCTTGAAGAATATCAGTAAATCTATGTTTTCATTAAAATGACTCTCTAGTATCATTCTAGAGATTCTTAATTGTGCCCTTTCTTATGAAGCTTAGATAACAGAAAAGGGAGAGGTGAGATGAAGTTCCCATTCCAGTTTTGGAGAGTTTTCTGTAGAACAGGGATATTTCCACATATTGGCCCCAAATAAGTTTACCTAATAAGTTAAAAAAAATTAAAAATGACTTTGAAAGGGTTTAAACATTTCTGTAGATGTGTTTCCCCAAGTTATGTTGTGTAGAACAGAAATTCCACAAGGTTCATATTAATAAATATATATCATTCAATATATAATAAGGGGCTGTCTCATAAAATGAGTTTGGAAAATTCTAGGTTAAACAAACATAATAGTTTCTTTAATCGAAGATTGAAGCATATTAATAGGCATTTTGAAGAGATGTGGTATATGCTCTCATTTGAATGCTTTTTTTATTAGACTTTTGAGTTCTGTGTTCTTCAGAATAGTTTAGGGAATGATATTCTAGACTACACTATCCTTTAACAGGAAGGAAGCTAAGGATTATGGAGATTGTATCAAAGGTGACTAAGCTTGTTAGCTACATTGATGCATGGTGACTAATAATTGTCATCGTTAGCTTGTTTCAAAGGAAATTACTTCATTATGAAATCTCCCAGCAGAATTCATTGTACAGTAATGTTGGAAAGCAGGGAAGTGGGTTACTTATGCTAAGCCTCACGTATAATATAGTGTCAGTTTTCCATTGAATCTTTTCCCTTCTTCAAGCCTAGCAAACCATTTCTTCACACCCAGGAGAAATTTACTCAAAAAAGCTATAGACAAAAAAAGCTTAGGTAATAAGTGCATATTATAATTGTTTTTCTACTTGATCAAAACCATGCCCTTAACTAGCTAATAATACATTGTAAAGAAGGGACATGATTCTTGTCCTAGTTCCTCACACTGGGAGAGTGTTCATTATTGTATATTCATTAGTACTGAATTCAATAGCAGGAAAGCAATTATAAGGTCCCTGAAGTGTAGTTTATTAATTTCTGCTGGCAGTTAGGCCTGATAATTTTTCTTTGTATTTTTTTCCTCAGTTATAACAGGAAATTTTGGTTTTGTATAAAACACATCACTTAGAGAAAATTGTTGGATGCTTAGTAAAAATGACAACTCAGAGAGGTGTTTGCATTTTTTTTCCCTTGGTCAACTGTGTAAGAATGTGAGAACATCTAATTTAACAGATTATAGTTTGGAGAAGCAAACTGTTTCTCCCACCCCTCTTTCCCTTCCTAACTGATTGATGTGTTACTTTCTTAGACATCAAAGTAACGAAACTGACTTAGACATTGGTGCCTGGTAAACATGCACAGATGTATTAAAATGATGCATTAAGTAGTCAAATGCATGTGAATTGAATAATTCAAAGTCTTCATTACATACATAAATAGTAGAAGCTTCAAAGAAATTTATATTAGTAGTTATTGTTTCTCACCTAATATCTTGTTAAAGCATCTCTGCTTGAATTAGAAGGGAAAGAAAACCATCTTAACTTTCAGACTTACAGCATACTTTTTCTGTTAAAGTGTTAGAAATTCGAGTTTTAGGCATGAGAAGTATACTTGTGTTAAGTAGTATTGTGTCCTTTATCTCTCATTCTGAGTTGGAATATTTTATGAATGCCCACTCAAGTGTCTGACACTGTGTAGTATAGACTTTTAAAAATAGATATTTACCCCCAAAAAATACATATACACATATATACATATACATACATATATATTTTTTCACTTAAGAGCAATGTGTTAATATATTGTAAGTTTGCATTTAGGCATTTACTTAACATAAAGTCAATTTGTAAGGCTAGTTTGATAAACAGTAAAGAAAAAAAGCTGAAGGTATAGTGAACTTATTTATTTATTTATTTATTTATTTATTTATTTATTATAAAAAGAAATGGATCCTTCACATACACCCCCCATTTTTTTAAAACAAATTTCTGTTAGTTATAGATGTTCCCAATATCTTTATTTAGGTTTATGTGGTGCTGAGGATCAAATCAAGGGTCTTGCATGTGCTAGGCGAGTACTTTACTACTGAGCCACCACCCCAGCCCCAAATCAGTTTTATTTTACCTATCTTTAGCATCCAGCATTTTGGCAGAGATGTAAAAAAAAGTCTAGTTCACTCATATGAATGTTTTTTTTAATTGCTTTATACTCTTAGTGTATTCATCTGGACAGATTTAGAAGATTTCAAAAGAATAGTAATTTTTGCTTCAAATTTTCATCACTGACATCTAAGCAGTACTTGTATTCCTTATTTATTATAAATATAGAGAATTATCTCTGATGGTTATTACCATTTGCATGCTTGAATATTGCTGCCATATTTGTTGTGAACCTTTATGTGTCTAATGAGGAAAGTGTATGTGAGCATAAAAATTTATATGCTATTTTATAGGACTTTCATAGAAATAGCCATCAGATTTAGAACATTGTCATTCTCCACCCCACAAACTTTAGTGACCCTTTACCCCCTTATTTTGGGCTTCAGATTTCCTATAATTCTATGTGAGGAGTGCTTGTGATTCAGCCTTTGACTGTCTTTCTCACCTTTTTCTTCAATATCTCATGGCCTGTGTTCTGATTAGTCTGATGGGCATCTTGTAGATTGATGTCCATTTTAACATTCACAACTTTGCTGATGTTCTCGCTCTTCTCTCCTTTCTATGTTGAAATTCGGATCTTCATTCAAAGCCTAATACAATGCAGAGTTTTGTACTAATTTCTAAATAATATTCCATCTTTTGAATTCCCATAGATATTTAACTTTTTTGAGGCATTTATAGTTTATAATTTTACTAAAGTTATTTGCATGTTCTTTTGTTTTCATGTAGGGGTGGTAATGTTTTGAGAAGCAGGGTTGGAATGATACTCATCACTCTCTTTCTCCCAGTGTCTTTATAATTTATAAAGTTTTATAGATTACTGTGACCTTCCCCACAGACTTAATGCATTGTCAGCTTAGATGAAGGGCCCACAAATGTGTATTTTAAAAATTCTGTTATACAACCAGCTTTAGGCAGTACTGTTTGAATTTCTTGAAATTAGGTTAGACTAACTTTCAATTAGAAAATAAAATCCTGTTTTACTCATCTATATTATATGCCACTGCCATTGAGCAATCGTCTATGGTATTTGGATAGCATGAGTCTAATGCCAGGAAGTGTGGGAGCCATAGACAAAGACCATAAAAACTTGGTAGTAGGATATTGAACTTCATTATATAGAGATAGTTCATTCCCTGGTAGTGTTTATTTTCATTCCCTCTTGTCTTTGCAGGATATAGCTCGCCTTTTGCAAGAAAAGGAGTTGCAAGAAGAGAAAAAGCGAAAGAAACACATTCCAGAGTTTTCTGGAGCCAGTGCTTATGGAGATAGTTACTTTTATGAAGATGGAGGTAACCATCCCTGTATTATGACCTACTCTATTCTTAGACATAACTGCAAGACACTCTTTGGATTCTATCCATAAAGTGACCTTAGGGACCTGGGGATATTTCTCTTATCCCAGATATTGAGTACATTTAGATTTGTGATGGGATTCTATTTATAAGGTAATGAATTCATCTGTTCCATAGTTGGATAATAAGAGCTATTTTTATGACTTAAAACTTGGATATGGCTTTGTAAGATCTGGCATGTGTTCTCCCGTGCTGCAGTCTCTTGGAGTGATGTATTATCTTCTAAGTACATAAAATAGAGTGCGGAAAATGATGGATGAGTCTTTGCATTTAAATTTTCTCAAAGAAGTCTGGACATTGCTGTTTTAATTTGCAAAATGGTGTGAATAAAGAAGGCACACCATGCATCAGTTTCTGGGTAACAAAACTTTTTTCTCCATGCTTTCTCACCTTTTAAACCTAGGCCAGTGATTTATCCTGCTGATGACAGACAATACTAAATTTTGAGATGCATTGTTTATTTTTATTTATATTTTTTTGCTTTCTTTGCTCTTTGATTACCATTTATGTATAAGGGAATAGAGTTCTACTACAGTCTTGCTTCTCTGGTGTTTGCTTTGCAGTGTGGTGGTGATGATGGTGTGGTGGTGGTAGCTGTGGTTGTGGTGACTCTTTATCTTAAATATGTGTTGGGAAATGAGTATTTGCAAGTAAGTTCAGCCCTTTTCAAAGATTTGTCTAAGGAATGACGTCTCACGTGGTTTCAAGAGTCACTATGGAACATAAGCTTGAAGACCATACTTTGGGTCATGAGTAAAATAAAACCTAAAGACAACTTCTAGATAGTAAAAATTTCAAGGTCAGTGATCCAAAAGGACCTTGCAAAACCAGTTATCAACTTTGATGTGTTTGTCTTTGATGAGTAGAATGGAAGCAACACATATGTAGATGATATGATTATTATAGTTTGAGTATAATCTTGAGCAGTCATTTTGGGGGTGGTGGTGCGGATAACAAGGATTAAACTCAGGGGCACTTAACCACTGGGCCATATCTCCAGCCCTATTTTGTATTTTATTTAGAGACAGGATATATTGAGTTATTTAGTGTCTTGCCATTGGTGAGGCTGGTTTTGAACTCTTGATCCTCCTATCTCAGCCTCCTTGGCTGCTGGGATTACAGGTTTGCACACCGGGCAAGCAGTCACATGTTTTGTATTCAGTTTACTATGATCAGTAGGATCAGCTCTGTGGCTTATTTTTATAAGCAGGTTGATTCTGTTTATTGCTTGATTCTTTTTTCATAAGTGAAATGTTCAGATCTTTTTTTGATAACCATCTTTTTTATGCTATTTTTTTTTCTGATGAAATGATGTATTACATCATTTAAAAAGAAAGAAAGGTTATTACTACATTTGCTATACTGGAGACCAGAAGGTAAAGTTATTCTTCAGCTGTAATTCAAATCTCAGAAATATTATCTTGTATTTTTTTTTTGTTTTTAATTTTTAATTCTGCTCTGGAGGCATGCTCACTATAAATAAAACTATTTTAAAATATAAATCCAAACACATTAGGATGGCAAATAATTAAGAATACTAAAATATTTTTGTTTGTTTTGTTTTTGAGAAGGGTTCTTATGTTGCCCAGGATGGCTTGGAACTCAGGATCCACTTCCCAGGTAGCTGGAATTACAGGCATGTGCCAACATGCCCGGCTGATCTAAAGTAGTAATTTTAACATCTATGCTAACTTGAGTTGAAACTCAGACCTATTTGTTTTGACTAGACTACTCTCATTCTGATTCATCTCTAGGTAGGAGACTGTGTTAAGAATTGAATGGTTTCTCAGACACGTAAAATACACCTTATAAAAACAATCTATATTTTAATTATTTTTGTAAATTTGTAGAGATTGGCATATATGCTTGTTTTTAAAAAATTAGTTCTAATTAGTTATACATGATAGCAGAATATATTTTTGACTCATCGTACACGTATGGAGCACAATATATGCTTGTTTGGAGGGAGTTGAGTGTGTATTGAAGAATAGGAAGTGGTGACCTGAGCAAGTATGTGTAGATACTAGAATTTCTCTTGCCTCAGCTGTGGTGGTGTTGAGAGATTACATGTTCGTAAACATGTGATCCTCATTTATATGCCTTTAGTTAGGCCAAGTTGAGTTCCACAGAGACCATATTATAATTTGGCTTATATTTACAAAGCAATTTTTTGTTGTTTGCAGTGATCCTTTCCCAACACATCTGGGATTATCCTAAATTGTACTTCTTTTGATTTTAGTTTGAGTTTTGCCTTACTTGCATAATCACAGTATAACATTACAGAAATGATTGTCCTTTCAGCTTTTGTTTTACATAAAATTTAACAATTTAATCTTTTAAAAATGATTATATATAGATTTTCTAAAAATTTGAAATTATCCAGAATGTTTTCAAATTATGTCACTTGTGAAATGGTTTATTTTATTCACTTGTGAGTCCATGTTTTTCTTTCAAAGCCACATTCCCTGTATTACACTCATATGTGTGATTATTTTTAAAGTCATAAGACTATGATTCAAGTCTTGTCCCTTCTTTAGAGCAACTGTAATTTTAAAAAAGATCTCTACTGCAATATCTTTAAGCCTTGTTTTCTGATCTGAAAATAGGATTTTAAAAACATGTCCTTCACAAACATGTTGAAAAAATGAAGTAATGTAATTTTGATGAAGAACTTGTGAACTCTAAAGTACTATTTCTATACATTCATGAATATTGTTATGTGTATATAATATAGCATTTACCTAAAATATTTTATTTTGAATGATAAACATGGAAGTGTGGGTGTGGGTGTGTATGCAATAAGGACGTTATTTATATTTGCCAAATAACCTAGTCTCAAAAAGTGTCTAATTCTCAGTCCTCAGCTGGAAGGGGTTTTGAAGGACTGAAACAGATATTCCACCTCTGTCTCTTTTCCCCTCAAATTTATAGATATCACAATAGGTAAACTAGAGAATTTTTTTCCAGTCATTTCTGAAAATATAGTGACGACTCTGTAATAATTATTTCAACACATGTTCTTAGAATAAATCTAATATTGTTTGACTGTTCAACAGGAATTAAAAAAAAAACACAGCCTCACAAATTCATATCAAAACCAAACCTTTTCTGTTTCCTTTGATCTTAAAAGTAAACTCATTCATGTTACCTGTGGGCATATTGGTATCAACACTATAAACCATTGTTTCTTGAATATGGTTGTCATTTAATAGCTGGTCATATCACATTATTGCACAAGCCAAATGATTCTTGCTCAGTTATAAAATAGACTTAAAATAATATTTTGATTAAAGGAGTATATTTTTTATTTATCATAGAGTAGTTATTTCATTTCACTTTTTATTTTTATGTTAAATATAAATTTAACCATAAATTGTAGAGTTAAATACTTGTACAGGTTGTTTTGATTATAGGTTTTAATACAGATTTATCTTTAAGATTTCCTTTTCTTCTGGAAAATGTAAGATGAGACTGAGATTTTTGGATGGAAGCTGTGACACCCCTTTACACTCTTCCTTTATCAGATTAACAGTATCAAAGCAACCAAACAGTAAAAACACACTAAAAACTAAGAAAACATAGTTCTTTATTTTCTATACATCCCATCAAATGGTGATAGCTTTGTTATATGCAGTTCAGCAAATGATTAATTCCAAAAGGGAATTATCTTAGCTAAATTAGCAATTTTCTTTGGAATTAGGATTTCTTTATTTTATTCCCCAAATGTATTTAAAATTTTAAAAACATTAAAATCAATACATTCCTGCAAAGTGCATATTAATTTGCTTCTTTTTTTTCAGTGTGCTTGAATGAGACAGAAGCACCCATGCACGTGCTCTTTTGAAGTTTGTATTAAATTTTGAGATTTATATATTTATTTATAAATTGTATCAAAATTTTTTGGAAATATATTTAGGAAGTGACCCATTTTTATGTATTCCATTTTGGCATCCCCTTTTAAGATTGTTTTCTCTGCCAAGATTCACTAAAATTGAGAACAGAATTATTAAAAGATAAAACATGGTTATTTATTCACCTGAAATTCTCCTCTTAACCTTTTCCACACTGAACTGTGATAAAGGGCTGTTTTTTGAAGTATCTGGGAATGTTTGCTTTGGCCACAAAAGGGAAGTGGGTATAGGAATACCAAGATCTTTCTCAAAACTAAGCAGAAACTAGCAACATTCTGATATAATTTTATTGCCATTTCCTCTAAGAATTATTGAAAGCCTATTACTGAAATCACAAATCTTAATTTTTTTTTCTGTTTTATAAGACTTTTGAGTCCCTACTTTTCCCCCCAATACTAGTACCAAAACAGTTTTATATAGGACACTTTAGTGTTCAACAGCTATATTTTTTGTTATTGGCAAATATGAAAGTACTCCATAAATTCTGCCTAATCAAGATCAAATTCTTCTTTTAGATTTCACTTAATTTTAGTTTTTCACCTTTCTGACTATATACCCAAAATCCTTTTTGTATACATGGAACATTTTAGTAAATACTCATTCTCTCTGCTCAGTTTTTTAAGCAGTTTTCTCCATTTTGAAAATATTAAACTTGGGCCCTGACTTCCTCTATGTAGTTAGTTCATACTCTCATTAAATTAATTTGCATTTTTATTTTTCATATCCCTATACCTCCACTCAGACCAGCCAAGGTCAAGGAGGGCCAGGGAATTGGGTTCTGGATACTCCAGGTCTTGTAGACTACAGAATGATGGAAAGACTGTGAAGCAGAAGAAAGAGAAACCAAGACATCCACTAGAGAACTTAGAAGAGTTGGAAAAACATTGTTCACCAGAGAGATCCCTGTCTTCCTCCGGCTGGGGCAAAGTGAGAGATGATGCCCAAATTACCAGCGAGCAGCATGAAAGAAAAAAGCCTAGTCAGGAGAAGCTCCGAAGACCTCCACTTCCTAAGATCAATGATGATGTGTTTCTGAGCACTCAGTGTGATGACTGGAAGCCTAATGGTAGCCATGGAACTCGTAATTGGGAAAAACAGCCCCAACACCAAGATCGACTTTCACCAAAGTCCTCACAGAAAGCAGGGCTTCACTGCAAGGAAGCTGTATATGGTTGGGACCATGGGCAAGGTGAGCACAGAGAAAGGAGACACAGGCACAGGACTCCTCCCTTTTCAGAGAGTGAGGAGCAGCACCATCACCATGACACAGGTAATAAAGGACCACCCCATTGGAAGTCCTGGTATCATGTATATACATACAAACCAATGCTTTAGTAAGCTTGTTAAGCAAACCTCATTCCTTTCTGCTTTGTACTCATGTCCTTAAAAAAATCCTGGATCCAAATGTCCATAAAGGTATTTACTCAATCTTAGGTCTGTAGGAAGAAGGAAAATATCTATTACTTTTCCCCTTCTATGAGAATACACTGATTCCTTGGAAGATTTTTCCAGATCTAGGTTACAATTGGAGGTACCCATCTCAAATGTACTTCTTCATTTACCAAGACCATAAACAACAGAAATTTCAATACTCAGTGAAAACTCCTGAACTTCTTGTTTACTTTAGTGAACCCAGAAGATCTGGTGATATTTCCTTAATAGTATTACTTGCCAATAGGACTGTAAATATTTTATTTTCTAGACCTCATCTCTCTCATCTGTAAAATGAAGAGTTGTATAGGCAGTCTTTTAATATAGGGTTTTCAAATTGTCAGATTCAGCTGGACTGTTTCCTAAAAATGCAAATTTCTGAGTCAGTTTGGGCATGTTTTATACCTGAAGGTAATTATGAATTTAGAGTTTAAAAATTATTGTGTTGAGTTACATTTTGTGCTCTTTCTCCAAATCTAACTCTTCACTTGGTGTTCTAAAGTGCCATCACAAGTTCTTGGTGCCTGAATAGAAATTAGGTAAATGTTAGAGGTAAGTGTCAATGTTTTAGAACACCTCAGGCTTAACTCTGCAGTCCATTATTGACATAGTAATGACTCTCTGATGTTTTCCATGTGCCTACAGCACTATTTTAGCACTCTACTCTCTTGTATTTTAATTGATCATATTCATCATCATTGTTTCTTTTAGCTCATATTGAAATTTTACAGAGACAAAAGGATTGCTGGGCAAGAGGTACCAAGAAGGAGCCTGTTGTCCAGTCACTCTCTTCTTGGTTGGGAAACTGGTTTCTAGGTTACAGATTCAGGGTGATTCAGTTGATTTTTCCTATTATATTATCTCTAATTAAAGGACTTGGTTATAAGAAAAATTAAAATTTACTTTAGCAAGCCATACTGAAAAATCCCCCCAAAATATTCTTGCCTTGGCCTTTGTGCTTAGATTTGAGCCTTGGAAGGTTATTAGTCAAGCCAAAAATATGGATATATAAACACACACTCCCAAATTATATAACAGGGAAACATGAACAAAGAGCTATGGGGGTATAGAGAAGAGAGTAGGATCTATTTGGAGTAGGTTTAAAAAGAAGTTATATTTCTCGAAATTTAGAAAGAATTCTAAAGGTGGGTGCGTGAGGGGGATGAATGGTGATTACCTTCTTCATTTCTGATTCTATGAATCTGACCTTATAAATGTGCTCTGAGGGATGGTTAGCCTTTGTGTCTTTAAATTTTGTTCTAGGGTGTTGTAAATAGGTTTAAAAAGCATGAAACTAAACGCTGAATTACAATCTCCAGTATTGCAGTTGTGGAGGCAAAGGTTTGGTTTTCTATTGCTAGTGTAGGATTTAAAAAAAAATGATGTGTTGAGGTATATGTTATGATTACAATGCAAACTGCTTAGTGTATATCCTTGGATATTTACTTTGCCTTATAAATTTTACCTTCCCAGGCCCTGTCAGCTTTTGCTTTTACAACCTTCCTGGAGTAGGCCAGAGGATTATTTTAAAATGTAATAACTAATTTCTGTTGGCTACACTGGCTGTTGAAGAAAACTCAATTTTTAAAGTTGTTACTATAAGCAAAAGTTTTATTTAATTTAATAATGAAGAAACTAGCAAGATGACAAAGCTAGTTCTAAGAGCATTTTCAAAACAACATTTATAGATTTGGTTGAAAAAGGAATGCAAAATAAAATTGCTAAATTAAATATATAACTAGTTTACTTTTTGTAGGACAATGACCATACCTAACCTTTCAGAGTAGCTTCTCTATTGCACTGTGTATCTGTTTCAGCTTATCATTGCTTTGATTTTTTTTCCCCTTGAAGTTAGTTTTTAACTTCTCTGGGCCATGGAATATTTTGCACTTTCTTTTACAAATTATTAATTAAATATACTATGGCATTTCCCAGGTGTCATATGGCTTATTTATAAAATATTCTTGCATGATATCACAGACTCTTCCAGTGATCATTTAATTTTATCTAAAGCTTGAAATAAATGTATTTTGAATAGCAGTACTAATTTAAGCAATGTTATTTTATCAGAATTTATTTAAGAGGATGCTTCATTTATTTCATTTTGGGAAGCTCTTATGTTCTCAAACTAGAGTAATGATAAACAGAAATACAAGGAACAATTAGATTAATATGTGGAACTGTTGGAAATCTGGCTCACCTAGGTGAAAATAGTTTTTCTGATTCTATTTAAGCTGTTAAAATAAAGGCAACTCTTCCTTTAATCTCCTTTAATTAACTACATTTAAAAATTTTTTAAAGCATTACTGTTTTCTGTAATGACAGCCTTCCACTGAAGTATCCGGTGTTTCTTCTTGTACTTAGAAAAACTCACATCGCATCAGGAACAGAAAATCTTATAATGACTAGGCAGTCCTGCCAGTCTAGAAATCTAGTATACTAGACTGTGGGATTTTCTATCTAATGAGACTTGTAAATACGAGTGGTACGGCAAAAGTTTAAATGAACTGTTTCCCCTCTAACTTTAATTTGAGACTGAGAGTTATTACCTCAAATTCTAACTCTTATGAATAATTAAAGTTATCATTCTCTTTTTAACTGTAAGTAGTAATGTTATCATTTTGTCAGACCAATTAAGACTTTTCATTTGGCTACATTTTCTCAGCTAATTCTGTTGTGTAGAGTAGAAGGCATAATAGTGGAGAAAGTTTGCTGTCTTGAAATCTCAGTATGTCCCACTTATCACTTCACTATATAGCAAAACTGGAGAAACTAGGTGTATTGTATCACCTTCAATAAGGCTTTGGACTGCTTATTAAACTATCATTTTTCTAGAGACTAGAGTATGGTATAGCAGCCTATCTTTTCTGCTGACCTCACCCAATACGAAGTTCCCTGTCTAATTTATTTCACTTGAAATCTCCTTTTCTAGATATGACTAAGCTAACCATAATTCAGGGAGGGTTAAATTTAGGGAGGTTTACATTCTACTTATCTTCTTGGGAGCATGCCACTGTTTTCTTGCTTTCCTAAACCAATCAGAAATTTAGGTTCAGAACAGCCCTCTCTACTCCAGCCCCCTGTAAGATTTAGTAGCTCTAGGGATGATTTGAAACGGTCTATGTAAGTCTGGAGCTAAAATACTAGGTTTACTCTGCTTTCTCTGTGGTAAAGATAGAAGCATATGGGTCTGTAGCTTTTCAGTTTATCACAAGACTAGGCTGAAAACTCTACAAAAATGGGCTTCACAATATAAACTAAATTCTCTTCACTAAATTCTCCCTTTCCATATTTTCAGCAAGTAAATCTAGTGTGATAAGACATTTTGATAATATATTAAACTAGCGATTGCAATGTTAGTTGTAAATATAAATTATTTGGAAAGACTTAAACCTATCCAAGTCCACACTACAGTAAAGTGGGGCAAATATTCCTTAAAAATTTATTTAAATCACCCCTACCCAAGCGATTATAATATGTAGCCATAGTTGCCAAATGCTGGTATAAGAGAGGCAATTAGGAGTAAACTTTCTTTCCCCTTCTGTGCCTCCGTTACTAAAAGTTGATGTTCCAAGTGACTGATTTTATTCATTGCATTCAAAATTTATATTATTTCTGAATATACTACAGTTCACACTGGTGAGTGATTGCAGTTATAAATGGGTATGATGAGAAATAGTCACAATTTTGAAATAGCTCTCAAAACTCGTTTTAGATAACATTTTAAAGTTAAAAAAAAACTCACCAGTCCCCCATGTTGCTTTTTCCCCAGAGGAATAGAACTCTGAGGTCACTGCTCTGTGATCTTTCTGTCTTCCTAAAATTTAATAATGACATTAATGGATGGATGAAAGCTGTGGTAAAGATCTGAAGAAATGGGTTTGTTTATCATCAGAGCAGAAGCCATGGCAGGGCCATCGATTGGCTAACAGGTATTCTCACATAATTTGCAGGTGATGCTATATCTGTTCCCTTTGCAGTAAGATATGCCATCTGAGGTAACTAGGAGTCTGTCTCACCTCCTCTAGTCTTGTCAGCTTAGTCTCTTTAATGATGCTGTAATCTCCTTTTTAAATAAATTCTTTTGATTTTCCTTGACTTTTTCTTTTTCTACTTTCTATTTTGTGAAGGCCTCACTTGTAATTTCTTGTGCAATATTCTGCTGTTAATGGGACCGTGTGAAAGGGGGTTTTTATTTGGCAGGTTTGGGGGCGGGTAACTATTAAAATGGATGATCAGCAGCACTGTACTTGCATACCTAGGGAAAAATATATTTCAAATGCACCCCACACTGAATTTGGGCATGGAGGCAATATTTTCAATGCTAGATACATAAAGGAAAACTTATTTTTCTTAAATTTCACAACTTTTCAGGAAACAACCACAGTTGCCTTATTGCAGTGAGTTTTTTCCAGGAACGAAGCCACGGGTAGTAAAAGATGCTGTCTTCCCTCCTGCATCACGAGTCACCCACAGGGATCAGGAATGGTATGATGCTGAAATTGCCAGAAAACTGCAAGAAGAACTACTTTTGGTGAGCATATTTTAAGGCAAAAGTTCAGGTGAATCAATAGTTTTTTTTGTGAATTGAATAAACATTATTATTACATAATGGGCATTATAGTCTTCCATCAGTTAAGAAACTGAAATCTGTTTTTTTAAATCTTTTTGATATGTGGAAAACAAAAATGGGAGTACAATATCTCCCCTTATCTGCAGTTCACTTTCTGTAATTTCAGTTACCCATATAGTTAAATGTAGTCAAAAATGTTAAATGGAAAATTTCAGAAAGAAACAATTCACAACTTTGGTATATTTTAATATACATAATATATTATTATTATAATAATTATACTCATGATTGTTAATTTCTTATTGTGCCTAAATTTAAATTAAATTTAATCATAGGTATGTATGAACAGGAAAAAAAAAAAACAACAACTACTAGGAGGCGTGTTTCAGGCTTTTGGGAGTTACTGCAGGAAGAGAGTCGGAAGCTCCTGATGGCGCTGTCTGTGTCCCCATCCAGATCACTGGCACCATCATCCTATTCCTTGACCTTCTTCTTCTTGAACAGGGAGCTGCGTTTGTTGTCGGAGGCCAGCTTCTCCATTTTGTACTCGGACATCTTCTCCCTCAGCTCCATCTGCATCTCCCTCTCCTTGCAGCCGAGATCCTTTAGGTCCACATTGTCAGCAAAGAGGCTGTAGATGGGCTTGCTGGTCCCCCTCACCCTGCTCCCAGCCCTTTCGGCCCTGGAGCTCAGTGAGGTGCTGGAGGACAGCACGGACTGGGAATCGGAGCT
The DNA here is from genome assembly GCF_045843805.1 of Urocitellus parryii. NCBI lineage: Eukaryota > Metazoa > Chordata > Mammalia > Rodentia > Sciuridae > Urocitellus > Urocitellus parryii. The sequence goes on along the minus strand of NC_135537.1, from coordinate 99,064,520 downwards.
GGACCTTGCCTGGCTCTGACCCAGCAAGCGGTCACCCAGAAGGGAGCTGCTCTGTCCACTGAGCATGGGGACTTGGTCGTCCCCCAGGCAGCTGGTGGCTGGCCCTGCCCTCATGCTTGTCACGGATGGCGAGTGAGACAGCAGCAGCATTTCACCCTGCTTCTGAGCCAGGGTCTCACTGACCACGCTGGCAATCCAATTATGGATGCTGGCGATGGAAATGGTGTCTCCAGGCCTCACTGGCAGGCTGGGCAGGGGGGTGCTGGGGTTGGCGGCCGAGCATCCCCCAATGCTGCTGGCGGCCTGGGACAGGTGGGAGTGGTGGCTCTGGGTGCTCAGTACTGACCCTGTGTCCCCATTAGCACTGACGGAGCAGGCTGCAGAGCAGAAGGTGGACAGGGGATGCTCCCGCTGGCCACGGAGCCGTCCAATCCCATCTGGCCGTGGACTGGCTCTCCTTTAGCGTCTGCCGACTCCTCTCCAGCCTCCGCTGTCTCTTTTTAGCCAGGACGACGTCCTCCGCCTTGCCCAGCTCCATCACCTCCTCCTTGTTCTCGCTGCCCACCTTCTTCTGGTGCCTCAGCTTCCAGGCCTGGTAGGTCCTCAGGTTGACGTCCTGGGGTTCCTCTACCCGGGGGTATCCTCAGGGCCCTGCGACTCACCGCTGCCCTCTCCTGCCCCTAGGTCTTTCTTGTGAAATCCAAACTGGATTCTCTTGATCTTCCACCTCTCTAGGGCAGTGAGCTTGTCCTTGTTCCTGCTGCAGAAGTTGTAGAAGGAGCAGGCCTCGGAGCACACACTCTGCTGGTCATCCTCAGGCACCGTGCTCCCGGCCTCTGAGCGCATGTCCTCCTCCTCCCTCCTACTCCTGGAGCAGAACTCCCGCGCGGCCTCCCTCTCCATCTCCAGCAGCCTCTCATTCCACAGGTCCCACTTGCTCTCGGTGGACACCGAGTCCGAGCAACACCAGGTGCCTGGGCTGGGGCCGCCGAGCTCCAGCTGCCGCAGGACGCGAGCCTCCTGGCTGAGCGTGCTCTCGCTCTCGGAGACCTGCTCCGCGCCCTCCTGCGCCTCCGCGCGGATTTGCCCTCCTCCTCCTCGACCTCCTTGTCCTCCTCCAGGGCCCACCGCTGGTGGCCCTGGGTGTGGTACCTCTCGTTCCGGCTCTGCCACTCCTGGAGGATCCTCTCCACACCCTGGTCCTCGAGCTCCTGCTCCTGGCTGGCCTGGCGCGAAGAGGCCGGCCCTGGACACTGTCCACCCCTGGCCGCGCTGCCCGCCGAGAGGCCCTGGCCCTTCTTCCACTCCTCATACAGCTTCTTCTCCTCCTCCTCCTCGTCAATGAGGGTGAGGGGCTCGGAGGCCTGGCTGGCCTTCCCCAGGGAGCAGCCGCTGAGGTGGCTGGTGGCCTCGTCCTCCTCCTCCACTGTCAGCTGCGCTTGCGCCCCGAGGGTGCCCCGGAACTCCTGGCTCTCGCCGGCTCCCTCTGGGCTGCAGTCCTCCTCTCTCTCCTCCATCAACTGCTCGTTGAGCTCCCACAGCTGCTTCAGGAAGCCGTCGTTGGGATAGATGGCCCGCTTCCTGTGCACGGTCATCAAGGCCTCCAGAGACGTGATGCCACCGTGGCGGCTGCCGGGTCCTGCTTCTCTGAAGTGCTGTTCGGGGTGCTGGACCCAGTGCTTGGAGCTGGTGTTCATCATCGCCTGAGTCCCCGAATCAGAGCAGATCCCAGGGCGGAAGAGCACCCCCAGTCATTCAGAGCTTGGGATTGCCCTGTACAGTGTCCTCATGCTGGCTGGCCACCACCAGCCTCTGCAGGATGCTTCCTGCGATTTGGAACTCACTGGCTCACGGAGACAGGTGGACATGGCCCCCTTCATGTGGGATCACTCGAGTCTTAGAAGTTCTTTCCTATCTAGGGCAAAGCATAACAGTGCAACAGCAGTCAGAGCTCCTATTCTGACATTCTGGATTCAAGAATGAATACGTCCATATGATCCTGACCTATGTGCAAAATTCCTCGAGAGGATCACTATCATATTCTTCCCTAAGGATTTTTTTTTCTGGCTATTATGTGTCTTTCAATCAATATTCAAACTTTCTTTTTCATATTTCCATGCTATTCTAGACACTCTCCTCCAGGTTAAGAGTTAAACTTATCAGTTGCTCACTGAGGAGTTTGGGTCTAGGATGGAGCCAAACATGTCATGTTTGACTGAATGGCATACAGTAGGTGGAACCCTCACCACTCTGGCTTTAAGAACATAGCCTTCGTTCATGCATTCTGCATCAGTCAGCTGTCCATTACTATAATGAAATACCTGAGGCAGGCTACTTTACAAAGAAAAATAGTTTATTTGGGCTTATGGTTCTGTAAGTGCGACATCCAGGAGCCTCATCTGGTGATGGCCCTCCTGCTGGCAGAGTCCCAAGGCAGTGCAGAGCCTTACAGGATAAGAGGCAGGGAGCATGCATATGTGTCTGCCTTCATCTTACCCCCTTCTTCAAATGTTTCCAAGATTCAATCATGAGGCTCCACCCTAATGCCTGCATCCAAACCTCATCCTTCCCAAAGGTCTCTGAACACCATACTCTGATTAAGTTCCCACCCTCTTAACAATTCACAATGGGATTAAATTCCAATATGGGAAATGGGGGGCGACACTCAGACTAACCTGAACCACAGCACCACGTGCCTGGGCCTGTGGTCTGTGTGGGTGGGCATGTCACACAATGGGCTCAAGTCGTCTTCTATATCAACCGAAATCTATAAAACTTAAAAAAATTCCAAGTCTGTCTTCCTTATCTCATGGCATCTCACAGATTCCTTCCAGTACTGAGGCAGCTGTGACCTGCTCATAAGTCTGTGGGGCTAGTCCAGTCGTGACCCTGCCATTCAGCACGTCAGTCATCTTCCCCCTCCCTTGTGCTTCCCCTCTGCCCTGAACGGGACGGCCTTGGCGTCTACACCGCCCCTCTAGTGCTGGCTTATAGTGCAGACCAGACCCCTGGAGTCCTTCTTCCTGGCCGTCACCGTCTGTCTTCCCACAGTCTTGTGGGACCTTTAGCATCGGCTGAGAGCCCTGATTAGATGAGATGGGAGGCGAGTCTCCTTATTCTGTCTCCCTGCCAGCCAAGGCCATGCCTTTGTCACACAAGAGGTCAGGGATGAGATGGGCCCTGAGGCTCATCGATGTTGCAGGTACTGTTGCCAAGATCCAGTACCCACTGGGGGACACAGGACAGCAGAGTTCAGGGGTTCAGGCCACTGCTTACTATGGGCTGCCTGCCCCTCCCACTCCAGCCCAGGGCTCCACGGTCCCTCCCCGGGCCATCTGGTAGGACCAAGGCCTCACCTTGGACTTGCCAACGCATTCCAGCACGTGACCACCCAGCCCTCCTCATAAGGGCATCAGATCCCACTGAGACGAGGCTGCAGGTTCCGTGTGTCTCTGGGTCTACTGTACCCTGGGGTCCCTCCGAGGAGCCGGGGTGGCCTGAGGGACTGCTAGTGGGTAGAAGCCCATGGCGATGGGCAGAGGCAGGTGATTGGCTAATGCCAAGCCTGTGTTTGCCATCCAGGGAAGCGAGGAAGGGTGGGACCAAGAGTGCCCTGCCTGTCCTTGCTCCTGGCCACTCGGTGCCACACTCCTGTGGTCTCTAGATCCTCCTGTGGCCTCCTATTGAAGGCCTCTGCTGCTGTGAAGGGTTTGGGGTGATTTTCTGTTACCAGCAACCAAGGGCATCTTGATTGTTACATCTGGCAAAGTCACCAGACTGCCGGGTCTCAGCTTCCAGGACAGTTAGATGTGGATAATAGCACTGTCCTGAGGGGTCGGGAGTATCCCTTTCCACCCTCCTCCTTGTGAGCAGCTAGTGTCCAAGCATCTAAGAGCAGAGGAAGCCACAGGAAGAAGGCTCTAGGGTAGGAGCATTCACGAGTGGGACCTACTCTACAGGCAGCAGCCAGAGTCAGGGCATGGCCCTCTGTTCCCACTCAAGAGCAAGGCTTGAGGGACAGGAGAGTGTGGGAGGCCAACTTTGCACGTGACTGAGTCACACTCCCTGCTGGGGGCTGAGGCACTCAGTCACAGAAATGTGGCAGAGCTTTCCCCACCCTACTTGGGTTCAAGGGTCGGTGTCTCATGCACGGGTGTGACTTCCTACAGCCCTATGGGTGGAGCTAAGCTCACCTGTTCCTTTGTAATATAACCCCTTGCCCTGTTTAGGATAGAATCTTCCATGGAAGTGCCTTGTGTGTGTCCCCTTCTCTTACTGTGCCCTTGGGTGTGGCCTACCCAGGTGTCAGTCAACCTGATGATAGTGGACATCATTTCAGCCCCCTGAAACCTGACCCCTTGCCTCATTTGAGTAGCTTCTCCTCAATAAAAGGGGTCAGCGCATGCTCTCTCTTGCTCTCTCTCTTCCTGTGGACCCTTAAGTTCAGAGGAGCTGTCACCGCGACCCCAAAGAAAAAGGTATTTGGGTCTCTTGTCTCTTGCACAGCCCGGTCAGCCCAGTTCAACTGGAGTGACCCCTGAGCCTTTTAGTCGTAAGAACAGAAACCTGGCAGGAGAGGCCACCTCGCCGGCAGACTGGGTACACGCCTGCTGACACCAACGTGGGTGTTCGATGTGGGCTGGCCCCTCATGGACACAGCAAGGAGCTTCCTCCCAGAGCCACAGTTCCTGCACCCAATGCAACATCCTCCCTCTGCCTCCCCACAGGCTCTAGTGGTGCCTTGGTGGCCCCCCAAATGAGTTGAAGCCTCTTTTGCTCTGGATGCTGTGGGGACCTGCCACCCACCCTGTGTCTGACGCTCTTGGCTCCCTCTCCACAGGGAGGTTGGCCTTGCTCTCAGGTCCAGTGGAAGGAACAGGTCCCCTCCCACAGACCCTGGACAGATGCCAGCAACCCCAATGTGTCCAAAGGCCCATGTTTTTTAAATTAGGAGATTTTTAAGCATTACGTGTGTGTGCGTGTGTGTATTTATGTCACACACGTGACGTGTGTGCATGTCCCATTAGATGTGACCTATCTCTGATGTTGGTGATGACAGGAAATGCCCTTCCCAGGAATGCCACATGGTTTATTACAATCATGGCATGATATTCAGGCATTCACCAAGAGCTGGGTGTTGTGCTAAATAAACCCTGATACACATTAAACATTTTTATCCCTCATGGCAACTTTATTTTTTTTAAATTTGTTTTAGTATTTATTTTTTATTTGGACACAGCGTCTTAATTTAGGGCCTCGCACGTGCTAGGCAAGTGCTCTCCCGCTGAGGCCCAGCCCAGCCCCTTATGACAACTTTAGAATCAGTTGTTTTGATCTTTGTTCTGTGTTGAAGAAAACTGGAGCTCCCCGGGACAGGGAAACAGCCCAGTCCAGGTGGAAAAAGCAGAACGAATCCTGGACTGAGACCCTGCCCTCTGGCTGCCGTTCTGTGGCCACTGTCCTGGCTCCAGCCTGTCCTCCAGGCTTTACTGTGGCTACTCTCAGATCACTTCCCCTGGGGACCAGGGACTCAGAAGGAACTCCCAGATGGCCTCTCCAAGGAGCCGGTCAGCCCTGGGAGGCATCGCAGGACAGTCCCTGCCTTGTGCTTCTCACCACCCCACACCTCCCACCCTCCCTGTCATCTCTCCTTGTTCAGCTTAAGTGTGTCCATCTGTTGCCTGGGTGCCACCAAGCACCCGCACACGAGAGGCCCCCGGGATTGCTTGTGGGGTCAGTGATCATCCTGTCCTTTCTCCACTTCCTAGAGAACAGCCGTGTTGTCAGATCCCCTCAGATAACCGTGACACCCCCCCTTGCTTCTACCCAGGGGGAGTCCACAGCCCAAGCAGCAGAGCCCCTCACCTCTGTAGGTCAGCAGGGCCTCGAGGAACTCCCCAGCCTTCCGGAAGTGCTGGGAGATGTTCACCTCAGGGAAGTCGTCCACCTCCATGCCCAGGTACTGGATCTCCGGCGCAGTGTAGAATTCAGGGCCAGTGTAGACACCGGTGCCGTGGGCAGCATTCAGGATGTGGGTGATGCCCAGCCTCTTCAGCCGCCCCTTGTTCACAGCCGCGCTCCTGCAGGGAGAGCCGGGCAGGTTGACCACCATTATCAGAGCCTGCCTCTGGGCCTGGAGACCCAGCAGGGTGAGTGCCTCCTCCTCTCCCCAGGAGGTCTGGGGCACACCGTGGACACCTGTGTTTAAAGGGGCCTAACTTGGCTGCTGCACGAGAGAGAGAAGAGAAGGAGCTGGATGGGCAGGGTTGGGGGAATGAGATTGGGGTGCAAGGAATCTTTAGGGTGGTCCAGGGTTCTCTAGTTGCGAATCCCATACCTTGGGAATGCACACTCACCCAAGCACAAAGCTGGCAGACGAGACATTAGGTGTGTTGTGCACGGATGACACACACTGTATTGCCCAAATCCCCTCATATGCATCATCTCATTTTCCCCTTACAGTAAACTCAAAGGCAAAAATTTTAACTCCATTCAAAGATTCTAAAAATGAATAACTGCCCAAGACCATGAAAGAAAAAAAAGATGGAACAAGAACCCGTGTTTCTGAGCTCTTTGTGCTGCAATTGAGTTTGAAGGGCTCAATTTGACAGCCCTGAGCTTAGGCCTGCCTGGGAAGGAGCAGGACAGTGAGCTGGGGTGGCTGGAGATGCCTGGGGACACAAGCCAAGTGTTTCTGGTGGTGAACATGCAGGATTTGGTCCCTGCCCTGGGAACAGTCCCCAGGCACCTGTCACAACAGGAAGGAGTTTCAGACCTCATGTCCCCAGCTATCTCCTACTGCCCCCCCAGGCCCAGGTCCCTCTGTGCTTGTGGACACCTGGGTAATTACATTGGGAGCACATCCATTCAGCAGGCAGTGGATCAGACAAAATCAGTTTCTTATATTAACCTGCTGTTACCAATTATGCACTGGTAAGGCCTGGAGGGATAATACGTGGAATGTGGAACTTGTCTTTTTGTTCTGGAAACCATTCATAAACTTTTAAAAAATAACATTTTTTTTCTGATCACGAGGACAATAAATGTCTTGGGAACTTGTAAAATTCATAATAAACCTAGACAGGAAACTAAAGCCACTTGTAAAACCACTTCCCAGAGACTCCTACTGCTAACTTGTTGATGGAAAAGCGTGCGTGCGAGCGCACACACACACACACACACACACACACACACACACACACACACACCCCTCTACCTATCTGTGAGCATTCAGTATTCTTTTGTAACCCGGTTTCCCGCCCACTGTGTGGCACACACTTTCGTGTGTTGGTGAGCACGCGTGCAGACCAGCACTGTGGACGGCTCCTGCCGTTCTGTCCAATGGCTGTTGTGGATGTCCAGGGATGGTGGACATGTTGTCAGGAGTCTGTGTCAGGAAAGGAGGCCCAAAGGAGGCACCCATGGGGCAAGGCTAGATCAGGGAGCCTGGGCATCTGTTTGCAGGTTTGGGGAGTCTCTCCCCAGGCCAGGCCAGGGCAGGGCACGTGGTCAGGCAGCCTGGGGGCTGGAGCTGCGAGGGCAGTGGGTGAAGCTGAAGGAATATCACCTCTCCCAGGCACTAACAGAGGGGAGACAAAGGTCACCTACCACCACCATGGTCATACTCACTTCTCAGCTATGAAGACGTTGGGCCAGACCTCATCTACCTCATTCCGAGGGGCCTCCTGGCGGTCCAGGACCAGGGCCCGCTGCAGGTCCAGCACGCAGGGGGTGTTGTCATCCATCTTCTCCCTGACATAGTTGTACAGGTCCTCCACCAGCAGCTGCTCAGTGGACTCCAGCATGCCCGGACACTCTGCGATCTGCCCTGAGCCCCTGAGGCTTGAGTTCTACGGGCAGCAGGTGGCATTTGCATTAGGGAGTGAGGACACCGTAGCCTTCCCTGTTCCTTGGAGAACTTGTACTGGCCAGCTCTCTTGGGACTGTGGGCATGAGCTGAATGCCAGAGGATCTGCAGGATGGACTTAGCAAGGCCTCAATGGCCCTCTGCACCAGCTAGACACTGGGGTCAGGGTCAGCTGCAGGTGGGCAAGGGTGATGGGAAGAATCTGGGTTCCCTTACTCTCTCCTTGGTTTCTCTAACGCTGGCTGCTCACAGCTTAGACATGGTCCTTGAGAACAAGGGTCTGTCTGAGTCACACTTAGGAGTCCTATGGTGCTCAGCATGAAGTGGATGCTCCGAGTTATTTTCCAAATGAATGGATCATGTTCTTCCCTAACCTGGTTCGCTCTGCTGGTTGGACTCCCTTACCTGTGGAATGCAAATTACCCTGGGAAAGTAAAGCTTTCAGGAGTCATGGATACAGCACTACCTGAGTGTTCACTTTAACTATTTCAGTTAGTATTTGCTTCCCCGCACCAGAGCCTGAGCACCTGGAGTCCCCAGCCGTCCAGACCCCAGACAGGTGAGTTTACCAATCTCAAACCAGGTTCAGTGTCTCTCTGACACCAGGTCATAAAAGCTCAAATTCCATACCAGCTCAGAGTCTGACTCATCCCTCTGAGCCGACCTTATCTCCTGATAATATACCAGCTCACAAGTTAGCCAACGGGAGAGGGCCAGGGAGCAAGATGCTTTCCTTCCCTAAGGAGGCAGGAAGGAACAGGAGAGAGAAAAGCCTCTCTGGGTAGCCAAATGCACTGACGGAGAGAAGAAGAGAGAGGAGAGGTACGGCCTCCGCGATGGACACGGCCTCTGGCCTGCACCTCCTCCTCCCTGAGGGGCGGCCTCCTGCAGTGGTGGCTGTGGAAGAGGGACAGCCCTTCAGGAAAGTATCTGGCAGGTTTCTGAAGTGGGCTGCTGTTCTAGTGCCTGGGCCCTGGCGGAGGCTTCTGTGTGTCTGAAGTGAGGAGTACCGCCCCTTGCAGTTCCAGCAGGTCCCACTCTAAATGTTCTCTGATCTCTGTTTCAAAAGCAGGAAGGAGGCTGCAATGGCAGAGCTCTGTGTTGTTTAAAAATAGATGAAGCGTTCCTATTTTCCCCACCACTCAGACTTCTCTCCTGGCTCCCTGGGGTCTCCTACAGATATAAAAGTACAAGGAATGAGATCTCTTTCCTCTGCTGCCTGTAGTCGGAGCGCTCTCCCCGGCTCAGTGGAAGACACAGCACTGTTCCTGAGCCTTGGAGCAGCAGTTGTTTTGATCTCCTTCCTTTTCGGTTTACAAACAAATGTCCCGTCCCTCGCCTGGCCCTCCTGCTTTCCCTGGGCCTCTGGTTGGAGAACATGGGATGTGCACTTCCCCCACCTTGGTTACAGTACACCTGCTGCCTGATCAATGTTCCTAATTATTCCTGTAATAATTGGCATCCGAAGAAAGCCAAGGCCACACCCATCTCCTGGCCCTTCGGGGGAGGTGGCCAGCCCAACTCTGCCCTCCTGATCCCTAGTGCTGGTAACATTTTAACCTGCCATCTGATACATTGTCCCTTCTCTTCGATACATTGTTTCTTTCTTTCCTCTGAGTCCTTCAGGCACTAAGGCTGATACAAGTTAGATTTAATGCCCTAGAAAAGGGGAGAGAAGATAAGACCTGGAATAAAAAAGTCATTTCTCTTCTTTTGCTTCAAACTAGACATTGAATGTCCACGGCATTCTGTAAACTTGAAAGTACAGCTTTCAAAGAGGAAAGGAGGTTTCTACAACTCCTCAAGCTGGACTGTAACTCATCAAGGCCTGGAGAGCGGCCCGCGGAGTGGAGCACAGGGCCGAGGTGACCCAGAGGTTAGGAACTCCCACACAGGAAGGAGGAAGAAGGCCCTGCCATGCTGCGTTGTGCAGGGGAAATGCTGAGACTGCCAGATCAAGGTGGAGGCACTGCCCGGGTCCAGGCCCGGCCTGGTGAGGAGCAGAGGGGTTGGGAGGAGGTGGGGCCTCCCAGTGCCTGGGGCAGCCAGCTAGGTCGCCTAGCCAGGGCACACCGGATTCTGGTTCTCCGTGAGGTGTGAGAGCTCCAGTGTCCCCCGGAGCCCTGGTGGGGACCCAAAGGGCCAGGGGTCCAAGAGAACCTGTGGTTAAGGTGGACATAGGTGGTTGGCATGCCCGAGGCCAGGGAAGGGACCATGCCACCAGTGGCAGGAGCCAGATCAAGCCCAAGGGCCAGAGGGTGCTGCTTCAGCAGTGGTGCCTTGTGCTGCCCACCTCCTCCGAGGCATGGGGGCCCAGGAAAGCCAAGGAGTGAAATGAATGATGATCTGTCCAAAAGTGACCGAGAGGAAAAATCCCTCCCACTGGGATGAACGTCCTTGAGTGAAGCACAGTCTGCTGTTGGCTTCAAAAGGCAAAGGCACAGTGTGGACCTCACTCCTGCCCCTTCCTGCCTGCTTCCACGAGCTCCTCAGTTGAAGACCACCAGAAACTTGGAGGATGCAGACATCCCTTGAGGATCCGTTTGGAGCCATTTGGGCTCTCAGGTTTGGTCTCTCCTATAAGCCACCTGCCCACGACCCTTGAAGTCAACCAAAATGGCTCAACAGGAGGCCGGGGGCAGCTTGGGGCTGCCTCCCCACAGCCAAGGAGAACTTCTGACCTCCTCCCTCCCACAGAGTTGACAGTGCCTCTGGCAGCTCTGCCCTCTCACACTGCCCTCCTGAATGGACAGGCGGTGCTGGGGACCCCCCACCCAGGGCCCACCAGGTCACCTTCGCTGATGATCTGTTTGGCCGCCACGGCCAAGGAAAGGTGAATGGGCTCCATGAAGATGCTCTCCGTCTCTGCGTCCGAGACCATCGAGAACCTGAAAGAGGGGGACACGCAGGTGAGGCGACCCCACGCAGTTCTGAGGGAGGCCGCTCTGGGCAGAGGCGCAGCCTGGACCTGGAATGAGCGCCAACGGGGAACCGCGAGCTGCGGAGGAAAGGCGCTGGGCCCAGGAACTGCAGAACACGCACTGCCCACTGCCGTGTCCTGGAGCCTGGCAGAGGTTGCAGCCCTGCTGTGGGGGAGGAGTGCAACCGGGGCTGGGGGACCCACCCTGACACCACCTCGCTCTGTCAGAGTCCAGCGGTTCTTTCCCGTCTTGTCCTTTGCGGTCAATACTGCAGGGTGACCTGTGGTTCCTTACAAGGGTCTGCTGGCTGGTGGGGCGGGGAGGCTGTGGCCATCCCCTCTGTTCCTGGGTTGTCTCCTGGCTCCTGAGGGGGTGGGTAATAATGAAGCCCTGGCACAGGCCAAGTGAAATGCCAAGGATCAGACTGAGCCCATGGGTGCCCTCCAGTAACTTGGAGAAATGTCAAGGCTGTTTTCCAAAAGAACTTCAGTGCAGGTACCAAAAGGGACCCCTGAGGAGCGTGGGGAGAGACAAGGTTAGGACCACCGCGGGTCCCTGCGGACTCTTTCATAGTGGGTTCTGCTTTCTACGTGTTGGATGAGTTTTGGTGTGCGTGTGTGTGTTGGGTTTCTTAATCTTTCCTTTAGGACCAGAGAAGTGGGTAAAATCATTCTGAGTGCCTTCTATGAATGTAATTCCTACAAATCCCCCACAGAGTAGGTTTTACGATTCCCGCTTTACAGATAAAGAAACAGTGGGCAGGTCTTGGGTGAAAACACAGGGCAGTCCTGCTCCATGTCCTGCTGGAATCTCTTCACCACAACACACTGACAGCCTCAGGTCAGAACAGAGAAGTGAGACCACTTGCTCAAAAAGCAACCTGAGCCCCAAGGCCCCATAGAGATGCCGACACAGAAAAGTACTTTAGAATACTTGCTGAGAGTGTGGACGGGCTGATGAGACAAGTTGAGTCTGGATAATTGAACAAAGCCAACTTGGGCTAAGATGAATTAGAATGGAGTTAAATTGAGCTCATCAGCAGAACAGCTGCCTTGAAGTGAGTGTGTGCAACACCAGGGTGCACCCTCGGGAGATGGCTGCGCCTGGCACCTGCAAGGCCAAGGAGAAAGAAAGCACCTTTGCCAGGAGAGAGCAGTAGCCTGCGGTTGTCCACAGGATGCGGCCACACCTGTCCCTGCAGCTGGAGGGACAGCACAACGTGACCTTATCATCCAAAGTAACCAAGACTGCGTGGCACTTGTTTAAAACCCAACACACAGACCAATGGGACAAAATGGAGAGCCTAGAAATAAATCCACACGGATAAATCTGCTGCCAATTGAATCTCAGTAAAGGAGCCAATAAACACATGGGAGAAAGGACAGCCTCTTTAGTGTGAACGGGACTGCTTCCTCAGTCTCTTTCCAGAAAGTTCATATTTTTGGAACATAAAAATGCTATATTTGTATGTTAATTTTGTATCCTGAATCCTCACTGAATGCATTTATCAGTTCTAATAAATAGTTCAGGTGGGGTCTATAGGTTTTTCTAGGTGTAGAATCATGCCACCTGCAGACAGGGTAATTTGACTCCTTCCTACTTGTATTCTTTCATTTCTTGTTCTTGCCTCCTGGCTCTGCTCAGACCTCCAGCACCATGCTGAATCCAAGTCATGGAAGTGGGTGCCCTTGTCTCCTTCCAGGTCTGTAGAAAATGCTCACAGCTTTTCTCTGCTCCAATGGCGATGTGTGGTTTTTTCACATACAGCTTTTGTTCTGTTGAGATTCGGTTCTCCTATGCCTAATTCAGAGTTTTAATCATGAAGAGCTGTTGAATTTTATTAAATGCTTTTCTTCATCTATTGAGAAGAGCATTTGCATTCCGCCCTTCATTCTTTTGCTGCAATGCATTCTATTTATTGATGAGTGCATGTCTGTCCCTCCTGGAATCCCTAGGACACACCACTCTTGACCACGTGCTGTTGGGTTCAACTTGCTGGTGTTTCTGAGCACTTTTGCATCACATTCATCAGAGGTCTGTGGAGTTTGTGGCTGTGGCTGTGTCCTTGTCTGGTCTTGGTATCAGGGTGATGTTGGCCTGGGAAAAATGTGTTTGGAAGAGCTCCTCTCTTTCATATTTTTGCAATCGTTTGGGAAGAACTGGTGTTAGTTCTTTAAAAGTTTGGTAGAACTAAGCAATGAAACCACTCATCTCAGGCTTTTCTTTGTGGGGAGACTTTTCATGACTGAGTCAGTATTATTCCTCATTATTAGTTCTGTTCAGGTTTTCTGTCTTCATGGTTCAATTGGGGTGGTTGTATTTGTCCAGAAATGTACCCATTTCCTCTAGACTTCCCAATTTGTTAATGTACAGGTGCTCACAACAATCCCCGGCCACCCTTGTATTCCTGCACTACCTGATATCACACCTCCTTTCTCATCCCTGGTTTTATTTACTTGGTCTTCTCTCTTCTAGGAGAGTCTAACTAAAGGTTGGGCAATTTTATGTTTTAGACAAACAATTCTTCATTTTGTTACTCTTTTGTATTTTCTATTTATTTATACTCTTTACTCCCTGAAGGCTCAGATGATACTGGCATTTTTTTAATATTTATTTATTTTTTTAGTTCTCGGCGGACACAACATCTTTGTTTGTATGTGGTGCTGAGGATTGAACCCGGGCTGCAGGCAAAACAAGCAAGCTCGCAACAACTTGAGCCCCATCCCCAGCCCAATATTGGCATTTTTAAGTAATCAAGTATTTTTAAATTCAGGCATGAAGTTTTTTTTTTTTTTTTTTTTAAACACCCAATGCTATCACACATTTAGTCTAGTATAAGCGTAAGTTTATATGGACTGGGAAACCAAAGTCCATGTAATTTGCAATATGGCCACATATTTACTTTATGCAGTGATCTAGAACCAAACATACAACATCTCTAAAGTTTGCCTGCAGACTTCTAACTTCCTTAAACTTCTGAAGATTTTACTGCTTTGTCTTCTTACAACCAGTTTGGCTGACAAGAATCCTGAGGTCAATCTGATTATCAACTGCCTTTTTGTAGGCAGTTTACTCCTGTCTCTAATAATTTTCAAGAATCTTCTCCTGAAGATCTTCTTTATCCTGAAAAAGATAAAGCTACAGACAGCAGGTCCTTGTTACGATTTTTCTCTTACTTATGCCACTTGGCTCTCAGCAGGCCCTTTCTACTAGGAATTTCTCAATCTACTTTGTTCCTCAGTGTGAGCTGTACTGACATATGTATTATTTTCAGTTATTTTGGGAGAGGAAAAGTAGACAGTGCTTGTGACTTTTTTCATTTTTGGGGGGTGGGTGGGAAGGTTATTGGGAATTGAACCCAAGGGTGTTCTGCCACTGAAATAAATTCTCCAGACCTTTAAAAATTTTTTATTTTGATACAAGTCTCAAAAGGCTGCTCAGGCTGGACTGGAACTTGTGCTCCTCCTTCTGCAGCCTACTGAGTGGCTGGGATTACAGGAATGCAGCAGCATCCAACTTTAGTACTCTACCTTGAAACCTGTTTCCTGGCTTTGTTTTATCAGCACAAAAGCAAACAGTATGGCTTGATGTACTTTTTCTCTTTCACCTCTCCTGCACAAGCATCCAGGTTTCAATCAGGGAAAAATTCTTAAAATTCTTCAAATGTACTACTACTTCATTTCAAATACATATTTTAACAAGTGCTATTCTTTAAATTCCCCTCTCCTCACTTCGTCTGTTCTGAAACTTTCTCACTCTTTTAATTTTAATCTCTCTCTAAAATTGCTCCAGATCAACCTGGGATTCTGTCCATCACAAATGGGGAATCTTTCTCTGTCCCACTACTCTGACTTCCACATAGCACCTTTCCTGAGCATTCACATACTTTACAACTCACTAAGAATAAAACGACGTGGTTTCAGTACAATGGCAAGGTTTTAGAACATCATTGTTATTTAATTCCAGAACATTACCACCATACTCCAAAGAAACTCTGTATCCAGTCACTCCTCATCACCCCCTGGCAACCACAAATCTAGTCTTCATGTATTTGTCCTTTCTGGAAAATTCCTATGTACACAGAATCATACAGTATGTGGTCATGTGTGTCTGGCTTCTTTCACTTATCATAATGTCTCCAAGGTTCATCCACGTTGTACATGTAGCACTCCATTTTCACAGCTGAATGATGATTCCCTTGTATAAATATACCACATTTTCTTTACCAATCTATCAGTTAATGGGCACTGGGGTCATATCCATTTGGGGGCTATCATGCCCAAAGTTCTGCAGGAAAACATTTTCAGTTCTCCTGGGTATAAACCTAGGAATGGACTTGCTGAATGATATGATTACTGCATGTTTAAATTTTTTGAGGAACTGCCAAATTGGTTTCCATAGCAACAGTATCATTTTTTACATTCCTATCAGCAATATTTGAGGATTCAAATTTCTCCACATTCTTATTTTCCATTTTTTGATGATACCATCTCAGTAGTATCCTTGTAATTTGTGTTAAGCATATTTTAAAATTTTTTCATGGTACATAATAATGCATCATAGTGGGATTTGCACACGTGCATAACATAATTTGGTCAATTTCACTCCCCAGTTCCTCCTCTCCTTCCTCTTCAGATCCCCTTCCTCTACCCAACTCTTCTCCCTTCTACTTTCATGAGATCCCTTTTTATCCTTTTTTCTCTCTACAAATGAAAGAAAACATGGCTAGGGGGCTGAATTATAATGTTAGACCTTCCTTCCTCTTCCTCAGGAAACCCAATTATTATTATGCTTATTTTAATAGTTAAAATGATTCCAAAGCTTGCATATGAAGTTTTTAGAGAAAAAAACACCCTGTTATTAGAAACATACAATCTACTGTTTCTTATTCAAACCTCCGGTATTAGACATGGGGGCGGGGAAAGGGAGTTAGAGGGCAGGATGGTATGTCAGGAGCATGGTATCTGGAATCAGAATGACCTGGTTAGGAACAACATTTCATTTCCTTAACAGGTGTGCAACTTGAGGGATGCTGATAGTGCTATTGTTTTGTATCTCCTTGAGAGTGGTTGATAAGGATTTCACAAGATGATAAACATAAAACATCCACTAAGTCGATACTCAATAGTTAGTAAAGGAGAATTATATGTATAAAGAAAAACCTTTTCCCTTCAGAGTCTCATGACACACCTTAAGTGATTCTGTTTAATCAGAGGGACCAAGGACTCAGGTTGGACAGTCCTAAGTAAGAATGCTGTTTCTGCTTATGTTAGGTATAGTCTTGGCTCTGGTTTCAAAGGAAACAAAATTCTGTGTTCCTCCTCTGGGACTACTTAATACTCCACACTAGAGACATACAGTAGGATGAGAGTCATGGAATCTACTCCTGAAGATACCAGGAAACACCGCTGAGATAACCAAAGACTAAGAATATCAACTTAGTGGATAAGGCAGTGGCAGTGTTTCAGAAGATCAACTCCAGTTATGAAAGGCGTTCTACTGTGTTAGAATCTGAATCCGAAATGTCCCCGAAAAGCTGATGTGTTGAAGGCTTGGTCCCACTGCAGCAGTGTTCAGAGGTGGGGTCTCTGGAGGTGACTGTATCACGAAGGCTTTGGCCTCATGAATGAATTGTTTCCACTATAGCCTGATATAGCTTGATGGGGGTCAGTCACTGGGTAGACACCTGATACAGTATGATATTTCCATGAGTTCTGTGGCCCCAAATCCTAGAATTCAGTCATTATCCATCCAGGTGATTAACTTACATAATTTTTCTCCTTTTGAATTCTCATCTTCAAATGACTCCTTTTGCCAGAGTAAGCTTATTTCAAAAACGTTTAAAAGTAGCACAACTTTATTTTTTGTTAAAGGCTGAATTTCTTAGGTATCTGCAATGCAAATAGCCTCAAGATCTCCAGTATAAGGTTCTTATATTTCATAATAGGAAGAAACAGATTAATACTCAAAATACCTTTATTGCAGGGGAGAGAATTACTAATTTATAACAGTCCCTAAAGCTATACACAATGGAGTATTACTCTGCATTAAAAAATGACAAAATCATAGAATTTGGAGGGAAATGGATGGCATTAGAGCAGATTATGCTAAGTGAAGCTAGCCAATCTTTAAAAAACAAATACCAAATGACTCCTTTGATATAAGGGGAGGAAACAAGGACAGGGTAGGGACGAAGAGCTTGAGAAGAAGATTTACATTAAACAGGGATGAGAGGTGGGAGGGAAAGGGAGTGAGAAGGGAAATCGCATGGAAATGGAAGGCGATCCTCAGGGTTATACATAAGGACATATAAGAGGAAAGGAGGGGTAAGACAAGATAATACAAATGGAAGAAATGATTTACAGTAGAAGGGGTAGAGAGAGAAAAGGGGAGGGGAGGGGAGGGGAGGGGAGGGGAGGGGAGGGGAGGGGAGGGGAGGGGGGATAGTAGAGAATAGGACAGACAGCAGAATACATCAGACACTAGAAAGGCAATTTGTCAATCAATGGAAGGGTAACTGATGTGATTCAGCAATCTGTATACGGGGTAAAATTGGGAGTTCATAACCCACTTGAATCAAACTGTGAAATATGATGTATTAAGAACTATGTAATGTTTTGAACGACCAACAATAAAAAAAAAAAAGAATACTGAACTTCAACGGCATGCCCACCACACCATCAGAAAACAGAATAAGCTTCAAAAGGAAAAAAGCAGGATTGCCAAGATCTTCTCCAACCACAATTATTTTTAATCTATGAAACAGAGTTTCCTTACAAATTACATAGTCTTTAGAGTAGTGACATTTATCATTGATGTGATCTATGTGTTTAATACAACTGTAGTCAGAAGGGAGGTTGGGCCTGTTATTTTTCCAGAAATTGAAAAAAGTACCATCATTAAGACAAAGAAGAGAAAGATTTATACCCATCTTTTTGGGACATGTAAGGTGAGAGTGAGGTCTCACAGTTAGAGAATTTGTGGATATTGCTGGAGGAATTGGAGATGCTTTCTAGTAAGCGGGTAATCCCTCTTCCTCGAACACTGCTGTTTTGGCCTGAAATTTTCACCTCAGATGGGTAATCACCTAGGATATTGAAAATATAATAAAAGGAAATGTAGTGATTTTTCTCTAAAGATTACTTTAATTGCTGACTCTCATCCTACTGTAGGCCTCTAAGCCTTATTTAAATGGATAATAAAAAGAAGAAATTCTATGTAAAGCAAAGGCAGAAAAATGGTCCCTTTTGTTTTTAGAGCACAAAATCCTAATTGAAGTTCTTCAAGCACCACTTGAAATTTCATGTTACTATCTTTTAAAGTTTCTCATCTCCCAAAAGATATATCACCATATCAAATTTATACAACTATAGTGGCTACAATCTTTTTTCTAATACCCTGAACAAAAGTCTGAGGAATAAGTTATACTCCATGAAAGTGATAAAAAATGTACATATCAAATTGTATAAGGTGCTAATGCCAAGCAAAACACTAATTCAACAAGTTTCCTATATCCTAAAACTTATCTAGGAACATCTGATGCTCAGTAAGCTGGGACCTTAGTAAGCTTTAAGCCCTAAAACCTCTGTGATGTACATTCTTATAAAATTTAAGATGCTTACCAGTGGCTGTGTTTGACCTTTGTTTCTGATTAGAAGAGTGGAAATGAGAGAATCCTGGACTTTCAACCCTTAGCTTCTGTAAAGTAACAGGAAAATACCAGGGGTGGGGGGAAATGTTTATTTCTTATCAAATACTGGATGGTCTACTTCAAATTACTCTTTACAAATGCAAACTAAGACTCAAATAGTTTTCCTGTGTCTATCAGCTTTTGCTGCAAAGGGAAGGAGAGATATAGGGTACTCTGGAGGGACATTAGGAATTACAGGGTCCTTTTTTTTTGGTACTGGTGATTGAACTTAGGGGTACTTAACCACTGAGCCATATCTCCAGCCTTTTTTTTGTATTTTAATTTAGAGACAGGGTCTCCTTGAGTTTCTAAGTGCTCCACTAAGTTGCTAAGGCTGGCTTTGTAGTCAAGATCCTCCTGTCTCAGCCTCCAGAGTCATTGGATTGCAGACATGCACCACTGTGCCCAGTAATTCTTTTTTTTTTTTTTTAAGATGAGGTTGTTGGCCAATAAGATTCAGAACAGAGGGAAACCCTCATGATACAAGAAATAAGAATAAGTTACTGTGTTATGTCCTTGATTAGTAAGAGAATGAGATCTAATATATAAACAGATTGGTTTTAGATAGAAAAAAGATAATCCACTCATTAATGCAGGAATGAAAGCAGAGGACGTGGTGGGTGCAGCTAGCAGGGGTGGTAGAAATAGGTGGAAAATTTCTCCTGATTGCTTCTATTTTCTTAGAGTTTAAGAGGAGTCATCAGGGTCAGCTAGAGAAGAGGTGATGGAAGATACAAGAATGTCAAGGAGAGTAAAAGAGCAACCAAACTAGAGACATGGTTAATAGCCAGGCAACATCAATGGCCCTCTTGAGGTTGGTGGTAATGAAAATGAAGAAAGACCAGTCAGCATACTGGTTTATTTCCAGTCTCATGTAGCTCCACAGGGCAGGAAGAGTTAATCAGGGTTGTTTCTGTCAACCAAGTATGATTAAGAAAAGAGGCCTAATGGAGCTGACAATGTATGCAAGGAATAAGTGACAGACCAGGGAACCTAAGGTGGGACAGAAGGAGGTAATGAGGCTGCATCTTCATATGTGTGAAAGGTGCCCTGGGGTTGTGCAATGCATGGTCCAAAGGAGTGTAAAACAGTGGAGGCATAAGTAATTGTATAAGTAACTACATATGTCAAATAATCATTGGCACTAGAGTACCAGAGGAAGATAGTCATAGAGGATCATGTCTGAAATTGAGATTATGAAGAATATACCTTTGGGGTCTAGGGTCTGATCCCAGGAATGGAAACTTCCATGGTGGAAGACACTGGAGGAAGGGAAGTTCAGAAATTCAGAGGTGAGGTAGCTGAAAATGTTACCTATGGGGAAACTCAAAGAAGTTTGACAGGAAAACTGTTTTCCCAAGCCAGTGTTGCTATATGAATGAGGACCAACTTAAGTGTATATTGAATCCAAAAAGGGTTGTCAGGTACTCTTGGCTAGACAGCATGAGAGTCAATGGCCTATAGGTTTTAGGGAGAAGGAATGAAGAAGTCTGGAAGCTGAAATCAAGGTCAACTACTTCAAATGCAGGCCCATGATGAAGGAAGGGGAGGATGATGTCATCATTTGAGAAGACTAACAGAAGCAGTATCCTGAGAGGAAAGTCAGTTTATTTAGAAACAAAAGGGTAAACAGAATCCCTCAAAGAAGTCAAAAGATCTAGGTTTTTCTGGTAGCCCAGGGTCCTTACCTAGTAACGCTCTGCATCCAACACAACCATTTTGGGTGTCACACTATTGCTGACCTCATAATCTTGTAGTGGTACATGAGCTCCTGTAAGCTGGATTCCAAAGAGAGTGGCCAGGGAATTGCTGATGCAGTACCTTTAAAATGAAGTAAGACAAAAAGCCCACTATATTACTCTCATCCAATTCACTATGAAAGCATTCATATTTTAAAATTCTCAAAAAGCAAGCATCTGAGAGACACTGCTTTTAATCGCGGGGGAAAAAGAAAATTTAGAGATTTAGAAATAAGTTGGAAATAGGCAGTAAAATTCATATCATAAAAGATTATTAATGGGTAAGCAATCTTCTGATTGCCAGGTTCTATTTTAGGTGTGTTATGAAGGAATGGGAATGAGGTTAAAGATGACCAGGATTCCCTAATGTTTAAGGCAATGAGAGGGCAGAAGCAGATATAAAACTAAAACCAGGAACAGTTAATCCTCAGAACTCACGACTGCCTGCTAAATGAAGAGACTAGCAGAACCCCCAGAGATCCGGGACTCACTATAAGGTGCTTTCACTACAAGATGAGAGGAAAGGTCTATGCTTTTGGAGTACCTCCACAAGGAAGTGCTGTCCTACAGCACTCAGGATTCCAAGTAGGAAAGATTTCAGTGCAGGCTTCTGAAGATTTACTAAAATGTGTCGATGAGTAGTGACATGGGTGGTAGGACAGAAGTAACATGAACAACCACCTTTTCTTTTTAACAAAAATATAGTAAGGTGGGTGAACAGACCCACACACCTGCCCAAGAGTAAGCAAAATGGACACCAAGGAACTCAGCACAAAAAGCAGCAATATGAAGAAACTCCTCCCCCAACTTACGCCATCCTCTTGCAAAAAGCTAAAGCACGGAATAGAATGTCATTTTCTTCATGCCACTTGCACCTGTACAAAAAAAAATGGACCTTAATATCCTCACTGAAGCAGCACTGCTGAAGGGTCTTCACATGCCAGACTTTTAGCTTGCCTAGCTGAAATAATTTAAGAAATACTCACACTATTACTCAAAGATTAAGGTTTCTAAATTTAATACACAATAGATTTAAAAAAAACAGATTTTATGTTATCTCTTTTGATGCAGAGTCATGATACTACACAAATTACACATAACCCTAAACAGAAATAAAATGGGTGTTCCAGAGGCACAGCAGTGACTAAAGATAACACGTATTCATTTAACATTTATTGAGCACACACTATTTGCCAGTCATTGTTCTATTCTTTCCCCAGTACTTTTATGAACTATGATACCAAACAGCAGTTCAGAAAGGAGGTTAAAAAACAATGCTCCCTGTTTATTCCAACAAATCTTTACAGAATAGTCCTACATTGGCTACTTCATATAAACTTTCCTCAGGGATAAAATGCATCAGTCAAAGAGATTTTCTGTAGACTGGGCAGTGTTGTTGAAAAGATTATTATAATAATCTGAAAGAGCTAGGTGTGGTGGCAAATATACTAGAGGCTGGAGAGGCCAGTCAGGAGGATTGTGATTTGAAAGACAGCCTTAACAACATAGAAAGGCTATAAGCATCTTATTGAGATATTAGTGATATATCACCTGTCTCAAAAAAAAAAAAAAAAAAAAGGACTGGAGACATAACTCAGTGGTAAGCCCCCCCGGAGTTCAATACCTAGCACCAAACCACACAAAACTAAACAAATATCTGAAAGATAGTAGGGACTCCAGAGTATAGGAGTATATGCATAAATAAAAATTTTGGTTACAATATAAAGTTAATAAAGATACTTTTGAAAAAAATTTCATGGTTCTGTTTTTTAGAGAGAGAGAGAGAGAGAGAGAGAGAGAGAGAGAGAGAGAGAATTTTAATATTTATTTATTCATTTTAGTTTTCGGCAGACACAACATCTTTATTTGTACGTGGTGCTGAGGATAAAACCCAGCACCACACACATGCCAGGCAAGCGCACTACCACTTGAGCCACATTCCCAGCCCCTATCATGGTTCTTAAGAGCTTGGGGAGATGAAATAGGAGGAACTTAAATGCAAGACCAGCCTCAGAAACTTGGCAATGGCTTAAGTGACTCAGTGATATACTGTCATTAAAAAAATGGGGATGTAACACAGTGATAAAGTGCCTAAATAAGTAAAAATAAATAACAATAACAATTCTTGGTTTAAAAAATGCCCTATAACCCAGTAATTATAATTCTTGATAAATATCTAAAAAAAATTGGAACCCTTTTGCTAAAAAAAATTACTTCACTTCCATTTTTATTGTAGGTTTATTCACAGTATCTAATAAAAGGAATCAAATGAAGTGCCTTTTAGATGCAAGGTATTGATGAAAAGGTTTCTTCCAGCTGCAGATCATCCATCTACTTGCCTTAAAGGCTGCATACTTGTAATTGAAACTGCTCCCTAAAAGGCAAGACTCAGATATGGATTCTTCTGAGTACTCCAAGAAATTTTGGTACCTCTGGACAAATTATGTAAGAATTTTCCAAAACTAAGGAATAGGTAAATTTTGGAGTTTGGAATGTATACAACATACAGTAAATACCTCAATGGGGAATCTTAATTCAGACACTGTGATAAGGTGTCTGGTCTGAAGAAGAAAGAGGAAGTTTGAGATAAAACTAGACTTTGCTTCACTGATTTCTAGGTTATTGATTTAATCCAAACAGATATTGGAAAAGGGTTAAAGCTGCTAATTAAAATTTATGTATAATAGGTATTTAAAAAGTACCAGGAAAGAGCTGAAGGTGTGACTCAGTGGTACAGTGCTTGCCTAGCATATATGAGGCTGTGAGCTTAATTCTCAGCACCACATATAAATAAATTAAATATAAATAAATATTAAAAAAATACCAGGTAAGGATTTAGGGTTGTTGCTCAGTAGTAGAGTGCTTGGCTAGTATGCATGAGACATTCTGTTCGATACTGGACCCACATTAATAATAATAATAATAATAATAATAATAATGATATTTTGTTCATCTACAACTAAGAAAAAAATTATTTTAAACAAGTACAACAGTGCGATGGCCTGTAACCTTCTAATTATCTGTGTTCTAATTAAGCCCTTGCAATTGAACTTTCTTGTTATTTAAATTAAAGTCCAGTTCCACTTTTATTTCCTGCCACACTAGGACAAAGTAGTTTGCTTGAATATTAGGAATGCTTCTAAATGTCATTTTAATAAAGTTGTCTTACATATTTAAAACTCAGTTGAAAGCAAACTTGGTGGCATAGGCCATAACCCCTGTGGTGCAGAAGAACTATACATGGGTATCATGAGTTCAAAGCTACCCTCAGCAAAAGCAAGGCACTAAGCAACTAAGTTAGATCCTCTCTCTAAATAAATACAAAAAAGGACTGGTGATGTGTCTCAGTGCCCCTGAGTCAAATACCTGGTACAAAAAAAAAAAAAAGAAAAGAAAAGAAAAGAAAAATTTAATTGAGGACAAATACATTAAACAAACAAACAAACAAACAAAAAACAACCTTAATTTGGACAAATTACCTACACTATTGTGAGGATGGCCTTAGGCTTGGCCTAAAAAACTCCATTTTAAAAACTTCAGTTTGAAACATGCAGTCTCACCAGGCATGCCTAAAGAAGCCCTGCAGTATTGCCCTCAGACATAAACAAATCACTTCCCCTCACCTTGATAAACAGAGTGAGGTCTCTGGCAGGTTGTCCTCACCTAATAAAAGGGAAGGGTGAGAAGACCAAGGTACAGACCACCAGACCTCACCAGGTGAGGTATTATCCTCACCACTCTTAAACTCTACAGCCACACCTTAGTGAGAGGGGGAAAGGTAAAAGATTATGTGATGTTCTTCTTATGTGATGAAAACTTAATTTCAGTGGGGAGAAACCCAATGGGGAAAATAAAGCCAAGAGGCAAGATCTTTCACTAAATGACTTTAAAATTTCATTTAACTTTTCTGCTGTCTGGTCTTATGAGAAAGCAAATTTTATTTTAAACTTCTAATCAATGTCCTAAGGCATTAATATTTTCCCAGAGGGAAAAACAGTATAATGCACTAGTATAATTTTTAAATTTCTAGTATTCATAATAAAAATTAATAAGGACTTAAATCAATTTAATAACTTAAACCACTATATCCAAAATATTATTATTTTTGAATATATAAATTGACTAATAAATAAATGTATTTTTCAAGCTTCATCCTCAAATTCACTCTTGACCTCTCAGGGATATCTATGTTCACCACAACTCTATTCCATATTTGAGATCTATAAATATCCTGACCTGAGCAAGGTGAAAAAAATTTACAACTCAGTTCTGTGTTATAAGTTATGGAATACACATACCAAACAACATTCTCTCAGGGCCAAAGAACAGGAGAGACTCTGCACTTTGAGAGAGTAGCCATCTACAACTCAGAAGTGTACAAAAGTGGACACTGTTTCTCACAGGATTCTGGGCACAGATCCATTTTCATTTTAGATATCATACTTTAACCAAAAGAGATTGGTATCACTGGAGAGAAGACTCTAGGTCATCAGATCATCAGCAACCCAGAAACTAGAGTCTAAACATTTTTTTTTAATTTATTTTGCAGTTATGTGTTTCACCTAATGCAGGGTTGTGATTTCAATTTTCTTCTTTAGTATGGGGTACTCTGAGAATATCATCAAACATAAAAGGCATAGAAGTCTACACATATTTCCATATAATTCAATGAAGCCTGTCAAGGGATTAAAGTTTAAATTTAAATTAATAAAAATTTAGCCAGTAGCTATATGGCACAATATGTTTTTCACATAACTTCTGTTCCACATGTGATTGAATCCTGGCATTAAGCCTATGTTTAGTGAATTAGATATCTATCACTGAATAAGAAGAAACTATATAAAAATTATTGTCTCAAGTGTGGGCTTATTATCAATTAAGGCTGGGTTCATATGAGATATTTTTACTGCATTAGGTGATAGTTGGTAAGGTTACTGAACTTCAGAGGGAGATATGGTTGCCAAAAAAGCACCCTTCTTCTCAGAATCAAATAAATTAAGGTTGGCTCATTATCATGTAGGTGACAGTGTTATGAAAGTAAAAACAAAATATTCAAAATGTTTCCTGACTAATACACTTTCATAGTCACAGATTTACATAAGTCACACACACAAAATAAGAGCTCAGATCCAAAATTTGGGAAATATACTCTGCACTTTGGCTACAAGAGGAGTAAAAACACATTGTCAAATTTATGTGTACAGATAGGGTTAAAGAATTGCTAATATGTTGACACTTGGTATCATTCTGCTTTTTGTAATGGATGAGGTTTACATAGCTGTTCAGTGTGAAAAAATATTTGAAAGGTCTCATGAATATTAAGCAACTTTACTGGAATTCAGGATCAATTCTATGTGACCCCAAAGCCACAACTCACATCCTCTAGACTACATGAATTATCAATCTTTCATTATTGTCTTAGAAGTTAGATAGTGGCACAAAAAAGCAGAATATTTTTTTGTACCAAGTACTGGACTCAGAACACTTTATCACAAATCTCATCTCCAGCCCATTTGTTTTTAAAGACAAGCCAAGTTCTCACTAAGATGCTTAAGGCCCCACTGAGTTGCTGAGTCTAACCTTGAAATTAAAATCCTTCTTCCTCAGCCTCTTGAGTAACTGAAATTACAGACATGCATTACAATATAGGCTCTTGTTTCCTGGTTTATGAATAGGCAAAATTTAAATGATAATCAGGGAAGCAGCTGTTATAATCACCCCTTTATTAATTCTGGCTTACCTCCTAAGGTTTAAATATTGAAACCCATATTTCAATGTATGCTGAAGGTAACATTATCTATTATAGTCAACAGTCTGTTGATCTCCATTTTATCCAGACAATCTTTTACTGCCTAAACTTTGATTTAATTTGAAAATGTTACCCAATATGTTTGAACTTCTGGCTTTTCTTTTGGCATTATTAGGATATTAGGTTCAAACAATACAGCCTATGAGAAAGTATGGTGTAGTTATAGCTAAAGAGAAGACTATATGATAAATAAAATTTTAAACCCATGAGGATGAGGTATTTTCTTTATTTTTATGTATCCTTGGTGAATAAGATACAGAGTACACAGCCAAACCTTAAATCATACAAAGCAGGCTCTATCTCTAGTTAATAAAGAAAAATATCAAATACAAAAAGTTGTGTTGCAAAATCACATAGCATTTGGTTTGTTATCAGCAGCACAGGAATGGGTTTCTGCCATATTCAGTTGAATATATATCCTAGATCACGAAAATCATATCAGTATGACTTCAATATATATGATATCTTTAGATGCAGCCACACAGCAGTTGATCAATGATAAGTTGCAAGAATGTTAAGCTTGTTTAGATACCATCTGGAGATGGCTTTTAGTAATTCTAGACAGGGGGATTGTGTTCCAGTCATATCACAATACAGCATATTTTTGAGGCCTGTGGATGCAGAGCTCTTACCTCCTTGTTAATAGATCATTGTAGAAGACTTCAGGTGTGTAGATTTTTTGATGATGAATCCTATAAGGGTGGATCATTGGAAAGGCCAAACATGGCTATAGCTACTCTGTTGTTGATGGTTCCAACAGGTTACTGTTATTATGATGATGATGATAATTAATATTATTATCATTTATTTAAGTAATAAATACCTGGATTTAGTGTATGCATTCATTGTCATAAACATTATCTTCTGAGAATGTGTTCACTATGTAAAATATTGATCATGCACCTTTGTTTTCTGGCCTATATATAAAAAGGCCTATGGAATGATGCAGGAGTCTCAGGGCTGAATGCTCTGGGATACCTGGGAGCTATTGTTACCTCTGCATGAGCATGAATACACTGCCAACTCTTCCTCACATCTCTCAATTGCTAGAGACCAAAATTTTACATCCTGGGTCTCAACAACCACACAGCAACTCGCATAGTCTATGAATATTTGCAGGTGAGAGATATCTCAGTCCTTATAGATTAATGGAGATTTTTAGGGGAGTAGTGGCACCTATGGACACGAAGAAGCTTACAACACTTAGTTGCCTCCGTCCTATTACAGTGAACTCCTGTGGAGAGCTGTGACATAATGAGATTAGTTCCTTGTAAACAGAAATAAGGATTCTGACTGCACTGTGTGCAAACATGAACCTTGGAAGTTGAACTATCAATGAATTGCTGAAGCCCAGGCCCCAGCCCCTGGCCAAAGAAAAAAGTGGCAGCTGTGGCATAAATGATTTATAGAAGTAGTCAAATGAATCATGTGCAGCTGCTCTGGCCATTGGATGAATAGTTTCTATAGATATGACAGCAAAAACTGATGCAAGTGTATGAAAGACTACCAGAATAAGAAATTGCAAGATAATCAAGAAGTATAGGAATCCAAAGTATATCCAGTAGAGTAAGATCTCTGTATTTTGAAAATACCCATCAACCTTCTCCATTGTGATGATTGAGTCTGGGGAGAAGAAGAAGGATAAAGGCCTTCAAGTCCAGTCAATGGATGATGCATAAAATGAAACAACAGCAGCCAATGGCTCCAGTGAACAACTGGCATGGCCAGCCCAGGTATCCAAGTTTACCCCATTATACCCGTTAAGCAGAAGTGGTGGACTTAAAAAATAATTTACCCAGGTGGCAAGAGAGAAAGACTATTATTTTTTTCTGTAAGAATTAGAGATAAACAGCATTCTGTGTTGCACCTTAAGAATGGAGAGGTTAGCATTGCTCCTTATAGTAGAAGTTGTAAAATGCTCAATGCCATGAGGCATTTAAGGACAAAAAAAGACCAAGTATGTTAGTACCTGGCCAGGCTTCCACAGGGCTGTATTTTTAGTGAGTAGCCAAGGTTATAAACACTCATATTCAATCTATGTACTCAAGGTAAAAAACATTTGTTTGTGAGCATGCTCTTACATCAGTAAAATGTTGTTGATGTGCCTTCTTTGTCTGACCTGCATAAAAAAAGTTCTATTTAATAATTTGGGGGGCTGAGGGATAGAAGCTAGAGGATGGTTCTGGGCTATTGCTGCCTTCAAAAGTAGCATGCCTACCATCCCAAAAGTTCCTCACATCTTCTTTCGACTGCTTGACCTGGAAACCTTGCTTTTTTGATATGAGCCCCTGCACAACAGCCACAGATGTGAAATCATTATTAATTTGAGACTATCACAAATACTCTGCTTTATGCAAGGAGTATTGTGTTGTTTTGTAGACATACACCCAGATAAAATTCATATAGTGGAGATTTAGTATATTATTTATTTCAGATTACACATATGGCCTTAATTATGTCTTGCCCTGACTTTTTTATGTAGTGTTTCATATTCTCCATTTACAAAACTTTTGTGATACAGATACAGTCCTTTTGTTGCAGTTTCCATAGCATCCTGCATTTTCATCATAACTGAAATTAAATATGCCTATTTTCAAATTTCTCCTGATAAGAAATTTAAAAATATTGATTGTTCTTGATTTTTCAATTCAATTTTCAGCAATTTCCAAGTTTATTTTGAATCCTTGCTATAAGATTAAAAGTTTTCTCAAACATATTATCCCCGTTGAATAAAAAGTTCATCAAATGTAAAAATTTTGTTTTTCTTTTTTTATTCTTTCATTTTTTTAAGGGGTGAGGAATGAATACATAACCCAGGGTAGTTCTCCTAAACCCCTGTATCACCAGGCTTTTTAAATTGTATTTTATTTTATTTTTAGTTTTTACACAAAGTCTTGCTTAGTTCTTAGGGCCCTCTTATATTATTTAGGCTGAACTTGAAGTTGTGATTCTTCTGCTTAAGTCTCCCATATTATTAAGATTGCTAACATGAGCCACATATGTGCATAACCCCCCTCAAGTTTTTTAATAAATGTCACTACGTAAAAATGTCACTACTTAAAAATAATGATGAATCATGGCTTCTAAAGGAGGTAAGTTTTGCCTTTGGGTAAGGCATATTTGATCTTGATATGTACTTAAAAATTGTGGGCACAAAACAAAGCATCTTTGTAAGATCCTGTCTCAAAATTAAAAAAGAAAAGAAAAGAAAAAAAATTGAGGATATAGCTCAGGAATAATAATTCTCTCAGTTTAACCACCAGTACTACACTCATATAAACACACACACACACACACACACACACACACACACACACACATACACACAGTACTTGTGGAATTTTGAAAATATTTTTTGACACTGAACAGCTGAATAAACCTCATCTATTACAAAAGGCAGAATTAGTGACATAATATCAGTAGTCCTTTAGCCTTATCTGTGTACAGAAATTTGGTAATGCGATCTTACTCCTACTCTAGCCAAATGCAGAATATATTCTACAAACTTTGGGTCAGGGCTCTTCTTCTTTTTTTATGGCTTATATAAAGTTGTGGCTATGAAAGAGTACTAGTCAGGTACCTAGTCAGGAAATATTTTAAATGTTATTTCTTTTGCTTTTAGAACTGTTTCCTCAATGGGAACAAGCTCACATTAATTTATTAGATTCTGAGATATCATGTGAAAAAGATTCAGGGTGCTTTTCTTTTTTGGCAGCAAGATCACACTCTGAAGTTCAGTAATCTTAACAGCTAAACATATGCAGCAAAAATATTGCAGATGAATGCAGTTCAATCCAAATGTGAACTAGTAAGTTTTAGAGGGACTTCTTATACAGTTATATACAACAATATACATACTAGAGGGAAAATGTCAGGTTTTAATCATATGTGGTACAGTGAATATCTGGAAAACAGCAGATATCTTATAAGAAGTATTTTAATTTCTCTTATTTAAGTCCATATCCCCAGCCCTGATCCTTAGTCTTATAACAATGAAAATGGAACATCCTGCCTTTTGGACTTGATTCTGGGCCCACTCAATTTAGGTTGGAGTCAGTGCCTGAAGACTTGTCCAATCAGTCTCTTAGGTGCCATTCTTTTAATCATTTTGTAGGATTTCTGACTTGGATCAGGAGCCCAAGTTTCTGTACTAAGAAGAAGCTGAAAACAAATCACAGGGAGAACTCTGAAAACCCTGAAAGCAAGAAAATGATAAGTGTGCCTTGTTATCTTGAGACTGGATAAGTAGGTTGTTTGAAGCTGGCAAGAGTGGCAAAGGTGGAGAATGAAAATTGTGGCTAGGGCCTTGTTGTGAGGGGGCAACAATTGTGATATATGCAGTACAGGAGAGAAATAAAGAATTCCCATGCACTTCTGCCCCTTTCAATGCTTTATTCATTCAATTACTCAACATAATTTCACTCTATAGGTTCTTAATCAAGAAAACAACAATTCTTCTTTTTCTTTTTTTTTTTTTTGAGAGAGAGAGAGAGAGAGAGAATTTTTTAATATTTATTTTTTAGTTTTCGGCAGACACAACATCTTTGTATGTGGTGCTGAGGATCGAACCTGGGCAGCACGCATGCCAGGCGAGCATGCTACCGCTTGAGCCACATCCCCAGCCCAAGAAAACAATTCTTAATGCTAGGTACTGCAATAGACATTATCCATTCACAGCTAACAATTATAAATTAATTCCAAGCACTGCAAAGCACACGTAATAATGACAGGCTAATTAAAGACATTCCCTCTGCATGCTAAGTTCAAAAGTCTCAATCCTTAGGCTTTATGTCCAGCATATACACACTCACTCAGACCAGGGTGATCAGGACAAAAACCAAGGCAGGGCTTTCCTGGTGTGGAGCAGATGACTGGTTGAAGAGAGGATGATAGGAAGAAGTTGCAGCTCTCACTAGGGTCCAGACAAGGGCACAGAGTTGGAGAGTGGTGAGGATTATGCAGAGGATCAGGAAATGAAGACAAGTGATGGGATGTCAGGTCCTCATCAGGCTCTCCAGCTCAAGTGCAGTTGCGTAGCACCTCACTTTTGCTGAGGCTGGCTTTGAACTCATGATCCCCCTGCCTCAGCCTATTGAAAGGATAGGATTACAGATGTGTGCCACCACACACAGCTCCCTTTTGGTATTTTTGATGCCTTTGAGAGCATCTGCCAGGACATTCATGCACACCATTATGTTGTCATGGAAAGATGGTAGGAAGCATCTCAATCTTCATTTTAACAGATCAGATCCTGCAACAAGCTTGTTGAGAGGGCTGCATGCAGAGTATATGTCTTGAGAACCTTTCCATCTGAACATGTCTTTGTTTTATCCTCACACTTTATTGGTCATTTGAGTATAAAATTCTAAGTTGCAAACCATTTACTGGAAAACATTCAAGGACACTGATCAATTATCTTCTGGCTTCCAGTGTGTGGTTGAGGAGTTTGATGCTATCCTGATTCATACACTTGCTTTTCTTTGGGAACCTTTAGGGCCGCTTTGTAAAGTATACTAAAATTTCACCAAAACGTGCCTTGTTATTTGTCTTTTTTATCTAGTGTGCTTATTGTGCCCTCTCATTTCAGAAACATTTGTCCTTTCATTTAGAGGAATGTTGTTGAATTATTTTATTAATATTTTCCTACTCTATCTTGTCTTTGTTTTTCAGAATCTCTGCCCCCAAGCCCAGCCAGATAACCCCCTGGTGGCAGACAGAGAGGTGGGCAGGCCTGTCCCACCCACTTCCCATCCTCTTGTGCTGGAGGTGGGGCAGGGAGGATGGTTGGCTCCTCTTGCCCACTCCCACCTTCCCTGCTCCCTAGTCCCTGGGCCCAGCTTGCCTCAGCTACCTGGCCTCTGAAGTCATTGCTCCAGTCCACCAGACGGGACCCTAGGCCAGCTCCTCCAGCCCCAGGCTCCCAGCAGAGTCTTCACCTTTGCCCCCTGAAGACTACTCACTGTTCTGTATGTGTGGTCCTCTTCCCCTGGATTATTGTACAGAAAAGCCCCGGGCCCAGCTTCCCCTCCCCTCCCTACCCTCCCCAGCGCCCTGCCTCCCTACACCATAAACCTGACCTGAGTGATGATGAGGAAATTCCTTGTTTCACTCAATCCTTCCAGTAATTTCTCAAATTCATCATTCCTTGCTAACAAGAAGGAGCCAAACCACAGTGGTTTGGAGCCAGGTCAGACCCTCACTACAATTTGAGGGGCTTCTCCCAAGTCTGGAGCATGATCCTCCTTCCCCAGGTTGCCCCCTGTTCCATTCCCCCTCTGCCCTGGATCTTCAAGCCAAATAATTTCCCCTCCTGGATCCCCCAGCCCAAGACCCTGCCTCTCTAGATCTGGCAGATGGAGATCCCTGGCCCCAGCCCCCCATTGCCTCCTTGGAACCAGCAAAGAGAAAGAGGTGAAGTGAAGAGGGAGGGCAGGTGGGTCAGGGTGGTTGGGAAAAGTGAGGGAAGGAGAGTCCTAGGAAGAGGGGCTCCTGTCCTCTTCTCTCTTTCCCTAGCTCCACCAGTCGAGGGATATTGGTCATGCAACTCTGAGTTCATGGTTAAATTGCCCACAGTCAAAATAGGCGTATGTTTCTCTGTGGGTTCAAATCCCAGCTCTGCTTCTTTCTAGCTACATACAGTGGGTAGGAAACTCAACATTTCTGGGTTGGAGCTGCCTCGTCTCTGACATGGGCATATTGCTACCACATACCTCACTGGATTCGTCATGTCCTTTAAATGAGATAATACACAGAAAGTATCTAGCACATACAGAAAAGTTAAATAGCTGGGTACGGTGGTGCAAAAGCCTGTGATCCCATGTGTTCTGGAGGCTGAGGCGGGAGGATTGCAGATTTGAAGCCAGCCTCAGCAATTTAGTGAGGCTGTAAGCAAACTAGTGAGACTCTGTCTCAAAATTAAAATTACAAAGGGCTGGGGATAGGGCTCAATGATTATACACCCTTAGGTTCAATCCTGGTAACAAATAAAAAAGTTTAATAAATGATAGCTATGGATGATGACGTGGTTTGTACCAGGTCTTCTGAAATTTGGAGCTACTAATATTTTCTGTTACAAGTATGATTACAGATGGTTATCCACAGGCCCTCTACATGTACTTGTAGACTAAATGATGTATGACCCATGAGCCCTTCATATCCCTGTGGCCTGAGGAGAACAGAGCTAGGGTCCTGCAGCATGCATAAGCCAAGTAACTTTGACTCCTTCCTCTCCCAGGACTTGGTCCAGCCCTGTGTTTCCCATCTCTGCCCTCCCTAGAATGAGGGAGTGGGGTGGATTGGCCAGGGGAAAGGGGAAGAGGGATCTGACAGGGGAGATGGATTTGATAGGAAAACTAGCCTGAACTGCTAGTCCAGTCCCCAGGCCAATGGCCTAGACTCCCAGGGTCTACGTGACCTATTGCTGTAGGAGAAGGCAACTCACATGATGATCAGGAGGCAAAGAGAGAGACTCCACTCACCAGATACAACATATATATCCCAGAGGCATGTCCCCAGTGTCCACCTCCTCCAGCCACACCCTACCTACCTTCAGTTACTATCTGTGTTAATCCTGTCAGGGGATTAATTCACCTATTGGGTTAAGACTCCCACAACCCAATCATTTCTCCTCTGAACCTTCTTGCATTGTCTCACACATGAGCTTTTGGGGGACACCTCACATTAAAACCATAACATTCCCCCACAGGGGGCTAGCTTCAGTTTCCATCTAGCCCCAAGAGAAGAGCAAACTAGGACTTCAGTACACAAATCAGCCTGCTCTTCCCCAGACTAGACATGCGCTTCTTTTGCCTTATCTAGGACTCTTCAGTCTCCTTCAACTGTATTTTGGTCCATTTCCAGCCCTATAGATGGGTTCTCTCTGCCTCTCACTATTTCAGGGTCAGAGTGTTCCCCCTATGCTCTGCAGCCCCCTGGGATTGTGTGCCCAGCAGCACGTCCTGTTGGATCTATAGGCCCCACTGGACTGTGGCCTCATGGAGGTCTTTGCTTAAATGTCCCCTTCTTGATGAGACCCTCCTGACCCTCTGTTACCCCTGCCTTACTTCCACATACCCCTTGTTGATTCCATTTTCACTGTCTGATAGTATTTTCTACTTAGCCATTTGGTTTACTCTCTGTCCTCCCTGTCTTGAAAGTCAGCAACATGAGACAGAGATAATGTGCTTATTTGTCTGCAACGATATTTCCAGTGTCTACCACTGTACCTGGAACAGAGTATACAAGGAAAGAAGACAGATTAGGTCACTCTGGAGCCCTGCTGGGGACAGGGAAGCCAGAGAAGGCTCTGGACTTAGACCTTGGCACTCAGCCTTGAACTATCCTTTCTTCCCTTGTCTGTAGCCTAAACAGGGCCCTTTTTATTTGGGGGGGGGGGGTTCTTTCTGGAAGGTTCCATTGCAGGATGGCAGGTTTGAGGACTCTGGTATGTAATCAGGATTCTGTTCCTTAATTCCCTCCATTATCTGGTCCTACACCATGTAGCAAGTGGGGAGGGATATTAAAATCAAGGATGTGTCTGCATCTGACATTGTGCTTGACCTTCCCTAGTCCCTCGAGTCAACAAGAGGAAGTCTCCAATTCTCTTTTGGAGTTTGTGTCACCACTCTTGCCTTGATTGCAGTTTAAAGATCTGGGCAGGAATGCCTGGCTCCAGGGCCTTTGCTCATGTGACTGGCAAGCACTGTCTGGCCAAGCCAGGGACCCCAAATTACAGCCCAGGGCTGGCAACAAGCCCCTGCCCACTCACCCCAGGCAGAAAAAGCAGAGGCAGACTGGACCTAGGGCTCTGTAGGTAAGGCCCATGCATAGTGTGAGGGGAAAAGAGGGGGGACAGGAGCGGGGAAGGCCAAAGACAGGAAGGAAGAAGGGAGGGGAGATTAGCAAGGAAGAAGGGTATGTGTTCAGAGCAAGAAAAGGCACCTATTGTTAGACTGCCCGAGCTGACAACCACAGTGTGTGTGTGTGTGTGTGTGTGTGTGTGTGTGTGTGTAGCAGGGATTGAACTCAGGGACACTTGACCACTGAGCCACATCCCCAAAGCCTCACGATCCTCCTGCCTCAGCCTCCCCAGTTGCTGGGATTATAGGCGTGTGCCACCACACCTGGCCAACCCCAGTGGTTTTCAAACTCCATTCCTTGGAGTGTTCAGGAGGTTTCCAGGGCCCCTGAAGCACAAGTGGGAGCCCAGTAGGTGGGACTGTTGAGTCCCATTGCTTCTCAACCAGAATGACACCTGGTGACCTGATGGAACATTGAGCTTTCACATGGGGTTTTGCTTAATGGAAGCTTTCTGTGGCTAAAATGGGAAGGAAGAGATGGAGAGGAGAAGAAAGAGGGAGGAAGAAAGGGAGTGAGGGGGAATTGGGGGACTACCAAACAGGGAGATCAGTGAGGGAACTGGAGAAGCTGCACTCCCTTCTGTGCCATGGCCTCTCCTACAGCCCTGTGGGCCTCCAGGGGCGCAGGCTTCAAACAAGAAGGTGCATTGCTTTGACTGGGAAGGGATATTGGGGAGGGCTGCTAAAGGTGGGGGGTGGGGATCTAATTTTCTGAGGATCTAGAAGGTCTATGGGTGTGCTTTGGGTTCCACAAATAATGAATTCTTCTCTACCACATTATGAATATGGAAACACTCTGAGGAACTTTTTGATTTTTGCTCTTTGTAACTCACTGGGGGCCTGATGAAGAACTGTGTTTTCCAAAAGGGAGATAAAACAAACAAAAGCTAGAAAGT
The DNA here is from genome assembly GCF_045843805.1 of Urocitellus parryii. NCBI lineage: Eukaryota > Metazoa > Chordata > Mammalia > Rodentia > Sciuridae > Urocitellus > Urocitellus parryii. Next base: position 99,028,740 of record NC_135537.1, on the reverse strand, counting down.
TCTAGCTCCAGCCTGCTCAGGAGAGGCAGCACCAAGTCCTTCTCAGAGGCTTTAGGGCCTGAGGATCTGGGCATTGGAGTTGGCAGTACATCAAGCCCTTCAGAGGGCATGGTGTGCATGGGTTTGTGGGGCTGGGCAGGGGGTGAGTGGGCTGGGGGCAGGAGCATTCTGGACAGAGTGGGGGCTGGCTGGTGTTGGAGGCCGTTGGGGAATCCAGGCTGGCTCTAGAAGGGAGGCTCCCTAGCCCTGTGGCTCTTGCTCTTGCTGGCCGCCAGGCCTGGCCCCTCCAGAGTTGCCATAGTGCTCTGTGGGTCTTCCCAGCAGCCTGCCAGGCGGAATGTGGCCTGGACAGTATTTCCAGGAATGTAATCAAGATGTGAATGGGGGGCCAGGAGGAGTTGGTCCATAGGGTTATCACCTCCTAGGCCTGTATGGGGTTGGCTTGGATTGACCTAACCAGGACAATCTCCTGTTGGGCTCTGCTCTGGGCAGAGTGGTTGTGGAGTGCCAGCTTCCCCTCCTGGTGGGTCCTGAGACAGGGGACATGCCCACTGGGGCAGTGAGTCCTGGGGTCCCTCACAGGCCCTCTTGCCCCCCTTTTCCCCTGCACCCAGTTGGGAATATGTGTCTTTGGGTGTGTGAGCTGGTTTGGGGACATCTGGCAGAGATTTACAGGGACTTCAGGACAATTCTGCCTTATTGGTGGAGCTCAAAGCAAAATTCCCAGGAGGCCCAGTGCTCGTGGTTTAGAGGCAAAGCAAGGGTTGCCTCAACTAGGACAGCCACCTTGAGTCCATTTGTCTAAGTCCTCTGAGACCAAGGTACTGGACCATGCATTTTGCTTGATGCCAGGGAACTGAGGCACACACAGGTACCCTTTCCCCGTCTGAGTGGCACGGCAGTGACTCCTGACACGCCTTCTCTGCCCCCCTCTGAGCTTCTGCTTTTTGATGAAACTTTAGGAGCCATCTTGAGTCTAAGATGTCAGCATCCAAAAGGAGTGCTTCCCTTCACCCCAGCTCCTAGGACGGGCACTGTTCCAGGGTCAATGTTATGCAGCACGAATGTTCCAGGACCATCCCAGATCCCAACATGCGGTCCCTTTACTCCATGACAAAAACATCAAAATGAGCCTCAAGTACCAACATTGTAGTATGCAAATGTCGAAGGCTTCCTTGGCACCTGTCAACTCACACTCTGGTGTTGGTATCTGAGTTATTTCTAGATTCCAGTCTCTGTTGTGCCACTTAATAGGATTACGGCCCTGACAAATGAAACCCTCTCCCTTCTTAAGTTCTGTTGGCCTCATCCTTTAAATGAGGAACTTGATTAGGAACAAATCACCCTTGAGGCTACTTCTGTCCATATCATCCCTGTGAGACATGACCTGGGGACTTCCAGGCATGGGACATCTGCTCCTCTGACTCCTTGGCCTTTTCTCTGAAGGAGATAGTGGATTGGAGCCATGAACTCTGTTAGTGGACAGATCTTGGCTGAAGTCCCTGATCTGCTGCTTCCTTCATGGGTGACTCTGTGAAAGTTACTTTTCTTCTTAGAGAATCACTCTTCGAGTCTGCAATGAAACTGCTGGAGTGGGGGTGTAGTTCAGTGGCAGAGTCCTTACCTAACATGTAAAAGACCCTGGGTTCCATCCCCAGCACTGTTAAAAAATTAATAAATTATGATAGAGCTTTCTTTGCGGTACTAGATATTGAACACCAGGGCATTTTACCAGTGAGCCACATTCCCAGCCCTTTTTATTTTTATTTTGAGACAGGGTATCACTAATGTATCAAGGCTGACCTTGAACTTGTGATCCTCCTACCTCACTCAGCCTCCCACGTATCTGGGATTACAGGATGCCTCACTACACTTGGTTACTTGTGATAGACTTTTAAAAACAAAATAAAATAAAATATATGAAGCTCCTGAGACCTTCTTTGTTAGTGATTCTGAGAAGGAAACAAGGCCTGTGTGTGGGGTGTCTACATCAATGCCTGGCCTGGGAAATAGATGTGGCAAGAAGAAAAGGCTACAAGGTACTCAAAGAAACCAAGTATTGCCCATCACTGAATGCTCTGCATACCCTAGAGACATGAATTTAGGAGCTGGTGGCTGGCACTTTTCAGTATTTTGAAGGGAAGGGGCAACACAGGGCCAGGGCTGGAAGAGCTTCTTCCAGAATGAACTGAAAAAGTAGGAAGGTCTACCACAGGCAGCAGTGTGTCCACCTCCTGCTGATGACCAGAGCACCAGTGCCTGCCCTCAGATGACCGCCAGCCAGTGCCCACAGCCCTGGCTCACCAGGCCTGAGAACATAGAGCAATAAGTTGGCTCTAAGCCTCAGATTCCTGGTCCCCTCATTTTGCTCTCCATGAAGATGGGCCCATGGTTGAATAGAAGTCACTTCTGATGTATTTACGCAGCCTCGTGCGCTATAGCATTACCAGAGTAAACAGAGCCTGAGAAGGTGCCAGAAGGAAGCACCATGCACTGACTCTTCCTATTTCCTCTCTCTCTTCCCTCTTCTCTCCTACTTCTTATTCTTTCTTCTCCCTGCACCAGTCTTTCTTTCTTCTCTACCCTCTGCATGACCTGCTCCCTGAAATTTATTTTTTTTCTCTCTCTCTTTCTTTATTTCTTTTTTTTTTTTAACCCAGGGGTGCTTAACCACTGAGCCACATCCCTGGTACTTTTTATATCTTATTTAGAGACAGGGTCTTGCTAAGGTGCTTGGGGCCTCACTAAGTTTCTGAGGCTGGCTTTGAACTTCTGATCGCCAAGCAGCTGGGATTATGGCATTCACCACTGCACCCCCTGGCTGCTCCCTAGAGTTTCTGTCTCAAGTTTTGTTGATTTAGGTTTATTTCAGCCTCTGGATTTCCATGTCTGTACTTGGTCTTCCCTTGGAGGAAATACATGGGAAGTTGTAACCAGTACTTTTCAGGAATATAAGGACCATTACTAGACTCCCTGTAGCTGGTCTAGGACAGCATGGATTTTAGTGACCCACAGACTCCAAAGAGCAATATGAGAATAACACACACTAACATTCTTTCTGACATACAGTAGATACCCTAGAAGTGTTCCAACTCCAGCTTGACATGGTAACCCCAGGCATATAATCCCAACTACTCAGGAGGCTGAGGCAGAAGGATAACACACTTGAGGCTAGCCTGGGCAATTAGTGAAGCTCTATCTCAAAATTAAATGATAAAAGCAGCTTAGGATGCAGCTCAATGATGGTGCACTTGCCTAGCATGTGCAAGGCCCATGATTCAATTCCCAGAACCACAAAAAATAAGTTCTATTCCTATTTTCCATTGGAAACCTTCCTTTTTTAGGGAAACAGGCTGGGGCTTAGTAAAATAAGGACTCACTTTTAGTACACAAATCTAAGCTCTGAGCCAAGATGTGGAATGCAGATGCCCTTACTGACTCTCTTCCAAACTTTTTGGTCTTCTTTTGCATGTAGCTATCACCTGAACACGGAGCCCCAGCCTCTACCTTGCCTATCCTTAATCTCCTCATTCAAAAATTTTTTCCTCTGCTGAGGGTGCAAGACATATGTTAGAAAGTTCCTCCATCAAGGTCTGGGATGTAGCTGAGTGGTAGAATGCTTGCCTAGCATGTGCAAGGCCCTGGTTTTGATGCCCAGTATCAGAAATCAAGCAAATCCATCCATCAAGGACATAGAGAGCATCTACTACGTGCTGGTTCCTGTGGGCAGAAATCAACATGGCCTCATGAAGCTTCCAGTGAGTGTGGGAGACAGACTAAACAAAAAGTTAAGACTAGGGCAGCGCTATTAGACCAAGCTTTGAGTGCTTTCTTCTGAGCAGTCTAATGTAGGCAGGGATTCAGGGTGGCTTTCTAGAGGAAGTGCTATTCAAACTGTAGCTGGAAGAGTTCATGGCATGTTCTAGAATCAGTTCTGTGTCTTACCCATTATAAGGAGGTGCCAAGTCCCATTTTAGTAGTAGCTCATTTAATATTTGAAATCACCTTAAGAGCAGGGTCTATTATTAGCCTCATTTTTCCAATGAGGACACTGAGACTCAAAGAAGTCAAGTGATTTGCCCCCAGTCCCAGTGCAAATTCACATTAGCAAGCAGGGTACAGTTGGGCTCCAGAGCCTGACCCCTGTGCTCATCACTCTTCTGAAACACTGGGAAACTAGAAGCCAAGGAACCATCAAGGGTTTAAGCACAGGAGAAATCCCCTGGGCAACCAGCTAACAAAAGCACTAGATGCCCTTCAATAGATGAATGCATAAGGAAACTGTGGCATATATACACAATGGGATGTTACTCAGCATTAAAAGATAATAAAATCATGGCTTGTGGAGGTAAATGGATGAAGTTGGAGAGTATTATGCTCAGCAAAATAAGGCAATCTCAAAAAACCAGGTGCTTAATGTTTTCTCTGATAAGTGGATGCTAATTCATATGGGGGGGAAATGGGTTGAGTAGAGGAATTTTGGATGGGGCAAAGGGCAGGGGGTAGAGGGCAAAGGGCTAGGAAAGATGGTGGAATAAGAAGGACATCATTGCCCTAGGTACATGTATGACTGCATGAACGGTGTGACTCTACTTCATGCACAACCAGAGAAGTGAAAAATTCTACTCCATTTGTGTACAATGAATTGAAGAGCTTTCTACTGTCACATATAACTGATTAGAACTAATATTTTTAAAAAAAAAGCACATCATGGCAGGGTGGACAGAGATCTGTAGTGGGGCAAAGGTGCAAACAGGGATCTAGATGAAACAAGATGGTGGCTTTGGCTAAAGTAGCAGCAGTGGAATGGGGTATAGTGAATGGATTTGGGTGTTAATTTGATGGTAGAGTGGACAGGACTAGTGGTCATGTTTGCATACAAATTTTCAAGTATACTCCACAGGCAATATCAAATTGGATGTACTCAAGATCCAGGTCAAGTGGCTAAAGCAAGGATCAATGTTATACTTGTTCTTCAAGTAAGAAAACTGAACTCCAAGAGGAGCAGCAAGTTGTTGAAGATCACAATTAGAAATATATATTTTCAGCAGGGCATGGTGGCTCATGCCTGTAATCCCAGCAGCTCAGGAGGCTGAGGCAGGAGAATAGCAAGTTCTAAGCCAGCCTCAGCAACTTGGCAAGGCCCTAAGAAACTCAGAGAAACTCTGTCTCTAAATAAAATACAAAAAGGGCTGTGGATGTGCCTCAGTGGTTAAGCACCCCTGGGTTTAATTCCAAGTGCCAAAAATATATTTGTGTGTGTGTGTGTGTGTGTGTGTGTGTGTGTGTGTGTGTGTTCCAGCTAGTATATTTGTTTCTGAGCAATCATGCATGGATTCATATGCATGATCCATGCAGGGATGTGAGTGCACCTGTGAATGCAGGTATGTGCAGATGTGTGTAGGTAGATTCATGAATGCTTTGTGAAAATGCGTGCTTGCATCCTCTGTGTGTGCTACCTCAGGTGGGATCTTGGGCTTCAAATTTGGCCCTTGTTGGGTGGTGCAAATGTACAGAAATGGTGGAGTGCTAGTCATGTTCACTGATGAAGACACAAGATCATGAAGGAGGTGTGAGGGTGGCAGCCATTCCTATTGGAAGCTGAACTGGCTCTGGAGGTCTCTTGGGTGGGTGGGTTAAGTGTGGTGAAAATAACACTTCAATTATTAAGCATTTATTGTGTGTCAGGCCCACATGCAGTACATCAGACCATCCTTCCAATCCTATAAGCTAGCAATACGTATCTCTATTTGTAGATGAGACAGAGGGTCAGGGAGGATATATAGCATGCTTAGGTCATACAGCTGGTAAGCTGTGGAGCCAGATGTGGACATTTCTTCCTTGTCCTTCTTTTTCTTCTTTTGCAGTACTCAGGATTGAACCTAGTGGTGTTCCACCACTAAACTGCATCCACAGCCCCCCCACACACACACTTTTCAAGATAGGGCCTCACTAAGTTGCTGAGGCTGGCCTCAAAGTTGTGATCCTCCTGCCTTAGCCTCCTGAGTCACTGGGATTACAGGCATGCACCCCATCCGTGCCTGGCTTGGACACTCATTCTTAACTGCTCAGCTACCCCACTGCATATACAGACACACAGACACATTAGTGCCCGTAATAGCAGAAAAATGCAGACCAATACAGGGAGCTGGCACTCCTTGGTAACCTCCAGAGCAGGGTACAACTCTCACTCCAGGTGCTGGGGGCATAGTGCTGAATCCCAAAAGATTGGGCAGCCCAATGTCTCCTCCTCCCACTGGCTATAACTATGTGGATAAAGGAGGGAAAATTTATATTGACTGGATCTTGCCAAATGCCTGGACCCTGACCCTGCTGATCCTGAGATTGGCTGTCTCGGGGCTTGCTCAGGTTTCTGGCCTCTGGCCTCCAGGCTCTGGGCTTCAGGCAGCCAGTGAAAATTTATGGCTTGAGAAAGTTCTTGCAATTCCAATCCTCACATCCCCCCTCTCCAACCTTGGATGGTTTATCAAGATACAGGGCCCTCACTCCTCCTCCTCCTGCTGCTGCTGTAGGCTCCTTCCCCCAGCCCTTTGTGGCCACAGCTACCCCCCTCTGCTCCCTCCTCCTGCTGACCTTGCCCACCAGACAGCACAGCCTCCAAATGCAGATGACATTCCTTCTCTTTTCTTCCCGCTCCTCTGGCCATGGAAGCAGAGGAGGGAGTGCTCATATGAGATACACATGCTTGTGTGTCTGTGGGATGAGGGGGTGGCCCCTGGGAGTTCAAAGCTGTGTTCTAGTGGGAAGAGGAGCATCACACATAGATGGAAGATGGACCTTTTCATGTTCATGGGAGCAGCACAGGGCCAGGGTCACTGAGCATGAGCAATAACACTTGCAGCATGAATGTGTGCACAATGTGTGCATCTGTATGTATACATTTCTCTTGTACATGTGGAGCTGTGAGTTGAGTCCTAATTGAAGAAAAAACCTGTAAGCTCTAGTCAGAGAGATATATTTTTTTAGAGTGACTAAGAGCATTGACTTTGGGCCAGACTGCCAATTACTAGCCACGTGTCCTTGAACTAATCACTTCACCAGACTGTGCTTCAGTGTTCTCATCTGGAAAATGGGAATACTCATAGTGACTACTTCAAAGAATTGTGAGAAATACACAAATAAAATTTCATGAAGCAGTGCACGATGCATAGTAGGTGATCAGTAGATTTTGGCTATAACTATGTGGATAAAGGAGGGAAAATTTACATTGACTGGATCTTGCCAAATGCCTGGCCTAGGACTTAGCACTTTATATGTATTATCTCATTTCATTCTAGCATTTAGAATGGTGCCTGGCCCACAGTAAATTTCCCATGCATATTTGCGGAATGGATGAATGGAATCTCATAAAGTCCTAGTGAAGTGAAAGTTTTTACAGACAGGGAAAATAAGAAAGCCTAAGTTCCACATACAGTCTGCCTTATTACTGTGAATTTGGGCCCCAGGTATGTGTTTACCACCATTTTGGGGAAACCATGTGGATGGACAAAGGTCAAGACATATTAGAACATTCCTTCTCCATTTACCCCAGTGTGTGGGGCACACTGGGGTATGAGCGTGAGCATAACCCTTAAGAGGTCCAGGATCCACCAGAAGTGAGGAATGTATAGGCAGGCTGAGGACAGGTAGGGAACTGGAAAGTGATATCAGCATGGCTGCAGGTCCCTCTAAAAGAAGGGCAAGAGTCTCAGGCTCAGCATTTTCTCCAGACCCAGGTAAAGAAAGCCAGATGTGGAATGCAACTTCCAACTCTGGGAATTTCACAATTGGAGGGGCCCTTGGAGCTCAACACAGTCCTACTCCCTCCAGTCAGATTATTGACAAGAAAACTGAGGCTCAAGGAGGACACCAGGGGTACATTTGGGGCACTTCCACTGGGCTAGAGTCAGCCAGAGCCAGAAAGATCAACAATCTATCTTTCAGCCAGGTGTGATGGCAAACTCCTGTTATCCTGATTACTGGGGAGGCTGAGGTAGGGAGATCACAATTCAATGCCAGCCTGGTCAATTTAGGGAGACTCGGTCTTAAAAAATAATAATACAAAGAACTGGGAAAATAACTCAGAGGTAGAGCACTCCTGGGTTCCATCCCCAGTACTGGAAGGAAGGCAGGAAGGAAGGAAAGATGGAAGACTGGCAGGCAGGCAGATGTTGTTCAAGTCTTGGCTTGAGAGGCCATAAGAGGGAGAGAAGGTAAGGAATGGTCCCTGTTTTAGTTAACCTTTTTTGCTGCTGTGACAGAAAGACCCAATCAGTTTTACAGTTGTAAAAGAGGAAAAGTTGATTTGAGGGATCACAGTTTTGTAGGTCTCAATCCATAAACAGAAGACTCCATTCCTTGGCTCTCAAGGTAAAGTAGGACATAATGATGGAATAGTGTGATGGAGGGCACTAGCTCAGATGATGATCAGGAAGCTGAAAGGAAGAAGCTCTACTCTCCAGATATAAAATATGAAGCCCATAGCCACACCTCCAATGCCCCACCTCCTCCAGCCACACCCCACCTGCTTCCAGTAACTACTCAGTTAATCCCATAAGGAATTAATTCACTGATGAGGTTCTTGCTCTCATAACCCAAATATTTCTCCTCCAAACCTTCTTGCATTATCTCACACATGAGCTTTGGGAATATGTCACATCCAAACCATAACAGGCCCCATCTACCTACACTGGCTGGAAATAGGCCTCATCAGCAGGCCTGGCTCAGAAAACAGGGGGAGACTCCAGTTTGGTTTCCATGACAATTCAGACATGTTTTTAAAAGAGAGAAGTGTAAAGATGGAGAGGTAAGAGGCCTCAGGTGCTGACCAGAATTCATTTAGGCTACCTGGGGTCCCCGGGGAGCACTGCCTGGCCCTGGGAGCTTGCACAGAGTTGAGGATACCCTGGCCCTTGTGTGGTGACTCTTGCTCCTGCCAAGGGGAAGCTGTTCTGGATGCAGACACAAGACACTGATGGGTTTATTGGTGGCCTCTGCCTCCCATTCCATTGCAACATTCCTGCCAACAGCATGGCTTCCTGCTCAGCCGTTGCTTCACCTGCAAGATCCCTGTGGTAACTCATTCCTCAGAGGGTCTGGAACCAGGCTCTGGTGGCATTGCCCCCTGCTGGGGTGTCAAAGCTGGAGACCTTGGCACCCCCAACTCTCTCTCTCCTCAATCTTTTCACACCCATAAAGCTGGGAGTTACTTTGAAGGTCATTGTCATTGCCACCTCAGCCCCAACTTCACATTATACACAGGACCAGGGACTCAGCTAAGTGAAGATGGAGTCTCTGGATCTTTGGGGATGGCAGCCAAGCTTCTCAACACTGACCATATCCTTCCTACTCTTAGACCCAATTACAGGCTAAAGCCCTGATTCTTGGCTTCAATGCCAGGGTCAATCTAAGCTCCTGTGACCCTAGTCCCCCAGGCCCACTGCAGAGCACCAAAAGAGTCCCAGGGTCTCCTGCAGTCATGGCCCAGCCCCCTTTGGGGATCTGGGCTGCTCTGAAAGCATTTGGATCTGGACTGGGCTTGATGGGGTGGGGATGATGGGGAAGCAGTGGAGGTAGGAGAAGTACTAATAGCCTGATGCATTGAGCATGTACCATGTGCCAGGAACAGCCTTAACTACTCTGCACACATGATCTCATATCAAGACTTCTAGAGACCAAATGGCATTGCCAAATAAGCTGGAAAGGGGAGTCTCATCAGGTCTGCCTAACTCCTGGTCTAGTATTCATTTGATCATAAATATTCTGATGAGTCTCACTGATGGGAGATTTGAAGTGTCAAGTAACACATGATCCTGACTTCCAGCAGGCATTCACTTAAGTCAAATGGGGACACAGAGCCTGGGCCCTGCCATTCTCTACAGATGGGACCAGATTGCTGCTGTTTCCAGACTCTTCTTGTGAGGAAGTGCTGTCCCAGTGGGAATCTCCAAGGATCCAGCCAATCCTCAGTCTTTAGAAAACTCACATTCTGAGACAAACCATCCTTGAAATAGAAAGTGAGTGTCAAATGCCAACTAAATCCTCGTGGGTCATTTTTGACTATGAGGACAGCTCCTTACCAATAGATGATGATGCTTTTTTTTAAGAGAGAGAGAGAAGAGAGAGAATTTTTAATACTTATTTTTTAGTTTTCGGCCGACACAACATCTTTATTTTATTTTTATGTGGTGCTGAGGATCGAACCCAGCGCCCCGAGCATGCCAAGTGAGCATGCTACTGCTTGACCCACGTCCCCAGCCCTGATAATGCTTTTAAAACCATTTAACTTCTGGCCTCTTAATTCTGACAAGCTACCTGTGAGAGACGTTATCCAGGAAGGGTTAGATGAAGGGAGAATGGAACTTAGTTAAATGGAAGTGAGAAGCTATTTCAGACTTAGGGAATAAATGAAGAAAACCAGGAAGCGTCACCATTACAAATGGGCTGGCTCCCAAAGCATATTTTGAGCAAAATTGTTCCTGGCTATAAGACATGGGAGAGGCAAAACTGAGTGTGGTTGAGGGCCTCCTCTGGAGTAGAAGGGAATGATAGTGCTCAGTAAGGTGGGAAGAATGAGAAGGCATAGGCTTGGGCCTGCCAATGGCAGTCTCACAGACAAAGGGATGTTTCATGTGAGACCATTGGTACCCATCCCCAATGTGTTCTGTAGAGAGCACAAAACCCTTGATGGGGTAGGGGAAGTTCAAGGGGACAAAGGGAAGGGAAGGGAAGGGAAGGAGATGAAGAGAGTGAGGCAGTCCTGGTGGGACTCAGATCAGGGCTCAACCTCTAGTAACAGCCCAGGAAACTGATATCTTATCCAAGTCCCTGGTGATAAGATGTTGCCAAATCTCATGGCAGCTTGAGTGTAGTACAGCAGTAACTTCTGGGATATCTTGTGGTCCCCAATCCATCCCATCCACACCTTTTTTTTTTTCCAGTGATAGGGAATGAACCCAGGGACGAAGCAAATATTGCACCACTGTGCTACATGCCTAACCTATTTTTTATTTCGTTTGGTGATAGGGTCTTTCAAAGTGGCCCAGACTGGCCTCTAATTTGCAATCCTCCTGTCTCAGCCTCCCAAGTAGCTAGGATTTCAGTGGTGCACCACCGCACCCAGTGCAGCTCCATTTTGATTCAATATTCTCACATTTGTGAGTATTACCAAAATGTGTTAGTTGTACTAAGCCTTACAACAATCCCATGAGTTCATTACTATGGTCATGTGCTAAATAACAATGCTGCAAGCAACTATGGAACAACAAGGATTTCATAAAGATTAGAATGGACTTGAAAAATTTTTATCACCTATGATGTCATAGCTCTCATAATGTACATAGCACAAAGTGTTACACACATTTGTGTGATGCTGATAATAAACTACTATGCTGCCAGTTGTATTAAAGTTTAGCAACTGGGCGTAGTGGTTCACGCTTATAATCCCAGTGACTCAGGAGGCTGAGGCAGAAGGATTGCAAGTAAAAGCTGGGGATTTACCTCAGTGGTTAAGCACATCTGGGTTCTATCCCCAGTACCAAAACAAACAAACAAACAAAAAAACGAGCTATAACCCCAGTGTATTTACATTTTATACTTATGATTTATACCATACACATCACACATTATTCATTTATAGTCATACCTAATAGGTAATGCTTGTATCTAATATTATAACATAAATATTTATAGCCTTATACAATGAATATGCAATAAATGATATGTAACAAAATTTATATATATATGTAACAAAAAGTTATATATACATATATATATATAAGCATATATAATATCTATGTCCATGCACACTACATAAAAAAGTTTAGTACAATACATATAACTATGTACAATACATACTGCTTGATAATGATAGTAAACAACTATGTTTATGTATTTATCATACTATACTTTCAATCATTATTTCAGTTGTACTCCTACTTATAAAAACATTCCTTATAAAATAGTATGACATGTTACACCTGTAGCAGCCTCATATTTCTTATCTTTACTCTTTCAAGTGACAAACTTAGACCAGCTAGGTTTGTGTAAGTACACTCTATGATGTTCAGCTAAGGACAAAATCACATATCAATGCATTTTTCAGTCATTAAACCATGTATAACTACATCAGCATGGTGTTATGAAGATGGAGATGCTGAGGCCCAGAGAAGTGAAGTCACTTTTCTAAGTCACCTGGCTGGGAAATGGTTGAGGCTGAGTTTTTTCTCAGAGTAATGGGCATATATTTATTAGAAAGGATATGAAAGGAGGAAGGAAAACCATCTCAAGGGAAATAGTAGGCCCTTTCAGAGAGAAGAGGGACAGTGTACCTCTCCTGTGATGCTGAGATTTGATGTCGGATTCCAGAGTCTGTTTCCAGAAGCACCACTCCATAGAGCCTCTTCTCATAGCAATCCTTTGAGGCTCTATCCAGATGGTGAATGTGCAGTTCTCAGCTCCATGCTTGGGCTACCACAAAGGCTTGGTAAATGGATGGTAGCTGTTGTACTAAGTCCTCAGTAACTGTTGGCTCCTTGGAAATTGGCAGGCCCCAAGATGAGGGATGACATGGAGTACACAGGGAGGAATGGCCCTGTTTAAAAAGTGGGGATGGAAACACAGGGAAAGGCCAGGGGCAGGATTCTGGCAAATGTAAGATTCCCTGAGGTCCCCGCAGGGCCCACAGATGATGGAGGCTGAGGGGGTAGAGTTGAAAGTTAATGACAGTGGCCCCATTACCACCAGGGCCAGCTCACTCAGAAGTTTCAGGCAGACTCCCAACATCATAAGTGGGGAGCAGGACAACCCAGAGGGAAAGATGTTCCCATCCCTAGAGCTGGGGCCAATCAGAAAAATTATGGACAGGCATGGGCCTCGGGAGATCTGATAATAAATCCTGGAGGGAAGCTATGACTCCCTTTCTCTGAGGAGGTGATCTGTGCTGCATTCTGGCTGGGCACAAATAACCGAGCTGCCACAAAGCCTTATAGGTTCAAACAGCAATTCTTTATTCCCCAACTCTCACTGGCATAGCACACACCACACACTCCTCAGGAACACACTCCTTCCACTGGGCTCGGCTTGCCCAATCTCCCCAAACACCCCCCCCATTCCCGGAGCCACCCTATTCCCCCCCCAGCAGGGTCCATATACAACTCAATCAATCCAGCATCACAGCAATTATATATAGCTTAACTCAAATCATTATTTCAATGGTTCGCTGGCCTCACCTTTCATCCTTTCCCTCTGGCAATATGCCAGGCATCATTCTGACTGGGCTGTGGCTCTCAACAGATCTGAAAACAGAGATGATGCCTTGTGAGGAGTCTGGATTTGGACTCTCATAGCCATCAGCCCCTATGGACCTTTCCAGCTCCTCCCTCAGCCTCTCTCACCCCTGACCTAGTTCATGTCCTTTGGCTTCTTTGAATTTCCCAGGCCTAGGATCTAAGCTTTGTTTATTATCCCCATTTTTCAGAACAGGAAACAGGTTTAAGGTCACACAACAATGGGATGGCCAAGTCAGGAACTGAACGGAAACTATCTGCCTTCCAGGCTGCTGCCCAAATTGGGTCCATTATGGCCTTTCATCTGCAGAGAACAGCTGGTCTCTCCACCAGAGTGCACTGGTGCCAGACCCACTCTGCTGCTGCTGCTTAGCTGTGGGTAAGCTGTTTGTGTTCTCTGGGCCACCCCTCCAACATGTTCTATGAAGGGGATGTATATGCATCTTCACAACTTCTGGAGGCAGCCAAAATGTCCTTCCTCATGTCCTCATTATGTCAACATGTACATTTGTAGGCCATCAACTTCTTGAGTTCACAGACTAGGGTTTCCAGTGGAAGACTGAAGTGTCAAGGCCTGGCCTACTCCTTATCATAAAGAAACCTTCATCAGGTCATGACTTCTCAAAGAAGTTGCCCCTTATGCCCAGCTCTAGCCAGTCTTGCTTTAGGCAGAGCTCCCAGGACCTCTTGGAGCCTCCCAGACAATGGTGGTGGATGCAGTCCCGCACACTATGAAGCACCAGGGCAGGCATGTACATTCCTTTGCCAACATCCTGCTTCAGGAAGGAGACATTGGACTTGACTCTCAGATGCTTTGGCCCTGCTTTCTTTGAGACTTTACCAGCAGCCCCCAGGAATCTCTGGACCCAGCTCTGCCTCACCCTACTGTAGGGTAAGTTTCAATCAGGATCCCTGACATCCTTGGCAGAAAGTGACCCAGAAGCCTAGAAAGGAGCATAACAAAACCTGCCAGGCCTAGGAACTGAGCCAATAATGTCAGAGCATGAGCATTGGCTTTCTATAACCTCCAGGCCTTGCACATGACAAGTCTTTGTTGAGACCACTGCCCATTTCTGACCTTTTTCCACTGGATAATGCTACCTCACTTTTAGTTCTCAGTTTGGACTTCACCTTTTCTGTGATGCCACATCTGTGTTGGCCCCTCTATGAACTCCCACTACCCTCTGATCCAACTGTTCTGAAATCATTGATTTATCTTTCCCACTAGATTGGGAGTGTCTTGAGGGTGGGTCTGTCTAGCTCATAATGATATCCCTGGCATCTACCATGGAGATTAGCATGTAATAGATGTTGGGTGACCTTTTGGAGGATGAATAAATTGTATTCTTCCAGGTGACACAAGCTTTCCTCAAAGAGTGTGGAATGCCTGCACTCAAGCTTTTCTAGGCTTCCTGTAGAGCTTTGATCACTTGGTATCTGTCCCATGGGCAACTCCCTGTGGGGATATGCTCTCCACTGGAAGTCCCCTCCTTCTGAGATCATCCCTTGAGCAGGCTAATCTGGGTCTTCATTGCTGCTGCTACCTTATCCCATCCAGTGTCTGACCTTCCTGTGGGGCTACCCATCCCATTTCCCAGTAGGCTGATCCAAGTTAACTTGATGGCTATTGCCACCCCTCCCCAGAACTCTGCTTCTTTCCACCCTGAAAAACATTCTTGTCTCAGAAAACCTCCCTCCTCAAACTCACCAGGCCACACCTTAGTCTCTAAGCCCTATTCACAGGCCTCCTTTGAGATGGTGGTTCTCCAGGGGTGGTCCAGGAAATAGTGTTGGTCTATGGGACCTTCAAGTGATCTGTGGGCAGGTACAAAATTCAAGGCAAGAAAAAATGCGAGATGGAGTGTTAGGGGTTTTTAATTAAGTTTATTTTCTGCAGCAGATTTAAACCTATACATTTAAAACCCAAAGATGGTGCTAGCTTTTCAGTACAGTCATAGTGATGGTTATCTATCCAGTCAAAAGGCCATCACACCAGTTAGAATTTGGGAATGTGCCAGGATAAGATAGACAGAGCCTCTAAAGAAGAAGGCTTGTTTCCTGATCTGAAATCAGAACAGGAAGGGGCCTAGAATATTGCCCCCCTTTGGAAGTGGAAAAACAGAGGCTGTAGTATAAGAGTGGCCCGAGGACCCTAGTTGACTAGGCCCAATGGTACTGTTGGGCCCCAGAATCATTTGGCAAGCATTCCCCAAAGAGGGACCACTGTAGCCTCAGTCATCCCAGGACTACAGTGCTACCACCCCAGACCAAAGCCTTTAAGGATCAGTGTACACATGCTGCTGCCCTCTCTTTAACCTCAGCTCCCAGCCTTCCCCAAATCCCTCACAACTGTGGCCCTTTGGGTATCTCCCAATCCCTGTCTCCAGGCCAGGCAGGCAGGCAGCCTCCCCTTCACATACACACAAACACAACCTGCATTCTTGAATAACTGCCACCAATTCATGGCCTCAGCCCCAAGAAGGAGTGTGGAATGTGCTTTCCTGAACCATTAGGGAGCCTGTTACTATGGGAGAGGAGGGTCTGCAGGGAAGGGACTGAGAATAGAAAAATAGACTGCAGAAGGACAAGAGGGATAAAGCCAAAGGCCAAATCTGCAGAGGTAGGTGGCCCCAGGCAGTTGCCCTGGAGGCCAGCCTGGGAAAGAAGCACTGGGCCTCCATCTCCTACTCTGTTCCCTATACCCACACTCACAGGACATAGGACACCAGGTATTAAGGCTCTCTGGGCACACCTGAAGATTTCAACCAGAAATGGGTAGGCATAGGTTCTTCTGGAACCAGCTTTAGAAGGTAGGAGAGGAACTGATTTCTGCATGTACTGAAATAAAATCACCAACTCAGCCTCCTCTTTTGTGAGTGCTAGCACCCAATCTTT
Source organism: Urocitellus parryii (assembly GCF_045843805.1). Lineage (NCBI taxonomy): Eukaryota > Metazoa > Chordata > Mammalia > Rodentia > Sciuridae > Urocitellus > Urocitellus parryii. Next base: position 99,012,559 of record NC_135537.1, on the reverse strand, counting down.
TTATTGTGAAGTTAATTGTGAAGACACATTGAGTATTATGAGCTCTTTGTCATTCACTAAAATTCAAAAGTCAAGAATTATAAATTATTTGCTGTAGTTTTCATTTTGTAAAAGTCGATTAGAGATGATTCTCAAGTACAAGAAAAAGGTAACAGGAATTTCTGGTTCAAGATAAGAAAGAGGAGTTACAATGCTCTTCCTCCTGCTAGATACAGCTAAAAACTTTGGATGATCTTCTTATCTATATCTACATCACACTGAAAGGTGGAGAGAAGGCAGACCAGCTAAAGAACTCAGGGCCCAAGGAACAATATGATTTTGAATTCATTGAGTGTTATAGAAGGCAGAAATCAGAAATACCAATGGGAACAGACAAAAAAATCAAACCAAACTGAATGCCAAAAAAAAATTCAACTCCAACAAAAGTCTGCTTTCTATAACCAAAAAGCCAGAAAAGAGATGCATAGCAAGGCAAAAAAAAAAACAATTAGACACCATTGATCCACCCCATTTTAACACCAGAAAATAAAAAAGTAGCTCCACCCTCTATCCACAGCAAATGGGCTGAGTGACTTCTGCCCTCACCAGACTGTAATATGGTGCCTCAGTCTATCCCCTTGGTCACTCCATGGCCACTGGGATAATATCAGAGAAATGTAAAGGACTTTTATCCCTTTTTAATGGTAATAAGGTCTTCCCTGCTCCCACTGTGTGTGAAAGTCTTATAAGAATCCTGAACTCCTGTATCTACCTATAGTAAAGAGGCACTCTCCCATCCTTGGGCTTCAAAGGCAGAGTTGAGAATCTGGATTTTTATTATATAAAAAGCAATAAAGAAGTGATATCGTCCTTTCCCTGTTAGCATAGTGATAGAGAATTCCTGCTAAAAGAGAAGACTTAAATAAGAATCTCATAAGATTGTTCACTAAATATCCAGGTTTCAACAATGAAAACTTCAACTTGAATGAGAAAAGAAAGTCAATATATGCCAAAACCAAGTTATCACAGATATTTAATTATCTGATTAAAAGCAGCCATAGTAAAAAATATTCAGCAAAGAATTACAAGAAAATATGGTTGAAACAAATTAAAAGCCCAGAAATTATTAGTAAAAAAATAGAATATATATAGAAAAGCAAAATGGAAATTTTTGAATGGAAAAATATAATGACTGAAATGAAAAACTCAATGGATAAATTTAGAAAGAATGAAGGTAACAGAGGAAAGAATCAATGAACTTGATGACAGAGGAATGAATATTGCCCGTTTTAGCAACACAGGCAAAACACACTTTAAAAATGAAAAGATGATCAAGGACTCATACATAAATACAGGATCACCATATCATTAGAGTTCATGTTATGAAAGGAGAAGAGGATGTAGTGGGAGCTAAAAATTTACTCAAAGAAATAATCACTTAAAATTCTCAAAAATCCAGCAAAAGACACAAACATGCAGATATAAAAAGGTGAGAAAACTCCATACAGGATAAATGAGAAATTTACACCAAGGCACATCTAATCAAACTTATAAAAATAAAGAAAGAAAAAATTCAAATCAATAAGAGACAAATGAAAATTTACTTGGCAGGAGGAGAACTTCAAGTATAGCCCATTTATCATTAGGAACAATGGATGTGAAAATAAATTGATATGAGATTTTCAAGAGTTAAAAGAAAAGAACTGTTGACCAGCAAAAATATCCTGCAGAAATGAAGGATAAAAGCAAGACATTTCAGATGAAGGAAAATCAAGAGAATTTGATACTAACAGGCCTACTCTAAAGGAATAGCTAAAGGAGGTCCTTGAGATGAAACTGAAGAGGCAAAAGAAGGAATATTAAAATATCAGGAAACAAGAAACAAGATAAAAACATGGGCATAAACAGTGGCCTTTCCTTCTCTTCTCGAATTTTCTAAAGTATGTTTGACAGTTGAAGCAAATATTATAACAATTTCTAAATGTGTCTCTCAATGTAGGGATAGGGTATATATTGGAAAAGCAGGGAATGTAGAGAGACTTAAAAAAGAAATAAGGTCTCTACACTTCTCTTTGAAGTGGTGAAATGTTGACAATGGCACATGATTATAGAACTGAATGAAACTGGAAATGTGTACAAAATGTAAAAATCTGTGTAATGCAGCTAAATCAGTGCTGGGAAGGAAATTAATAGAACTCAGTGCATATATTAGAAAAGAGACAAATATCAAACAAACAATAATAATAAATTAAAAAAATAAACAGTAAAAATCAACCCAAAGCAAGCAGAAGGAATGTAATAATAAAAATAAGAGCAGACTTCTAGTATAAAAGCAAAGTATTATATGTAAGAATCCTAGAAGTCACTATTCCATTCAACAATAAGTACAAAGCTGGAAAAAACTGATAAATAAGCAACTATTCTTAAATATGTAACAGAAGGTCACAGGGAAAATCATTTTCCCAAGTTGAAGAGATCAATAGGAAAATATCAATAACCACAACTTACTGAAATAGAAATCTACAGGTATAAACTTGGCCAGAATCAGTGCCTGGCTAGCAAAAACTGAATTATAATTGAAAAGTTGCTGAAGACTCAGTGTGGAAGTCTGAGAAATAATTTTTAAAACTCCATGGGATCCTAGCCATGGGAGTAGGGAGTACATTTTTGTGATTTTATCTCCTGGAGTTGTACCACATTCTCACAATGAATATTGGAGAGTGATCCCTTCACATATCCAGCAGGGTGAGAGGAGAAGAAAAAATTCTGAAACACTTCTTAAAAAAAAAAAAAAAAAAAAACTTTTCCTTAAAGTTGCATAACTGCAAATCCTAACCATATCTCCAAAATACCTTTAGAATCAGCACCAAGATTAGGATTTGATTTAAAAAATGTATACTATAGACTAGCCAATTTGACACATAAGACTAACCATTACACATTGAGTTATTTATATATTCTGAATATTTGACCCTTATTAGATTTATACTTTGCTAATATTTTCTCCCATTCTGTGGTTTGTCTTTTCACTCTCTTGAGACTAGACTGTCCTTTCATGTACAAAGGTTTTTGATATTCATGAGACTCAATTTATCCATTGTTTCTTTTTTCACTTATGTTTGGTGTCATAATTGAGAATTCTTTGCCAAAGTAAGGTCATGAAGATTTATCTTTATGTTTTCTTCTAAATTTTTGTATAGTTTTACCTCTTAAATTTAAATCTTTCTTGCATTTTGAGTTAATTTTTATATATGGTGCAAGGTAAGGGTTCAACTTCATTCTTTGGCATATGGATACACAATTTCTGCATCATCTATTGAAAGCATAGTTTTAGCCAGATGGTAAAATGGCACTCTGGTCTTGGCACTCTTAAAAAAGTCAACTGGCCTTCAATATATTCAATTATAGATTATTAATTCTATCCCACTAACCTATATCTCTATGAGAACACTACACCATTTTGAATACTGGAGCCTAAGAATGGGTTCTTTAACATTTTCTTATTCAAAATTATATTGGCTATTTGTAATCAATGGTACTTTTATATGATTTTGGGGTCAGTTTTTGCATTTCTTGAACAAGGAGTATTGAGATTTTGATAGCTATTCCCTTAAATCTATAGATTGCTTTAGAGAATGTTGCAATATTACTAATATTAAGTATTCCAATCCATGAACATGGTGTGTGATTTTTTTTTCTGGTCTTCTTGAATTTAATTCAGGAATGTTCTACATATTTCAAATCATAAATCTAGAAACTGCTCCAAGTTGGTTTCCATAAAAGCTGTACCAATTTACACAATTTACATTCCCACCAACAATGTACAAATGTTCCTGTTTCCTTGACAACAGTTGTTATATTTTGGAATTTTGATAAAATCATCCTAAGGAAGTAAATAAATGAATATAAATAAAATTTTAAATGGTTCAATTTTGTTCTTTAATATGTGGATATCCAGTATTACCACCATCATATATTGAAGAGGCTACCCATTGCCTATCATGTATTCTTGGTATCTTTGGTGAACATTAGTTGATTGTATATATGTGGGTTATTTCTGGGATTTTTATTCTGTTTCATTGCTCTGTGTGTCTTTTTTTATGCCAATACCATGCTGTTTTTGTTACCAGAATATTTGTGGTGTAATTTGCAATCAGGAAGTGTTTTGCCTCCTGGTTTGTACTTCTTTCTTTGATTGTTTTAGATACTCAGGATCTTCGGTGGTTCCATATGAATTTTAATATAGTCTTTTCTATTTCTGTGTAAAAAGCCACTAGAATTTTCAAATACATTGTATTGAATCTATAGATTGCTTTGGATAATATGGGTATTTTTGAATTTTTTGAGTTGTATATAATACCTTTATTTTGTTTATTTATTTTTATGTGGTTCTGAGGATTGAACCCAGTGTCTCACACATGCAAGGTGAACACTATACCACTGAGCCACAACCGCAGCCCCTAATGTGGGTATTTTAACAATATTAAACCTTCCAATTCATGATATTTTCAATTATTTGTGTCTTCTTCCATTTCTTTCATGAATATTTGGTAGTTTTCAGTGTCCACCTCTTTCACTTCCTTGGCTAAATTTATTCCTAAATATTTTATTATTTTGATCCTATGATAAATGATATTGGATTCTTACTTTCTTTTTGGATAGTTATGTTTTTTAATTTTTTTTTTTTAGTTTTAGGTAGACACAACATCTTTATTTTTTTTTTTTAATTTTTTTATGTGGTTCTGAGGATCACACCAAGTGTCTAACTCATGCCAGGCGAGCATGCTACCACTTGAGCCACATCCCCAGCCCTGGATAGTTGTTTTTGTTAGTGTATAGAAACACAACAAATTCTTATATGTTGAGTTTGTACCTCGCAATTTTAATGAATTTGTAAATTAATTCTAACACTTTTCTGTGAAGTCTTTGAGTTTTCCATAGATAAAATCATATAATCTATAGATAGTAACAATTTCACTTCTTACTTTCCAATTTGGGAAATACACCTTGTTTCTTGTTCTTGCCTAATTTCTCAGGTTAAGACTTCTACTTCTATATTGAATAAAAAAGTAGTGGGCGCCCAGGCAGCAAGAGCCGCCCAACAGTAAAAGTCAAATATACAATACAATCAATCCAGCATCACAGCAATTATATACAGCTTAACTCAAATCATCATCTCAATGGTTCACTGGCGTCACCTTTCATCCATTCCCTCTGGCAAATGCCAGGCATCATTCTGATTCCACTGTGGCTCTCAACATCCTCTATGTTGTCTTCATTTTCTTGATAGCATCCTTTGAAGCACAGAAGACTCTATTTGGAAGAACTGTAATTTATCTTTTTCTTTTCTTTTGTCCACACAAAAGTCTGTGTATGGCTGTTCATTCCCAGCAGCATTATTTATAATATCCTAAAGCTACAATCTATTGATGTCATATTTAATAACCCATTGTCTCATCCAGGGTCAAGATACTTTACATCTCTGTTGTCTTCTAAATTTTGATCTTGGATCAACTTTGAGTTAATTTTTGTTTGTAGTATCAGATTGAAATCCAAATTCAGTCTTTCACATGTGGGTGCCCATTTGTGTCAGCACAATTTGTTAAAAAGACTGTTAATTTCCCATTGAGTGGTCTTATTGCCCTTGTTTACAATCATGTTTTACATGTATGAGTTTATTTCTAGGTTCTCAATTCTATTCTATGTCTATTATTGTACCAATACTATATAGTCTTGATTTGTGTATGTTTTGAAGTCAGGAATTGCCAAAGAACAACTTGTTTTTATTTGTGTTTATTTTTTAGTTGTAGTTGGACACAATCCTTTTATTTTGTTTATTTATTTTTATGTGGGTGCTGATGATTGAACTCAGGGCCTTGCACCTGCTAGGTGAGCAGTCTACCACTGAGCCACAACCCCAGCCCAGAACAAACTTGTTTTTTAAAAATCATTTTGTTTAGTCTCATTTTTTTTTGTAATTCCATTTACACATTGAAATCATCTGGTCAATTTCTATAAACAAAAAAGCAAAAACAACAGAGATTGATCTGTAGATCAATTTGATGAATATTGCCATCTTAATAATATTGTCTTCCCATACAAAATAATGGCATGTCTTTCCACTTATTTAGGTCCTGTTTAATTCCATTTGAATTTTGTAGTATTCTGTCTTTTTATTTTGAAGTGTTTTTTTATGTTATTGTAAATAGAACTGGCTTCAGACCTGCTTTCCTCTTCCTTCCCTCCCCTCCTCCCTCCTGTCCCCTCTCTTTCTCTTTCTCTCCTCCTTCTTTTCTTCCTCTCTCCCTCCCCTCTCATCTTCCTCCCCACCTATGCTGTCTCTCTGTGTTGCCCAGGCTGCCTTGATCAAACTCTTGGTCTCAAGTCATCCTCCTTCCTTGGCCTCCAAAGTTGTTGGGAATAGAAGCACTTGCTACCTCAGCTGGTTATTGGAATTGTTCTGTTAATCTCATTTTTGGATTGTTATAGCAAATGTATAGAGAAAAATAATAATATTTATCTTGTATCCTACAACCTCTCTAAACTAGTCTATTTGTTGTAGTAGTTATATTTTGTGGCTTTCATAGGATTTGTTGAGTTACTTTCAGTCTTTGTAGAAGTTTGTCCAATTTGTCATCTAGGTTTTCTCAATTGTTAGCATGCAGCTGTTTGATAGATATCCATATAATTGCATTCATTTCTATAAGGCTGCTAGTAATGTATTCTTGTTCATTCCTCATTTTACTAATTTGAGGTCTCTCTTTTTTTTTTCTTGCTTAGTCTACCTAAAAGTTAGGAAATTTTCTTGATCTTTTCAAAGTGCCAATTTTTTGTTGCTTTGTTGTTATCCACAAATTTAACTTTCTATTTCATTTATTTATGCCCCAGTATTTATTATTTCTTTCTGTCTGCTTTCCTTCTTTGTGTTTATCTTGTTCTCGTTTTTCTAGTTTCTTAAGTTTGAAAGTTATTGATTTCAGATCTTTCTTCATTTTTTTAAATATAGGCATTTCAGTTATAAATTTTTCTTTAAGTATTGTATTAGGTGCACTCCATAAGTTTTGGTGTGGTGTATTTTTGTTTCCACTTATCACAATGCATGTTCTAGTTTCCCTTGTGATTTTTTGACTCATTGGTTATTTAGGATTGTGTTGTTTAATTTCCATATGTTTGTGAGGTCATCAAATTTCTTTCTGTTATTGATATTTTTCACATTTTTATTGTGCATTATAGTTGTACATGTTCATGGGATTTGTTGTTGCATATTTGTACATGCACACAATATAACATTATAATGCAGCCGATATCATTCCTCAGCACTCTCCTCCTCTTTTGCTCACCCAGTTCTTTGTTCCTTTCCTCCACTGATCTCCCATCAATTTTTATGAGATTCTCCCACTTTTCCTTTTCCTCTTTAGCTTCCACATATGAGAAAAATTGAGTTTTTCTCAATTCGCTTAATGTAATGTTCACAAGGTCCATCCTTTTGGCTGCAAATGCCATAATTTCATTTTTCTTTATGGCTGAATAAAATTTCATTGTGTTGAATGTATGTATTTTCTTCATACATTCAACCATTGAGGGACACCTAGGTTGGTTCGATAGTTCAGCTATTGTGAATTCTACTGCTATAAAACATAGGTATGCATGTATTACTGTAGTAAGAAGACTTTAATTTTTCAGGATAAATACCAAGGAGTGATATTGTGTATTCATCTGTTAATTGGTTTTTAATTTCATTCCATTATAGTTGTAGAATATACTTTGCTTTATTATAAAAAATTTAAATTTATTAAGGGTTGATTTATGGCCTAACATAATCTAACACTGTGCACTTGAAAAGAATCTGTATTCTGCTATTGTTGAGAAACATTCTATAGATGTGTGTTAGGTCTAGTTGATTTATAACATTGTTGAACTCTTCTATTTCCATGTTTAATGTCTGTTCTATTTGTTATGAGAATTAAGTTATTGAAAGTCTTGAATTATCACTACCCTCTTACCCCTTTAATTCTGTCAGGTTTTTATTCATGTACTTTGGGACTCTGTGTTAGATGTGTTTATGTTTATAATTATTATATACTCTTGATAGGTTGACCCTTTTATTATTATGAAATATTTCTCTTTATTTATAGAACAAGTTTTGTCTTAAATCTATTTTGTATTCATATAGTCACTCCACTTCTCTATTGCTATTTGAATTGTATTATTCTCTATCATGGTACTTTTAACCTATTTGTATTGGAATCCAAAATGTGAATCTCATACATAGCATGTAAGTGGATAATGTTTTTAAAATATATCTCATCAATTGCTCCATTTTTAATGAAGTATGCAATTGATATACCTTTAATACAATTACTGATATAGTAGGATTTATTTCTGCTATTTTGCTATTTATTTTCTATATATCTTGTGTTTTTGTTCCTCTATTCCTCCATTATACCTCTTTTGTGTTGTATAAGTACTTTCTAGTATGTTGTTTTGATATTCCCTGGCTACATATATTAGACACAATACCTTTATTTCGTTTATTTTTATGTGGTGCTGAGGATCAAACCCAGAGCCTCACACATGTGAGGCAAGCACTCTACTGCTGAGCCACAACCCCAGTCCCTGTTTTGCTATATTTTAAAATTATTTTTATTGGTTTCCCTACAGATTATAATTGGCACATTAGTATGTAATAATCTAGTTCAGATTAATACATTTCAATCATATACAAAAACTTTGTTCCTTTACATTTCTGTTTTTCCCTCTTCTTTTATACTTCTATTATTGTACAAATATCTTTATACATTGAATGCCCATCAGCACATATTTTTCATTTTTATGCATTTAAATCTGATGAAAGGAAATAAAAACATTGTAAACCAAAAATATTGGTGTTCTTTATCCATATGGATCCAAACTACCATCTAGTTTCCTTTAATTTCTGCTCAAATTAATCTCTTCAGGATTTCTTGTAGGGCAAGTCTAATGACGAATTCTCTTGATTTTAGTTTTGCTTTTGTTTATCTTGGAATGTTTTAATTTCTCAGCACTTTCTGTTTTGTGTTTTTTTTCTTTTTCTTTTCTTTGTGCAGTACTGAAAATTGAACCCACTTGGACTACTTTGAGTTACATACTCAGCCATTTTAATGTCTTTTTTGTTTTGTTTTGTTTTGTTTTTGTAAATGGTCTAACAAAATTACTGGAGATCTTGCTAAGTTGGTGAGGCTGGCCTTGAATTTTTCATCCTCTTGCTTCAGCCTCCTAAGTGGCTGGGATTATGGGCATGCACCTCCACATCTGGTTTTCTATATTTATTGAGGGATAGTTTGACTGGATACAGAAATCTTGGTCAAAAACCTTTATTCTTACAGCACTTTAAATGTGTCATCTTGCTCCATTCTGGCTTCCATTATTTCTAATGAGACATTGGGTATTAATCTTATTGATAATTCCTTTTATGTAATGATTCACTTCTCTGACTGTTTTCATGATTTTGTCTTTGGTTTTGGCTTTTGACCATTTGATAATATGTCTATGTGTGAAACTTTTTGAATTTATCCTACATTGAGCTTATTGAGATCTTTGAATGTTTATATCATTGTTTTAAAATAAAATTTGGGACATTTTAAGCCATTGATTTTTCAAACATCCCTTATGACTCTTTCTCATTCATCTTTCTAGAAGTCTCATGTTGAGTATGTTGGTGTGCTTGCTGGTTTTCCAAGGGCCTCTGAAACTCCATCTATTCTCTTTATTCTTTTATCTTTCTGTTCTTCAGACTACATCATATTACCTAACATATCTACAAGTTTGCTGATTATAGTTTTTACTTTCTCAAATATATTATTGACTGATTTTTGTGAATTTTTTTATTTTACTGATTATTCTTTCATCTTTAGAATTTCTATTTTGTTCTTTAATGTAATATATCTTTTTTCATATTTCCTATTTGGTGAGACATCTTTGTTCAACTTTTTTCTATTGAGGCTTAGTTCCCTTAAATCTTTGATATGATAAAAGTCTTTGTCTACTAAGTACAATATCTGGCCTTCCTCAGGAACAGTTTCTATGGACTGCTTTTTTCTCTGTGTAAAATATATTTTCATGTTTCTTTGCATGTTCACATTTTTGTTGAAAAGTGAACATTTTAAATCACATGATATTTCAATTATGAAAATCAGACTCTTTCTTTTAACTAGGCTTTAAACTACTTCTGTAAATTGTGCGCTGTTTATCTTGTGTGGTTACTGAAGTTTCTGCTCAGTTTGGTGGTCAACTAATGATACAAAGAGATTTTCTTAAAGGACTGAAGCTCTGTGTATCCTAGTCCTTTCAAAAGTCCTTGTGTGCATGTCAATGGTGCATAGTAAGTATTCACCCAAACAGTTTACAACTCCCCTTGGCCTGCTTACTTATGCAGAGCCTGAAAGTCAGCCAGAAGGGACAGCTCAGATCTCTCAGGAGCATGGGCACAGCCTTAGGGTGTCCTGCTACATGTTTAGAAATATAACAGCTTTCTCGAATCCTTTTCTGACCATCTCATCCTCCAGCTCATCCTTTCAATATTATTGGTTAGGCTATCTACCTCCAGCTATATCCCCCACCTCAGGGAGCCAGGATGTTAGACAATTACCACTGATTATTTTCAGCAAAACCTTTTACCACTGGGTGAGCTTTAGGTCTGTTTAAATAAACACAAGTCTTATGAGTCGTGTCTTCATAGGACCCAATGAACACGTCAAGTGATGACAGTTCTCTGGGAATGAGAAAGACCTTTAGCCCTATTCTTCCTTCTCCAGTGGTTACCATGCTGCTGATTATCACTGTGATTTCTGGCTATTCACTTTCAAGACAACTGTGGAGCTAAGGAGAATAGGTGGGGGGGAAAGGCCATTTAAAATGTCGAAAAGTTTGCCATATTTATCAAAATTAATTTTCTTTGCTGGAATATACTCTTTAGATTGCTGGAATCCTTTGGTTAATTTCTATTGTTCTGAAAATTGATCCCGACCACTCTTATCAGTGTTCTTGTTTTATGGAAAAAGGTATTTTGTAGATATTGTCTTTCTTGCTGACATCTCTCTGTACTCTTTGCAATTTCTAATGGATCTACAATTATTACAAAGTAAAAAAGCTAAAGGAATATTAAGGGAGGGCTAGCAAATGGCCTGTCACATGACTTGGCTGCCTTGTGGTCTCTAAAACTATCACTTGTTCCAGAACAATGTTTTTTTACAATAACTCTGTGAAGTAGGGTCTTCTACGCCCAATTAACAGTGGAGAAAACTGGGGATCAGAGAAGCTCAAGGCTTTGCCCAAGTTTACAGAACTAGAAAAGAGGCAAACTGGGAATTCTAATCTATATGGACCTCATTTCCAAGTCACCTTTTCATTTACTTTATTTATTTATCTAAGAAGTCTTTATTAAACATCTAGTACATGCTAGGCAGTATTGCAGATGTTAGCAGTATAGTAATGCACAAGATAAAGCCCCTCCTCTCATAAAGCTCTCTTCCTAGTGAAGGGAGACAAATAATCATATAAATGAATAAACAATATGACTGAGAGTTACGAATGCTATAAGGAAAACAAAGAAGGGCAATTATAGAGAGTCCTGGAAGTGATGGGAGGGGCTTCTTTAGCTGAATCAGGAAATATCTGAGACAGTGACATGGGAGCAGAAATCTGAATGAAGTGAGGAAGGTAGACACACAGGTGACAAAAGAAAAATCATCCCAAGAAATGGGGACAGTAAGCACAAAGACATTCAGGCAGGGATGTCTCTGGAGTGTTTGAGGAAGAAAAGGGGATTGGATGGGGAGGAGTAGGCAAGAGTAGGTGATAAAGTCACAGAGATGGGGTGGTGATGGTGACTGATCATGTGGGCAGTAGTTCTCAATCTTGGACACATATAGCTTCATTTGTCAAATTCCACACACAGGATACACCCAAGACCAGTGACACAAGAACCTCTGGGCCTAAAACCCAGGTACCAGTATTTTTAAAAACTCCTTAGGTGGGGCCAGGGATATAGCAGAGTGATAGAGTGATCGCCTGGCATGTGTGAGGCACTGGGTTCGATCCTCAGCACCACATAAAAATTAAAAAAATAAAGGTATTGTTTCCATCTAAAACTAAAAACTAAATATTAAAAAAAAACTCCTTAGGTAACTCTGAAGTGCAGCCGAGATTGGACACCCATGATAGAGAGTCTTTTGGATCATTGCAAGACCTTTGGCATTGATCATGGTTTATGAGAGGCCAAGAGATGGTTTTGAGAAAGGGCATGATATGATGGAGTTTATGCTCTGATAGGATCCCAGCAGCCTCTGCTCTGGTGGTGGGCTGTATGCAGGGAACAGGAATGGAAGAAGGGAGAAGCGATGAGGGCCAGTGCTGTTATTCAGATGAGAGATAAGGAAGGCCTATGTTATTTTAGAAATTGAAAATCTAAAGATCAGAGTGAGCAAGGGACTGGTCCAGGGACTCACTGCCAGTCATTGGTCGTGTGAGAACTGCTGCTAGGCCTTTTGCCTTGCTCTGAAGGCCTACCTCATGGCAATTCTTTGAATGTGAGGCAAAAGTAAGAAAGAGCACAGGGGCAGGGCTGGCCCAAGATGGACTGAAGAAGCATCCTGGGTCAGGACACTGAGAGATGGTAGGCTGCCGGGGTACCCCTAAGGGATTTCTAGGGTTTCTTCTCCTTGATCTCAATGGAAGTGTCTGGAAGGAAACTGCAAGAAGGTCCTGACTCAACAGTCATCCCTTCATAATCAATAGCAAATTCCATTTTAAGAAACTTAAGGGTGGTCAGTTGTGGTGGCGCACACTTGTAATCCAGCAGCTTGGGAGGCTGAGGCAAGAAGTTTGAGATCAAAGCCAGCCTCGGCAAAAGTGAGGTGCTAAGCAACTCAGTGAGACCCTGTTTCTAAATAAAATACAAAATAGAGCTGGGGACGGGGCTCAGTGGTCGAGTGTCCCTGAGCTCAATCCCTGGTAAACCCCTGCCCAAATTTTTAAATAAATAAAAAGGGCTGGAGATGTAGCTCAGTGGTCAAGGGCCCCTGCAGTTCAATACCAGCACCAAAAATTAAAAATAAATAAATAAAAGGAACATAAGGGCAGCTGGACATTGTTGTGATTAGCTCTGGTTCCTTCTGTGAGTGTTAGACCAGGGAAAGACAGGGGGATCACACAGCCACCTGAGTGTCAGGATATGGGATGGAGCATGTGAAATACCTTGTGAAATATCTCCCAGGCCAGAAGCAGGCCAAGCCTCAGCCCTTAACCCCACAGGGCTCCTTTCTAGTTCCTTAGCACAAAAGAGTAGGAAGTGGCAGGTCCCATTGGGTGCCAAATCCTTCTAAACCCTCTGTCAGGTAAGGATTACTGCTGAAAAAAGTGAGACTTTGAATCGTTTGGTTTTTGTCCAGATTTGCACCACTGGAAAAATGGCAGGGCCAGGACTTTGGCTCAAGTCAGTCTGATGACCTCACCTGTGCTCCCCCTCCCCCCCCCCTCCGCACTGCCTGCCCTTGAGGCTATGCAGAAACATATGCATGTAACTCAGTGAGAGGGTGAGGCTGGCTATGCAGCCACTAGAAAGAATGGATTAAAGTCCTGGTGAAATTCCAAGGCAGAGGATTTCAGCAGAGACTTTCTGGACAGGGTATCATGGAACAGCTGAGAGCCTTGAAAGCTGGGTAGGACTTGGACTTGCAGAGAGGGACAGAGAGGACACTGCAGGCCAAGGAAACCTGGTAAGCAGAAGCCTGGAGATGAGTGCAGATGAGTCAGGCCCACATATTTGTCTTTGTGTCTGCTCACCAACACCACTATGGCACTCTGCCAAGGGATTGACATACAGCAACTAATTGAATCCTCACAACAACTCTCTGGAGCTGGAAATCAATCTCTGATGAGTCCAGTTTGGTTGAGACATAAGATTTATAAGGAGAAAAATAGAGTTAAAGCTGCAGAAGTAGATTGAAGCTTTATGTAGATGACCCTTGATGGTACAGGAATTTGGGACTCATTTAGCAGGCACAGGAAGCTATTGAGGGTCTTTAAGCAAGGAAGCAAGAGGATCAAAAGTGTGCACTTGGAAGATTCATCTGGATCTGATCTGCCCCAGCTGAGCCACCAGCATGGGGGCAGTAGGAGGGGACTTGACCCCAGGAAGACATGGAGTAGGTGGAGACTTGATGCTGGTGGGTAAGCAGCATATTTAGGAGACACAATCAACACAGTGAGGGAGGTGTTCAAGGGGAGGAGATAGTATACCAACCCAATGGACCTGGGTAAACAGGATTCCAAGCCCAGAATGGCTAGAAATACACTGTCTGACTTTGGGCATGTCCCTGGTCCTCTGTGAGTCTCAGTCTCCACACATGCACCATTAGAAGGCTGAGCATGTTTATCCTCAATGGCACCATCATATCTTCTGGCCTCTGCCTGTGACTCTCTTGCCCTTGGGCAATAGCTTCACAGTCAAGTTTGCTTGGGCTTAGTTTTCAGTAAGTAAACTGCTCTGCAGATCAGCTCCTGTTTTATCAGTAGAGAATTGTAAGAACAATACATGTTCTAAGGGGTTCTAGTGAGAACTCGATGAGATAAGGCACATGATCAAGTCCAGCAGTTGCTGGATTCATAGGGTGGATTTTGTTATGACTTCTGCCTCCTCTGGTTGGTTGGTGGAAATACAAGATATGAAAACCAAGCTCCAAGGTGCTCAGGTTCTAGAACCCCCAGGAGCCTATGGCATGAATTCCCAGCCTCAAGTCCAAGCTGCCAAGCACAGCACTTCACAGTTTACAAAACTCTTTTCCACCCCAACAAGTCTAAAGTCCAGGAGGTTGAAATGATCATCTCTGTTTTACAAATGAGGTCCGGCTGGGCTGTCAGGGAGCATCTTCCCATAGACTTGCTTCCCACTAAGTCATGGGACATCAGGACAAGCGTTTTCAGAGCTCCAGAGCTTTGGGGGTCCTTTCATGGTACAGCTGGGGAAACTGAGGCCTGAGACGATATCCTCTTGGCCATTCCCAAATCCAGTAGGGATGCTAGAACATGGATAAGAACAGGTGCCACCTAGGCCTGGCTTTCATTTGTCACTGGGCTGGGCGCCACGCAGCTTGCCCAGGGCCATGATTCAGGCCCAAATTGGGGTGTTTGGTTCCTTTCTTTATGTCTCCTCTTGTAACTCCAGCTTAACTCTCCAGATGGCCATTGCTGCCGGCTCCCTGCCCACACTGATATTCAGATAGGAAAGCAATCACTTCACAGCCCCATTTTTGAAGACTAATTGCTGATTGGAAACACATTGACTGGGCCCTGTTGTGGGCCCTCTGGCCCAGGTGAAGGCCTGGCCCTAACGAGACTCCGGCCCCCAGTGGCTTGCTCACTCACTGTGGCAGCAGCATTGGACCTGGACTTAGGCTAATGAGGTGTCAGCTGACTATTAGAACCACATGGATGGGGGGAGACTGGCAACTGGACCAGATAGGAGCTGTCACATGCAGCAGCCATTAGCTCTGAAGTTGCAGTGCTTCCAATAAGAGCTCCCTGGGCGCCCCGTCTGCCCAGTCCTTTCCCAGACAGTAGAGAAAAGTTCATCTGCCAGCTCAGCCCCCCTTCCAAGAAGCCTAGTGGCCCCTGACCCAGGACACTCCCAATCACTCATTCAACCTCCAAATAAATGGCTTCTTTGGGCCAAGTCCTGGGCTATAGAAATGAATGAGCATAGCTGCGTTTATCGAGTATTTACTACAAGACAGTGCTTCTCTGAGTGCTTCATATGGACTTTTCTGTCTCACAAAAGTCTGCCGGGAGGCTAAAGTTCTCCTTATCCACATTTCACACAAAGAAACCGAGGACTAGTGGGGTAAAGGGACTTAGTCAAGTGTACACACCTGCCACATGGCAGTGCCAGGTTTCAAAGTCAAGCAGTAAGAGACCAAAGTCCGTGCTCATAACTGCTGCCATCTACTGCCCCTCAGCCCTGCCTGTCCGCTTGGGGAGACCACTGAGGAAGGTGCTGCAGTAGCAGGCATCTGGGGAAAGGGCCAGGGTGGGGCACAGCCCAGGAGCTCTGAGAGCCCCGGGGAGGGCAACAAAGCCAAATGTGGGAGAAGAAGAGAAGTTAGAACCCAAGCAGTGAGCCGAACAGTGCAGGCCAGTGCAGGCAGAGGGACGATGGAAGGATGACATCCAGCTGGCTGAGAGTATTTGGGGGGTGAGTACCAGGGATTGAACTCAGGGGCACTCGACCACGGAGCCACATCCCAGCCCTATTTTGTATTTTATTTAGAGACAGAGTCTCACTGAGTAGCTTAGTGCCTCACCATTGCTGAGGCTGGCTTTGAACTCGTGATCCTCTGCCTCAACCTCAGCCTCAGCCTCCTGAGCTGCTGGGATAACAGGTGCAAGCCAGTGTGCCTGGCCCTGAACTCTTCATTTATGGGCAATGAAACTGTGTGAGTTCCTGGCTTATGTCCTTTGCCTCTAGTGTGGAGGGAGACAGGCCTGGAGAGGTGAGCAGGCAGATTATTAAATAGAGTGACTCATAGGAAAAGCCTATGTGGTATGGACATCTGCCTAGACCTCCAGAGTTTCTCTTGGGCTCACTTTGTTTCAGGGATCACCAGCTCAGATGCACGTTAAGGGATGGAGCCTGGTGTAGTGGCCCACGCCTGTCATCCCAGCAGCTCAGGAGGCTGAGGCAGGAGGATGGTGACTTCAACGCCAGCCTCAGCAAAAGCAAGATGCTAAGCTCCTCAGTGAGACCCTGTCTCTAAATAAAATATAAAATAGGGCTGAGGAAGTGGCTCAGTGGTCAAGTACCCCTGAGTTCAATCCCTGGTACCAAGAGGAAAAAAAAAGTCCTGGATGGAAGTGAAAAAGTACAACAAGTGACAAGAAACAACAGTACAAGTAGGTTGAGGGGTGGCTACTGTGGGGACAACAGAGGGTGGTGGGGCCTGTGAAGGATTCATCATGTGCCCTGTGTGCAGCAGCAGCTGCTCCATGAACAATGTTGAACAAGTCTAAGGTTGCCAGGACTCCAGAATTTTTCCAGAAGACCAGGAAATCCGGATTTTTATGTCAAATGGCCTTATTTTGTAAGCCTGGTGACTCATCCTTGGCTTCCTGGAAGCATTCTAAAGTAAACAAAACATCACTGTAGGTTGATTCAGGCAGGTTTTCGATCACTCACATTCTGCAGGTGTCCACTGGGCACCCCATTGGGAACTCAGCTCTGTGCTAGACATTACTGGGCACTGCTGGGAAAAGGGATGCAGAGATCTAGCAAGGCTTGGACTTCCCTGGGAGAGAAAGACGTGTCCACAAACTTACCAGGGCCATGATTGGCATGATTATGAATGTGGGTCTTGAGTCACACAGTTGTGAATTTATGCCCTGGCTCTGACATATATTAGCTGTGTGTCCTTGGGCAAGTCGCTTAACCTCTCTGAGACTCAACTTTTATATGCAAGGGGAAAAAAAAGGTTAAAAGAAATTCAGTCTCCCAGGACTGTCATGCCTGCCAAATGAGCTAATGGCTGTTGAACCCTTTGGGAATCATCCTCTGTGCAGGTGTGCCGGGATGTTCCAAGGAGCTGAGATGACAGGGTTGGGGCCATACCTGGAATGGGCTGAGTGTTTGGTGTACATCCAAACAGGTGTTTCTGGAAGCAGAATGGTCCAGGAGCTCTGAGAAAAAGATGGCGGAAACCCCAGCTGGGGGCCAAGTGGCCATGTGCGGTCTGCTGTGTGTCTGTGCTATCATACCACCAGGGTGTCCAGGGCTGCTGCAAGGGTTTCCTGACCAAATGCTAGGGGCAAGTTGAAATCCAGAGAGCAGAAAGTGCCCGTGTAAGGTGGGCTTAGATCCCACAAATCCCCAAATGCCATGTGTACTCCACAGCCACCATCCTGCTTGCTCCCCCCACTTCTCGCACTTGCTGTGTGGCAAGTGTGGCTCTCAACACTTTTCCATTGATTTGCTCATTTAATATTTGAGCCTGGGAGCTACATACTGTTACTATCATTTCCAGTTTTCAGATAGGGGCACTAAGGCACAGATAGTTTAAGCAACTTTCTTAAAGTCACACAGCAAGTAGACAATAGAGTCAGGCCATCTGGCCCCCAAACCTATGCTACCTGAATCAACCCTCCTGGATGGAATTCCCTCTACTAAAAGATTTCTGGCTCTGCTTTTCCTGACAACACACTGACAGACAGCTCCCAGCTGTGCCATGGGGGAGAACGGAGTGGTTAGATTATTTCAGGACTGTTAACCCTCCCCATTCTGGGCAGCCAGGGTGAGAGTCCAGGCCCCAGGAACACCATCATGCTAGGTCTCTAGGCCTCATAGGTGCTTGTCTCCCTCGCCATGCTCTTTGCTTCCTCAGGACAAGCCCTGAAGGCCTCAAGGGAGAGGCTTGGAGCCAGGCAAGGAGTGAGAAGAAGGCTGCAGTTGAAGCCTGGCGCCAGATGATCTCTGATGTGAGCTGCAGACCTGGGCCAGTAGGTGCACCTGTGCTGGATCAGGCAAGCCAAGGCCAGCCAGATCCAGAGAGTGGCCCAGAATCCCCCGCCGCCGCCGCCGCCGCCGCAGTCTGCACATGAGCACGCCCTTCATCACACACACACACTCCCACGTCCTCACTCACTAGCAACAGTTACTCATGTGCCCCGAGAGGTCCATCAATCCAGACACGCATGCACAATCTCTCGCGGCTCACTTTCAGGCAGGCACACATGTGAATAAGGCAGATGCATGCGTGGACACTCAGACCACAGGCAATATCTTTCTGGATGCATTCCGAGGTTGGGACAGGCCTCTATGCATGTCCTGAGCAGAAAGGGCTGCATGCAGGGTAGGCTTCCTCAGCCCCTGCCACTGGGCTGTGGCTTGTTGTCTGAGCACGCAGGCTGCCTTGCCTCTGGGCCCTGGCACTAGCTGTTCCGTCTGCCTTGAATGAGCCCCCTAGAGGCCCATGTGACCCATTCTCTCACCTCCTTGAAGCCTTTGTTCAAAAAGCACTTTCTCCATGAGGCCTACCCTGACCATTTAGGTAGTTTGAGGTTTTTTGTTTGTTTTGTTTCAATTCTTTTTATTTGTGTTTTTTTTTTTTTTAGGTACACATGGCAGTAGAGTGCATTTTAACATAGTGTACATACATGGAGTACAGCTCCCCATTCCTGTGGTTGGACAGACGTGGAGTTTCACTGTGTGTGTTCATATATGAGCATAGGAAAGTTCTGTCCCATGCACTCCACCGTCTTTCCCTTTCCCATTCCCCATCCCTTCCCTTCCTGCCCCTGTGTCTACTCCATTGAACTTGTATCCTGCCCCCCACCCTTATTGAGAGTCAGCATGCACAGATCAGTCAGGGAGAACATTCTGCCTGAGGTTTGGGGATTGGCTTATTTCACTTAGGAAATTCCGCATTGTTCCTCACACCCTCCCTGCCCCCCCATCTCTCTCTTTCTCTCTCTGTCCCTCTCTTCCTCTCTGTCTGCTCCCCTGCTCCTCCTCCTCTCCCCTGTCCCCTCCTTGCCTTCCTTCTGCCTCCTGCTCTGGTCATCATAAGCAGAGGATTAAGGGAACTTCAGCTAATGGTTTGGATCAAGCCACAGGAACTGAGGGTGACCTGACCTGTGGGCCAGGGGGAGGGGGTGGGATGTGGGACATCTTATATAAAAATTTGGCTCTGATTCACTTGAACTTGGACACTCCAGGCTCTAAGCCAAACATACTGGGAACTGGGTGGGGGCTCATGACCTCAAGCCACACAGGTCACAGGCATAGACATGTAGTGACACCCAGCACATCCCCACCACACACCAGCACTGTGACACCCAAGTCTCTAAGCACAACCACGTCACACTGGCAGCTATGGGACATGTCCCCACCACAGTGCTCTCTTACAACGGGGGTAGCAGCAGACCTACACACTCTCTCTCTCTCTCTCTCTCTCTCTCTCTCTCTCTCTCTCTCTCTCTCTCTCTCTCTCACACACACACACACACACACTATTCCCAAAGCATGAACACACTGCATGACTCCAGTTTGCCGCCACACAGCACATACCAAAAGTGTGTTACAGTGACAGTGCAGCAGACACCCTTGTGGCACCCAGCAGTTTCCAACAGAGGGAACGACACACACATCACCACCTCCCCTCTGCCCGCTCCCTGGCCACATGCACGCACACACATGCACGCACACACATGCACGCACATGGGAAAGAACTCCCCTCCCCCCGCTCCTGGCTGTCACCTCCCTGTGCTTCCCCTGGGCTGGGCCAGGCCAGGCTGGCTTTGGGACCCTGGCTCCAGCGATGGCTGAGCTGGGGGTGCCCTTTCCTGGAAGGGTGTGGGTTCGGCCTCAGCTGATCAAACCCATGCTCGGAGGTCCCCGTTGGAACGGCAGCTCAAGGGTTGGCTGGGCTGTGGTCCCCAGCAGCAGCTGGCTGAGGCAGGACACCCCAATGGGGAGGGCTGATGGGATGGAGCTGGGTGGGTGGGGACCAGGCGGGGCCCAAGCTGAGTTAGGGTGAGGGCGCATCCGGGGTCCAGGCTGCTGGGGTGGTGAGGGGGAGCCTCTGAAGGCCTCGCCAGCAGGGGCCCGAGACAGAAGCTGAGTCATGAGGTGAGGGGGGTGCTGTGGCGGGAAGGTGAGTGGACAGAGGGACAGGGTGGAAGGAGAAGCTGCAGGCTCCTCGAAGCTCTCACCTGAGGAAGATGACAGCGACAGGGATTGGGAGGCGAGACAGGGTGAGCCAGGGCTGTGAGGTGGCCCAGAACAAGGTTTTCAAATGAGATTTTCAGGGAGAGGCTGGGACAGCAGACAAAGAAACACACTCATAGGCGAAGTGGTGACACCCAGCACATCCCCACCACACACCAGCACTGGACACCCAAGTCTCCAAGTACACTCGCATCACACTGCAGCTATGGGACATGTCCCCACCACACTGCTCTCCTATAAAGGGGGCACATTGTAGGTACAAAGGGGGCACCCTGGATGGCCAGACGATGCAGTGGAGAATTAGACATTAGTCAGGAAAAAGAAGATCCACTGATAAGAACTGAAGGTGTGAAGCAGTTGGCCATCTGTGGACAGTAGCCAGGCTTCAGACACAGGGCCTGTGTGCATCCTGCAGGTGGAGGATGCCAGAAAGATATGCAGCTCTTCCAAATTCCCAACTCGGACAAAACCCTCCTCTGACTCTGGGTCATCCAGAAGGACGGGATCCACAGTGCCCTGTGATGGGTGGGAAAGAATCAGCCTGGTCAAATCAAGTTCAGGTCTCAGTAGGACCAAAAGGTGGGAGGACAAGAAGGAGGGGGGCCTTTGGCCATTTGGGTCATCACCTGGTTCAAGATGTCTCCAGGCAGTTGACTCAAACCCCATAATTGACATACATACATGTGACACAGGCCAAGGGACATAAATGAACTCTCCTGTCCCACACCTCACAAGCAGAACACAGATGGTCTCAGAACTGAGCTTTAAATCTCTGTCCCCAGTCACCCCTGAACCACCAAATACTTTGACAATGTTATCTCCAAGAGGCAATCCCCAGAGTTGGGTGTTGACACAGTCTCCAAGGACTGAGCCTCACCTCCCTCACTCTCTCCCTCTCTCCCTCTCACCCACACATATCCAGCATTTTCCAGTTCCCAAAACATGATCTCATTCAAGTCCAATAATAACCCTGTGAGGCTGGCAGAGCAGGGAGTATTAACCTTATTTTCAGATGAGGAAACGCAGGCCCAGAAAAGCAAAGCAATTACCAAGGTCATACTGCCTGCAAGTCCACCCACCACTTGCAAATCCAGCATCTGTGTAACAAGAATGCCTGGGCTCCTTAATCATAGAATGTGGACTTTTTCAGACTCAGTGGGAAGAGACTCAGGTGTCATCGCAAGGTAGGAAGCATCCCCTCCTGGGAAGGTTCCTGGTAGGGGATTCAGGCATGTTTGCTCTCTTCTGAAAGGGATAGGAATATGGGAACGAAGACAAATGCTTCTCGAACATCTGTCTACCAGGGGCCAAGTAGTGTATTAGGTACCTTGTGTATATTATCTCATTTAATCCTGATAAAGTCAGTAAGAGAGTCTCTCATTTTACAGAGGAAGAAACTGAGGTTCAGAGAGTGACATTTCTAGGTCTAAAGTCACACAGTGAGAAAGTATTGGAATTAGGACTTGGCTCTGCTTATGATTTTAAAACCCATGTTTTGAGGCAAGATTCTGCATCCCCTACCCTCGCCATGTGACCAGCTGCCTAGGTACCCTTCCACTTGGTACAGAAAGTTTGTCCCTGCAAAGGCTTTAGTTAGTGGCCTTCAGAACTGAGGTGAGGGCCTAGAAAGGGGAACTGCAGAGGAGGCAAGAGCTCTGAGAGTTTGTGGGAGAAATCAGATTCTTCCCGGGAATTGTCAGCAGGGTCCCTTCCATCTTTCCTTCCTCTTCCCCTCCTTCTGAAGGCAGTCTGCCAGGGGAAGGGAAACAATGTCCCTGGAGGGCAGCCTTTTGGCAGATGCAGGGCCAGAGGCAGCGCCACAGAGGCCCACATCCCCGGTTGCCTCCCACTCACAACGACAAGAAATCTGTACAAGAACTCCAGCATTTCTCCAAACCACGAGGCTGTGTTGTCTGTTGGCTGCCCTGACCTCCTCTTCTCATCTCCTTCCTGGTATCCTTGGAGATAGTTCCCAAGTTTTCTTAAATATTTTTTTAGTTGTAGGTGGACAGAATATTTATTTAGTTTTTTACGTGGTGCTGAGAATTGAACCCAGGGCCTCAAGTATGCAAGGCAAGTGCTCTACCACTGAGCCACCACCCCAGCCCGCATCCCAAGGTTTTAGTAGACAAATCTCCTTCCTGTCCCTGCCTGGCAAGGTAAATGTTCAGACTCCCAAAGCCATTCATCATCCTTCCTTGGCACTAGTGGGGGCCTTATCTTGTTCTGAGCCATCTCAAAGGCAAGACATTCCGTAGCCCTCCTGACATCACCTTCCAGGTTGGCCTGCCCCACCATCATGACGCTCTTCATAACCCCCAACTTGAGTCTCTGAGGCCAATTCTTCTCCGTTTCACTTTAGTGTAAATGGGGGACACCACTTCCTAAATTCAGTTACCCCCGATAACAAATGAGATCAGGGGAACCCAGCTTCTCTTTTGAAAACCAACAGCTGCCCAGTATCTTTATTTATTGGCCCCGTTTTCTAATTCCACAGAGATTGTGAAACATGGAAAGTAAAGTCAAAGTAAGATGGAGGGTATCACAAGAATCACTGGAGGAAGAGGAAGAGGGATGATGAGAGGTGTAGGAAGTGGACTTCTTAGATCCTTGGTTATCGGAGCATCACCATCATTGCCCTCTGTAATTGCTCTGCTTGTCATCACCACTGCCACTACCATCTCTCTCCTCAACGCCATTTGTATTGCTATCACAACCATTCTCACCTTCAGTTCCACTATCCTGACTCTGTCTCATTCACTGTTCTCAATGGCCCAGACATCGGCGTCAGTCAGCACCATCAGCACTGCTACGACAACAAGCACTACAGCTGCCATCACACCACCTTCATGGACACCATCACCACATCTGCACTCTTATCCCCATGTCTGTCATCACCACAGTTGTTACTATCTAAATCATCATTTTCACCCTCCTCTTTTCCCTTGCTGCCATTTCTACCTCTAACATCACCGTCATCACCTCCAGCACCATCATCCCTTCTACCTTCATCACCTCCACCACCATCATCCCCTTTACCTTCATCACCTCCACCAACATCATCTCCACCAAATCACCTCCACCATCACCTCCACCATCATCACTACCTCTGTCAACATTACCAAGTCTATTAACACCATTACCAATCAGCACACTCACCACCACTCTCATCATCTCCATCACTGACTCTATTGTTATCCTCACCATGACCTTCATCACCACCGCCACCATCAATGCCATTGTTACTGACACTTTCATCACCACCATTGACACTTTCAGCGTGTTTATTGGTGGTAATCACCGTCATTTCTGAGAATGACAAAAATCATTACTATTTTTTATCATTAATGAGATAGATCAGTTTGGCCCCTGCATTCAAAGGCCTAGAGAAAATTGATAGGTTCAAAGACAGAAAATAAAGACAGTGAGGGTCAAGACCCAGACTGGGGGTGGTATGGAGGCCTCTGATGTCCACATCAACTATGGCCAAAGAAGGCATCCCTTGCCGGAGTGCAGGTCTATCCTGGAGAAGTGGGACAGGACTGCAAACAGTGAGGGCAGTGTCCTCCCATCCAGATGACCCTCAGCAGAGCCTCAGAAGTGACGAGGGCCCATAGTCAGGCTGGATGATGGTGCCCTGAGACATGGAAGCCCCAGGAGAGGGCCTGACAGTGGGACAGTGTCCTGGAGGAGAACTGGGGCTAGAGCTAGGGTGTCTGGCTCTCAGATTCTGTTCTGGATTAAGGATCATGTCTCCCACATATTCTGGCACCCCTCAGTCACCCTGCAGTTCTGGTTCCCTTCCATGTTCTCAGCTGCAGCCCAGGCATTGGAGGTGGCCCTTAAGATTGGCCCCGTGGCCTTGGGGGGCTCTAAGGGAAGCCTATAGGGATAGGGGACAGCAGCAGGTGCAGGGGGAGGGGGAGGGGGCCTTCCTATTCCCTTCCATCTCCTCCCCACCCCCTGCTCCCTGCTGCTCCTTATTGCTCTTCAGCCTTTTGCAGCCCTGCAAACTCTCTACCTTCACCAGCCTGTGCTGCAGCCTGCCTGCCAGCCCTCTCTGGCTCTCCTTCCCTCTCCGGGATAAGCCAAGGTTTGATGTGCTCGGGGGAGAGCCACGGAGGTCCTCGGGGGAAACTCAGGCTGCCCTGCCAGAGGCTGCTTCTTGAGTCTCCTGCTCAACAGTCCTCAGCCCCCTTCACCCCATTCCTTCTGCTGCTCAGGGGGAAGATGATCAGTGAGTCACCAGATGCTGCTGGATGCAGTGACACACACTTGGAATCCCACCACCTCAGAAAGGCTGAAGCAGGAAGATGGCAAGTTTGGGGACAGCTTCAGCAACTCAGTGAGACCCTGTCTTAAAACTAAAAGGTACTGGGTGCTTAGCTCAGTGGTGAAGTGTCTCTGGGATTAAGTCACAGTATTAAAAAGAAAAGGTCATCAGACACTTCTTGCCAAGCCTCAGCAGCTCCCAGATCACCCTGTACCTGGAGCAACCTGTGCCCCTGCCTTTTGAGTTTCCCTTCCCAAGGGGCGTCAACCTAGTCATTTAATAAATGTCTACTGTGTGCTGATCTGACTAGTTCTGCTGAACCTTAGGCATGATGGTCACCAAAGAGAGGCAGGAAATTCCACATCCTGAGTGTCTAGCATATGCCAGACTCTATGTCAAAGGAAGTCTGTGGTCATGGGGACGTGTGCAAGACTGCACATATATGCATGCGTGCACACACACACACACACACACACACACAGCACAGTCTAGGTAGAATTTGTCATGTGCTATCACTGCTGGGTCCATGAGACTTAGGGACACTGGGACAGGTATCTGAGAGTGCATTATTTGATATAGGTGGCTAGGGGAGGTGGAAACTTTGGAGGTTATTGATCCTACTAGTTCAAAAGAACCTAGACTGCCCAAGTGGGAGGAAGGCCCCAGAAACCCAGCGCTGCTGTCTGCTCATGATTTCTGGTTTGGAGCAGAGAGGGTCCAGCCTGGGGGTGGTATATCCTGCCAGCCTCCACAGGCTCCAGGGCCCAAACTACCTCTCTGGGTCCAGGGACCCAGGGTGAGCATCTCTGAGCTTTCTCATGCTACTCCATCACTGCGGGCCTGACTGAGCTCCACTTAACTCCCTGGTATGGGAAATGGACAGGAAATTAAAGATAACTAGGTAGTTTGAGAGGATTAAGGATAAGGGAGAACAACATAATCATGTCATAGTTGCTATGGGACAGGAGAACACACCAAAGGAAATGGAAATGGCTTCAGACCAGTCCATTACAAGGACAAGGGCAAGGCCAATAAGCAGACCACAGAGTCCTGAGGGGGGAACGGAAACATCAATCACCAGGGAGTTGTCCAATGCAGTCCAGCCAAGCAAGGCCCTGGGCCCAAGGAGAGGAAAGCAGACCAGGCTGTTGAAAGGCCTAAATGGGGCAACAAAGCTGTTCTGTGCCTGCTGGCTGGGGAGAGCCTTTGGCCCAGAGATGGAGGAGCTGTTCCTGGGCTTGGAGTGGGCCGTCCTTGCCTAGGGAGCTAAGCCAGTTCCTCCTAAGTACTAATTTGGGAATAACTCAAAGCCCAAGGACTCCAAGCATGGGAGAATCCCTTGTCAGTTGTTGAGAGCCACGCCCAGTTAGAATGACTCCTGGCATTTGCCAGAGGGAATGTTTGAAAGGTGACTCCAGCAAACAATTGAGATGATGATTTGAGTTAAGCTGTATATAATTTCTGTGATTCTGGATTGATTGTATTGTATATTTGACCTTTACTGTGGGCAATAGGGTGGCTCTTGCTGCCTCAGGCGCAAACAGGTGGCTTTTTGCTTCTCTGTCATCTGAGGGCCCATTCCCCAGTTTCTTCCACTTGATACAGTGGGATTTCTTGAGGCCTTGGCCCACGGAGTTCCTATGAGTCCCCGTCCCCTCCCCCCCCTTCAGGGAGATTGGACAGAGCCAAGTGGAGGGAGTGTGTTCCTGTGTGGTGTGTGCAGTGCCAGTGAGAGTTGGGGAATACAGAGTTGCTGTTTGAATCTATAAGGCTTTGTGGCAGCTCAGTTACTATGCCCAGCTAGACTGCAGCAGTCACCAGCCATGGATGATGGGTAAGCTTACAGGATTGCAAGTTGGAGAACAGCCTCAGCCACTTTTTTTGAGGCCCTGTCTCAAAATAAAAAATAAAGAGTGCTGGGGATGTGGCTCAGTGGAAGAGCACCCCTGGGCTCAATCCCCAGTGCTGAAAGAAAGAAAGAGCAAGAAACAGAAAAGAAAAAAGAGGGAGGGAAGGAGGGGAAGAAGGAAGGAAGGAAGGAAGGGCAGAGGGAGGGAGGGAGGGAGGGATATAACAGAACTCCCAGTCCAGAGCACAAGGAGAATTGTCAGCTTTTGGTGATGTGAGTGGAAAATCAGTTTGGAACGCAGAGAGAGTCATATACCCAATGAATATTTATTGAACACTTACTTTGTGCGAGGCATGGATCTCATTTTTGAGGACACAACCCTGATCAAGACAAACCAATTCCCTAAAATTCAAGAGGGTAACTAAATCAACTCTAGGGTCCCTTCTATGTTATGGTGCCATTCTAACTCTGCCATGATCCTGAGCCAAGTATCTGCTCCTTACCTCGGTCTCCTCTCATTGAAAACCCTTCCCAAGGGAAATCAAAAGGGAAACTGTCTACCCAATGCTTGCCTTTCACCCAGCCCTGGTGTCCTTGTGGCTTCCTGCCCAGCCAAGAACAAAGGCTGGAAGGACTGTTTGTCTGGGACAGCCTGTGCCTCCCTATAGGGTGTGGGGGCTGAGGACCCTAGCCTGTCCTAGGCCTGACCCGAGTGAGCCGTCTCTGGAAACAATAGTCAGAGGCATCTCCCCCAAGATCTCCACCAAGGATGGGAAGTGGAGCATAGGGTGGGCTAGCCTGGGCATGGTTTGGAAGGCACATTTACTGGTAGAGTTGGCAGACAAGCTCCTGGGATACTGGAGTGAACCCAGGAGAGACAGCATCTTTCTTCCTCTTCTCTAAAACAAAGCAACTATTTCTGTTCCCATCTTACCTTGCAGGAGGCCTTAGAGCTGCAGAGCTGAGCCCTTCTTCTCCAGCCAGCCCAGGCCAGGGCACAGCCCTCCTGCCACACAGGAGTCCCTGTCCTGGGCCAGGAGGACGACACCCCTGCCCCCTAGCACAGGCCGCTTTTTATGCACACAAGGGGCAGGCAAAACCCAGGCTGTGGGACACATCAGACACTTGTGCCATCAGGGGCAGCAGAAGACTTCTCCAATTGTTGGCCCAGGAATCGAGGGGCCCCGTGGGTGCACATGCCACCGAGAGGCAAGGGGGCACTCGGGAGGCGGAGTGTTGCCAGCTGCTCAGATGGGTGGCCTGCTAATGCACTCTGTGGCCAGCCACATAGGTGGCCTGCTCTTCTTTCCTACTGGGCCTGAGTGGGGGCCGTGGGCACAGCTCTGCAGGGAGCACAGGGGAGGTGTGAAGACCAAGGCCTCCCAGCAACTGAGAGAAAAGAGCAAACCATCAGCAACCAAGGAACTCACTCCAGCACCTGCCCACCCAGCCCTGTTCTCCATCACACACGCACCAGCCCTCCACGTGACCACATTTGTTCTTCAACCCCCTCCCCACGCCACATCTGGGAAGGGCCTTTCTGGGCCTTTGGGCCTCACCTTTGTGTGAACCTCTGATTTGATCATGTCAGCCACAAGGAGGGAGAGCAGTTGGGAGGGGAAGTGGAGGAGAAAGATTGTCCTTTCTCTGCCCCTCCTTGTACACCTCTCTGGGGCTCCAAAGAGTCCAGCTACTTGCAGAAAATCCTCTAGCCACACAGGAACCCAGCGTTCTGAGTCCTGACCCTCCATGGGCCAAGGCCTCAAGAAATCCCACTGTATCAAGTGGAAGAAACTGGGGAATGGGCCCTCAGATGACAGAGAAGCAAAAAGCCACCTGTTTCTTCTCCATCCAAGCTATGTAGATAATATAACACCCTCCTATGACAGCCCCTGACTGTTCACAAAGACTCCCCATGTGCTTCTTCATCTCATCTTCCCAACAACCCTGGGAGGAAGGGATTATTCTTGTCCCCATTGTACAGATGAGCAAACAGGTTTCCACAAGCAAAGTGACTTCCTTGCTCCAAGTTGTCCAGCAAGGGAGAGGTGGCACCAGGACTTGATGTTAGCCCATGGATCTCAAATGTCTCCTTCATCTGCAGCTGAGAACTCAGAGTCTGAACATGAGAAGACTTGGCCTGCTGCAAAATGAGCTTGACCTTGCAACATAGTACGTACTTATGGACTCCTTGGTTTGTGAGGCATGGTCATGTTGTGCTGATGTTAGCCTGCCAGGCCTCCGAGCAGTCCCTAGTCTTGACAGTTTGTCCGCAGTACCTCTAGCTCTGACCCTGCTCCTTGTCCCCCTCACTGGATGCCACCTGGCTGGCATCAGGAGTCGGGGCCTGGGCCTGCCTCCGTGGCCCTCCGGCTCATGAGTCTGTACTGCCCTCAGTTCCTCTGTTACTCAGCATATGGCATGACTCTGGGGCTGAGGGCGGGGGATCTGGGGAGGGAAGCCTGAGTCACCCCCAAGCCAGGAAGCACAGTGCTTGGCATGGTTCCTGGCCCGGCTGAGGAGAGAGAAGGCACATTGAGTTACCGAGGCTGGCCTAGGGCAGGGAAGAGACAGGAGGGAAAGGGGTGTCATGAGCCCGTGGAGATGGGGGAACACAACGCCAACCAGGTTCCATGGGCTGCAGCCAGGGGAAGGCTCCAGGGAGAACTGGGAGCACCTGGAGGGGTGGGGACTACAGAGAGAGGCCAGCAGGACCTCTACTCTTCCAGCCTTCCTTCCCAAGCCAACTCTCCAGCCAGGCCCTCTCTCCCCTCAAAGATGTGTGACAGCTGGGGCAGTTCCAGAGGAGGGATCCCCCTGAACCCCACAGGGTGAGGGCGCCACCTCCCACTGCCTCCCTCCATCTCTTCCTGTCATGTCCTTGGCCACCAGTGTTTCAAAATACACTGGTTCTTGGCTGGATGTTGACTTAGGAATCAAAAACATCAAGTTTCAAATTCATTCCCACAGTTTTAGCTCCTACCTCTCGGCAGACGATTCCAGTCCAAACTGCTCCTTTTGAGCTCCTGGCCCACAGAGTGGACAGCCTGCTGCACGTGTCCTCCAGGGTGACCCTCAGACACCTCCAGCTCAACTGGTTCTAAAGCAAAGCTCTTCTTCCCCCTCCCCCACAGCCCCACTCCTAAAACACAATTCATCCTTGAACCCTAGGAATAATGTCACCACCCATCAGCTGGACATCATATTTGATATTCCTCACCTAACTTTGTTCCTTCAACATATATGAACAGGTGGTACCAGTTACTGCCTGAGGAGATGGGGGACAGCAGTGAGCAAGTCACAATCCCTGCACCCACTTCAGTTTCTAGTCTCATTCAATAAGTAACCAGAAAATCACTGATCAGTTGACAAGAAGTTGAGATGGGTGTAATACCAGGGGCTGAGGGAACACAGAAGAGGAGTATCAGGCCAGGCATAATGGTTTATTATGTAATCTCAGTGACTCAGGAGGCTGAGGCAGGAGGATTGCAAGTTTGAGACCAGCCTCAGAAACTTAGTGAGACTCTTGTCTCAAAATACAAAATACAAAGGACTGGGGATGTAGCTTAGTGGTAGAGTATCCCTGAGTTGAATTCCCATTACCAAAAAAGGAAAGAGGAAAGGAAGGAAGGAAGGAAGGAAGGAAGGAAGGAAGGAAGGAAGGAAAGAAGGAAGGAAGGAAAGAAGAAAGGAAGGAAGGAAGGAAGGAAGGAAGGAAGGAAGGAAGGAAGGAAGGAAGGAAGAAAGGAAAGGAAGGATGGAAGCGATTAATCAAATCCTGTATGTGGATCATTGAAGTCCTCTCAAGAGGTAAGAGTATGTACAAAGGCCAGAAGTAAAAGAGAACGTTCAGCAATTGAGAAACTTGATCACATGACGCTGTGGAAATAGAGAGGCAAAGCTATAAATTGGGGGATAGGGTCTTACCTGGTAGGAGATGAGCCTGTAGAAATCGCTAGGCACCTTAGCACCTAGGCCTTACTGGCTATTGGAGGGAATTTAGCCTGTATCCTAAGAATGCTGGGAGCCATTAGAACGTGTTAAGTGAGCAAGTGAAACTGTGTCATAAATATCCAAAAGATTGTCCACTCTTCCTCACCTTGACATTCAAACTGCTTCATTAATCCAGGTGCAGTGGCTCCGGAGGCTGAGGCAGGAGGATCTAAAGTTCAAGGGCAACTTCATCAACTTAGTGAGACTGTGTCTCAAAATTTTAAAATAAAAAATAAATAAGGGTTGGGGATGTGGTTCAGTGGTTAAGCACCCCTGGGTACAATCTCTGCTACAAAAAAAAAAAAAAAAATTCTAGTTCTTTCATGGCTGTCTCACCAACCTTATGAACTGAGACTTTTGTGCCAGTCTGCAAATTGTACTTCATCTTCAGGTCTTCAACCCTTCATGCCCCAAGACAGCCTCCAACCAAGAAAACCATGAAGGCAAAAAAATATTTATATATATATAATATGGGACCAGGAATTGAACCATTGAACCACATCCCTGACCCTTTTTATTTTTTATATTTAGAGACCAGGTCTCACTAAGTTGCTGAGGCTGGGTTAAACTTGCAATCCACCTACATCAGCCTCCCAGGTCACTGAGATTACAGATGGTCACCACCACACCCAGACATATATCTCCAATTTGTCATCTCACTTACCTACTGTCCTTCAAGTTTAGATAGTTCCCAACTTATGATGATTCAACTAATGCTTTTTTTTTGGCTTTATGATGGTGCAAACCTGGTACATATTTGGTAGAAACTGCACTTCAAATTGTGATCTTTTTCTGGGATGGTGGTATGCAATACAATACCTTTCATGATGCTGGGCAGGGCCAGTGAGCCGAAGCCTCTGCTCAGTCACATGATCATGAGAGGAAACAACTGATCCTCCACAGTGTGCTGTGTTGCTAAGCTACAATGTTATGGAGGCCCAGTGAGTGCATATTTGACTTAGGATTCTTTTCCACTTACAGTGCGTTTATTGGGACCTGGCCATTGTAAGTCCAGGAGCATCTATACATCCGTACCTCCCAGCGGCTTTCAGGATAAAGATGTGAATCTGCCTGTCACCTTCTGTTTCTGCTCCTGCCCTATCCCTCTGGCAACAGCTTGCCCATTTAGGCCCCAGGTATCTTCCTGAATCCCAGATCAGGCCTGGCCTATGCATTTCCTTGCAGGCTCTGAGCAGACCCTGGATGAACTGTGGTTTCTCTAGTCTCCAATCCCAGCAGCCCTTGGCTTTGTGAAATCTTCCTGGGCCAAGAGTCCTATCAAAGTGTGACCCTACTTCTCAGGCCTTCCTTGCTCTCCACACTTGGTAACCCAGCAGCATCAGATGGAATATTTTAGTTGGTCATCTGGGTTTGCCTAGCCAAGGTAAGAAAGGAGGCTGGTGGAGGGGTGTTCCTGGAAGAGAATGCCTGCACTCCATGATAGATACCCAGTTCCATCTTGGCAGGAGGAAGGGGAACCAGTTCAGCTGGATCTTCTCCTGGGAAGTTGCTGTTTTAGAGGGAAGAGTGACATTTGGCCCATGGTGAAGAAACCCACCTTCCATCATGGCCCCCTGTGCCTTCTTTCCTTGGCCAGGGAGGCTGTGTGGACTTAGGGATGATCAGATTCAAGGGACACAGAGAGCTTCCCACACATCCCCCAAACAAGGGACAGCTTGGGGCTCCCTCCGCTTCTCCTTAATGTCCACATGCAGAGCCCCTTTCCCTGTATCAACCTGGGGCCTCTGGGCTGCTTTCAGGAAGTGGGGTGCTTCTGTACAGCCTAGCTTGGGGGAGGGGGGAAGAGATGGCTTGATATGGATCTTTGTGGTTGGAGGTGGTTGGAATCCCCACTGTGCCCTCAGCCCCCTCGCCTCTTCTGCATCAGCACCCCTCCTCCTTCAAAGATGGGCAGCAGGAAGGAAGGGAGGGAAGAGGGGGGGCACAGGTGGCCTCTCAGGGCTGGGAGGTACCCCATACGCTCAGTGGCCAGACTTGCCAAAATGATCAGCAAGCCCCAGAGTTTGATAGGGGGACAGACATTTAAGGCAAAAACTATCCTAGGCGACTTGAACATATCTTCAGGGTCTATCTTTATAAAGTTTCCCCAAAGAGGAGATTCTCAATCCTGGTTTCACATTGGAATCACCTGGAGAGCTTATAAAAATGTCATTGCCTGGGCCCTAGACCCAGAATCTCTGTTTTAATTTATCTTGGCTGGAGCCCAAATGTGGGTGTGCTTCAAAATCTCATTAACAACTCAGGAGGCCTAGGCAGGAGGATCACAAGTTTGAGGCCAGCCTCAGCAATTTAGAGAGGCCCCATCCCAAAATAAAAATAAATAAATTAATAAATAATAAAAAGAACTGGAAATGTATTAGCTCAGATCTATAGAAACCCTGGGTTCCATCCCTAGTACCCCCGACCCCTGAAATACTTTCCTTAAGGCCTTGATCATAGATGGACTTCCAAAAGGAGAGAAAGAAGAAAGGAAGGGGTAGGAAAAGGAAAGGAGAGCTGAGGAGGTGAGAGAAGGGGAGGTGGGGGAGGGAGGGGTCCTAGAGACCTGAGGACCTTCAACAGGTAAGAGACTAAGACAGTGGTCAGAGGGTTGGGAAGAAGAGCAAGTGTGCACTTGAGCCCCATCTTTTCCCTGGCTCTCGTGGGTTTCTTCTCTGAGCACAGAGATGGTTTGACTCAGTGATCTTCATGGAGTCTAGTGACACAAGAGAGAAGCAAAGCTCCCTGGGAGCCCAGAAAGTCCCCCAGATTCCAGCAATCAGAAGAGGCATTGCAGTTCTGAAGAATAAGGAGGATTTGCACAGGCCCAGGAGGAGAGAAGG
The DNA here is from genome assembly GCF_045843805.1 of Urocitellus parryii. Classification (NCBI taxonomy): domain Eukaryota; kingdom Metazoa; phylum Chordata; class Mammalia; order Rodentia; family Sciuridae; genus Urocitellus; species Urocitellus parryii. Next base: position 98,978,870 of record NC_135537.1, on the reverse strand, counting down.
GGTGGAAGTGGGGGGTCAGGGCAGCACTGGGTGAATGAATATTCCAGGCCAAAAATTGGATTGAGGAAAAAACACAGAAGCAGGAAAACACTGGGAATGTTTTGGAAATCCTGAGGAGTCAGTGTGTCACAGCCAGGGACAATGGATGTGGTCTGGTGGATTCGAATCCTGTGTCTGTCCCACAGCTGTGTGACCTGAGAGAAGTCACTGAACACAGCCTCATTTTCCTCATTGGTTCCAACACTCATTTTCCCCTCTGGGGAAGGGATGGAAGAAGAAAGAGCCTCTTTTGGCTGGGTTTCTAGAAAGATCCTACATGTGGGGAATGACAGTGATCACCAAGTGTGAGCCAAATGACCAAGGAGTCACTCACAGAGACTCTGGTCCCTTCCTTCATTCTATGTCAACTAGGCTTCCCATTCAAGGGGACCGAGCCAAGAGAATCAGAACTCTGGACCAGAATGCAGACAAGCGTGGTAGAGGTCCCCAAAAGGCAATGGCCAGCCACTCTCTGCCTCTCTCAGAGAGCTGCAGAGTGAGGGAAAGGCAGGAAGGGGCCTTGGATTTCCTGGTGTGTGCCACAGCCACACCTGTGCCCAGCCACCCCATTTCACAGATGAGAAAAGGGCCAAGTGGCCAGGAAGCAGCAGAACCAGGCCAGAACCAGGACCATCTGACTCCTAAACACACACTTGCACCTGCCACTCCAGCAACTGTGTCACTTGGCTCTGGAATGCCCCATTTGTGACTGTGTGTCTGGACAGCCTCTGTTGGCTCCCTCTGCTCAAGATGGCCGATGGGTTCCCTTTCTGGCCCTCCCTCTTCTTCCCTTCATCTGCCCTGTTCTTCTCTGGCACGCACTCTCTACAGCCATCCCTGAAGCCTGTGTCTGTCCTCTCCATTGGGACCCAGACAGGTGACATTGGAATAATTGAAGTATCCTTCTTATGACCTTGAGTTCTGGCAAGGCTGAATTCCCTTGTGGTGACTGGGGCTGACGACAGTTGAGTGGCCCAAGGACACACACACACAGACACACATCGATTAGCCATGTCAGAGCAGGCATGGACAGGATCCCCCCAGTCGCCTGCCAGGGCAGCTTCCCGCCCCCACAATGCAGACAGCTGGGAATACCCCTGTCAAGTGACAGGGCTCCACCTCCATCCTACTTCCTCTTCCCAGCCAGGAACACACCTGCCAACTGGTGGACACAGTAATTTCCTACAGCTTCAGACACATCTCCACATCACCCCTGCCACAAAATGGGACACAGCCACCTCTTCAAGACATAAACAATATGGGCAAGTCGCACCTAGAATTGCAAGGGACACTCTGGGTCCCCAGGCTGCATCTGTAGATACCAGCCTCTTCAGGACTTGGGAACTGATGGACACCAGTGTTACCAGGCCCCTATTCTGGGTCCTCACTGTGTGACAAATATAGCAGGAATGCAGGTATTGGAGCTGCCTGAATGTATTTGGGTAGTCTGGGGCCTTCCATGGCCCAGTACACATGTGCAGTCCAGGCTGCTTCTGGGTGAAAGCATATGCACACCTACACGTGTGCTCACACATGCACCCACAGGCCTCCAGCTCTCATAGGTCTCTTTTGGTTGTTATTGTTGTTATTGTTCCAGGGATTGAACCAGGAGTTGCTTACCTTCCAAATACAGGTCTGAACACATCCCTAAACCAGGCACTGGGATAACAGACAGAAATCAGAAAACCATTCTCCGTGGAGCTATTAAGCTAGAAGAGACCCCCAAATAGACCCCCCAAAAGGTGACAAGCTGGGGCTGGGGTTGTGGCTCAGCGGTAGAGCACTCACCTAGCACGTGCGAGGTGCTGAGTCTGATCCTCAGCACCACATAAAGATAAATAAATAAAAATAAAGGTATTGTGTCCAACTACAACTAGAAACTAAATATTAAAAAGGTGACAAGCTGTAAGACCTATTGTGTCTGGAAGGAGCAAGGTGATGTTCTGGCCCACTGAGTCCTTGCCAAGACCATACCCGGGAGACTTTGTCCAGTGACAGGCCTCAACCAGTGAAGGACCACGGAGCAGGCTCTGTGAGAACAATCTGAGCAGAAGGGACCATTTGGCTTGGAATAGAGTCAACTTGGGATTGACCATCTGAAGGGCTGTCACAGGGCACAGGCCGTGTGTAGCCACAGGAGACAGAGCTAGTTTGAACCTGTTGGTGGAAGCCACAGGAAGACCACTTGGAATGACTGATCCCAGAATGCCAGTGGAAGGAAGGAGCCTCCTATCAGTAGAGGTGTGCCAGCAGAGCTCAACTGACCCCTGGGTGGAGGCTGCAGCTAGATGACCTCGAAAGGTACTTTCAACCCCGAGATTCCATGACTCTGGCATTTGAATTCAACTTATTCATGCTACAGATGAGGAAACTGAGGCCCAGAGAGAGGCAAGGAAAGTTTGACGTCAATCAAAGCATTATTGGTCCTCTGAGAACTAGACTCAGGGGTCCTCATGCTCCATCTTGGATCCTCCCACTCCTTGGATGTTTGGGCCACAACCAACCTCCTGGCCAGGAGATCCAGAAGCTCCTCTCTTCATTCGGCATCCTGGGTGGTCTGACACCCTTCAGTCTTTCCCAGCCCCTGCCTGGACTCAGCTGATGGATGAGCTCCTTGTTGGACCGCCTCTGTCTCTGGCTCTGGCTCTACAGATGGTCGCTCTCAGGCTGAAAGGAGATCCACATTTGACCCAGAGCCAGATGCGGAGCAGAGAGAAGTGGGAAAATGGGAGATCCAGGGACTTGAGGGAGGCTGCAGAGCCTGGGGGATAGGGCTGGCATCCATAGACCTGGTGAACCCCTCAAAAACTTGGCACATTGTAGGTGTTCCATTGATCACATGGAGACAAGGAGGAAAAACTCTTTCTCTGGAGCAGGGACGTTGGGAATGCCAGTGGATGAAGCTAAGGGTCCCGCAGACTCTTAGCAGAAATCCTGAGGCCTGGGACGTGGGTCATTGGAAATGTCCTCATCCTGGACCCCTCCACGACCCCAGCCTTTCTCCCCTGAGAAGAACTCCCCAGTCCAGCCTTTCCCCTCTGCCCTTGCTTGTGAAGCCCGTATGACTTCTGTCCTACCCATCAGGGCAAGGCGACTTGCTAAAGTGCCAAGAGATTTCTGCAGAAGAGGGGCTTCTTGTCCCTAAGAATGCCACAAGACAGAAGACTCCACCCACAAACCAAGCCCTTCACGAGTCAGGAAAATTATCATAGGGGCTTAGGGTAGGGAGAACAGAAAGGTCTGACCCCAGGTGACCTGGGGTCAAAACTGGAGTGTTGACCTCCAGTCTCCCAGTGGACAAGTATTTTCTCACCTGCCCTTTGCATGTTCTGGTGATAAACTACACTCCACTGTTTTATGGGCCCTTTGCAATTACAAATGAGGCAATCATTATTGCCCTCACCTTAAGAAAAATACTAAAGGCAAGAGAGGCACAGCATTTTTCCAACTCTCTTTCCTTAAAAATCAAGAATATGGCGAGTTAATTGGGGGCAGAGGAGTTGGTAATAGAAATGGTGACTTGGGAAAGCAGACCTGATGATGGAGTTCCAGGCCCATTTAAAGGCCATGAGGGACATTTGTGAAGCAGTGAGTTCAAAACATCACTATGGATAGGCTGCCTAAGACCCACTTGAACAATTAGTGTGTGTGTGTGTGTGTGTGTGTGTGTGTGTGTGTGTGTGTGTGTTTGGGCTCTATGATAGGTAGGCCCAGGAAGGACTAATATATTTGTTGTTTCATTGGGAGTTCTGGGGATGGACCCCTGAGCCTCATGCATACCAGGCAAGTGCTCTGAACCACACCCTAGCCCAGGGATCATCACTTTTCATAAGCATGTCAGGAGAATCTGACATGTGGCCAGATTTAGAAATAACTGCTTAGAGTAGCCAGAGTCTTCCAGTCCAAAGGCAGGGCCAGTCCTGGGAAGAAATACCTCTGGAGGATACCTATTTCCACAAATTTCAACTCTACTTCTGGTGATAACATGGGAACAGGGGCTGTGTGTATATTGACTAGCTAACCATTCATCACCACTTCCTCTTCCCTTTCAGACCCCAATCTGTACATCCACTTCTGAGCAGCCAGAATGTGGGAGGCTGCACTATGTGGGCTTGATCTAGGTTAGTCTCAGCCAGTGGTTCATTCCCCTGGCTGCATATTTGACTCACTTGCAAAGGTTTTTAAAATAGTAGTAATTGGGCCTTACTTCCAGAGATTAAATTGGTCCAGGAGAGCAGTCTGAGCACTGGTATTGTTTTTAAAAGCACACCAGGAAGTCCTAATGGGTAGCCAGGATTGAGAGTACTGATCTCAATCAGCCACAATAATTGTAACTTCTTTGCCATGTGGTTGGCTTCAGTTTGGCATGTGACGATTCTGTACAGTGAGAGGCATTAACAGAAAGCTGCTGGAATGTACTGGCAAGGTCACTTTGTTCTGAAAAAGTGATGACCCAAAGCAAAGCCATGACTTCTTCCTCTCTTGGGGTCTTATTGAATGAGAGTGCCATCCTGCAATCATATTAGCCACCTTATGACTATGAGGAGACAGGCTTGAGCACAGAAGTCAAGAACAGAAGGATGGAGGGAACTGGCCTCCTGGATTCTGAATAAACACACTATTGAAACACCCTCATGGAGGATTTCTTCTGTGGGATAGTTAATGAGCTTATTATGTAAGCCTTTTATTTTATTTCATTTGCTTGAGGCCAAATGCTCTTCCCATTTGATGGGAGAGGAAAACAAAGCTCAGGGAGGTTAAGTTACAAAAAAAGATCATAGAACTAGTTAGTAGCTTGAGTTGAGATGAAGTTTATTCCCTTTTCCACAAACCAAGCACACACACACACACACACACACACACACACACAATCCCTCAAACCCTAGGTGGTATAGCATAGTAGAAAAAAAACATTGAATTTGAGGAGAGGTCTGAGTTGGAGAGGTGGGGATATGCAGATAAAGGCCACATAGCGGTGATTATCAGGTCAAGCATCCTGTGGGTGTCCCCTGCCTCTTAGCAGGGGAGTGGCAGCTGGTACCTGCTCTGACTCCATCAGCCATTAATTAAAACTTGACAAAAAGATTAATACACAGGGGACAATTTTAATCAGAGACTCCTGGAATGTTAGTGCTGGCACGGCCTAAAGAGACCATGTCTTCCGGCCTCCTTATTGTATAGGTGGGGAAACTGAGGCAGACACAGGGAGCAACTGGCCTATGTTTCTTCAATGAGTCTGGGGCTCAGGGGTCAAGGTGTCCCATGTGATTTCCTGGGCAAAACTCTTCCTTTGCCCTAGTATCACATACATATGGGATAGCTTGAATTAACTTATTATACCATTCAACTTGTCACTGATTCCCAGGGCCTCAGCAAAGGTCTACACCTCGAGATCCCTTCTGTACACACTCTGCTGGGTTCCAGGAAGCTGATGGGGATCAGGGTAAATTGAGGAGCCCAGGGAAGCTGAGTTTGGTCACCTCCCAGGGCTCAGGTCAGTTAGGGTGCTGAGCTGGGGGGATAGTCAGCCTGAGGACATGGCCTTGGCCTTTTTCATGAGAGGGGGGTGGAAATGTCACTCATCCATTATCCCAGCCCCTCAATTTGCCAAGTGCTGTCTGAAATCTTAACTGAGATCCACACTCCCCACCAAAGGGAGGGGTTCATTTCTTTTCAAATCATTTCTATTTTTCTTTCAATGAGACACATTCTTTGTAAGAACATCCACAGAACGCCTCAGGGCATAAGGCCAAAATCCACTTCTCTGCATCCCCTCTACCAATACCCAGCCATAGGCACTGGGAAGAGTTTCTTGTCTAACCTTCTAGACTTCTCTTTCCCCACACCTTTAGGTCTGTTGCATGTCCCCTATTGTCACATGGGGACATTGTCACATCCCTGGTGCCTTGCAGGAGGGAGGAGGTCCACTTTGGGATCCTCCCTTCCCTCTGCCCTCCTAGGCGACTGTCCTCTGTCTCAGTCAGCTGTCCAGTCAAAGCCCCGAGATGGCCCACAAGGTGCCTAGTGCCAACTGGAAAAGCATGTCCCTCTAGGCACATAATTTAGCAGAGGGTCCCTCTTCTTGAGGGTGGATGCTCCTTTCCTCTGGGGCAGTGTGAGGATCACAGGGACCTTGCTTCGTGGCCACAATGTCTCCATCTCTGCCCTGTATGCCCACCAACATACAGGATGGCTCTTAAGGACCTTTAACTATGAGCACAAATGTGACTGGACGAGGCCCAGGGCCTGTGCGCAGCAGATTCCCTCGCTGTGTGAATCCTGCTTCTACCACTTGCTGGCTGTGTGGCCTCTGGCAATCCAGAGAACCTGGCTGCCTCTCAACTTCCTTATCTGGAAAATGGGAATGATGATAATAGCAGCATCTGCTTCACTGCATTACACAGAATAGGAAATCAGGTAATTTGGGTCAAGAGCTTGGAACAGTACCTATGAGATGAGGCCCTGGTGGCACATGAGCACTTGAAGATCAGTGTCCCAAAGGGCCCTCCACCCGAGACCTGAGCCCAGCTCCAGGCAAGTGGGGAACGGGAGCTGCAGGTGATAGAGACAGGGACAGAGGTCACTGTGAGACCGCTTACCTCAGACTCACTTCCAGGAGCTGAAAGGAAGATCTGACTGTGGCCAGTCACTTCCTGGAATGAGGCCTCTGAAGGGGACAGAGCTATAAGAACAGGTCCCAAGGGCCTTCAGCTCCTGCCCTAGGGCCTGGGAGAGAAGGAGGCCAGAAGACTTAGGGGATCCACAGAAGCTCCTGAGCCTCAGGTCTCTCATCCACAAAATGAAGGTCTGAATGATATCACAGAGTGACTGTGGAACTTAAGGGAATAACTCACAGAAACACCACCACAATGCCTGGAATATAGTAGGTGCTCAATAAACCCCTGGGGTAGGAAGAAAAAGGAAGACTGTGGACCCTCAGTCCAAAGTGAAGCATGAAATGCTCTGGGCCACCTGTAGCCTAGGGGGTAGGTGACAAGACAAAGCACTTCCCAGGTACTTTAGGAGTGCTGCTGGCTTTCTGTGTGAGCCTCGTGGGCAAGGTGGGGTGGAGGGAATATAACAGTATCCAGATGCACAGGAGACATAGGGAGAGGGCAGCTGTGCTTTTCACTCACTGCTCCTCAGTGTCCATATCTGGAAAGTGGGGATCATCTTGGCAGGTGCACAGGCCTATTGTAAAGCTGAACAAAGCTATTGAGTGGGAAAGTCCACCATAGTGAATGTGGACAGTTACTGGTTCCTCATCGTCCAGAGACGCCATTTGGAGTCATGATTCACAGTGCTGCCTTTGGAGTCTGGTAGAGGTAGGTACAATTGTGGTTTCTGCTTCCTCAACCAGCACACCTAGGCAAATCACTCAACACCCGTTAGTGACAGTTTCTTTGACTCCAGAATAGCAATAATAATCATACCCATTTTATAGGATTTGGGAGAAAATTCCCCAACGAGACCACGTCAGTGAAACTTCTAGCCCATGCAAATAGTTACTGTGTAGCTATTGGCTTTTTTCCATTCTGTGGATGGAACCAAGGGCCTTATACATGCTAGACAACACTGTACCACCACAGTCTCCCTGCCTTGCCCAGGCCAGTCTTGAACTTGGGATCCTTCTGCCTCAGTCTTCTGAGCACCTGGGAATACAGGTATGAACCACTGTGTCTGGCCTAACATATAGTATTTTTTAAGGTAACATTATTCTTTAAGGAGAGAGCCTGCATCCTAAAACTATAGGCAGGTAGAGTCACATGCCTATAATCCCAGACCAGTCTCATCCATTTATCAAGGCCCTACAGTGAGACCCTACCTCAAAATAAAAAAAAAAAATTAAAAGGAAGGGGATGTAGCTCAATGGTGGAGCATCCCTGGATTAAGCCCCCACTGCCAATAAATACATAAGTAAATAAATAGATAAATAATTCCTTCTCTTGATGCTGCGAATCAAGCCAGAGAATACATCCAACAAACACTCAAGAAATCTTCTGTAGCCAAAAAACAATCCTTAGCTCTCAGCAACGTTATGGTATTATGGACTATGAACTCTGGGAGAACTGTTCAGGATTGTTTATTCCAATCACCTCATTATACAGTTGGCCAAACTAAGACTCAGAGGGCAGAACAGATGATCCTCAAAGCTCATGAAGGCCATGGCTAGACCTAGGACCAAGGCCTCTTGACCAGAAACCAGTATCCCAAGTTCACAAAGGTCATCCCTTACTTGGAGTTGCTTCAAAGGGGAAAGGATTCGTCCCCAGGCAGGGGACACCTGCCATGGCCTCCCCAGAATCTCACAGCTTAGAGCCTACTCCCTGTGCTCTGCTGGCCTTGCCCCAGGCCATCCCTAGCTGGCCACCTAGGCTGGCTTCAGCCTGCCCCAACTCCAGGCTCCTCAGCAGCCCAGGGCGGGTGCTCTGTGATGGCTTCTTGTCCTCACAGGCTCTGTTTGTTGGATCTGTAGCCCCTTCCTCACCCCCCAGCACACCGGAGGCGCTGACCAACAGCGTGGGACTCCAGGGGTCAGCCCCCAGCCTGCTCTCAGAGGTTGGCCCAGCCCTCCCCAGACCTACCACCTGGAGCCCAGGGACCCAGCCAGACCCTGGAGACACCCCCCTCAGCACTCCCCCCAGTTTCCGCCTCCTACCCTCATCCGCCTCCCCAGCAGCTGGTCCTGCCCCCAGCTGGGGGAGAAGCCAAAACATCATCAGGTGGCATCACCAGTGAAGCCCTGGTGGGCCTCGGGCTGAAGGGGACCAGTACCCCCTTTCTCCTAGTGCACCCCCATTCCCAGCCGCAGCCAAGGGGAACGTGGGCAGTAGGTCCAGATGACAGTGCCTCATGTCAGGACTGGGAAACTGCTGAGATTGGGATGTGTGTGGGGGAGGAGGGAGGTTCCTAAGTCTGTCCCTGAAGGTCTTCAAGACTACGATAAAAAGTCCAAGGCAGACAGACAACAGACCTTGGCTTCACACCAGCCACTCTCCACATGACGTTAGAGCCAGGTCCTCACATGGTCTCTTCTGTCAAATGGGGCTTGCACACTGTGATCCGGGGCCCAGGACTGTGTGGAGTGGAAATGAGCTGTCCGCGGGCGCACATGCCTGGTGGACAGGGGGGCAGGGAGCTGGGCGACTCATTCATCCTAGGTCACTGGGGCCTGAGGGGTTTCTTGGGAAATGGAGTTTTAGTTCTCCAATCAAGACAGTCTGGGGCAAACTGAGACACACTGGTCATGCAAATAGTAGGCTCCACTATGTGTCTCTAAAGACTCCCTCCCACCCCACAGAACTCCTACAGTGTTTTGGGGTGTAAAAGACTCCCCCTGCAAATATTCCTGGTTCTTCTTCAGGAAACTTCCTGACCTGATGTCATTTGGCATCTTCTTCTCCATCCTGTTCCTCTCTCTGCATCTGTGTCCACAGGTGTTCCTGCCATTCTAGGCCTTGTCCCTTCCGTCCCTCTGCCACAGGACCCATCATCTCTCCTCTGAGTTCCCTGGGTCCCTGCCACACAGCCACACATTGACCACTGCTTTTCCACTCTCTCTAGCACATGGACTCACCCCCATCACACACACGCACGCACACACACACACACACACATACACACACACACACACACACACACACACACACACACACACACACCCTGTTCACGTGAAGCTCAGCAGGAAGGATTTCAGTTTGGCTGAGGCACCTGCTGACCCACAGTAGGATCAGGCCTCAGAGATAGGTGAGAGGGGAAGTCACATACTTTTCCTCCTCAGGAGCAGAGCCTTTCAATCTAGAAGAGTGGTGAAGAGCAGCAGGGTGTCATCTGGGGAGGAGGGTCAGCTGCCATGAGCTCTTCGTAGCCCATGGTCTGCTTCAGGGGCCCCGGGTGGTTTCCTTTCCCCAGAGCCCCTGCCATCGAGGCCAAGGCAGGCCAGGCCAGGAGCAGCACACCCCTGAATTCCATCCTGTTGGTGCTGGATGGAGGTGCTGGCAGAGAGTGTGCACTGTGTCTATTCTGGGGGGCATCAGTGGTGAGGAAGCATTGGTGGGAGCAGCCCCTTGGAGGTATTCATTTTCTTCAGCTGGGGACATGCCCTGAGCTTGCTGGGGCAAGGGACACAGGCATGGAAAGGACACTGCCCTCTCCTCAGGGCCCCTGGCCACTGGTTCATACTGCCCCTCCTCAGCCCCAGAGAAAAGCTCCGTCAGCAGGATTCCTCCTATCCTGCTGCGGGGGCCATGTTGATCCAGCACAGCCAACCTCCCAGAAGCCCTCCTTGTGGTGGCCTCAGGGACACAGACTGAGGGAGGGCCAGAGAGCTGGAGTGAGGGAGAGATGGGTGACTCAGAGGCCCACAGTGCAGGAGACCCGAGGGACAGCAGAGCTGGGGAGACACGGTGCAGCTCAGAGATGGAGAGCAGGAGACAGATGCCAGGCAGGCACCCCTGTGGGTCAGTAAGATGGCGCTGCAGCAGACAGACCCAGCAAGCAGGATCCTGAGAAGAGCAAGGGCCCATGCCAGAGAGGACGGCCAAACCAAGACAGAAAGAGGCAGAAAGCAAGCCTGGCTGAGAGAGAGAAGGAGGAACAGCAGAGAGAAGAGAGACAGAGAAACAGGACTGGGGTGGCCACAGGAAAGAAGGGGCCAAGGAAGTCAGAGGCAGCAAGAGAGGCCTGGGGGGCCAGGATGGGTGGCTGGGATGGGTGGCTGCAGTGCCCCTTGGGCTCACAGACACAGGGCCACCCAGCTTGGCCAGTCAGGGCTGTTTGCAAAAGGAAGCCTCAGCTCTGTGGTCAGGTGCCCCAGGCCTGGCGGTGGTGGCCCCTGCACTTCATGACATTCTTGTTCCAAGCTGTGGGAGAGGAAGTTGGGCTGTGGAGGCCCCGCAGCACCTCTGCTCCCACCCAAAGGGGGCCTGGGCCTGGGGCTATGCAGGAAGATAGCCAGACCAAGCCTGGCTGCAGAAGCTGCCGTTCCTCTAGAGCAGATGGGGATGGTGGTGGCAGAGGGGCCTTGTAGCCTCTATCCAAGCTCTGGGGAGGAAGGTGAAGGGGGAAGTTTGTCCCTCACCCTGGGTAATCTCCAGGGAGAGCCCTCCTTTCTCTGTGGGCCTTGATCTCCCCATTATCCCCAGGAAGAGCAAACTCAGGCAGGTGAAGGCCATGGAGAAGCCGAGAGTATGTGCCCTGGCTCCAGGGACAGCTGCCACTTAGCTCCAGCTGTCTATGGCCTTGTGAGTGTGAGCCCAGGATTACTAGATGGCCAGAGTTTTTTTTCGAAGTTATAAATCTGGATTTTTATGTAGAAAACTCCTTTCAATGATGGCAAATCATTTGTTCTTGATGTAGGCATGATGGGAGCCAAAGGAGACACTCAGAAGGTTCTAAGTGGCCCAGGTGCCTGTTTATGGCCATCTCTGGGGCCCACCTCACCTCTGACCATTGGCACACGGATAGCTCCACCAGCATCCTGAGCAGAGTCCAAACCTTGCCCAATGTCATGCCCTTGGAGAACTGGCCGAATGTTCCACCAGGAGGAAGCCACCTGGCACCCTCACTGCATGGGTGGCGACACATGGTCCAAGATGCCAGGCCCCTGGATGGCCCATTTACTGGCCAGGGGTCTTGCTCTCTCTTTTCCTTCCAAAGCCCCCACCTCCTCCTATCTCTGTTCTTCAAAGCTTTGGGGACACCCTCTGCCTGAGCCTGATCCAAAGACCTGGTACAGCCCACACATGGCCAAAGCTGGCCTTGACCCACAACAACTGAGAGTCCTGTCCTTCCTTCCTCTGGCACTTGAGTTCCCAGGACAGCACCCTGGCAGGGCCTGTTGCAGAAGTGGAGGGACGGGAGAAAGGGGACAGTGTGTGCTGGTGTGTGCTGAGAGTGGCCTTCCTCAGGCCTCGTCCACCCCACCCCTTCCCACTCTACAGCCCACACCACCAGCCAAGCATCACAAGGGTTAACTGGATCCCCCCAGCTGGGATCATGGAAACATAGGGCAGGAACAGACCTTGGAGGTCATCTGTCAGGGGTAGAGGAGTGATTTTAATGACCCAATTCTGCTGCACTGGAAGACCTCTCACCCCCACCCCAGCCTGGGTGGAGGGAGAGGTGAGGCCAGCAAGGACCGCGAGGCTGGGAGCCCCTGAAGGGTACAGCCTGGCCGCATGGGTCCCCTCCTTGACAGTGCCCCCTACCCCCAGTAGTGCCACGGGTTGGGAGGAGCACACAGCCCTTGGCTGAATATTTGACTAACAGACAGGACTAATGGTAGCAGGAGAGACTGTTGAGTGACAGCATGCTGAACCAGGAGCCAATGCCGAGGACCGTAGGCATAGCATTGTTCAAAGTCACTAAGCTAAGGAGAGGCTCCCACTCTAGCAGACTCTGCTCTTCATTTTTTTAAACTTTTATTTTTAGTTGTAGATGGACATGATCCTTTTATTTTATTTATTGTTATGTGGTCCTGAAGACAGAACTCACTGTGTCACACGTGCTAGGCAAGTGCTTTACCACTGAGCGACAGCCCCAGTCTGACTCTTGAGTTCTTTAGGCTTCCTAGTCCAGCCTATGCTACCCAGTCTTCTCAGTTTCATTCACAGCGTGACCTTCAACAAGAAGACTCCCTCTGACACTTCTGTGGATAGAATGAGGAGAAAAAAATGAGCTGGTTGCAGCAAGAAGGCTTCAGGTCAGACATCAAGAAAGACTTCCAGAATGTGGGACTCACCACCGAGGCAGCTAGCTAAGTGCACTCTGCAGTCTCCTGGACTGAAGAGCCTGAAGCCCCATGGATGGGGAAGTAACATCAGAGCTAGGCGAGGAGAGGCTGGGGTGACATTTCTCTGTTGGCTCCCAAGATGGTGGGAGTAGCAATGCACCTAATTTCCAATCTACTCGTCTGGAGAGAATGGAACCCAGGAATGTTACCAGCCCAAGGTTGAAGTTGCCGATTGGAGGTGGAAGCCCATGGTCCCTACTGCTTCTTTTTTCTTCCCCCAAAACCACTCAACGGGTAGAATACAACCAAGGCAGATGGAGCCAGAGAAGCCCCTGAATCAATGTGGACTTGTTGGCTCAAGGCCCCATGGTGGGTAGGGGCTGGGCTGGAAGACAGAGAAGAAACTGGTGGGAGGGGCACGTCGCAGGAGCCACCTGTCTCCATCCCAAGGCAGGGGAAGCGAGAAAGACACCGCTGTCTCTTGGGGACTCTCCATATCACGTTAAAGGGTGTTCCTAGTTCCCTTGTTCTCCAATTTAAGAGTCCTGAGGGTTTAATGACACTTTTAAGTGGCATCTTCTATGGGGAAGGTCCCATTGGCTACAGGCCCAGCCTGTGTCATTTCCATTTCAGCCCTTTTCCCACAGCCAAGAAGGATGTGTACCCCAGGCCAGGAATCAAAGTTCGATGGCAACTGGAAGTTCCTCTTATTATCCATCCTTTATCTTTCCTGCTGTAGTACCACACTCTCTTTCCTTCTGGCCTATCCCAAAATGGAAATGAAGTCCTCTTTTGTCCCTGAAGTGAACAAAGCTCAGGTTAGCAAATGAGCCTGCTGTTCAGGAGGTAATCCCAGCACCCTGCCACCCATCCTTCCCCACCACTTTCATCCCCAGTGTGTCTGTCCTGGGAACTGGCCTAGGCTGTGTGGATTGAAGAGAGGCCTGGGAGGAGGCAGATGGAGTGGGCCCGAGCATCTCAGAAGGAGGGGAAAGAAGTGTGGAGAGGTGGGACTGGGGGGCCTTGGGCCAAGTCGGATAATAAACACAAACCCCCTGCTGATGGAGCCCAGAGTATCGATCTTTAATCACTTGGGGACATGCACATCTGCTAATGAATTTCGCTCTGTTCCCACAAGGTCCCTCCAGAGCCACCCCCCTCCGGGCAGGAGGCCGAGCTGGCCGTTTCGGGGCTGGGGGCAGCTCTCTGCATCTTCCCAGCCTGTTCCTCCTACTCCCCTTTTCCCCTGGCAGCTGGCTGGGTCTTCCCACTTATTGGGGGCTGTGGAGGTGGGGGAAGGCTTGGGGACAGCTGTTCAAAGTTCAAAGCCAGCCTCAGCAACAGCCAGGCCCTAAGCAACTCAGTGAGACCCTGGCTCTAAATAAAATACAAAATAGGGCTGGGGATGGGGCTCAGTGTTTGAGTGCCCCTGGGTTCCATCCCCTGTACCAAAAAAAAAAAAGTTAAGCTGGGTGCATTGGCACATGCCTGTTATTACAGCTACTCCAGAGGCATGAGGAGCACCAATCCAAGGCCAATATGGGCAACTTGGCACAGTCCTGTCTCAACATGAAAAGGTCTGGGGATTTAGCTCAATGGTAGTGCACTCTTGAGTACCCAGACCAATAAAAAGAAAAAAAAAAACAGTCACCAATGGCTTTCCCTGGTTAGTAGGACTCTAGGTTCTATTTCCTGGTGTGTGGTTTTCTAATCTCTATAGAAAGAGTGCATTACTTTTATCATTTCCTCTGTCCCTCAAAAAAAAAATGAAGAAACTAAAGAAAGCAACCAACCAAGAAACTTGGCAGATTTGGAGTGACACAAGCAGAGGATCTGTCCTGGCTGCAGCTCTCCCTGGCTGTGTGACTGTGCACAAATCACCCCGGGCCCTGAGACTCAGTGTTCGCACCTCCGTGCTGGGCAATGCACTATCACATGTCTTGGTGCTCTGGGCCAAGGAGCCCGGAGGCTGCTGCATAAAGTAAGGACTCAGTCCATAGAGAATTACTCAAGTCCCACTTCAAGCAAGAACCTGGGAAAATGCAAGGACTGACTCTAATAGACGCTATTGTCTGGAAGACCTGCCATTTGCTAAGTCGTCTCTCCTACATCATTGCATTCGCCATTTTCATGACAACCAACGTAAACAGTGATCCATCTCCTGCCCACTGTGTGCTGGGGAGTGAATGACAGGAGGAGTTAGAGGTGGCTCATCTGAGCCCTCATTCACAGTCTTCCCACCATGTCTCTCAGGCAGCAGGGGCCCTAGCAACTCAGTGCCTCTGTGACCAGGAAAGTGTATAAAGAGCATGGGACTGACATGAGAGCCCACTCAGAGCCACCTCACAGGGCAGCACCTCTCTTCCAACCAGGTAGAGCACCGTGGGCAGGGGAGGAACGTGTTCCCAGTTGTGAATGTGGCCATCTTTCCTTCCAGGACCCAGACACAGAGATTGGCTGGCCTCGTGTGGGCACAGGGGCTTTTGTGGGGGAAGGGCAGAGGGGCTCCCCTCTGAGAGCAATGCCCGGGAGGAGAGAAGCTGGCATGATCCAGAGACGCCTGGCCTTGCTTCCTGCCATCAGCCCTTACTCTGAACCCAGGGATGCTTCACCACTGAGCCACATCACCAGCCCTTTTATTTATTGATTGATTGATTGATTGAGACAAGGTCTCACTAAATCGTTTAGGACCTTACTAACTTGCTGAGGCTAGCCCCCAGTTTGTGATCCTTTGGCTTCTGCCTCCTGAGTCACTGGGATTACAAGTGAACTGGCTTATTAAGGAACGTGACCTGCTTCCTATTTCTCTGTCCCCTATTATCTCAGTCCTATGAAGGCAAGGATACTTGCATTTTGCGCATGGCTCAGTCTTTAGTTTCTTCAAAAATGCCTGACACATAGAGGATACTTGATAAATAATTATTGTGTTCAATAAATGACATTATATGAGAAGCTCCATAAGGAGGAAGAAGACAGCTTTATAGCCTATGATCTCCCCACCTGCTTTTCCTTAGCAGAAATAGAGAATTCACAATCGATGCCCAATGCAGAGCACCTGGCACAGCCCTGGAATGCCCTGACATCTACCCAGGGCCTGCCAGGCCCAAAGGGTGAGGAACATGGGGGCCTCCCATGTCCTCCATGGAGCACATCCTGGCCCTGAGTCATACACGTGCAGGTGATTTGGAAGGGCAGAGTGCTTGGGGCCCATTTTACAGCTGAGGAGACTGAGGCCCAGAAAAAAGAAGAAAAGAGCAAGGTCATTCAGCAGGTCAGGGGGAAGCTCAGCTTGGAGGCCAGGGCTCCTGCTCTCCTGCTGGGCTCAATCTGGGAATCAGGGAAGGGAGCCACAAAGGATACCTTCAGGACCCCCCAACTCTGGTGCCCAAGTCAATCCCACCTGGTGTTCCTTAACCACAGGGCTTACCATCCTTTTCTTCCCCATATCACTGCTGTCCCTTCCTAAAGAGGAAGCACAGGCCCAAGCAGCTGTGCCCAGGGGCCTGCCACCTCTGCCTGGGCCCCAGCCTCAGCCCACTAGTCCTCAGATGGAAACTCTCTCTCCACTCCCTCTTGTTCCCTTTATATCTCTCTCCTCAGTTTGATGGGGGGCTGTGGCAAGAAAGAATTAGGGGGATGCCGCAGCTCAGAAACTGTTTTTTCTCAGTTCTCTCTTCCCCGGGAAGTGAGGGGCTGCAGCCTGGCGATACAGGTGGGCTGAGCTGGCCTCTGGCTGCTGGGAAGGCCGCACATCTGGGAGCAGGGGCCGGGGAGGGGGCTGAGATGCATCACCTGTGTGTGCAGGGAGAGGCAGCTGGGCATTGGGCATGCTGCCTGCCCCACTGAAATTAGGGAGCAGGGCTGGGGGCTCCAGCTGGGGACCTGGGGACAGGCAGAGCCCCCAGAGTGGGGGCAGGCTGTGACAGTGCCTGGGAGAGAAAGCCCAGCCTCCCTGAAAAAGAAGAAGGAGCTATTTTCTAACTCAGGGCAAAAATCATCTCATTAAATGGAGCTGGCCCTTCTCCACAGCATCCCCTTCTAGCCACACCGCAGAGCCACGCACTAGCCACCCCTCCAAGCCATCCAGAAGCCACCTCCAGCTGGGCCTCCCTCTCTCTATTTCTCTCCCCAGCTTGCAGGGGCACTCCATGATGCAGCCCAGGTCCTTGTCCATGAGAACTTGCATGTGCGTGTGCATAAACACACACACACACACACAGACACACACATTTTATTTTTCTCAATATCTCCCCTCCACTACACACCTCCAAGGCTATCCCTGGAAACTCTTGGAGCTCTGCCACTTACTTATTGTGTGGAGCCTCCCTTTTCCTCATCTGGAAAATGGAGCCAACCATTCCAAACAAGAATGTTTGAGTTTGGGTTTTTATTTGTGGGGGAGCAGTAATAGGGATTGAACTCAGGGGCACTCGACCCCTGAGCCACATCCCCAGTCTATTTTGTATTTTATTTAGAGACAGGGTCTCACTGAGTGGCTTAGTATCCTGCTAAGTTTCTGAGGCTGGCTTTAAACTCCTGATCCTGCTGCCTCAGCCTCCCAAGCTACTGGCATGCAACACCAACTGGCCACTGTTTGGAGTTTTTGAAATCATTCATAGGTAATCCTTGGCCCTCAGCTCATGTTCATGGCCAAAGGCAGGGGGAACAGAAAAAACTAGGGGTTTGGAGTTCAAATAGGGGTTCTGTAGCTGACTAGCTGAACGATCTGAAAGAGGTGACTTACTAGCTCCCTGAGCCTCAGTTTCTTCATCCGAAAAGCAGGAGTGATAGGACACACTGTACAAAGAAACTCGGAGACCCTGCGGAGAGAAGCCAGCCATGTGCAAGCTGTGAAGTGTGCTGCCAGAAGGTGAGAGCCATCCTGAGGTTGCCCTCCTCCCAGCCTTCCCTACCTGAGGGCCTCCACAGGAATACACCTCCCCAGGTCCCCAGGCACAAGGAGAGCTAGGAGGTGGCTAGGGGCAAAGAGCCAGGTGGTCTGAGTGGGGCCTAAAGGTGATCTTCAGGGGACAGTTGACAGAGCCCCTCCTTCCCACACCTCCTGCCCCCCTCCAAAGATGCCATTCTGCAGCCATCCGAGTCCCTTGCTCTCCAGGAGGCCACCTCTTCTCTGACATCATCTGTAGTCAATTCCCCTGAGGGCCATCCCCAATTTTCATTTCCTCTCACTGATCCTCACACATAGTCCCTCTGCACACCCGGAACAGCCTCTGTCCCGAGCTGGCTCCACTCACCAGATCTGTGTTGCAGCCCACAAACCCAGGCTCTCAGCTGGGACAGGCTCGCAGTGTGCATCATCTCCAGTCCCCTTCCTCCTCCAGGGCCTTGTGGTGGGGATGGGAGTGGGAAGAGGATCCAGGGCCCCACAGGGTTGGTAAGCAGAAGGCAGGTGGGATTCTAGCCCCCACTCGTCCTTGGCCAGGAACCTTGTGCAGTTTACAACCTGGATGCTCTCCACAGTGGCCCTGGATGAGCCTAGGGAGGCATGCTCAGAATAATGGGACTGGATGCCACTTGGAGTCCCTACGACAGAAACAATTCAAGAAGGTTATAGTGTAAGGGTCCGGGGGAGCGTCGGAGAAAGAGACCACAAGTGACTGGCTTCATGCAAAACACACAAGGGGATTTTTTAAATTTAGGATCCAATTCAGCACGCTGAGACTCTAGGCCCACTCAAGAAGCAAGAGCAGCCCAGAGCCCAGAGCAGGGGTTGAACAATGCTTAAGTACACCTTTTGGGGAGGACGGGGAGGGGGAGCTTTGCATACATCACAGTCTCCTTTAACAAATCACCTTACACCGCTGGAAAATCAAACAATAATTCTTAGACTTGATTAGTACATTTATTGGTGGGAACAGGGCTGGCTGGAGTGATAGGTCTTTCCTAAGGAGGGGGTTACATTTAAACTGATTGGTTCGGACCGTGAATATCTACGTGAGGAATTGCACAGGACTCCAGGCCATAATTAACTAAATGGCCAGTGGGGCCTTGTCCTAACTGCCTCAGGAATTTAACCCATGCTTTGCAGTTTAGAAACTTTACCCTTTCAATAGTAAGTCCTGGAACAGCTCAGGAGGTGAAAAGTCACCAAAGGAAGGTGATCTTCAAGCTGCATTTGAAGCAAATGTGAACATGGAAAGGGCCTTCCATGTCTGGAATTCCTGGAGTTAGAGAGTGAGGTCCAGAGTTGGGAACAGATTGGAGCAATGGGCAGAGATAAGGTTCACAATGAAGACCAAAGGAAGACCTGGGGCCAGGCACGGTGACGCACGCCTATGGTACTAGCAGCTCCAGAGGCTGAGGCAGGAGGATTGTGAGTTCAAAACCAACCTCAGCATTTAGCAAGGCCCTAAGCAACTCAGTGAAACTCTGTCTCTCAATAAAATACAAAAGGGGCCCTGGGGTGTGGCTCAGGGTTTAATCCCCTGGGTTCAATCTCTAGTACAAACAAAAACAAAAACAAAAAAGAAAACCAAGGAAGACTTGGGAGTCTGTGCAGTGTTGAACTTGAGGTCACATCAGGTGGCTAGGGCCCACGATGGATAAAGGGATAGGGAAGTCGGGTGCGAAACAGCTGATGGTCCTGTCTTAGGTCCCGTCACTGCCCGAGGTGGTAGAGAACTGGGTCTGTGTTCAAGTGAAGCCTCGCCCATGTGCCTGGTCTGGCAAGTGCCTCCTTCTGGCCCCAGGATCCCAAAGTTGTAAAGAATCACTAGAACAGCAAAACGCATTCCAGCTTTCCCAGGGCTGTCATCTACACCCAACTGATCGTTCACGCCTAGTTCAAATATCACCTCCTCTGCGAGGCCTTCCCTGAGGCCAAGTCCTGACATCTTCTCAGCTCCCATGACTTCTTGGACTCCAAGTGTCACCACACAGACATGGTTTCTCTCAGTGTCTTGGACACCCCCACCAAACTAAAAGCCTCTGAGCCTGGCTCTAGAGGACCAGGCAACGGGTTTGGTGGACGAGAGAAGCCAAGTG
This sequence comes from Urocitellus parryii, assembly GCF_045843805.1. NCBI lineage: Eukaryota > Metazoa > Chordata > Mammalia > Rodentia > Sciuridae > Urocitellus > Urocitellus parryii. The sequence goes on along the minus strand of NC_135537.1, from coordinate 98,959,093 downwards.
GACACATGCTCACACCTGGGTCTCGGAAGGACAGTCCACTGGACAACTGGGTCAAGGAGTAAAGGTTCACGGGTATCGTCACAGCCAGGCCCCAGGCCATGATTGGCATCAGGGCCAGGGCTTGTCAGTGGGGGCAGGGAGGGAGGCTGGGAGGACTGGCCTATAGAGGGGGATTCCTGCCCATCCTAGCCCCTCCTCCTGCCTGTTTCCCCTTCCTGTAAGTCTGGTGTTGAGCTCTGGATAATCTGCAGGAAGCCAAGGGAGAGGCTATCCAAGGGACATCTGACCCGTTCCTCTGATGGGCATCGTGCCAATGTTCTGTCTTGCTCCACATGCCAGAACAGTCCCTGGATGGCTCTGCCTGAACTTCTAGGGATCCCAGACCCTGTTCTGTATATCCACCAGCCATTCCTCCCACCCACTCAGACTGGACACAGCATGGCCAAGCCGGGAGAAGGGAAGCCAGGGAGCCTGACTTCTGGAATTCTGGCCTCAGCTTCGCCCTTAACCTGTGGGGTTCCTGTAGTTGAGTGTGTGATCCTGGCTGACCCTCCGATTGTCCTCACTGAGGACTGAAAGGCTCCCTGAAGGTGAGAGGCTCCAGAGAAGGCCAGAAGAGGACTGATTGGGTGCAGAAGCCTGGCCCTAACCACCCTGGACAAGCAATGTCCGGCACCCGACCATCCACCAGGCCCCAGGCTGAGGAAGCATCATCCTGCTGGGCTATTGGAGACCCATCATCTCAGCTCAGCTCCTGCTTCCTGCGCAGGCCCCCAATTAGCCTGGTGCTTTGTTCTCAAGTGCATTGGCCTGTACCTCAGGGACGAGGGAGAGGAGGGAGGGAGGAAGGGAGGGGGCAGAAGGGAGGGAGGGGGAGGGGGAGGGCAGGATTAGGGGGGAGAGCAGGGGGGAGGGGGGAGAGCAGGGGGGGAGGGTGGGGGCGGGGATGGGGAGCCAAAGGAGGAACTCGATGCTAATTAAGTCTCATTAAAAAAAGAAGACGACAATGAGGAATAAGGAGAAGAAGAAAGAAAACCCGAGTGGAGGCGGAGGGAGAGGCTTGCTGAGGAAGCAGAATAGAGGAGGGAGGGATGGAGGGAGAGAGAGAGAGAGAGAGGAGAGAGAGGAGAGAGAGAGAGAGAGAGAGAGAGAGAGAGAGAGAGAGAGAGAGAGAGAGAAACGCGCAGGCACATGCATGCCCACAAAAAGACATGCGCACACACCGCTCTCCATCCTGGCAGGCTGTGCCCTGCTTCCCACCCTTGGACCTGCTCTGCAGCAGCCTGGCACCGTCCAGCTTAGGACGAGAAGCCTGAGCTGCCTTCTGGTGCCCAGGGCTGTGGCACTCAGGACCCAGCACACTCAGACTCCAGTCCTGGCTCAGCGCCTCCCAAGCTCTGGGATTTGGGCTAATCTCCTCCCGGGACCTCAAATATATAAACCTCATATACATAATATGTATACCCAGCCATTGTCTTAGAACTTCCTTTGGCTGTTCTCTGTTCTTAGAACTCCTGTTTCCTGCATCCCATGTTTTCTTTTTTGGATTATCCTTTAATTTAAAAAAATATATATTTTTTTAGTTATACATGGACACAATATCTTTATTTTGTTTATTTATTTTTATGTGGTGCTAAGGATCGAAGCCACTGACTCCCGTGTGCAAGGCAAGTGCTCTGCCACTGAACCAGCCCCATCCCTTCATTTTAGTAATATTGTTAGTCTCTTGAGAAAAGATATTTGGGACATAAGATTTGGAAATCTATATGACAATGATTAGTTGATGGAATTTCAGGTTGAATATAATCTAAATACATTGCTTGATATTTTTTGGCAGTTTCAATATTATTCTGATTCTTGACTTTATATTTGTCTTATTTTTCCTCTTTTAGAAGCTTTTTATCTCTGATCTAACATTTCAAGATGATATACATTTAAAAAAATTTCACTTATTCTGTTATATAGTTGTATATTTGTTTCTTTCAGTTCTTTTTTTAAGATTTATTTTCTTTTTAGTTATATATGACAGTAAAATGTATTTTGGCTTATTATACATATATGAAATATAACTTTCCATTCTTATGGTTGTATAGAGTATGTCCAATTCATTTTATTCTATTCCCCTCCCTTCCTTTCATTCCCATTTGCCTAATCAAATGAACTTCTGTTGTTTCCCTTTCCCCTTATTGTGTGATAGCACCCATAGAGCAGAGAACATTCAGCCTTTGGTTTTTAGGGATTGGCTCATTTCACTTAGCATGATAGTCTTCAGTTCCATCCACGTACCGACAAATGCCATAATTTTATACTTCTTTATGGTTGAGTAATTGTATATTTATACCAAAATTTCTTTATCCATTCATCTGTTAAACTCACGTAGGTGGGTTCCAGAGCATAGCTATTGTGAAATGAGCTGTTGTAACCACTGATGTGGCCACATCACTCTAGCATGCTGATTTTACGTTATTTGGGTTTATGCCGAGGAGTGGGATTTCTGGGTCAAATGGTGGTTCTATTCCAAGTTTTCGGAGAAATCTCCATGCACCAATTTGCAGTCCTACCAGCAATATATTAGTATACCTTTCTCCCCATATCCCTGCAAATATTTGTTATTACTTGTATTCTTGATAATTTCCATCCTGGCTGTCCTTCAGTTCTATGAATTCTTTTAAACATTATTTCTTTGATATTCCCCTCTTTGATTTTCCCTGGTCTCCCCTTCTGGAATGATTATAACTGAATATTAGGCTTATTTATTTATTTTCATATTTGCCATCTGTTTTCCATTTTCTTTGCCTTTTGTTCTACTTTTCAGGAGAATCCTTCATTTTATCTTGATTTGTTTTTTCCTCCTGTTTTGATTGTCATCATTTCGATTTCAGTGTTTTGATCTTTAAACATTTCTTAACATCCTTTTGCTTGGTGTATGTGATATTATCTCTAATTTCAGCAATGAAGATAACAATAGACTTTTTTTTAAGAGCTGTATTAAAATTAAGAGCAATCATACCAGTACGTCACTTAGAAAAGTCCCTGGTACACAGAAAGCACTCAGTCGTGTTAGCTTTTTTTTCTTTAAGGGTATCAGAGATCTTTTGAAGTTTTGTTCTGTGTCTGTATTTTCTGTTGTGGGTGTTTTGTCATCGTTGTTTTTGTCTTTCTTATTGGATGGAACCTTTTCTCAAGTGTCTAAGGGGTTCAATAAGTGAACAGTTTTTTAAAACCATGACACTAAGAAGGTTACCCAAAGCTCTCTAGTTGTGATTTTGGTGGATTGCCCTGGAGTCTTCCCTAAAGGATGTTCATGCCTTCACTCTTGGACAGTGTGATTTACGTGAATTCCCTATTCTGCGGGGAGAGCCCTCTACGTCAGTCATGTTTAAGTTCCCCCTCTTTGGATTTATTCACTTTTCCAGAAAAAAATATTTTCTAATTACTTTCCTTGGGAGAAGGAGTTTAGATAATAGGTATTATTGGAACCTATGTGGATAGTAGGTTATAGGTCTCACCCAAAAAAACATTTTATTTATTTATTTATTGGTGAGATGCCTCATTCTTGTCCTATACCATACCTGACTCTGTGAAGTTGGAGCATGTTCCTTTCAGTTTCTTCAGAGACCAAAGTCTGATGTTTCGTACAGACATTGCAAGGAGAAGCAGGTTCCTTGGAGATCAGACTACTTTACGTACTTTCATATAAAAGTTTTAAGTCTTGTAAATACATGATTCAACTATGCATTTCATATTTCTAACTTCTAAGCTTTTAAGGCACTTTGGAGAAAATATACTAGCTTCTTTTAGGAACTCCCTTGGATTTCTGAGCTGCTGAGTTAGTGACCTTTTTAAAAATTTTTCAGGGGTTGGAGATGTGGCTCAATTGGTAGCTTGCTCACCTAGAGTGTGTGAGGAACTTGGTTGGATTCTCAGCACCACATAAATGTGAAATAAAGATACAGTGTCCATCTAAAAAGTAAAGAAATAAATATTTTAATTTTTTTTCTTTTGTATTTCTGAGAATTGAAACCCAGGGGAGTTCTCCCACTTAGCTACATGCCCAGACTTTTTTACATTTTATTTTGAGACGTGTCTCACAACACTTGAACTTGCAACTCTATTTTAGCCTTTCTGGTAAACTGAGCCTCCAAGCCCAGTTTAATGACTTTTTCTGAATCTGTTTTCTACCTTCCCAAAATAGGTAGTTATCACTTGACATTTGTCTTTTTTAATATTCTCTCTTGATGTTGTGGGTTTTTTTTTAAAAAAAAAAAATTAATGTTTATTTTTGGTAAGTTTTTGGGAAGGGGCTGTTCTAGCATGTTTTAAAATCTAGTATGTATTTGCTTTCATCACTGTTAATTTTCCTTTTATTTTTTACTTCGTAGGATTCTTTGGATTTCCTATTTTTGTAATAGTTTTCTCATAAATCTATCAAGTTCTGTGAGTTATCCCAAAAGGCTTTTACAAAATAAATAAAAATAAATAAATAAAGATATTGTGTCTATCTACAACTTAAAAAAAAAGATTCTATCTTACCTCAGAATGGCTAACATCAAGAATATAAAAAATAGCTGGACACTGTAGCATATGCCTGTAATCTCAGTGCCTTGAGAGGCTGTAGCAAAATGTATACATTAACTTCAATGGTGCTATCTTTGTTAAATTTTACAAATAAAGAGCGTTAGTGATCCCTTACTTTATTTCTCTGAAGCTATTTAAGTTTAAATTAAGCAAAAGTATATAAAATAAAAATTTTAGTTCCTAGGTTGGATATGGAGCTCAATGTTAGAGCACTTACATGCCTAGCATGTGTGAGTCCTTGGGTTCAGTCCTGATACCATCAAAAGTAATAATAATAAAAATAATACTTAAGTTTCTGAGTCTCACTAGTCACAATTTAAATACTCAGTAGCCATCTGTGGCTAGTGGCTGTCATATCGTGCCACATAAATTGAGCACATTCCCATTATTATAGAAAGTTGAATTGGCAGTACTATTCTAGAATTTTAATATTTTCTTTAAATATATCTTTTGTCCTTGATGAAATTAAAATCAGTGTATTCATTTGTTATTCATCACTACTATAAAGTATATTAAGTGTCTAATGATAATAAATGGCATTATATGAAAAGGATATTGTAGAGAAATGTGGACAGGCCACATGTTCGATGAAGAGTTGTCGTTGCCTCCAGGTTGGTCTTTTGCTTTGTGAGGTTGAAAACTTTTATTTTATTATTTTGTCTTAACCATTTCAGATTCTGAGGGAATTGAGTCTTATTAACTAAGCTTATAAGAGATTAAATGCTAGTTTTAATATTTGTGGGGCTTTTGCCCTTTTTGTGACTAGAATATTTATAACCTATACCCAAGTACTACTGTAGAGAACCTGGGAAGTCAAATTAATCAAAAAATTTGATATTAGAGTGAAAAGAGAGCCAATAAAATGGAAGAAAATATTTGCCAGCTCCTTCAACAGAGGATTAATATCCATATAAAAAACTCAAACTATATAAAGAACTCAAAAAACTTAGCACCTAAAAAACAAATAGCCCAATCAATGGATCAGCAAATGAACAGACACTTCTCAAAAGAGGTACAGATGTCCAATAATTACATGGAAAAATGTGCATCTATATCTGTCAGGGAAATGCAAACCAAAACTACATTAAGGTTTCATCTTGCTGGAGCTGGGGTTGTGGCTCAGTGGTAGAGTGCTCACCTAGCATGCATTAGGCATTGGGTTTGATTCTCAGCACTACATAAGAATAAAATAAAAGTATTGTGTTCACCTACAACTAAATATATATATATATGTGTATATATATATATATATATATATATATATATATATATATACACACATATATATATATTTAAACAACAACAAGAAGAAGATTATATCTCCAGACTGCGGTTATGGTCCAATGGTAGAACACTTGCCTAGCATATATGAGGCACTTCAATGTTCAGCACCACATAAAAATAAATAAATAAAGATATTGTGTCTATCTACAACTAAAAAAAAAGATTCCATCTTACCCCAGTCAGCATGGCTAGCATCAAGAATATAAAAAATAGCTGGACACTGTAGCATATGCCTGTAATCTCAGTGACTTGAGAGGCTGAGGCAGAAGGATCACAAATTTGAGGCCAGCCTCAGCAACTTACTGAGTCCTTGTCTCAAAATAAATAAAAAGGATAGGGGATGTAGCTCAATGGTAAAGTGCCCCTGTGTCCAATCCCCAGTACAAACACAAAAACAAACAAAAAATAAATGCTGGTACAGACCTGTGAGAAGAGGAACTCTTATACACTGTTGATGGGAATGTAAACTAGTACAGCCACTGTGGTAATCAGTGAGGATTTTCCTCAATACCTAAAAATAGAAATATCATATGATCTAACTGTACTACTCCTGGGTATATACCTGAAGGATACCTGCATACCTATGTTTATTGCAGCACATATCATATTAACTGTTATGTGCTATCAGCCTAGGTGCCTGTTGATGAATGAATAAAGAAAATGGAGACGATATACACAATGGAGTATTATTCAACTATAGAGAAAAATGAAATCGTGATCTGTAGGCAAATGGATAGAACTGGAGAAAAACATGGTATAAGAAATAAGCTAGACTCAGACAAATATCACATGTATTGTCATGTGTGATTTAGAGGGAAAAAGATAAAGTAGAAGGGAGACTATTAATAAAAAGGGCATCATCGGGGGAAGGATTGAAGGGAGAGTGGTTGAGAAAGGGCAATTATGAATATACATGTGTAAACATACCACAATGAAACTTGTTATTCTGTATAATTAATATGCACTGATAAAAATTTGGTTTTGGATTGGGCCTGTGCAGTGACCCAAACCTCATGTCTTCCAGTTTAATTGCATCTCCTTTGCTTGAATTGTATGGAAAATTCTTGTAATTCGTGTCAATCTTTATATTCTCCATTCAGAATCCCACCCTTGTATTCTACATCAGTGCTTTGAAAAATAGGTTGTTATACAATTTAGGCCTCAAAATACGTGGCTATCATACCTGAACTTGAGTTTTCCAAGTTTCTGTTAGTGAGGTACTTAACAGACTACATTTAGCATAGAGAACTATAATAACTATTGAGCTACCTTATGTTGCTTTCATTGTTATTGTTGGAAGGTGACCATCTAAACTGTAGATAAGAGGAACGGTGCTGGTTATATGAACTGGTTTTATGTCTTGTTATTTTGCTAAATTATTGTATTTAAATTTTTCTAATTTCCTGAGTATTCTAAGTATACATTCTATTTCTAAAAATTAATACATTCCCCTTTTGTTAAATTATTATTTTCCTATTCAATAGTTCAAACATACTGTTGTATAATCATTTTTATTAGTATGTTAATGGAGTTTGGTTTATCTTTAGGTCTCCTAACTTAAGTTAATTGATACCAGTTTTGAGCATCTAAAGTCCCCCAAATGGCAATCCCTGAAGGTTAAGTTTCTGAAATTTCGAAATACTGAAAGTTGAAATTCCCAAAACCACAGTTCCCATTGTGGATACATGGGGGTAGGGAGGTATTTATATGAGAATAGTAGAAATTTGATGATAGGTAGGAAAGGGATTGGTGCTTTTACAGTTGTATATGAGATAGCTGCATAATGATATATAGAATGAATATTGGAAACCCAGTGAAACATTATTTGGGGTGTATCTGTGAGGGTATTTCCAGTGGAGATTAGTAAGAGATTCTTGAGTGGACTAGAATCAGAAGATCCAGAAGCATAGCACACTGGATGGGACAATTTAATAGGGACTTCCTTTCATGTATAAATGAATTGTAGAAGATTTTTTTTAAAGAGAGCAGTACTAGTTAGAAAATGAGCATGAATGGATTTTTTGAGGAACACCATGTGCCCTAAAAGAAAAAAGAAGCTAATTATTATGATGTAAGACTTAAAAATATAATTAAAGATTACCAGATCTTATAGACTCCTCTTGCAGTTGCCAATTCTCTATTCTTGTGATACATTTTTTTTTTCACATGTCAGATTTTCTTTATAGTTTTTTTAATTGAAATGCATTTTTAAATAATTTGCTATGGTGGGTATTTCATCTAGTATCATTTCTAATACGGGAGGTATAAATTGTGTAAAGAATTTTTTGAGTTCTAATTTGTTGTATGCATTTTCACAACATTGACTGTATGGGAGCATGGAATGTGTAAAAATGTAAAAAAATTCCTCGGTAAATGAAGAGGTATTCTTTTTTGTACATCTGTGTTTATGAAAGATTAACTCTGTCAGTATCTCCACTGTTTAGGTCATGACCTCTTGTGGGTCTTGATTAATTTAATCAAGAAACTTAGATTATTCATCTTTGTATTTCATACAACCATTGTTCTAACTCTGGGTACACAGAATTACCAGTTATAATGATATGCATTTGTACATTTACCTTGTTGATCTATTTGAGTAGTTTGTATGCTCATAATTCATTATCTGTGCAGTTGTTTGTAGTATATTTGAGTGTTCTTGCAAAGATATATATTATTGCCTATTATAATTTGTAAAATGAAGTAATCTGACATGTTTTGTTTCTTGAATCCCATTATAAAAATGTAAATGCTGTTTTAAGAAAATTTTAAACTGTTTTTTTCCAGAATTATATTTTTGGAGTTTTGGTCTTTCAGGATCTCAGCATTTAGGATTATGTCATTCCAGATTGTGTGTTCAGGATAGTGACCCAAACCCATAGGTAGGATATAAAGAGATGTTTTGAATAACAAACTGTGCTAGATCCTTTTGAATACATTATCGTAATTAGTTTAATCTTTGTAGTAACATTGTGAGTTTGTGAGCATTATTCCATTTTTACTAATAAGGAAATGAAAGTGTAACAAGTTAAATAATTTACCATTATTAAATGGCAAAGGAAGATTAAAAGTGACTAGATGTTGAGTTGACTTTTTTGGAATTTGATTTCTACTTTGTATCACTATTGTGAAGAACAGAAAAGATTTATATTCATAATATAGGTATATGAAATTGCTTTGTAAGAGTGCAGAAGATAGATGTTATCATTGCCTCTTGTTAGTATATTTCAGTATGATTTATGTTAGGTATTTGGTCTGTGAAAATGGCAAAAGTGACTTTGGAAAAAAAATTACAGTAGAATGTGTTATTTGTATTTAAAAAAGTAAACTCACATACTTAAAATAATAAAGTTTATAGTATTGGTTTTATTTTAGGAATTAAAGCTTTCTTCAAATGTTTCTTGCAAAAACAAATACAGTTTATATCTAATAGATGGGCAAAGATATCTGGAATTATATTTGAGTTGGCAGACATTTATCTAGTTTAATGAACTTGATAAGGAAAAGAGAGTGCTGGGTGTGTGGCTCAGTAGTAGAGCACTTGCCTAGCATGTTAAGGTTCTGGGTTCAATCCCTGAAATCTTCTCTTCAAATATAGCAGAAGTACTTTCTGAAGAGATAAGAGATAAAGGATGATTACATGAAAAATCATAAAAAGTTTCAATCAGAATCCATGAAACAGTGACAGCACGAACAATATTTAAAATATCAAGTAATTGTATGTTCTAAAATATTAAACACAGTATTAATGTAGTAGTTTTAATAACTTTTAAGTTTGAAAGCACTGGGGAAAAAGATTATAGGCCACTTTATGAAAATAAATACAAATAGCAAATAACAGGTGAGCTCAAGGCTTCTTATCCATTAAATACATGGCAAGGATTTAAACTAGGTTTAATTGGCTATACCTGCACTGCCTCTCAAAAGGTTTCTCGGGGCTGAGAGAGCAGCTCAGTTGCACATGATTCCGGGATTCTTTTTTTTTTTTTAAGAGGGAGGGAGGGAGAGAGAGAGAGAGAGAGAGAGAGAGAGAGAGAATTTTTTAATATTTATTTTCAGTTTTTCAGTGGACACAACTTCTTTATTTTATTTTTATGTGGTGCTGAGGATCGAACCCAGCACCCGGTGCATGCCAGGCAAGCATGTTATCGCTTGAGCCACATCTCCAGTCCAATTCCAGGATTCTTACAATCAGCTTTCCTTAATTTCTTAAACTTTTGATTATACCAGATATGATCTTTTGAGAGAAAAATTAATCTTTACAATTCAAAATAACTTTAGGTTTGGTGAAATAATCATGGCCATGCTCATAGCATTCAGATACATGATCACAGCCTCTTTACTTTTTGTTGACCTGTTATTTCCATTTTTTTCTTCTTACTTTTCTTTGTAGAACTATTTATTGGTAATGAGATTGTTTTAAAGAATGCTGTTTTTATTCCTCTTGTTACTGTCAAGAGTGAATATTTCATAATCATCTCTCTCTCTCTCTCTCTCTCTCTCTCTCTCTCACACACAAACACACACACACATTAATTTTTTTATTTTTGAATTCTCCAACTTTTTCTGAGTCCTAATGTCTTTTTTTTTAAATTTGGTGCTGATTTTCAAAATCAGTGCCTCACACATGCTAGGCAAGCACTCGACCACATAGCTACAACCCCAGCCAAGCCCAACTGTCTTGATCTGAGAATTTTAGTATGTTGGCCTGGAAAATTCTGCCATCATAAGTCATATTCTAAGCCTTGTATACAACAACATAGATTATTTCAGAAGGAGAATTTTAAGACATCCTTTTTTGGGGTGGGGGGCAGCTATGGTGGATACCAGGGATTGAACCCAGGGCCACTGGGCCACTGAGCCACATCCCTAGCCCTATTTTGAATTTTTATTTAGAGACAGGTTCTCACTGAGTTGCTTAGTGCCTCACTGTTGCTGAGGCTAGCTTTGAACTCAGGATCTTCCTGAATGTTAAGACATTCTTTTAGAAAATTTGCTTATAAAATGTGATACATAATGTATTACAAAAATAAAGAAAAAAGCCTGTGATCAGAATCAGAAGGCTAATTATACATTTAATAACATCAAAGAAAAACAAATGTGAGATAATTTATGCACTTGTCATATTTTTTCCTATAATTTAGAAGATGACAATCCATGCTTATCTGTATCACCACCTTCCATCTTTCTTAAATACAGCATTGATAGTTTTTTTATTTCCTGGGTTTCATCATCATGATAATGAAAGATTTGTTTATTAGACACTCCCACATATATAGTTAAGTCCTATACAGAATACTGCAAAATGTACAGATGTACACACACATATACACACATACACACATATGATATCAATTAATTTATAGGATGGTATCTGTATTTATATAATTATTTAAAGATGGTATTTTACTACATTGCCCTGGCTGGACTAGAACTCCTGGGCTGAAAGAGTTTTTCTGCCTCAGTCCTCTTAGTAGCTGGGAATGATACATCCTGCGCCTGGCATGTGGGATGGTTGCTAATTACTAGTTCAGTCTCTTAATCCTTGTTAACATTTCACACAATATAGTTTGTGTTCCATAAACATGAATTTCTTCCTTAATCTCATCTAATTTTCTGACCTTTATCATTAGATAAAAGACTTTAATTTATTGCCTTGACTGGAGGAAAATAAGAAACCCAAACAGAATTAATCCTAATGTTTAGATTTTTATAGTTATTTTATTAATATAGATTATTAAAGCAATTATATCTTTATACACCAAGGATAGCATATTTTTTTACTGTGACAGGGGGCAACTGGTTGCTTATATTCTTCAGCGAAAATAGAAACAAAGATTTTGTCTATATATGAAACAAAAAATGACTTAAATATCTTCATTCAAGGGATTAGGCATTACAATTTTTTTAAATAAATTGTTTTCAGTCTGATTTTATTTATCATTTTGCTTTCTCCTGGATATTTAATATTTATGGTTTTCATGTTCTAAAACTTTTTTCTTATTTTATATTAGTAGAAGAAGCTGTAATTCACATTTTATGGTCACCTACATAGTAGACAAAAGAACTAAGAATTTGAAAAAAAATTCAAATCTTTAAAGGTGGGAAAATCGCTTTCTAGCTTATAGTACTCATTTTTTATATTTTATACACTCTTGTCTTAGTTTCTTCATTTAGTGCAGTGAAAATTTTATCTTTTAAAATAAATACTGTACATATTCAATGTTATTTTAAATTCAAATAACATTGAATATTTACAACATTGCAAGATAGTATGTTTGGGGACAGAATAGTGTATTTGTTTATGAATCTACTGAGCATAACAGCTATATAATCTAGTACATAAAGTGCAATAATTCTGGTTTTGTATCCTCAATATAAGCCAAGTTGGAAGAACTTAGTAGGAATTTAATGAATTCTTATTGAATGTATAAATGAAGATTTATGCCCGTAGGGGATTTATAATATGGTTGGAGATGAAATGATCCATAAACACTTGGAAAATTAAATGAAAGCAAGAAAATAATTACATAATAATCCTGGTTAATGAGATTAATTATATAAAGTGTTTAACAGAGTGCCTAATACATAGTAAATACTTTGAAGTGTTTATTTTCTTCTCTTTTGACTAAACACTAAAATTTCCATAAAATGATATTTACATGTAGAGATTTGTTTTGTTTTAAGTGATAATAAATGCTTTTGAGTTTCAGAGAGATTACTATGAGCTGAGTGGGCTCAAATTTGAATATTGGTAGAATATGAAAAGAAAAGGTGTTTGGGGAGGTTAGCAGGAAAAGGGAAAGGCAAACAGCAAGACTTGGACCTGGAAAAGCTCAGTTCTATCTGAAGGTTCATTGCTTCAGTTGAAGCACAGAGTGTGCGAGGAGGGATTATGAAAGGTGAAGCTAGGAAGAGTAGTTTGGGACAGATTGTGGATATCCTTATTCTGCTGGGAAGAGGCTTGGTGCCACAGTCTGGCTGGGCACAAATAACCGAGCCACCACAAAGCCTTGTAGATTCAAACAGCCACTCTTTATTCCCCAACTGTCACGGCACTGCACACACCACAGGGGAACCCACTCCCTCCACCGGGCTCTGCCCAGAACCTCTCCCCCAAGAACTCTTGGGAACTCCAAAGTATCAGGCGCCTGAGGCAGCAAGAGCTGCCCCATTGCCCGACAGTAAAGGTCAAATATGCAATTCAATCAATCCAGCATCACAGCAATTATATACAGCTTAACTCAAATCATCATCTCAATGGTTCACTGGCAACACCTTTCTACCATTCCCTCTGGCAAATGCCAGGCGTCATTCTGACTGGGACGTGTCTCTCAACAGGCTGGACTTTATATGACATCTGAGATTTGTAGGTTTGTACATAGAGAATGAATGCTTTAAATATAGAAAAGTAGGCCCCTTGAAGAATGCTACTTTAAGGATTAATGTACATATCAAAAGAATTTTATTGGTTTTAAATGTGTTTAGAACCCCTTTGGAGCCATAAACAACATCATACATTATAGAAGACTTGCCATTTGCATGGCATGCTTTCTGAGACCATTTCAAATCCTCAGATTTTAACATTGTAAGATTTTTGTTCAAATCTTTACTTGCTCTGAATGTATTTTTATTGAGTCTTATGTTTCTTGTATATACTACTATTCTACATGTTAATACTCTTTTCAACTTTAGTGAATGTTTTATTTTACTTAATGAATTATTTTTGCTCAGGTTGAAGTATTTGGCGAATCAGTTCAATGATTGTTTTTTTTTTAATCTCAAATATTTGGTGGACTTGTTCACATTCATAGCTAAAAGTTATTGCCAAATTTGATAATACGTTCCTTTTCAGGTTAAGAGCTATCTTAGTCTTTACATTTTCCCTTGTGTAAGGGTCTGGCGGAACGTCGGAGAAAGGGACCACACAAGAGACTGGCTCCATGCAATTGGCAAAAGGGGATTTTATTGGGGATCCATTCCAGCTCGCTGGGACTCTGTGCTCACTCAAGAAGGGAGAGCAGCCCAGAGCCCAGAGCAGAGGTCAAGCGGAGCTTAAGTACACTTTTTGGAGAGGGTGGGGGGCTTTGCATACATCAGAACAAATCATCATGAGGTGCAGGAAAATTGAACAACAACTCTGAGTCAGGATTAGTACATACATTGGCGGGAACAATCTGGGCAGGGGTGATTGGTCATTCCTAAGCGGGGTACAAATTTAAACTGATTGGTTTTGGAGCCTAGATGCTTATGTGACATGCTATCTAGAGCCCTTAGCTATTAAACAACCAGGGAATCAATGGAGATATTTACTGGGCAGTTCCCGCATTGTCCTAACAACTCACAGAGATTACAGGTTCTGGGGGTAGCAGAGGAATTTTAACAATACCTAGTCTTTACTTTTTAGCCCAGGCCTTGCCATTTAGAAGCTTTACAATGCCTAGTCTTTTACACTTTAACTCAGACTTTTGCAGCTTAGAATCAGCTTAGAAGTTTTACCTTTACACTTGTTCCAATATTTTATTAACAGTTTGGCTTTCTTTGGTGGTGATGAGGAAGACATTCTTTATGAAGAAACAGTGTGGGGGCTGGAGTTGTGGCCCACTGGTAGAGTGCTTGTCTAGCATGCGCAAGCACTGGGTTTGATCATCAGCACCACATAAAGATAAATAAATAAAATAAAGATAGTGTGTCTAACTACAACTAAAAAATAAATATTAAAAAAACAAAACTCAGGGTTTTAAAAAATAACATTTTTATTAGTTGCTCAAGACAATACAATGATGTTGACATATCATACATTTGATTCAAATAGGGTATGAATTCTCATTTTTCCACGTGTACAAATTGCAGGAGCACATTGGTTATACATCCATAGGTATACATACAGCAATCCTAGTGTCAGTTGTATTCTGCTGCCCTCCCTATCCACCCCCTCCCAGTTCCTCTCTCCCATCACCTCTCTCTACCCATTCTACTGTGACACTTATTCTCTCTCTCTCTTTTCTTCCCTTCCCCCTCACACCTTCGTATATGTATTTTGTATAACCATGAGGGTCTCCTTCCATCTTCCGTGCAATTCCCCTTCTCCCTCCCATTTCCTCCCACCTCTTCTCCTTGTTTTGTGGTAATCTTCTTCTCATGCTCTTCCTCCCTACACTGTTTTGAGTCACCTCCCTTATATCAGAGAAGACATTTGGCATTTGTTTTTTTAGGAACTGTCTAACTTCACTTAGCATAATCTACTCTAATGCTACCCATTTCCCTGCAAATGCCATGATCTTGTTATTTTTAGTGCTGAGTAATATTCCATTGTGTATAAATGCCACATTTTTTTATCCATTCATCTGTTGAAGGGCATCTAGGTTGGATCCATAATCTAGCTATTGTGAATTGTGCTGCTATGAACATTGATGTGGCTGTGTCCCTGTAGTATGCTCTTAGGTACACTTGTACATTGCTGGTGGGACTGCAAATTGGTGCAGCCAATTTGGAGGGCAGTATGGAGATTCCTTGGAAAGCTGGGAATGGAACCACCATTTGACCCAGCTATTCCCTCTCTCGGACTACACCCCCAAAATAACATTTTTTAGTAATTGCCATTGAACTTTGAGATATAAATGAAAAACATTAGGCTAAACTCATGCATTTTTAGTCTTTGAATTAGGCCTTAGCCTCTCCATTGCCTTCACAAAGTCATGGGTAACCATGAGTGGCATAGTCTGATATACTGAATATATTCGTAGAATTCTTCCCTTGATCTATATCTTCTTTTCTCACACTTCTTTGTGTGCCTGTATCTGTGTGTAGATGTGTATACCAAATGCATCTTATTTTATATTTTTTCAGTGAACTTTCTACCCCTTGAGCAAACATCAAGAACATTTGTAAAGACTGAATATTTAAGAAAGCAAAATGTGCTGTGGGTACTGATTGGTTGGGAACCTAAGTGAACCTTTATGAGATTGTAGAAACCTACTGCTGGGTAGTTATTTATATACTGTCACAAGGCAATGATATGGATATAATTAATTCAGTGGTTGGGTAGTTGAGGGTTTTCTGTATGGGAAAACCAGCATTTGTTATCAGACATTTGGATATGGCTTTGTGAAAGAGTGCACCACTCTTCCTATAGTATTTCAGAGGTAATATTCATCTAAAAACTTCCTAATCTTTTTTGAAAAGGAATGATAGACAAATAAATGTAAACAGTACAGGAATTTTTCTATGCTAGTTACAGAATAAATACCAGGTCAAAAGTTTTTGAAAAGAGCAACAGTTCTATATTTGTCTCCAAAATTAAATAGATGTCCCATTGTATTTTATTTGTGTTTGTTTTTATATTCACTGCTTTTGCCTGTAACTGTTTCTATTGTAAGTACATGTATCATATGTTATTTGTACTCATGGTGTATATGACATGTTACATCTACTGGACTGTGAACTGTTTTATTTCTATTGTTAGTCTTTTAATCCCAGTGCCAGTAACTGTGGCTAGTACAGAGTAGGTGCTCAATTAATATTGTGAGTTGAATGAATGTGAGTATTTGACTGTATCATTTGAATTATCATTTATTAGAAGACTGTACTATCTTATCTTAGCTTTTCTTGTGGACTGGTCATGTACCCTAACTAGATTGGAAATGTGTTATGAGTAGGAACTTGATTTTGTCTTTCCTAAATTCTTCTTTATAACACTTTGGGCTGTAGTGGGTAATAGGTATTCTCAAACATGTGATTGAACTGAAATATGTTGGTAGTTTTTATTTCCTTATCAGGAGATTCCTAAAAACACAGTCATTAATAAGAAATTTGGAAGAGATTCAAGAAGCCAGTATATATACTGGTCTGCCAGCTTGTGGGCTTGTGTAAGACTCCATACTTTCATGGAGTAAAGAGTTGTGGTTCTGGGTCCTTGCTTTTGAGTGGCCTACTTGCTTTATTTTGGTCTTCTACCTGTGTCACAGATGATGTAAGTCAGTGGCTCTTCCAATGTGGTCTCAGATTAGAACATCACCTAGGTACTTGCTAAAAATGCAGATTTTCCTGCCCCCTCCAGATCTACTAAATCAGAAACTCTGAGGGTGGAGCCCAATCTGTGTTTTAATTAGTTCTCTAGGTAATTTTGATGGTGAAGTTTGATGTCACCATGTGATTTAACTATCTTTAAGAGAGAGAGCTAAAGGCAATGCTTATGTGCCAGAGAAAACCCAACTAGCAGCCTAGATTAAAGAGCATAAGTAATTTAAAGGTTTTTAGAGGAAGTTAGGTATAGTTTACAAGAAAGCATTAAGATGTAAAGAAGGGGCTGGGATTGTGGCTCAGTGGTAGTGTGCTTGTCTAGCACATGTGAGGCACTGGGTTTGATCCTCAGAACCACATAAAATAAATAAAGGTATTATGTTCGTGTATAACTAAAAATATATATTAAGAAAGATGTAAAGTAAATTATTGAAACTTCATTGTATGCTATATTTTAGCTTAAGTAAACCATATTATGGATTTTTCAAGTATTTCTCTTTTTATGTGTGATTTTGTGTCCAAATTGAAAGATGAGAACTTTAGTTAAGTTTTCTGTACGTTATTTTGGATTTTTATAGGAGTAAATGTTCTTTTTCTCCCATAGCAGATGACTGAGAAACAACTGAAAAGTATTCAACACTTTGTGTGTTTTCTTTTTGAGTATGCTTTTTTCAGTGATGTAATTGATTTTGAATTTGAATCTTTTTAAAAAATATTTTTATTTGTTCTAATTAGTTATATATGACAGCTGAATGCTTTTCAACTCATTGTACACAAATGGAGTAAAGCTCCTATTATATATATAGGTTGAGCATCCCTAATCCAAAAATATGAAATTCAAAATGCTCAAAAATCTGAAACCTTTTGCACTCCATATTACATCTTGGACTTTGGATTTTCCTATTAGAACAGTTCAACCAGTAAAGAATATGAAGATATACCATAATCAAAAAATTTTGAAATTTGAAATATTTTTGTTCCCAAGTATTCAGATAAGGGATACTCAACTTGTAAAAGGAATAGAAATCTTCCATACATAAGCAGGCTTATCTGCATGCATTGTATCTAATAAACTAAACTATTTTAAATGTACTTGACAAAATTTTAACTACCTTGTACTCTAAAATTAAAAAGCATTTGAATTAATTTATACCAAAACCCAAAGGACTAAAAATCAGGATACTACAGTGAAAGAGCCACATCAATGATTATAGCAGCTCAACTCACAACAGATTTGGATTTTGTCTTATTCTCAGAAAGGCATTGCCAACTTTGAAATAATAAAACAAAATGAAACCTGCCTTTTCTACTAATATTTTTAGTGTTAATTAGATTTTTTAAAAAAAATTTAA
The DNA here is from genome assembly GCF_045843805.1 of Urocitellus parryii. Classification (NCBI taxonomy): domain Eukaryota; kingdom Metazoa; phylum Chordata; class Mammalia; order Rodentia; family Sciuridae; genus Urocitellus; species Urocitellus parryii. The sequence goes on along the minus strand of NC_135537.1, from coordinate 98,940,860 downwards.
ATTTAAAAATTTTTATTTTTATAGTTCTGGGGATTGAACCTAGGCCCTTGCATGTTCTGACAAACATGCTTTACCGTCGATGTATACCATCACTCCTGACCCCAATTTTAAAACTCCATCTAGCTTTTGTTTTAATCTTCATTTTCTCCAATGATTTACAGTGCCACCTTGAGCTTATACTAAATTTCTACATTGATTTGGATATTTGGATTGTCCATATATAAGTGCCATTTTTAAAGTTAACTATTGAATTATGGCTTGAAATATTTTAAGACTTTTAAATAATTTTTGTTTATTCTTATTTATTGTTTCATGTGAGCTTTAGAATTATGTATGGTTTTGTTTTCTAAAATTGCTGGTATTTTAATTGATCTCATGTGATATTTAAAGATATATTTAGGTAGAAAAAAATTTGTACTGCTGAGTTTGTTTAGGAACATGGTATTTATTATCATTTTTTCATGTCATTTTTTCCCCTAAGCATTAAAATTTTCTTTGTATAACTCTAATTATTAGATTTTCCTGGCATTCATTCATATTATTTGCAAATGGTAACAATATTTCCTCTTTTCTATATTTTATGTATTTTCTTGACTAAATTACATTGGCCTGTACCTCTAGCACAATGTTAAATTTTTGTGGTGAAAATAGATATTCTTATTTTGTGTGTTTGGCAGGAATGGTGTTCTGTAATCATGAAGGAGTATCATTAATATTTCAGTTACTCTTAGGTTTGCCTTTTCCACATATTCCCATCTTCTCTGTAGTCATTCTCTTTGACAATTCTGGGGCTTTTCTTTTGATTAATATTTAAATAACTTAGTATGAATTGGTAGGAGGATAGGAAGCAGGTATATGTAGAAATTAGGGAAGTTGTTAGTGGATTGGAGACTAGGTCCCAGTATTGTAGAGTTTTATAGGCTGACATTTCAGAATCATCCAAGATCTGTAATGATAGCATAAATACAGAACTAATCAAAGCATATAGAGAAGATAACATTGATATTTAATGTTATCATTATTTTGATTGATTGAATTGAGTAGATTATTGCATTTATTAAAGCCATTTTAAGAGTATAAAATTCTATGGCAAAGCATACAAATTCATGCTAATGTTTACTTTACACTAAGATTTAATTTTGTCAGCTTTAAGTGCCTGTGTCACTATTCTACTTAGGTAAAATAATTATCTCATTGTAGAATATGTAATTCCAATAAACTTCAGCATCATTGAAGTAGAAATAGATACTGTGGATATTTAATGCTTTTTTCTTTGTGTATATAATTGCTTTCACACTACTTTTAATCATTTCAATAAGACACATGAAATTCTATCAATTGTAATGTCAATTTTAAGAGCTCATTGGAATGAAAATGAAAACATTACTGTACCTACATCTTGAAGATTATAAGAAGGTTGCTAAATTAGATTTTATGTTATTGTGGTACTAATATAAATGAGTCCTTTAAGTTAAACAGAATTTAATGGTTTACTCATTAAACTTTAGTTGGACGATTCTCCTAATTCTTTAGGGATGTGGTAAGGTCATCTATACATGTAAAGTTCTTGCTTACTTGGAAAAGCAAGTGGAAAACATTGTGGAAAAACATTGTTTTCTGTTTTAGTGGATTCATGTAATAGAAATTGGAGGAATAGGGAAACATATGAGAATGAATAGTGATAGTGTTCCTTGAGGAAACTTAAATAGAGCCCCTCCCTCACTTACAGGTAACATGAATTACTTGAATGACTTAATGTTTACAATATAGTTTTAATTCCTTAAATGGAAATTATTTTATTTCTACTTAAAAAACTCTGGTTCTTTCCTAGTCTCTCTGTTTTACAAAAGATAAAAGAGGATTTTTTTTATGGTTTATTTCTTGTAAGTAATTCTTCGGTGGGAAGCAGGAAAAGGCAGATGTCTCTGGTTTTCTTTTTTTTTCGCCTTTCACTTTCTTTTCTCCTGCATATAACAAAGCCTAAAACAGACTTGAGAGGTTGGGAAGTTTTGTTATTTGTAGGGAAGGGCTAGGATAAAATCACTCAAAGAATTCCTTGTAAAATTTCAATATATGGTTAAACTGAGACTTTTAATTTGGAAGGAGATCATAATAGTTCATGTGATTTTTGCTCCCCCATCCCTTTACTCTTTATGAAATAAAGAAACCATCTCAAAAGTTTAAGAGAAAACCCTGAGCAAACTGCTGAACACATTGCATTTGCTTGCATTGGCTGTTTTAGATGATCAGCTCTTATAGGATCTGGACTATGAGTTTTAACAACCAGTCTGAATTAAACTGCATAGAGGTGTCTTTTTTTAATCTTTTGTCTCCTTGCAGTCTGTGCTTTTCTTTATTTTTATATACTTTGTGACAGATATGGAAAAAATCATATATAATTATCCTATTTTCCAAAGATTCTTTGTTCAACTGAATTTTTAAAAATATGTATTTGGTCCAAATTGAGTTTTGTCTTTTTATTCCCTACATAGGCCCAGATTGCCTTTCTTCAGGGGGAAAGAAAAGGTCAAGAAAATTTGAAAAAGGATCTGGTGAGGAGGATTAAAATGTTGGAATATGCTCTTAAACAGGAAAGGTAAATCAATAAAATGGAATGTTGTGTTCTCTCAAATGACAAAATAATTTTTCCATCTTTCCTGAAGTAAATCCAAATTTTAATACTGTATAGTCTTGAATTAAGGAGTATCTGCAATAAAAATTTTTATGTATGTTTATAATATACTAATCTTACTATGGTGATCAGTAAACTGATTTATATAATTTCAAACATTTGTCCCTACTTTTTTCTTTCTTAAGAAGTGTTTGTACTTACTGAACTGTCATTATCCATTTTAAAGGGCTAAAATACCTTTTGAATTGTAAATTGTTTGTATAAAGTTTCCTGTGATTTAATATGAATTTGATATAATTTCTTAAAAAAATTTGTCAGATCTGGCAGCCTATGCTTAGAGTTTCATAGACTGTTTTTGGCATTTTATTGTTTTGTCATCAGCTATTCCTTTCTCTCTAGAAGCTAATTTTACATTTATTTGGCTAGTGTCTAAGATATGTAAGTAATGATATTTATGTCACAAGTTAGGGAAAATAGGTCATGAATGAGAGTTTTGCAAGTTATATGAATTAAGTTTATATATTTCAGTGGATGGTCTTTGGTTATGTGTGTGTGTGTGTGTGTGTGTGTGTGTGTTTATGAAAAATCTAAGGCAGTTCATTGCTTGAGGTAATTAAAAATTTGGTATTGATATTGAAACTCTTTATTATCAAGTTTTTTGCTTTGTTTTGTAAATCACTTATTTTTTGAAGTTGGTAAATGGACTATTTGTAAAACTGCTATAAAATAGCACTTAGTATTTATGAATATTGAGACATAAATATTTTTATTAGAACTTGTGTTCATCTTCATGTAGGATCATTAAATAGTACCAGACCTTTTTATCTCTTAGTAAAAAAAAATAGTTATTGTTTTTTTTTTCATACTTTGAGAGGTTGGTTGAAAGTTGGAGAGATAAAAAGAAAAACATTTTTTGAAGTGTTTAATCTGGGAATTTTTGACATCTTAGGCTTTCTAAATTATAGGTTTAACCGAAGAAAGAATATGAGCATTAATAATGGTAATATTTTTTAATAACTACTGTGTTCTAGGCCCTAAAGTCTTAGAATTAAGTAATTTGCATAGAGAAGCAGAGTTACAGTAGAGCTGAGTTAGGTCTCTCAGGATTGGTTCTAAAACCTGTATTGTTTACCAGTATATTATACTGTCTTTCAAGGTAGGAGAACTGAAATACACAAATACTGAAGTAACCAGAGAAGGTGCATGGGAGTGTATTCAAAATTGTGAACCACTAAAGTGTATGAAGTGTGATAGTTTCTATGGTAGATGTATGTAGGCTATACAAGGGGTCACAAAGAAGGGACTGGATATTATCTGGAAGTAGTAAGGAGGACATAATTAGAGGAGGTGAGGCTTCAATAGCAACATAGATAATAAGAAGGTGCTTGCCAGTTAGGTAAGGCGCAGGAAGTAGAACATGTTTGACCTGGAACAAAGCCTTTTGGTGTATTCAGAAAATTGTAGTCATTGTGTGTAAAGGGTAGAGTAATAGTTGTGATTTCATCACTGATAACATGGTAGGGGAGGGCCAAGTCAGATCATGGAGTTTAGAATACCGAAGGAGAGCTACCTAAGGAGTTCAGAATTTTACCTTACATGTGATAGGAAACATGGACAATTTTCAAGTACTTTTTATTTCAAAATGATCTTTAACTAACAGCACCCTTTAAAATATAATAAATTAAGGAATAAAAAAACATTTCTTCAAGGCCTGGAGCTCTATAATATTTCCAGTGTTTTCCATTCTAAAATTGTTTTCCTAATGCTTAAATGCCAAGAATTAAAAGGAAATGTTTTTGATTGAGGAAAATTTGAGACCCAACAATGGAAATACTAGTACCTTCTATGTACATCTCCAAGATTTAACAGATAATGTTTGTCATTCTTGTTTTAGCGTGGTCTGTATAAGAGTGAATTTCAGACATCTTGTCATTTTGCCTATAAATACCTAAGAGCTAAGGCATGTGATGTTATGTTGCTGTGTAGTTTTTCTAAGTAGTCCCACTTTAATATAAAAAATTATTTGAGGGCTGGGTATGTGGCTCAAGCGGTAGCGCACTCACCTGGCATGCGTGTGGCCTGGGTTTGATCCTCAGCACCACATACAAACAAAGATGTTGTGTCCGCCAAAAACTAAAAAAAAATAAATAATAAATATTAAAAAAAAATTTCTCTCTCTTAAAAAATTTGAAAACTGAATCTTTATCATTATAGAAATGAATTTATTAAAGTATTCCTTAGAGTGTAATAAAAGTTACAAAATAAGAAAATCTACAGTTAGTTTTTCAAGAATATAAAGTGTATAATCAAGATTTATTCAGAAACATTTATTCTGAGGAACTTCAAATACTATATAAAATACAGTTCTGAAACATTTCTCCAGTGTTGTTTTTCTCCATTCACTGCCACTTTTTTCATCTGAATTAATGTAAGAATTCACCTGTCTTCTTTGCCTCTAATATTTCCATTTTCTAGTCTGTTTTCCTTATCCACAGGACTCACTTTATGAAACACACATGGAATAATTATGTTATAGCACTACTTAAAAATATCTAGCCGATTTCAAAGTTATTTTGCAACTAGGTCCTTTCTCTAGTCCCTTCACAGAACTCCATTCCTTCTAATACTAAATACACTGTGAAACTGCTGTTGGACCCACTGTCTATTTTTCTTATTCCCTTTTATGGCACTGCTTTTGACAGAAATACCCCCCTTCATTCATTCATCTGACCAGAAAATTCTTACTGTTTTTTGAGGCTTAGGTAAAATCACGATCTTCTTTTTGATAGCTTTATTGGACATGACCTTTTATAGAAATAGATAGTCCCTTATGTATATTCCTATAACACTTGATATAACCCTTGTAAGTTCTTATCATAGTGTGCTATAGTTATTTATATTCCTGTCCCTTAGGCATCTTCTTATTTCCATCCCTACCTGACTGCAATCCACAGGTTATTCCTAGCAGTCAGCACACTGCCTTGTACGTTGTAGGAACTCAGTAATAGTTAATTGAAATTAGTCATTTTTTTAGCATCAACATTTAAGATGTTATTGGGTATACTATGTTTTATTTCCAGCACATTATTATAACAGACTTTAAGAACAAAGCTAGAATGAAACTTCTTTAGTTTATTATAGTTATCAAACAATTTTTTTCAATAAATGCCAATTGGGGTAACCTGACTCTTTTGTCAAATATGAATTGTTAGACATGAAATCTGCTTATTTATCCTGTATTCAGAGGATAGTGAAGATACTTTGCTAGCACAATGAGCTTGAAGTATTAAAACAATGGGAAGCAATATGAGTGAGGAAGTGTATTTTAACATTGGCTTCAAAAGTATATTATTAGGCTTGAGGAGGGTTTTATAAAATATTTCTTAGTGAATTTAACAAGTCAGTAGAGAGAGCATGATTCAACAGTCCTTTACATATTTTGTTTTTGTATGTGTGGGGCTGGGCATTAAAACCAGCCTTGTGCATTCTTATATAAATTCTTATGAAATGTTGGGTGTCTTTTTGTTTGTATTGATACCAGTGATTGAACCCAGGGGTGCTTAACCACTGAGCCACATCCCCAGCACTTTTTATATTTTATTTAGAGACAGGGTCTCACTGAGTTGGTTAGGCCTCACCAAAGTGCTGGCTTTGAATTTGTAATCCTCCTGCCTCAGCTTCTGTCACTGGGATTACAGGTATGTGCCAAGATGCCCAGCAAAATGTTACTTCTTAATGTTATTGTTTTTGTTATATTTATTCTGTAGAATGCTTTCTCTTCTTTCTTGTTAATTGCACTGCAGTTTTTCCTAAGACCACTAGAATGCACTAGAATGCAATATTTTCTGCTTATAGATGTTTTTCTTTTTTTGTTTTTATGTAGACATATAAATTCATAATTTTTCTTCTCACATTATTTTAAAAGCCTTAATGTAACCTTATTTTTTACACCATGTAGGTTCAGTTGCTATTTGGGCTCCTATGGAAATAGTATTACTTTGTCTTATGGTAGATGAAGTATATTTCTGGAAAATCTGAAGAATGACAATGACATTACAAATCTTGTTTACTTTCTGTTAATTGTAAGTAAAATTAATTATAAATCTTAACTACTTTTGATCAACATTATTATAAATATGTTGAAATATATTTAGAAAAAAATTTAGTCTGGTGATGATATTTCTCATTAAGAAACATTGGGAATAGAAATTCCCAGTGAACAAAAACAATTGAGACACAGGAAATAGAAATAACTTGGACCAAACATATTTACTAATTTTTTTTAAAGATAGATACATACAGTTAATTAATCAAATAACTACAAAAATAGATCCCTTCTGCTTTAGTTTACTGATTTCCTTCCCAAGGAAATCATATTAGCTGATGCCTTATCTATCATGTATCTTTCCAAAATATTTTGTGCATGTGAAATTCTCTTTCCCACACACAAACAACCCCCCACACACACACACCGTTACAACCACACCACATACAGAGGCATGTTGTGTATAATATTTTAGATCTTGCATTTTTGCTTAAGGTTAGAGATCATTTCATATTTGCCTATAAACAAACAAACAAACAAACAAACAAACCATCAAGCACATGAGAGGCTCCATTTAAAAAAATCTGGGGCTGGGGCTGTGGCTCAGTGGTAGAGTGCTTGCCTAGCAAGTATGAGGCACTAGGTTCGATCCTCAGCACCACATAAAAATAAACAAATAAAATAAAGATATTGTATCCAACTACAACTAAAAAATATTTTAAAAAATCTATTGAACAGATGTATTTTTCCTCAGTCTTAAAGGATATACTCCCAGAAAATTTAAAACTCAGTATGTTGAAATGTCATAAGTAATTCATTGAGACTTTCTGCTCATAAAAATAATCAATTCAATGCTTTATGTTACTAACATAAGCAAATATATTATGCTTTCAGACAGTAATTACTCCTTAGTAAACTTATTGTTGCAAATGCCTATGTCCAATATCAAATAAGATTTATGTATAATACAGATCTTCATTTTGGAGTAATGGCTTTTTATTAAAAATACTTACTGTTCTGTTCTTCACCAAGAGCAACCAATGTTTCAAGAACTATAATTCCTTCTTGAACAGCCAAAAGTTCATTGTTACTGGCTGCTCTGTTTCTTTCAACAGCTTTTAGCTTTTCAACCACTATGGGGGCTAATGAATGGGATGTAGGGAGTTGAAAGGCCACAGTTGGAATGCTGGAAAACTGAGAGGAGAAGCTGGTAACATTTGGCTTGAACCTATGTAAGGAGATCATTCAATCAATTAACACATGATAGTTCTTATCTGCTCTACAATCACATTACATCTTAATATGTATGTAATACAGCACAATGAAAATATAAATGTTATTTTCCATATAAGAGAAATGAAAGAGAGTAATGGAACTTTCTTTCAATAAGCTAACTGAATAAACTTCTCAAAAAAATCTGAATCTCTCGAAATAATCCTTTATACCAATTTAAGTTTTGTAGCCATAGAAAATAAAGTCTCACTGGCTTTTAGATTCAAAAAACTTCATATGAATAATTATTTTTCAAAAAGGAAGAATGGAAGGAAGAAAAGTTATAAATATTTGGGGAAAATAGTAGAATAAAATTGTTTTAGCACTTTGTAGAATACAAATTGCCAAACTTCACTGACATCAGAAATACCTGGGGAGCATTTTAAAAATACAGATTCCTGAGTCACAACTCTGAAGACTCTGATTCAGGGAGCTAGGAGGCCAGGAATGTTCCTAAGTTGTTTTATTTTTCCTGATACGCAGAATATTTGATAATCATAACTTTAGGCTTCAACACTGTAAAATAATAAAACATGTTTTCTAAACAAACAAGTTTCAAATAGGCTTATTAAAATATGTAATAATATAAATGTATCCATTAGTGTAGTGGGTATCATTTAAATAAATATTAAAAAACCTGAAAAGTCCCTCCTAATATGGCCAAAATCTAATCAAAGATATTAGAGAATTTCTGCATATTTAAGTAAACATACAAATGTGTTTCTCCTATAGTTAAACCAGTGATATTTTCTAGTTTTTCCATTTAAAATTCTTACTGTAAATACTTAGGTTTTTCTTATATAGAACACATTTTAATGAATCAACCAGATATTCTCCTGATAAAGTGGAATGTTTGCTTAGAAGTTTGGCAATTTGTAACTCACCCATGGGTAACTTGAATTTAATGCACTTTTTAATCTGTTCATGCAGGCATTCTGTAATGACTGGACTCCTATTATTTCACTACAGCAGACCACAGGAAGAGTGCAATTGCTGTCAGCATGCTAACTTCATCAGGTATGGGCACAGAATCTTCTGAAAATAAAAAATGGAAAAAAGTGCCATTTCCAAAACTTTGGAAATTCAATCTTCAACAACTCTCCTCTGCTCCTAACATCTATCACAGTTTATCAAGAAAATAAATTAAAATGTTACCATTTTGAAATGGGTAATTATAAATAATTCAGGCAAAATGGATACTAAAACCACTGTGTGAAAGTTTGATAGACAGCAAACAATTAAGGTAGTTTCAAAATATCTCCCCATTGATTCCTTGTTAGTTATAAAAAGGAGAAATGACAACTATATAGTGGAGAAACAAGGCAGATATGATCTTAATGAAGTCATTAAAGTTAAGATTCCCAATAATGAGACAAAGCAACATTATATGCTTTCTTATATAATGTTCTGAGAAGACATAACAGTATTTATATAGTATTTTTCCAAAAATGCATAAAAGTATGGAAAAAAATAGATAACTCAAAATTATGAAACATTCTACAAAAGTAAATGGCCTGCACTCTTCAAAAATATTAATGTCATGGGGCTGGGGTTGTGGCTCAGCGGTAGAGTGCTCACCTAGCAAGTGGATCCTCAGCACCACATAAAAAACAAGTAAATAAATAAATAAAAACAAAGGTATTGTGTCCAACTACAACTTAAAAACAAACACACAAATAAACATTAATGTCACAAAAGATTAAGCCTGAGGAACTATCCTGGATTAAAGAAAACTAAAGAAATATGACAACTAAGGAAAAGAAAAAGTGCTATAAAAGTCGTGATTAGGACATTTAAAATATACATATGAATAATAACAGCATTTTATCAATGTTAAATTGCCTAAAATTTATAATTCTTCTATTATCATGTAAGGAATGTTCTTGTTCTTAGGAAATCTGTGAAGTATTTAAAGTAAAGAGTCATGATAACTTCAACATATTCTCAAATAGTTCAGCAAAATTAATAATAAAGGTACACGGGCTGAGGTTGTTGCTTGGTGGCAGAACACTTGCTTCCCAAATCACTGAGTTTGATCCTTAGCACTGCATAAAAATAAATAAACAAAATAAAGATATTGTGTCCATGTATAACTAAATATTTTTTTAAAAAAAATAAAGTTATGAGTGTTATGTGGATAATAATAAATCCTTGTGGCAAAATGTTAACTGGTGAATCTTGGAAAATGGTATACTGGTGTTTTCTACTCTTGAAATTAAGTTTGATGGGCTGGGGATGTGGCTCAAGTGGTAGTGTGCTCGCCTGGCATGCGTGCGGCCCGGGTTTGATCCTCAGCACAACATACAAACAAAGATGTTGTGTCTGCAGAAAGTAAAAAAAAAATAAATAAATATTAAAATTGTCTCTCTCTTTCTCTCTCAATCTCCTCTCTCTCTCTCTCTGTCTTAAAAAAAAGAATTAAGGGAATTGCTAGCCTTATACTGTAGAAATATTCCCATGGCTTTGATCCTTAGTTCATAAGTATAACTCCTGTGAATTCAGCTCTGGACAGAATATCTTAGGCAAGTTAATTGTATTATCAGACCTTCAAATTCACTTCATATGAATGAACCAGCTTGATAAAATAGCAAACACTTTCTGTTAAAGTTGACAATTTAGTGCTAGGGTTGTGGTTCAGTGGTACAGTGTTAGCCTAGCACATGTGAGGCACTGGGTTTGACCCTCAGCACTGTATAAAATTAACTTTAAAAAATAAATAAATAAAGGCATTGTGTCCCTCTACAACTAAAAATTTTTTTTTAAATTGACAATTTAGGGTTGGCGCTGCAGCTCAATGGTAGAGTGCCAGCCTCACACGTGTGAGGCACTGGGCTCAATCCTCAGCACAACATAGAAAAATAAAATAAAAAATAAAGATATTGTAGGGCTGGGGCTGGGGCTTAATGGTAGAGTGTCTAGCACATGGGAGGCACTGGATTTGATCCTCAGCACCACTTAAAAATAAATAAATAAAATAAGGGTATTGTATCCTAGTGTGTGTGTGTGTGTGTGTGTGTGTGTGTGTGTGTATATATAATGTGTGTGTGTGTGTGTGTGTGTGTGTGTGTGTTCTGGATATGCTCAACAAAATTAAAACTACTTATAACACATTCTTAACCATTTCTTCTTCCTGATATTCCTATTTATCTATCAATCTGCACATACATTCATATATGAGGCATTTTTAATCTTTTTAAGTTTGTTAAAATCTATGTTAAGAAGCAAAATATTAACACTTTATAAAGCTAAAATAATTTCAGTTACATTAATATAACTAAAGTTTTCCCCTTATACATAATTCTAAAAAAAATCACATTCTAAATATCTGTACATTATTCAAAATATAAAAAGCATATGGAAAGAAAATAAAACTTGTAATTCTACCATCCAATGACAGTTTAGATTTAATTTCTAGGTTTTGACTTAATTTCTTCTGGTCTAAGTTAAATAAATAAATATATATATTGAACCCATGGCCTTATGCATGCAAGACAAGCACTCTACCAACTGGGCTATATCCCTGCCCCCTTCCCGCATTCCTTTTTATTTCTTATTTTGAGACGGGCCTTGCTAAATTGCTGAGGGTCTCATTAATTTGCTGAGGCTGGCTTTGATTCGCAATACTCCTGCCTTAGCTTCCTGAGTCACTGGGATTATCAGTGTGCTGCACATGGCTCTAAGTATGCATTCTTCTTTTGTTTTTGTTTTTTTGTACCAAGTATTGAACCCAAGAGTATTTAACTATTGAGCCATGTTTTCAGCCCTTTTTAATTTTTATTTTGAGACAGGGTCTCACTAGGTTGCTTTTAGCCTTGCTAAATTGCTGAGGCTGGCTTCAAATCTTCAATCCACCTCCCTTGGCCTCCTTAATGACTGACTGGGATTATAGGTTATGTGCCACCACGCCTGGCTTTCTTAAAGGCTTGTTATACATCTTGCAGAATTAGTCCCTGTAAATTTAAATCAGTTTAAATTCTCTTCAGCAAAGTATAAAAATGTTTGGTAATAATTTCAGCTGAACATATTAATATTTTTCAAAAGTCATTTTACAAGTAAAAAATTACATTAGTTTTTGGCTGTATTCTTTTACCCATTAATGTGGCTGATTTTTTTTTTTAATAATTTGTTTGTTTGTTTGGCACTGAGAATTAAACCCAGGAGTGCTTAAGCACTGAGCCACATCCCCAGTCCTTTTTATTTTAAAATCTGAGACAGGATCTCACTAAGCTGCTCGGGGCCTCACTAAGTCACTGAAGCTGGTCTCAAACTGGCAATCCTGTGTTAGCCTCTCTAGTCAATGGGATTACAGGCGTGCACCACCACTTTTAACTAATGTGCCTTCTTTCCTTTGTTATTTCTTCTATTGGTTATTAATTCTCTTATAATACTTCTTCATTTGTTAATAGAATAAACAGTGACATAGATATTATTATTAGTTTTCCAGATACCTTTCAATGTAAGATGCTTTGATGTCTACATAGGCCAATATATCAGTCTATGTATATGTATATTTCCTCTGCATTATCTCTCACTGACTTATAGTTAGTCTTTTGCCATTCTGCCACAAAAAGGTCATCTGTATTTTCTTTGTTTTCTTATTTTAAATATTTTATATTACCATTTAAATTTATCTCGTGTCAATTTTAAATCATGATATAAGATGAAGGGCTGATGAGAATTTATTTCTCAAACAGTTAATTGGTACACCCATTTGAGGAATAATGAATGAATGATCGTTATTGTTTATGAGGATACATGTGTCTTCTATAGAAATATCTTCTGTTCTACTGTCCCATCCACTGATTCCTGGGCTACTAAACATTTTTAAATAATGTGGAATTTTTTTATTAGGCAACATGACAAATCTTTCCTTATTATTCTTTTTTTAGTTCTTCTACATTTTCTTTATAGCAAAAAAAAAAAAACACAAAAACTTGAGAGGAAAAGCCAAACACAGAAGAAAATGGACAAAAACATGACTAAAGATTTCCCTCCAAATGAAACACAAACATAAAAAATACTTATCTTCATTAGGAAAATGATAAGTAACAATTAAAACAACATGATAGGACATATTAGCCATCATATAACAAAATTTGGAAACCAAATAATACCAAGTATTGGTCAGGATATGGAGAAACAAAGATCATCTTATGCTGCTGATGTGAGTGTAAATTCACTTGGCTACTTTGGAGAACAATTTGGCGATGTCTGATAAAATGGAAGTTAATATCAATTCCACTTATATATATATACCCTAGAAAATTTCTCACAGCACACATGCAAAAGAAATCCATGATGTTTGCTAAAGCAACTTTTTAATTGGGAGAAACTAGAAACAGCAAAAATATCCATTGACAGGAATGAATAATTGAACAAATACATGTGATGTAAAGCTACATAGGAGTTAAGAATGAATGAAGGTTTTATTTATCTACATTAATAGAACCAAAAATTAATCACAGAGGGAAAAAAGTAGAACGGGATATTATAACATTACTTATGTAAATTAAATAGAAAAAAAAAATATATATATATATATCATTCATGGTTACTTATCTCACTTTCTATATAATGCATATATATAAACTAAGTATATTTGTTAAAATAATTTATACATATTAACATAGAAAATATAATTTATAATAGGGAAATTTGTAGAATAAAATATATCAACACCAAGATTACGGTTTCATTTGTGGTACACTGAAATAGTGACAGATACTTGAACTTCTTTCCAATTTTATATCAATTATACTATCACATGTCAATTCTGGGTATATATTATATCTTTTTCCAGTATGTATGAAAGTTCTAAGACAAAGATATTTAAAGTCAATAATTCAGACAGTTATTGAAACTTCAAATCCAAAAACAAAATGTGACTAATGCACCTCTCTGAGTTAATTCAATGTTATACAGCAATTTTCTGATACAATTACTTAAATAATTAATTGGGGAACAGATAGATATCTGAACAGATCAATATTTTTAAAAACTCTGACAGGTTACCTGGTTGTGAATATTCCAGGATACATGCAAGAGTGCTACGAATTAGAGCTGTTCACTGTTTTTGAGTTTCCTCAGTTTTGGCCATCGAAAGTTTCACAATAATTTTAATACCTTGAAAAGCTGCACTGATGGGTAGAGGAACTTGATTGTCTGCAGACTTTATTGCTGTATCTTTTAATATTCTTGCAATTAAGAACAGAATTGTGAGCAGGATTGTCATACATCCTAAAATAAAAACAAATCAGATTACCTCATAATTACTCAATGCCACTGTAGAAGTTTCCATTCCTTATTTTTTTTTACAATTAATTATGTTTGTCTTTTTTTCCCTCTTCTTTTAGACAGGGTCTCACTGCATTTCTCTGGCTGTCCCCACATCCCTAGGCTAAAGTGATCCTTCTGCCTCAGGCTTTGGAGTAGCTGGGACTAGAGTGCATGCCACCATGCCTGGATGACTATGTTTTCATATTATTTACTTTCTTTGTTTTTATATAAAATTTGCTACATTACTTTTACTATAATTAAATGTTTGAAAAAGAACATAAGAAATTACCATGTTATTTTAGAGAAGAGAGAACTGATATTTCCTTTTTCCAACCCAGCCATTTTATTACTGCTAACATTTCACCTATTTAGTAGTCCAGCCCTTCATAATGAAAATGAGAAAGGAAGATAGAAAAACAGAAGGAGAATACTACCATATACTTTGAGAACCATCTAAGTTACCTGGTGAATCTTATTAGTAATAATAAAATATATAATTAACCTTCAGTGTACCAAAGCCAGCCTAATCAAGCCAGGAAAATGAGAAGACTACTGAGGTAAGCAAAGAAGAAATTGTAGGATCCCAGAATTTGTGGATAAAAATTCAACCATGGGGTGGGGTGCCTGGGGTTGTGCCTCAGTGGTTGAGCATGTGCGAGGCATTGGGTTTCATCCTCAGCACCACATAAAAATAAATGAAATAAAGGTATTGTGTCCAACTACAACCAAAAGAAAAATCAACCATCCACTTAACAAAAGAATCTCTTCACTATTCTTATAGGCAGCTTCCTACAAAACTCTATGGAGAGAAAATCATTCTTTTTACACATGTAGGGTAACTGTAAGAATCAAAAAATTGTCCCTTGGTTATACTGAAATTTACCAGTATGTTTACTAATAATTATTTTTACTTTCCAGCAAAACAAGGAAAGTTTGCTTCCATACAACAGTTCTTCAACATCTATTATATTTACTAGTCATGATTTCTTTAGATACTCCTTAGAGTTGGCTATTACTCTCCTCTGAAATTCTTTAGCTTTTCAATGTTGCTCATGAATGTCAACCAGATTAGAAAATAATGAGCTTTGTAATTCTACCTTACTATCTTCCCCTGTCTGCAGTTCTGTCTTGATTGAAACAAATCTGAAAAGACAGCTTAGGTCTTTCATTTTTTGAATCTTTAATCTTTATAGGATCTTAAAAGTACATAAATCTTTTTAAAAGACTAACCTCTCATTTCACACTTGAGATTTAAGAGAAAAATAAATTAGAAGTGTTTAAAATTCAAAGCAAGATCACTTTCACTGCTGCATATAATGCATTTTGAAATACTGATCAATACTGTACCAGCAGGTGAACAAAGGGACAGTAAATCATAGAGAATGGTGACTGTGGCTGCCACCAGACAAGCACTTTCTTCTGACAGCCAGGTTTTAGTGGCTATGTGACTTGGAGAGTCTGACATCTTGGTATTCAGATGTGGCATATGCTGAACTAAAATGAACATCAATAGCTCCATAGTTGCAAACATAAGTGATTTTCCAGGAATGAGGCCACCACTGTCACCTCCTTCTCCCAGTACTGGACAGGACTTTTTTTCCATGTCATCTTCATCTTATATAAAAAATAATTTTAGTGAAATTTTCAGCATAAAATTGAAAATGGCATATAAATACCTTTAAGAAATTCCTTCAAAAGGATTTACAAGTAAATGCCTAAATAATGCTACATGTCTTTCTTAGTATAATTCTGTCTTACTAGAATTTTGTGTATTAACTTCTCTAAACAGATGGATAGTTATTTTTTACTTGGAAAATTTTAGGTAATTATTTCCTAATAAAAATAGCACATATGCTAGGTTGAACTATGTGAAGTTGACATTTTTGGAAGGGAAAAATGATCAGGTATCAGCAATTTCATTTGATCCTTTCTAATGAAAACAAAATCAGTTTCAAATTTTCTAAATGTATGATCATTTTTTTAAATCATAAACCTCCTGGCATTACTACTTTAAAAATTAGAGTGCAAATAAGGTTTACTTTAAGTTAGTGTGATTTAAAGTGCTTACTTAGGGTATTTCTTTTTTCCTGCAAATAATCCTGAGCAGCTCTTACTATCTGTTGTACAACTCCAGTAACCAGCAGTTGGATGTATGGTGGGTTCCAGGTCAAAAGGAGACAATGCAAAACACTCAGCAACTCAACACCAGTCAGCTATTATAAATTGAATAAAATAAATTGAATTAATTTTAATTTTAAAGGATAAATGCATATTATTAAAAACTGAGAAAACATACATATGAAAACTAAGTATTTTACAATTAATATCAACATAGAGGACTGTGTAACAAGTAAGAATATTAACAATCTTGGGAAATGGTCACATTTCATTCTAACAGATTTTTAAGCAACAGATGTCTTGAATATTTAAGTTGAATCATTCTCCCACAGGTTAAAAAAATACTTGAGTTAAACATTATTTTTAGAGTTTAGTGCCCTTAAACCAAATCTAAGCTGAGTACCTGAGAGTTGTGTGCCACAAACAACAGGGATTTTTGGTGAGTCCCTCCTCTATTCACCTCAGCAAGGATTACAAACTTTCAGCTTTCACAGGTAATCTGCCAAATGAGTCTGCCTCAAATTTCAAAGTCAGAGAAAGCTCAGTCACAAATAAAGTACCTTTACAGCTTCCCTTAATGTTTCCACTTTATTTAATGCCCAGCTTCTTTCCCAAGTTGATTCATCTTTCTTCATGTGATCCCACCGTTCCCATCCTAGTTGAATTCCCAGGGATTCTTCAAGGTTTTCAATCATATCTCATATGTCTTCAACCTCCCTGTCTAGTTAGACTATTCTCCTCAATATAAGAAAAATGTTCAATTCTTTCTTATCTAAAGCTCCCAAAGTCTCTCAGACCCTTTTATCTACCCACATGCCTCCTCTGTCTTGCTCCTTCCTTTCCCAGCCTAGATGTTTCCACTTCATTTACTTTCTCATTCACCCCCCTGATCTTCTACAATCTATCTTTTACCAACCCAAGAAAATGCTCTGCAGAAGGTCTCTAATAACCTCCTCTGGACCTCTTTTTTCCTCATTTATGTACTGTTTCTTTAGATATTATAATCTGCATTCTTTTTTTTTTTTTTTTGGTACTGGGGATTGAACCCAGGGGTGCTTAACCACTGAACCACATCCCCAGCCTCCTTTTTTTGTTTTGTTTTGTTTTGTTTTAATTTTGAGACAGGGTCTTACTAAGGTGTGTAGGGCCTCACTTAATTTCTGAGGCTGGGTTTGAACTTGTGATCCTCCTACCTCAGCCTTCAGAGTCACTGGGATTACAGGTATTAGCCACCACTCCTGGCCTCATCTGCCTTTCTTGAAATTTCTCCCTTATCTTTGATAAACTGTTTCTGTTTTGGTTTTTCTCTTACTATTCTAGTGGTCTCCAGTGCTGATTTATTTCCTTCTTCTCAACCCTTAAATGGTATTTATCCTCAAGGCTTCAATCTTGGTCCTCTTTTCTTTCTCCTTTAATCAGTTTTCCTAGACTAGTATATTATTTCTCTGAAATTATAAAGAGTCACTTAATTGGTCTCCCACCTTCCTTCTTGTCTCACAAACAACCTTCTACAAGATTGGTAGCATGTTCCTTCTGAAACAAAATAATCAATCATGTCATTCCTTTATTTAAATATTGTTAATTACTTCCCATCAATTTCAGGATACAGTCAAAATTCTCTTATATGCTAAAAAGAAATCTTCATGATTTGGTCTTTGCCCTGTTGTCCAGCCTCATCTAATAACCTCTACATTTTGCATTCACATAAACCATACTAAATGACTACAGTGTCCCTGAACTTCTCCTGTTTTCTCGTGCTTCCTTAGTTTTTATATTTGCTACTTTATTCTTAGAGGAAAACCCAATTCTTTACTTTGGCCTCAATAATTCCTCTGTAACTGAATGGATAAAGAAAATTCAATGTGGTATATATACACAATGGAATATTATTCAGCCACAAAGAAGAATGAAATTATTGCATTTGCTGAAAAATGGATGGAACTGGAGAATATCATGCTAAGTGAAATAAGCCAGTCCCAAAGACCTAAAGGCCAAATGTTCTCCCTGATATGCAGATGGTAACATACTACAAGGGAGTGTAGGGAGAGGAAGAACAGAAGTTCATTGGATTAGACAAAGGGGAATGAAGGGAAATGAGTGGGGATGGGAATAGGAAAGACAGTGAAAATTATAAATTGGACATAACTTTCCTAGGTTCATAAATGAATACATGACCAGTATAATTCTACATCATGTACAACCAAAAGAATGATATCCTAATTAGAATAATATTCCATGTATTTATAATATGTATGTCTAAAAAGAACAACTAATAAATAAATAAGTATAATTCCTCTGTAAGATCTGATTCAACTATTGTCTTTCCTGAGAAGATATCCTTCTAAGGACAGTTCCTATTCTCAGTACACCTTATATGTATGAAAAAAGTACATATTACATGATAGTTATCACTTAATCTAGAGGCTGTAACATTATGTTTGATTATCTATAGTTGCAAACTGGATCTGAGGCAGAACAGAAACAGAGTGACAGCAGCTAGGTGAACAAATACAACATGAATCAGTGCACTCTGACAATGTTGAAATTACAGGACCCAACTTTTTTAAAAGTCCACTTTTTCCCACTGTATAGCAATACTTGAATAAAATATCATTAAATCCAAAAAATAGCTAGCTGTGTAATATACTATATTAAAACCCAAATGCTCGAATTTAAATATAGTAGTCACTCTTCATTCATAGATCAAATCTTATAGGTTTAACTATCTGAAAACAATCCTAATATTAATTGTAGTAACTTGTAGTTCAAATTGTAGCACAAATTGAGGCCACAGGGTTGGGGTTCAAACAAGAGTTAATCAGTGATTGAATCCTATACTCACACAGCATATGTTATGTTTTAGTTTTAGGTAGAATAAAATGCAAAACTAATTTTGACATCAAAAATTGGTATCAGATTGGTATTTTATCTTTTTGTGTTTTATGGGAAACTACCCAAGTGACACCATATGGTAGTGGTGATGTCAAGAGATGAACTTTATTATAACGATATAGAATTTCTAGTTACAAGGAATAACAAATCCAGTGCCAGCTTGATTCTGTAATATGAATTAAGTTCCCTAGATGTTTCATACTGAAATTAGAAAAGATGGTTCTTTAAATTGTAATTGAGCTATTGCCCACCTCCCAAATTTCATTAAATGAGAGAAAAAACTTTATCTAACATTCAAAAGTGGCATAATTTGGGGCAGGAGTTGTGGTTCAGTGGTACAATGCTTGCCTGGCATGTGTGAGGCCCTGGATTCATTCCTCAGCACCACACATAAATAAATAAAATAAAAGATCCACTTGCAACTAAAAAAATATTTTTTTAAGTGGCATAATTTAATTAATGGCCTTGTAAGTTACTTTAGCCTTTTACTACTTCAATCATTTACTAACTCTGAAGTTACTCCTTAAAGTTTTAGTTTTATTTGATTGATGATAAACAAAACAAAGAAGGTATAATAATATCTATAGTATATTGCTTCCTGGTCATCCAAGATTAAGTACAGAGAAATCTTGAATACTTATTATATATTGTCTTTCACTAATGTAATATATACTACTGTTATTAATTAATACAATATATATTTACTATCTGATAAAATTATACTAATATAAATATAATTAAAACAAAGTATATAAATAGTTATTCATTTTAGAAATACACTGTACTTGATCTTCTGCAATATGGATACTTTCATTTTAGAAATACACTGTACCTGATATTCTGCAATATGGATCCAGGCACAAGGAGAATCAGCAAGGTGTGCAAGGCCTGTAGACATGCAGTAACATGCTCCACAGGCTCCTCAGGTCTTGGGGAACAAAGAAACTGTATACTCACATCTGAAATACACAAAATAGAAACTGATAGAAAACACTTTATGTTGTATTGGCATCACATTTTTCCTCTATTTTTCATACAGATTACTTTAACCTACATTTATTTGTTAAAGTATAGTTCAAAATGGTTTCTAAGCTAAGCAGTCAAACTGAACATACAGTTGTAGCATTGAATTAATTAATATTCAAACTAATATTTCTATTTCTGGTACTTTTTAAAATTACAGTATATTAAAAGTAACTTTATGAACATTATAACATTACATTTTTCATTTAATAGTTGCCAAGAAATTTTATATGCAAACCAAGTTTTTTAAATGGCAAGCTATAGAGGCCCAATAAATGTCATGGGTAAAAAGTGCTATTTATGTGTATTAGGTATTTGGAAATATTTCACATTTTTATTTATTGAATCTACTGATAAATTCTACAATTATACCTTTCAAATTGTGGTCCTTTTCCATCCCCAGAAAATGTGAAATCCCTAAAATCTTCATTAGAATGGATAAATTTTTAAACACTAAAACATCATGTAGAAAGTAATTGTAAATTAGGATTCTTTAAATTTTTAAACTTTTTTTCTTTAAGGGATGATGGTTTGTTAAGTGCCAAGTATAAAGATAATCTGTTATAGAATAAAAAAATTAAGTTTTTTCCTTGCAAATTATTTAGTATTGCTCTGTGAGTGAACATGACATCTACAATTTTTAAAGAGTAGTTTTAAATAATTTTAGGCAAAAATTCAGCTAATTTATAAGATGAACTAAAAATCTTTTTATGATTCTTTCTTTGAATTGTGCTGTACAAAATTTTCCCAAAGCATTAAAGTGAAAACTTGAATTTTCAAAAGTGATACATCTTGAAATATATTAATATGACCCTCTACCTAAAATCAGATGCATTCGGTCTTTGTTAATTTCTGGCAAAGATTTAGCAGTGGCCATTGCTCCTGATGCCTGGTTTAAACTGATGGGTGCAGAACGTTTTTGTAAACCAGACACTGCTGCTTCTGTGGACTCTGCACATGTAAACCCTTATCTGTTTAACCAAAGTGACACCGCATGAAGAATTGGGGCCCAGGGATTCCAATAATGAAGTCTAGCTGTATCAATAGTCTCAGGAGTATAAAAAGCTCCACCTGTAAAACAATCAAATCAATTAAAAATATCACTTTCTATTACAAGTGTTCACTCATTTATGAATAACTAAACTTAAAAAAACTATTTTTTTAAATTTTATTTTTTAGTTTTAGGTGGATAAAATATCTTTTTTAACCCAAAAGAGTCATCTGGCCAAAGAGTTTCTCCTCTCCCAACTAACCACTCTCTATAGAAACTTTCCTAAAACATAATTTTAAAGATTCTCTTTTGCCAAGTGCCTGCCTCTCCCTCACTGATACCTGCTTTCCACCTTTTCCTGTCCAGGGCTGGCGCCATTCAGTAGCCATACCTTTTCCTATCCTGTCTTCATAGGATCCACCTCCTCACAGTCATCTCTCTTTCTACCATAACCAGGGAATTTGTTTCTTCTGTTTTTCTACTCTTTCTCTCCACATTCTCCCACTACCAACACTGGGGATTTTCTCATCTCTCTTTGCCATAACAATGAATTCAGAAACAAAAAACACTGGTACGAACCAACACTAACTAACAAAAATGTTTTGTTTCCTAACAGTTGGAAAATGTCACAGTGGCATAAACAGTAGAAATGTGAAACTCCCGGGTGGTATTGAATGGAAGGAGATGTCCATTATCTAACACAAACATTATCCCTCACTTTTGCAGAGGGATCCTGTGACTTTGGGTGGGATGTCTCCTACACTTTGATCTTTCCTTCACTGAGAAATGGATGCTTCAAATTAGTTTTTCCTTTGGGTAATGATGACATTGATTTGAAAAAAGTACAGTAAAACATCAGATTTCAAATACATGAGAATGAAATCTTTGGTGTTCCTCATCTGTAAGACAAGAGGCTGACACTGTAGATGTCTCCGAAGAACATAATCCAGCCAGGGTTTCTAGGAGCACTTCCTACTCAATTGGGTTCCCATGAGGCTGGACTCCTGCTCATTCAAGGAAGACCAACAAATGCTTACTGAATTAACGGAGCAACCAATCATGTTCTTTCAAATCACCAGGATTTCCTGACACTCTGGATTTTATGAGTACAGAATAAAGTGTGGTCTTTTGTGATTTAAAAAATAAATAAGGAACAGTAAACTTGAGCCCCAGAGGTAATAAATGGATTTCAAAAGTCTTTAGAAGGACTCTAAAAAATATTATGTGCTGATCTGAGATCTTCAGAGGCTTCTGAAAGTGACTGTATTTGTGCAATTAAAATGATATATCAAGAATAAGGAGTGGATGCAGAACAGCATGAAAAAAAGGACAGATAAAGAGAACAGCAGAATATGCTGCTGCTATTCTGTCCTTGCTGATGGCAGCAGCAGAAAATAAAGAACTGCAAGATACTTAACTGCAACTGATAGGTCTCACAAGGGTTTTTGCACATGCTGAAAACAACCATGTGGCTAAAATTATAAATAGACAAAAAATATTGGAGCCATTTATTTCTTTCTGCCTCTTCATCCTTTTCTCTTTTTAATTTGTTTTCCTGGAGATAATCTACTTTTTAGAACCACTAACTTGACATTTATAATAGAGGTTACTTTTTAGCGACTTTATTTATTTATTTAGGAGTTAATATAGCTAACTGGTTTACCAGAAAGCTTTAAGAGCCAAGCTAAACTATGTCCAAATCATGGCTCTTGTACAACTAGCTATGTGATCTCAGGAAAGTTTGTTGACATTTCTGGGTCAGAGTTTCCTCAAGATTGTTATGAGTTGAGCAAGTTAACAGATACTGCAGGTAACTCAATGCCTGGCAAATCTTAAGTGCTCAGCAGAGTAGCTCTTGACAGGACTATCACCATTATAATTAATTACTAGAAAGAATCTAGGCTTAGAGTCAGAAACCTCAGAGTGTGTGTGTGTTTGTGTGTGTGTGTGTGTGTGTGTGTGTGTGCATCACTTATAACTCCTTTAAGATCCTCAGCAAGCCACCTAATTTCACAGGGCTTCATGAAATACCCAGATGTTATGGCCTAAAGACACTTATTTTACAATATTGTTTTAGAGAATAAACAAATTTATAACCTTTAATATTGTACAGATATGTAATATATTTATATTAAAAATATTTAAAAATTCATATTTTTTATGTTCATAGGTGTGTATGTATGCCTATGCATACATACTTACACAAATAAACAGGCATACACAGAACTTTAAGGCTGTCATACTTTCTACTTCTTACTTGTTTTAAAGTTAATGCCTAACAGGATGTCCCAGAACACAGGTATCCCATCATTAATACTCACAATTATCGATAATGGTGAAGCTGATTATGAAAGGCAGACCCAAAAAGAGGTACACACATTTAGTATAGCATGCCACATGCAATCATCTTAATATTCCAAATATTCTACTCATGCATCAGTTCTCTTTAAGCTTCCATTACTTCATTAATTCCTTAAGAATCAGCAGCCTTTTGAAAAGATGAACTGCAGTCCACCTGGAGGTAAGGAAACTGCCTCAAATAGGTAGTTCTGCCTGGAGATATTTTGCCAGCTTTCATTACATACAAAGGTGACATGTAACGGTAATGAGTACATCCCAAAGCACAGAAACACAGAAAGGCCTCCCAACATCTATACCTGCCCTGCTAGGGCTTTCTCTGGTTAGAAAAAGGCTTCCCAAGAGGCAATCAGGGCCTCTGAGAACTGTCTCATTCCCTTCCCACAACTTTCTCTGAAGGCCTCTCCACCCTTCTAGATGGCTCCTTCAGCTCCAGCACAAACTTCCTATTCAGACTTGCAGCGGGACAAGTCCCTGAAAGGGCCCCGTGTTTCTATGCCTTCTTTGTGTCCTTTGTGTACCCACTGTGTAAACCCTGGTCCACCACAACTGCCAAGAGGGCACCCACAGACTATAAATATGTGAGCTGCAGCTGAGCAAAGGGACGTGTTTACTTTCCATCCTAAACTACAACTTGACTTGTAGCAAAAAACAAAGATACTGCAATGTGTATTTTTTCACAGAAATGATAATTATAGTACTCCAAACATTTTTCAAACTTCAACTACCAAAATGGAAAAGGCATTTCAAAAATAATTTATTAAATAGGCACTTATATTCTTGGTAGCCCTTACATGGAAATCATACTTTTTTTACTCTTTGCAGCCATTAAAGGCCTAGCTCCTGGTTCAAAGCTGTCCTCCAGGGTGAGGTGGGAGAAAGGAGTCCACCCTATTCACTATAGTATAGCACCTTTTTCCACTCCAAAAATACCCACCATTTAAGAATCACAATTCCCACATGGAGTGTGAAGGAACTTATGCATATCTGGCTGATACAATATTCCTGAAGCAGAAGATAAGGCTAGATATGCTCCTGGTATCAAACACAGAAGGAACCATTTCTAGACTCTTCTTAGGAGTACCACAAGAACCCCAACCTATTTAAACTCTTCTCTGAAGAGCATGTTTCCTCATTCATTCCTCACCTGGCCCTTTTACCTCTAGCTGAAGTTTTTCTGCAGCCAGGACTTTCATCAAGATATTCTCCTTGTAAGTGCCACTGTCAGGCTTTCCAACCCTCCTTGGATAATGGTTCCCAAACCGAGCCTCCTGGAGTGCTTTCTGAAGCAGATTGCTGAATCTCATGCCCAGAGTTACTGATGTGGTTGATCTGTGGTAAGGCCTGAGGAGGAGCATTTCTAACAAATTCACAGGTTCCTATGGTTGCTGTCCAGGTAGCATGCTTTGAAAGCAGCTGCTATAGACCTCAGTGGCTTGAAAACCTCAGTCTCTTGTAAGCTGTGCCATTCTCTCTCCTCCTCCCAGGAAAAGGTGTTTCCCTCTGTCCTGCCTGCCTGTCTTTTCTATAGCTACAGAGCAGAGGTGGCTGTAAGTATAAGTGGATGGACAGCCACATGCTTAACAGACCTGAACAGCAGAGGCCCCACCCAAGCTCATCCTCTTCTGAGGGAATGGAAGCACACATGGAGCCTGCCATTTTATCCTGAGATAGAATCCAAGGAGGAAGGTGCATAACAAGAGAGAAGGCAAACTATCAAGGGCTTCCAGGAGTGAGGTGAAGTCACAGCTGCTGCCAAAGTGGACACCATGTTCAGCGTTGGTACTGCTCCCATGTTCTAGGACGGTCTTCCATTTTCAAAAATGTCAAAGGGCATCAAAATAATTTTAAAATTTGTGTTAAGCTGAAGCAGCAGTGTCACGAAATTTAACTGTTATGGAATGTTACGGAAACTGGGATCCTATGTTCTATCCATCCATCCATCCATCCATCTACCCACCCACCCTCCTCAACCCTTAGTGTATTGCCTGGTCTATACAGGATTCCAACCAGTGGGGAAAGTGGAAGGGGAGGGCTTGACTCTGCATGACAGGATGTGCACTGTTATTTCTGCTGACCTCACAGAGTGTTTTAGTCATGTGGTCATACCCACCTGGAAGGGAGTCTAGGAAGTGTGTTCTGGGTGGCCATCTCCATAGCTAAAATTGTATTTCTATGAAACAAGAGAAGAGTGGACACATAGGGGGAAAACTAGAAACCTTGGCAATAAGTTTCCTATGGACATGAACTGTCTGAACAATAGAAGTATTTTGCCCTTTGAAGAGTGAAATTAAATAAAACATTCTGAAGAAACCCTTGCGAAACACTCCTATAACCAATGTACATGTTTCTTTCCAAAGCCCTACATCTATTTGTTAAAAGTACCTGGAAGATTCTTATCTAGTCTTTAACTTCACAAATAGTTAATAATCAACTACCATGCAAGAAACACCAAAATAAGTTGGATATTTTAAGAAAAAACAATGACATATAGAAAACCTTTAGTCATCTCTGAACCTAGATTTTCCATACATTTGAACTTTCAGTGGAAATCTTAGACTTCTTTTGAAATGTTCTATAACTCAGAATTTTCAACAAATCAATCTAATCCTTTCCACAAGGGGGAATAAATATGGTTGTTCTTACATAAAAATGTGGGAATGATTCTGCCTATAAGACTTTCTTTTCAACAGACAAGTAAAATATTCTCAGGGATTCTTACATGTGAATGAAGAGTGGCTCAGAAATGCCAGATGACTGACTAATGGGTCACCAAGCT
Source organism: Urocitellus parryii (assembly GCF_045843805.1). Classification (NCBI taxonomy): domain Eukaryota; kingdom Metazoa; phylum Chordata; class Mammalia; order Rodentia; family Sciuridae; genus Urocitellus; species Urocitellus parryii. Next base: position 98,914,474 of record NC_135537.1, on the reverse strand, counting down.
AATGGCCAAAAGCCAGGTCCCCCAGGGAACTCTGCAGTGATTCTATCATGATACATAGTCACCATCTCAGCCTCCTCCTTCAGTCTGTCACCAGCATCTTTTCCTGATTGTTATTCAAACATGTTTCATAATATTTAAAACTGCTTAGAATCTAGCTTAAAAATGACTTGCTCATGAAGCTCCTTCATCGCAAAACCAGCTAAACATACAAACGAACCAAAACAAAAGTAACTTTTATGTAAGTGGAGTAGTGGCTAAAGAGGTCAGAAGAGCAACTTCTGGTCAGGTATGGCTGTGGTGCTGTCCACCAGCCAGGTGCTGACAGGATGCCCACCCACACAGGCAAGAGCCTGGGGCTGAGAGACATGGTGAATAAACATGCTAGGGACAGGATAGATGGCAGGCCCACGGGGATGGGTCACCAAGGTAATCTGTTTGCACACCATGGGCTTTGGGACTGGGGCCCCAGAGGAGACAGCTCCTATTAGGAACATCCTGTGTCTCTATACCTCAGGGACATCTCTGTAACAGCCTAATTCTCAGGAAATTAAGATCTCTGGCAGTTTCCTCAGCCCCTTCAGAACAAGAAGCCTAAGCAGGCTAAAATGGGAACACTAAGACCAGAGGCTCTGGTAAGACTAGACAGGATGCCTCAGCATTAATGATGGTATAATGCCTTATTAAGGGAGGAGGATCTCTGTCTCCAAAGCCTCAGCTTGGTGTGAATGCCACTCTGAAAGCCTGTCTGCAAAGCCCCATCAGGCTGCCATGGCTTCTCAAAGCTTAAACAGTGCTGCTTTGTTCTTGTTCTGCTCCTGAAATCTGTCAATATCTCCCGATGGCTGAGAGACTCTGTCCTGACACTGAATATGTGCTTTTACCTACCTGGTCTTGTAGAGACAGTGCAGATGTCTGGCCTAACAAATGAGGAAGACAGAGCCAGCCTTCCCTGTCTCCACTCCATTTCCCTCTTTTTCTTTTCTTATTGCTTTTCTGTCTTCCAAGGCACAGCTCCTCTCACTCCCCAGAAAGCTACTCTTTAAAATTCAAGGTTGATGTCAAGGCTATCCTCTGTCCCTTTTATAACTAAGAATAGAAAAATTTGCCTTGAAAAGGAAAAGCACCTAGGGCTTGGGTTGTGGCTCAGAGGTAGAGCGTTTGCCTAGCATGCATGGGGAACTGGGTTTGATCCTCAGCACCACATAAAAATAAAACTAAAGATATTGTGTACACCTATAACTATAAAAAATAATAAATATTAAAAAAAAAGAAAAGGAAAGGAAAAGCACACATATAAAAAAGGAGCCTCATAGGGGGGCAGACATGCACATGTGGGGAGGAAATCCTACAGGGTTCTTCAGTGATACTCAAAGCTTAGTACACTGTGGATATGTGAATTTCCTTTCTAAGTATCCTTCAACAACAGATTAAGAAGCCACCTTTTCTCCTTGACTTACTGCCCAGTGTCAGTTCCAGCATCTACACTGACTACTGACTACTGCTCCAATTCCTATGTAGAGATGGCTGGTTTTTATTATCTTTCCTATTCAAGATGTTTCCTCCTAGGTGGCTAATAGAATTCCATCAGCCTGATACTCTTTTTTAAAAACATACACAATGTTTGTTACAAGTAACTACTGATACATACATACTGGGAATTTTATCCCATCATAAAGCCCTAAACCAGAAATCTGAGACATCTCAACTGACCTTCAAGACAAATGGTTGAATGGTATTCAAATAGACTAATGGTGTAGAGTAATGTCTGTATTCAAAAAGGCTATTCAGTCAACATACCATTACTGAGCCAGGATCCTAGCAAAAAGCTATGATGATACAGCATCTGGGGGAATCCCACGAGACAGAAGTCCTGAGGTCTTTGCAAAGGCTCTAGTTGGTGCACCACAAAACAGGCTACCACTGACCCAGAAAGCACAATTTTACCCTGATCAGTGTATTCATTGAAGTATCTCCAGAATTGTTGTTCTTGGTTCCATATATGTATTTCAGTGACTCAACCTACTGCCAAATCCAAGGATGATGTTTTTTTTTTTTTTTCAATTTGTACCAGATTTCTGTTTTCTGGTTAAAAAATCACTTTCTAGCCCTTTGTTATTCCTCTTCACTCTCGGCACCAGCCTGAGAAGCTGGTGGTCATTTATGAAGTAATGATTTTTGACTAGTTTGGGATTCTTGCATGTATGATAGTGAACTAAAGCAAATGGGCAGTTGGCTTGTCATCAGGTAGGTGATTTGCTCCTGGGCAGACACTTCAAAGCACATATGATTCCAATTACAAATTACTACATGCCATGGATCTTCTGGGTCACTGTTCAATGAATAATTGAATTCTTGAATGTTGTTATGAATAGTAAAAGTCTACTATGTTGGTATCTGTAATAAATCATGTATAAGTCATGGTTATGTTTATTCACATTTAGCAGGAACCTAATACCTAACTCTTCTACCCACTGCACACTTAAGAATGCAATCTGGAGGCTCCACCTTCTCTGAGCCTCTGAGGAGAGAGTAGTGAAAACAGTTTGTCACCAATAACCCTCCTTTTGAGTCAGAGAGGAACTTTCCAATTACCAATTACATGGGCACTGTGGAATCTAATTTCCATCCTTAATTATATCATTGTGGAAAAAGAAAACTATTGGGGAAATGATTTTTTAAAAATTTTTGAAGCTGTAGATGGATGGAATGCCTTTATTTTGTTTATTTTTATATGGTGCTGAGGATTGAACCGAATGCCTCACACATGCTAGGCAAACATTCTGCGACTGAGCTACAGCCCCAGCCCAAGAAAATGATTTTTTACATTGGAAAATAACACATTAAACTTCTAGTCATGACTTATATAAGAAATCCAAGTTTAACGTACCAGAAATATTATTAAGCTGATTGAGGTGGTCAAGTGCCTTGTAAGTAATGCGTTCAACTTCCACCTTTCCTAGTACTCCTGATGAAAAGGTTTTAACAAGAAAATCCTGCCCAGCAGTTGCTCTTCTGATATTTCTGAGCAAACACATCTAACAGTGTGGTCGTATTCTTTATATGCTTAGATGCTGTTTTCCAAGCTTGGGCACCACATCATCTGTATGTGACTCAGAGCCACAGAGGTCTTCATTCTTTCACTTACAGATTTCCAAGTGGCTCCATGGCCCACAGTGAGCATGATACACAGCTTCCCACTTCCATGCACTCACTAGAGTTCAGGAAAGGGAAAGGAACACTAGCTTACAGAAACCCACCAGGCCTGTCACATGATTTTGTACATTACTCATTACCATGGGCCTCATTTACTCCCTTATCAGGGTCAAGGTGAGCATATGAACTCTTAAGGTTCTCTGTACACCAAAAAGCAGAGTATGACATAAGAAAAGTTAAAATAATAACAGTGTGGTAATCAAAGGGGTTACCAAGGCAATATGTCATTAAGTGTCAAGAGTGGCAGAGAAACAAAGAACTGTGACTAGAGAGAAAGAAGAGACGAGATCAGTAGGGGATTTGGTCTAAGTAAAAGGAGTTATGTGTGATGTAGCCACTGGCCACATTCCCATATGCCCCTGACCAATGCCATACCAAGGAAGAGCACATCATACTCTAATCAGCCTCTGAGCTTTCAATCAGGTACATCTATCCCCTATGATGCTCTTCTCCCATGCTCATCTAGCTGGCCAGAGTGCCACTGTCACCACCACCCCCCCACAAAATTAGTGAGGACTTGAGATATTCTCGGTATTTTGCTAGGGATGCAGACTCTTCCAAGAGTTTTCTGGTCATCTTCAAGCAAAAGCCATTTCCTCTGTGCAGTATTCCTTTATCTCTGTCTTCCCAAATAAGTCTGATTCCTTCCTTTATTCTCTTCTCACAGACTTTGCACGTATACCTATTTTATGAAATGCATACATTGCATCATTAATTATTTATACGTCTATCATGGCAATCCATGACCAAAGTAATTTCCATGGAGGCCTGGACTTGAATCTTATACATCTTTGTTTCTCTGCTGCCTAACTTAATATCTAGACAACAGATGAGTCTCCATCAGTCTCTTTCTCTGTTCTGTCTAGTTTGTTGCAGCACTTACAGTGAGTTATCCTAAGTAAACTTTCCTAGACTCAGACTCCTCCCATGTAAGAGAATTAGAAAAACTTCCACTTCATGAGCTCCCTGACAAGTTTCACAGAGTAAACCCTGGCATATGAGTGAGCCTCCATTGTTAACTATGATCATTGTTAGTTGCTGACTCGGAAGCAATGACAAAAAATTCTGGGATCATTCTATGTCATGGAACCAAATCAACAATATAAACTCTAAGAATCAAATGATACAAGGGCAAAGGTCTTGAATGATTAAGTACAATAATCAGAAAGCACTAACTCAAAGTAGGCAAAAATGTACCAAGTTCACAAAAAGCCTTTGTCTCCTAGCCATACAATGATCACCAAAGGTGCAGGATCTTAACAACCATGCACTTATTTCTACTACCTTACTTCAATGTGTCTGCATGAAATGAACTGCACGTCGCTATGTACAGTACTTCAACCATGGTGATTTTGTTAACAAAGGAATATTGTAAAATTGACATAGGGCTTAAGCAGCAAAGGAGAAGGTGTGTCTTAAAGTGTAATTAACTTTATGGACTTTTCAAAGGTCTCCAGGTTCAGCATGGTAATTATTTTAAATAGTTAAAAGCATGCTCTACGAAAGCCCTAAGTGGTCACGTGGTTCAAGGCGACCTGGCTGGCGCTGGCTTAAGGCCTCCAGTACAGCACTAATTACCCAGGTGCAAAGAAAATCTTAAAATCAATTCTGGAAACAAACTGCCTAAATTCATTTGTAACTTTTAAAGCACTATATAAAGCATGGAATGAATCCTAAAGTACTAAGCATTTCTGATTTAGACAATGAGTAGATCCCACAAAGTTGTAAAACACTCCAGAGTGGAAGCAATTTCTTTCTTCTCCAAGAGATCTACATATTGTTTCCATTTTTTTCTACTGCTTATATGCTTAAAAGCTAATTTGAAAGAAGTAAACAGGTCTAGGCTGAATGCAGTATTTACATATCGAGCCTTTGTTCTGACTTATGTAAGGAAACTGAGGAAGCACCATGACAAGACACAATGGACTAGAATAAAGAGGACCAATTTTAATCCAGGAACCAGTTCTGACTCAGTAGTAGCAGACCCTGATGAGAACCATTATTCCAAAGCATGACATGAAGCATTCCAGGATCTGTAGCTGAGCAGCACAGGAGTAAAATGGGCCTTGTTAAATTTCGTAAATTCAATGCATGATGCTGACCTGCCACATGTTTAAAAGTTTTTAATCTCAGGAAATCGCATCACTGACAAACACTCTGGTAACATAAATACCCTCAGGAGGAGTGTTCACTCCTTCAAGCCATGGTAAATCACTACCTAATGTAAAGGACAATCTAAGCAGGGAGAGGTAGCCAAATTAACAGAAAAAAAAAAAAAACAAGGTCAGTTACAGAGAGTAAAGAATCTCAGGTGGCAGTTACCAACAGTCTTGGATTTAGCATCTCAAATGGACCTTAAAACCATTCAATTTAGCAGTAGAAAGGTTGGTACCATGCTTCCTTCCATTGGAACTAACTTGTGCAGATAACCAAATGTACTTAGTAATACACCAACTTTTGTTCAAATTAGAGACCAAGATCTATTAAAGTGTACTGAAGTTCTTTTTTAAATTGAAGACTATTAACAATATTTAGTGTATAAGATATAATAGCAAACTACAGGGACAAAGTCCCAAGAAGCAAAAAAAAAAAAAAAAGGATTTTTACACTAAGATCTAAAGGACTAAGCAGCTGAGGCAATGAAGGACTTTTGTCCTGGCCTCAAGCCCCTGCACAAGTTCCTTCACCCATTTTACTTCACAGGGTTCCTGTATTAAATTAAAAATCTGTAGAAAGTGCTTGATAGTGTCTGATACATGAGAAGCATGCTATAAATGTTAGTTATTGTTATATCATATTCCCAATCTCAGAAATAGGAAATTTGTTTTTATTTATTTATGCATTTTTGTTTGTGGTGCTGGGGATCATGTCAGGGGTCTTGCACATATGAGGCAAGCAGTCTGCCACTGAGCTACACCCCAGTCAGATATTTGCTTTTAACCATATGACTCGAACAAATATGAAGTTGGATAGTAGGCAAATCCACATATTAAACATGGAAAGAGAAGATGAGGGATGAAAAAAAAGGAAGTTGGAGAGAGAATAAATATATGTGAGTGAAGGGCTCAAAGATAGACAGGAAACAATAAGGCTAACAGGAAATAAGAATCAGAAGTCATGAATGGTTAAAATGAACAGAGAAATGAATGGAATTTCCAAGTTGCAGGGTCAGTAGAATAACAGCAAAAGCAATCATATCATGGGGCTTTAATGCAATCAATCTGGTATAAATTAAAATTATTTGAAAATAGTTCTTTCCTTAATCTTACCACTGAATATAAACACTGATGTACCAACATCCCAGGTATTTTGGTTGTACTGAACAAATCACCCATGCAAAAATACATCCAAAGCCCCTCTTTGATTTATTTACTCATGCATTTCTCATTTTAAAATAATAACTGGCTCCAGATTAAGTAAAATGAAACTTTATGTTCAAACTCTAGCATAAACTTCAGAAATCAGAAGAGTAATATTAGAAGAGCTAGTCCCCCTGGCATGATATCTTCTGAAAATCAGTGCACTCCACTGAACATAATACATAAGGTAGGTATGCAAAAAATTTGGTAATTGAAGAACATGGAATTTGAATAATCTGCGTAAAGCCTTATCAAATTGCCAATATCAAAACAACCTATTCTGTGAAGGCAATGAATCTATTTAAAGGGACAATAAAAGATATACTTGTCAATAATGCAAATAGAGGGCTATAATATTAATGTAATTACTACAAGGAGCTGCAGTTTATACTGAACCATAAGCTCATCCTGACATCAACTGCAGCTGTCCCAAGAGGTATGAGATACAAACAAAAAGGACAAAGTTGTAGATGAAATTGAGTAAAGTACACACACATCTTAGTGGTTTACAGAACCAACAGGTCCTCTCTCCACAAAAGCACTATGCTGTCCTAAGAGTAAAGAGAACTTCAGTTTCAAACTTTAAGATACCTTCACCTTGGACATGAAGCTTCTTTACTGAATCTTTAGAAATGTTCTTTAAACATGCTAGTGTTTAATTAGCAGATCCACTAACATTTATCACAGTGATAGTGTCTGAATAAATCTGGTTGATAATTACAACAGAAGAGGAGAAGAGAAGGGAAGCAGGCAGTGGGGGGAGGAGAAGGGAGGAGAGGGCCAAGAGGGGAAGGAGGAACCCAAGTTTCAAACAACTTTAAGCAGGAGGGACGCAGTGGCCATGATCACCACCTCACTTTAACCTATAAGACAAAGTTCCTAGAGGCAAAAGAATATACCCAGGCTCACCAATCCACGGAGACCTTAGGACTGAGGCCCAATGGAAACAAAACTGAATCTAGACAATCATGCCTCCTTCTCTGAACACTGCCTACAAAGTTGTAGAGATCTGCAGATATGATCTCCTATGGACCGCAGGCAGCTTGACTTCTCTGGGCTGATTGCTTCGTTTAGCAGTTTTATGCCACCTTTGCACTGCACATAAAAGGGGCCTGGAAGGCAGCACAAGAGTTCAATTGCCAAAAGCCTAAAGGAAAGTCTGCAGGGCTGCGGAGGTGGGCCCTTACACCCTGCTCTGTGCCCTGCATTCCTCCCTCTCTGCGGGTTCTATCCCCTCTAGAAGTATCTTGGGTTAGACCCCTGTCTTACTTGCTGTTATACACTTTAGTTTTCATTGCATTTAAATCTCTGGTTAGAATTTATCTGTTGCCAATTTATCCTAGATCACTGTCATGGTATCACAGATGCAGAGGAGACAGTTCTTTAGCTTTAAAGACCTCACGAGGATCTCAAATTCCAACCACCTATATAAAAGGCCTCTGCAATAAAGCAAATGCATCTAGAATGAGAAAGAAAAGCTACAGGACAAACGTGACAGAAACTTATGATCTGTTATGATGAGATTTCATCATTTCAGCCTACCCTTACTACCACAAACTCCATCAGCTTTACTACACAGGTAAATGTTATGTTAGTAAAAAGTGTGTTATTATTGCTGGAAACAGGCCAATATGTGAGGGTGTTTGAGTGTAAAGGTGAAAAGGGCAGTAGTGGAGGGGATGAAATGCAAACAGAAATTAGAGGTATGGTGGAAGAGAGAGGTGAAGAGGGGATGTCAGGGGGAAAAATATCACAGAGGAAATTACTCTCTACAGACACAGGAGCTAAGAGGTCTGGATGGCAGTCAAGAACAAAAGAAGAAGAACTGGGACATACAGGCCCTAGAGAGGGGCAAGCTCCTGAGAGGACCCATGCCACTGTGGGCCAAAGGGCTCTGTGTGGAGGGTGCCCTGCCTCTGCTGTCGGTTGAGAGGTCCAAACTGATCTGGATGCTCTCTCCACCATTCGCTCCCGTCCACCTCCTCTGAACATGCTGAGGAAGGAATCAGAAACAGAGCCCTGGCAGTGGTTTCAGCTGTGAAGCTGGTCATTCTCTGAAGCCAGGACAGACTGGGCTCAGTAAAGAGGTTTTTTGACAACAGAACAGATTCTCCCATTAATCAGGAATGCTCCTGGGAGGAAGGATCAGAGCCAGTCAGCTCCTGGTCTGGATATGGCTAATAATTCCTCTCTTAGGTTTCTGGAGGACCTCTGCCAAGGTTTCTTCTAACTGCATACAGCAAATATGATTTTCCCTTTGTATCTAAAAAGCTGGCAAGCGATAATACTGAAAAGAAATGTGACCAAGGCCAAAAGGGTGAGCTTAAATAAAATGAGGCATAACTAAAACCAACTCCAGGTCAAAAAAAAAAAAATACCAAACCTGTTATGTCATTTCCTTTTCAGAGGACAGCACGAGCTGATGTCCTGTTTTCTACTGACTGGAAATGTCCAGTCATTGCATACTTTTCTTCTTATCGGGTCAATGAGAATTACCATTCATGACCATAACCCTGAAATACTGCTAAATTCTGAACATGTTTTACTTCAGGATACTTCTGTTTATAGCAACTCCTTATTGACTGTTCTCCATTAAGGAAAAATAATAGTTTATTCTTAACTCCACAAGCTCCCCCTCTCCTTATAAGCCTGCAAGAGCACCTCCATTAAAGGCACAAGATAAAGTCTAATAGGTTTTAGCTTTATCTGAGTTATCTGGTATAAATTAGTTTTAATCCATTATTTTTTTTTCATTCACCATCTATTAATGATCTCCTGGGTGCCAGGCACTGTTTCTGCTTCTGGGGGGACACAGGCAGGCACACAGGAGAAGAGGGTCTGCATGTGCTCTATACCTGTATGAGACAGAGCACATATCTGCTTGTGTTTCCTTCAGCTGGCCTGTATTCTCCTGGGATTCTAGTGTCAGAATAACCATGCTTGAAACACTAGACATGCATTGTCAAACTTACAGAAATAATCTGTGAATCATTTAAAAAGAAGCCAAGCAAATTAGGCTATGAGTTTTGCTGACATGGATGGGGTGTGGGGTGGGGAGTGACAAAAACATTCTCCAAAGGTCAGGAGAGAACCAGGGTCCATGAAAGACACAGGGGTAATACACAAAATAGCAGAAGACAAAGCCAAGGAACCAGAACCAGGAGTTGACGAATTGAAATGTTCACAAGTTTGCTCATGGGCTCCAGGCAGGGAAATATTTAAATGACTTACTTTCAAATCATCATCCCCATATGAAGAAAAGGACTCAAAAATCACTTCTACCATGGTATACTCTGACTCATTTCAAATGGTCAGTGTTCTAACTGACCTCCAATTCTACTCTAGACTCCTTCTAATACCCATTTCCCACAGAACAGCCAGAGTTTATTTTGAAAAGTACACACTTATCATCTTCATCTGAACCTTAAAACTCCTTTGTGGACTCCTAGTCCCTTGGGCATGAAATACAAACTCTTAACCTTTCTGTCTGTTTAAGCTCTTTCCTGCCCCTTAGAATGTTTTCCAGGAACTCTGTATAGCTAATGCCTTCCTACATTTCAGTCCGACTTAAATATCATCTCTTCAGAGAAAGATCCTTTCAAACCATCCTGTCTTAGTCTCAACACCCTGGAAGTCACCAGCAATTATGTAATTTTATTTATGCCCTATAAGACTAAAAGCTTGTGAGGACCAGAACTCATGCATCTTGCTCAGAATGAATGTAGCACAATGGGGCAAAGCAAGTGCCCAATACATATGTGTTGAATGACTGAATAAATAAATCAGGGAAAAGTGTATAGGAAACATTCGCTAAGGGCACATGATTACCCTTTTCAATTGAACTATATAGAATAAACACACAAACTTCAGACAAAGCAAGCTTTTAGAAAACAACTTTTGTGCCTACTTTTGAAAGTGTTTTTAATTTTAAGTCAGTAAGTTCATTCATAATAGTGTTGCTTCCTAACTTTTTCAGGTTGGAAAGTTACAAATGACCCACAAACACTTGTAAGAAGACAGTGATGGATAATTCCAAAGCAATGGGTTTTGCAGTGATAAGAAAGGTACATGGTACCAGACTGAACCACACCCACACACGAAAAGTGCATCCCAGGGACACTGCTTCATATTATTCAAAGAAAAGCTCACAGATAATCTAGTGGATGTAAAAAGCTGGAAAAACATGAAGGTATAGAGATGTTTCCAGTTCACTGTTTTGAGTATTTTAACTAATGGAAAAATCAGATCTCACTATGCTGTTCTCTGGAGTTTAACTGACCCTTTCTAGGGTCAGTTAAAATATATTCTAGGATAAATATATTCAAGGATAAATGAAAAATATGGCTGAAATACTAACAGAACTGAAGTATAGGATTCCTGTCAATACATACACACACACACACACACACACACACACACACACACACATCATGAGTACTTTAATTAAACTAAGTTATTTTTTATTTACAAAAAAATACTCTTGTAGAATCTTTAAAGAGCTGAAAGTCCAGATGAAGATCCAAAAATTACATGCAGATGAAGAAGCCTGACCACAGGGACAAAGGCTCAAAAACAACACCACATTCATTGCAGGAAGTTTTGAGTACATACAAATATATTTATGTCTGTTGCAGTAGATATCTAATTTTATACAGAATTTGTGTTTGTGTGGGATTCCATTTGTTTGCTTTTGGGACTCCTGCTGAAACAACAAGCCATTCAATCAGGCCCTGACACAGAGTGCAAGAGCACAGGGCAGAAACATATCGCTTTTGGCCTTACGAATGTCCTTCCCCACTTGTGTGAAAAGCCTTTGTTGACTGTACTGTGAAAAAAAATCAAGGAATGAAAAGTCCTACTGTTGTCACTGTGCCAAAAAAGTATAAAGAAACAAACCCAGATGCTAGAATTTGAGGCATTTCCTCTGCTATATGACCATGTTCTTTAACTGAAGGTCAAAAGAACATTAAAGGGCTTAGATATTTTAAAGTTTTAAGTGCATATTTTTGTGGTCCTCTCAGTTTATGTATGCTAGTGACAAATACTTAATTGACATTTATCACAGAATTTGTTTGGCAGCATTTAAGGAAAATCCTGTTATTGCTTTCAAACATGATTTATTTAGATTTCTATGCCTTATATTAATAGAGATTGGCTCACTTATCTTACAGCCCAAGTCCCTCCAAAATGCCAGTGAGTGAATAAAATCATTCTTAAGCCCATTTCACAATTACTACCTCCAAACCCCTTCCCATGTCTATGTGTTATAACTTTATAATCTCCCCCCTGGGACATTCATTTATTTTTGATGCTGCAGACAGAAGAAAGTAACATGAAATACAATAATTTCATTTATCTTTATAGGAGTTACTTCACACAAGATTTATAAAGACATAAAATATTATTTTGGTAATAGAACACAGTACCTCTGCCCATAGGAAATATGACAGTCAATCATTATGTTAAGCAAAGCACTGTCAAATGGACCACCCATTTGGTGATAGGACTCATACTGAAGTTTTCAAAACATATTTGAAACAAAAGAAAATTTTTAAGAGATGGCAAAAGTCTTAATGGAGAGGTTAATATGATTGAGGAACATACAACAAAAACACATAAAGCATCAAAGTTTATATGTGATTTTGTTGAAAATCCTCTGGACAACAGTGTTACAACTATTAAGGTAGCAAAGACTTCACTTCAATACAAAGAGCTATAAAATACAGTGAAGAATTCCCATTTCAGACTTCTGGATGGCCAAATACAGAGGCCTCCCCAAACAAGATTTCACTTTGAGAGCCAGAATGGCTTCAAGTTGGTAATTTTGGAGACAAAGTCTTCTATTGTCTTTACCTCTGTCACCAGTATCTTCCTCCACATATAGAAAACTGAAGCCAACAGCTGATAAGTTAGCAACCATTCCCATCTTGTTTACTAAAACTGTGAGTTATTCGCTGGAATGGTTTAAATAATTGTGTTGGGAGTCATCACAGTCACTAAAGGACATAGCATCTGATCAGGACCCTGTAGCAGCTCTTATCTATCTGGAGGAGATGAGCTTTCTTACTTGTTGTTCTAGAAATGTCAACAAAAGGAAGACAGTATTCAACTTCTTCTCTCATATTTCCTTTGCTACTCAACAGGGTCAGCTTCCCTGGCATGTGGGAAGCAGATAGACAACACAGTTTAATAGCAAGCTTGGGTGTGGTTGTTACAGTAATAAGGGAAATGAAAGTGGAAGGAGTTTAAATAATATTTATGTGAAGAGTCATAACTTATTCCCCATGAGCTGTTTACAAAGCACATAATATTACATCAATTCTTAAAAAGCACCAATGGAATGTAGGTATGGCCAGTGGCTAATGTCGATGACTAATGTCCACTATCGAAGAAGAGCAAATATTTCAAGAAATTCTTAACCAAAAACTGTAATATCACTATGATCTCTGCCATATTTAATAGCACAAAGGTAAATGCAGAGATATACATATCGCATAAGATAAAAATAAACACAACTGCATTTATTTCCAGGTACTACTTATTATGTCACCACATATGTGTGTGCTCCCATAATCTAGCTATGTATGGGCATATTTGCAATTTCTTTTGGCACAGAAAGTACACAAGTACACATGTGACATGCATTGTTTTTAAACATATTATTTCCTGTGCACCTGAAGACTGATTTTTATAAATCCACATGGAATGCACTCTCCTGACTAATGAGATTTGTATAGTCCTTGAGATATTTAAAGGTCCCCCAGGGACAACATAAGAGTGTTTTCAGTTAGGCAGATATAGAGAGACCAAGAGATATAAAAGAACATACAGATAACATTTTGGGGAGTTCCATGACACACTGAGATGTAACACTACAACATAATTTCATTTGAAAAATTCCTGATGGGACAGAAACAAGCTGGCTCTCCATCTGAAAGCATTGATTCAGAAGGTTCCACTGTGTTTAGCAATTAGAATGCCAAAGGGCAGTGAGAACATATAAATGGAATAATACAATGTCTTATAAACATCTCTTTAAATGTTATATCCAAGGTACTTAGGCAGTTTAAAAATTCTAGTTACCCAGATCTAGGTCAGACACAACAGAGAATACCAGACTTTGTTTCATGTCTTAGAAAAGTGAGCAAGGTCCCCTGAGGTCATAGCAGGACCACCTGTGGACAGGACTCCAGTTCTGCTCCTCAGGGTTTCAGGGACACTTGCAGGAGGATTTAATTGTCCTCTGCCAAGAATACAAACTGCATCACAACACTGAAACAAGCACCCTTTCCCATTTGCTGTTGCAGAAAAACACATCTCTAATGTTTATAAAAGGTAGACTAGACATTTTTATTCTTTTGCCAAGGGAGAGAAAAATAAATAACAGTCTTTAATATAATATAAATACATACACAAGATTGGAGTGTGTTTGATGACTTTAAAATGTCTTTTTAATAAGGATCAACCAGTGTTCTTACCCATCTTCTCAATTTCCAGGACCTTATAACAGAACATGGAAACACAGTTTGAGGAGAAAAACTTGATTTCATTTTCTAAACTGCATACAAGAGGGAGAAATCTGACAAAGTGTACAACACTATAGCAGCTCATTCTACTGACAAACCGCTTTACTCTATGTCTACAAAACCTGAATTTTATCTGCAAATATGTGGATATGCTAACAAACAAAAGTATCAATTTCTTAAATTCCTGTATTGTTCTTTTATTACTGGAACAGGAAAAGAAAGGCTACTGATAAGAAGAAAGCACTGTGGTTGCTTTTAGGGAAATTTTTAAAAAATCCAGTAACAGAGAAAAGAATAAAAAGTTTTCCTACACTTGGGAAACTAGGAAGTTGTCAGCCAGAAACAAAGAATACATCCTCAATTTGGAGAAACATTCCAGTCCCTTATAAACTCACACAGACACTAATTCATCTTGTGTTAATCCCTTCCCTCTTCCAATGTTACAGGCACCACTTACTTCTGTCACTTCCTCCTGATGCAAAAAGCAGTTAGCAATAGAGGCCACAAATCAAAAGCAGGAAGGTACCCCATACAAGAGAATGTCCTAAGCTTCAGATGCATACCAATGTGAGCCCATTCTTCCTATCTTAGTACACACCACTCAAATAATAGCCTCAAAATACATTTTTCAAATACCCCATAACAGTATGCTTAGAGAAGCTTACTATGCTTTTAGAACACTTCCAAAAATTTTTTAGAAGTCCAAGTATTGAATTTCAATGCCCACAAATACCTTTCTTGAGAAAGGTATACGCTTCACAAAGAAGGCAGAGGCAGCAGTTCTAAACATTTTTAAAATCATAAGATTAAATTAGCTTTGATTAGATTTTTAAGATTATCTCGCAGGATGTCTACATCTATACAACAATATTCAGCCTTCCCATGGCTGCTCCATCCCACTGGCCACTGCCTGTGTGTCTATCTCATGGCCCCTCAAATGTTCTAGAATGAGTTCTTTTTCATATTCATTTCAAATGTTCCTGTGCAGTGGGCCAGCCCCAGGTCTGTCCTCACCAGATGAGCAGGACACAGAAAGGGGCAGGTCTGAACAGGGACTCTTTGCTCCATCCTAAAAAGCTCTCTCAATTAGAAAGGATTAAAATGTGAACATTAGCTAAGGAAACCTTCTAGAATGCAATCAATCAGTGACTAAAGACCAGCAATTTAAACATTTTCTCATATTAAAGGCAAGAGTGATGAAGACAAAGATGAGTTTGGACTTTTGAAGTGAGACAAAGAAAATAGGGTAATCATAGAAGGAAAAAAGGAAAAATGTGGCAATCTTCACAAGTTTCATACAAAGTTAACTCTGTTAACCTTCAACAGGAAGCAGAAGAAACTATAACTTGGTCTACAGGTGCACTTTTGTGTGCATTTTTGTGTGACCCCTCCTTTCTTTAATAAAGATTTTAGCTTTTTCTTTCTTTAAAAAATTAAAACCCTCTGTATTCATAAGAGCTTTTTTCCTGAGAGAATGTCTTCCTAAAGGTATTAGTAAATACGTAATACAGGCAAGATTGGGAAATGGAACAAACATATTATTAGAGAATGTTTTTCTGTAGTAATAAAATAGGAAGAACACTGAAATACCACTTTGACTGAATGAATGCAAATTCCTGCTAAAGTGACCATGTTCCTAAGCTCTTTCTAAGCCCCCCCCCGTTTTTTCCCCTTGCAGTACTGGATTGAAATGATTGGCACTCTACCACTGAGATACAACCCCAGCCATTTATTGTGAGACAGGGTCTCCCTAAGTTTTCCAGATTGGCACAGAACCTGCAATCCCCCTGCTCCTCTTGCCTCAACCTTCAGAATCACTGGGCTAATAGGTGCACCACCCCACTATGGCTGGCTCCCAAAATCTTTCTGGATTTTCCTTCCACAGACTTCTTTTCCCTCAGCAGAACAAATAAAAAAACAGTTTGTCTTGGAAGATAATGGTTTGGGAATACTAATTGCACCAATGAAGAAATTTCCAATGGCCAGAGATACCAACTAAGGACAGTTCAGGAGAGACAACTCAGGGTGGCACACTCTTTAGGAACACAGTCTCTTTAGCCTGGCTGATGGAGACAAGTTGGCTTGGCAGCATACCTCTGTTCTACAGAGGTCTGGGGAGAACCCCACAAATACAGAAGGCAGTTCCAAGACTCTGGGAGGAAGGCAGTCCCGCCCTGGGGAGTGATCTCCACTCAGTTCCCTTTGCCAGCAGCTCAGAAGGGATAGGATTCCAGATCCTTTGCTAGTGTAAGGAAAAACTTTTGCAGGGGCCAGGGCTTAGCTGGACACAGCTGGTCCATGCATCAACCCAGCAGCCTTGCGTGAGGGCACTTGCTGAGACCTGGGAATAACTGAGAGGTCACCTACAGCCAATTCAGAAACCACCAACACTGGAGGGGCTCCTCAGGGCTATCCAATGGTGGAAACCTCAACCTGTTCAAGTAAATCATTATAACAACATTTTGGTAAGTAACCCCAGAGATGGAAATTGAAAGGTTCCAGAAGAATATCATTTATCTGAAAGTATCAGGTGTTTTTTTGGCCTTTCAACAATGACAAAAAAAATATCTTGCTAAAAACTCATATTAAGTACAGGATATTTAATCTTAAATTAAAGCATAGTTATGTAGCAAACAGTGCCCATCTACAACTGCTGGTACTTCTTTAACTAACCTTGAGTAGGTTTGGAAAGAGATCATACAGGTGTTTGGACTAGGCACAATTTGGGACAGAAATCATGGCTTGAAAAAGCCAGAGTTAAGAGTTAAAAACAAAACACAAAGGTTAAAGCAGAGAACATTATTACTTTATTTACCTGTAGAGTTTATAGAAAGCATCTTTCTACATGCAACCTTGGAAATATGGCTTCTACCCCCATCCTTTTCTGCAAGCCCGAAGGGTTGAATAAAATGCTTTCCTGTACCCATCTACCCATACTTCTCTTGGCAAAAGGATATAAAACATTTAATCATCACTTTTCTTTCTTGATGGGCACAAGAAATTGCAACTACCAGAAGGTCATTCTATGACTTCCCACAGCTAAAATGCAGGTATAATTATCCAACCAACTGCTCCTCTCCAACTGGTCTTAGGCCAAGTTCCTTGAGTTTTCTGTTTTTATTTCCCAGATATTTGAAACAGTTTCTGCCTTTTGGCAGCCCTTTTTATTTTCCTTTTACCAGTTATCAAGACATCAAAACAACAATGATTTAAAACATGTTTTTAAGGGAAATTCTCCTAAAGATTTGTACCTTCAATGTAAACACTTAAAATATTGATTCAACCAGTATAAAAGTCTACTATTTATAAAAATAACTTTGTCTATGGTTTTTCCCCATGAAATACTTATATTTAGATTTTAAAGTATACACACACACACACACATACACACACACACACACACACACACACACACACACACATATATATATATATATATATATATATATATATATATACTTGTGTCTTTGTATGCATATATGTAAGCATATATTCTCTTAAAAAAGACATACTGTATTATCAATTTGTGACTGTCTTTACAAAAAGAGTAGGCTATCAATACAGATTTAAAATTACTGTCTTAATTTAGAATATATTCACAAGCATAATTCAGTACTGCTTTTAAGATATAACTAGCCTAAGAGAAAAATTTATGCTACAAATTTTAATGAAGTTCCTAACATAAAAATGAGCAATCTGTAAAGCTTAAAGTCCTAAAACAGAGAAAGCATGGTCAGTGCAAAACTGACTGCCTGGCTTCAGAACAAAGAAGAAAGAATTTGAGAAGTTTTCTTTTTGGGGGGGTGGGGTAATATGTTAAGTACACATATTCTCTTTATCAAGGAGTACATTAACAGAAGTTTGGAAAGACCATGAGCTTTCCCTGAACTTATAAACCTCATAAAATATACAGTAGCCACCCCATTTCCATCCTTGCTCCAACAGAATAATTACAGTCATACTAGGTTGTAAGAAGAGCCTCCTAACTTTAACTCTGGTACACCAGAGTCTCACCCTACTACATTAACTATATTGAGAGGAAATATATATAATTTAACTCTTAGTATTTCTGATCCAATGGACTAATAATTACACTGGATCATTTCTCCTATAGTCCATACTATATTATAAAAGACTTGGAGATAATGACTTTTAATGACAATCAGAAAATCAAGAACAGGACAGGTTGTTCCATAGCATACAGACAAAAAAAAATCCCTTTTAGATATATTCCTAAAGTTTAGAAAACATCAAATGAGCAAACATAAAGGAACAACCCTTTTAAAAACAAATGAGGAGCTGGAATTGTGGCTCAATGGTATAGCACTTGCACTAGCATGTGTGAGGCATTGGATTCGATCCTCAGCACCACATAAAAGTAATTTTTTTAAAAAACAACAAAGGTATTGTGTCCATCTATAACTAAAAAGAGTTAAAAAAATGATTTTCAGCATCCAAGTTTCAAGATTGTTTTATTACCTGGCCCTACACATACAAGATAAAAGGTCCCCATCATATTTTAACTTCTTTTAACATTTAATTGGGAAAAAAAAAACTAATTTCATAGTGAACCCACTACTAGGTATTAATATTTGAAATAAAGTAATTTTAGCATA
The DNA here is from genome assembly GCF_045843805.1 of Urocitellus parryii. Classification (NCBI taxonomy): domain Eukaryota; kingdom Metazoa; phylum Chordata; class Mammalia; order Rodentia; family Sciuridae; genus Urocitellus; species Urocitellus parryii. Next base: position 98,895,760 of record NC_135537.1, on the reverse strand, counting down.
TGCTTTGTTCTAAAAAATGTTAAGTGATAGCAGAAATCCACAGGGATTGAAGAGGTGCACAACAAACTGCTTCTTTGTACAGGGAACTGGACTCCCATGAACAACACTTTGCTCTGAATGTGTGGTGACACATGGGCAGGCGCACTTTCTCCTGAGGTTTCCTGGAATTGCAGATTTCCCAGCCCTCACCTGGCCTCAGGAATAAATATCTCTACATGAGAAACCTAGGAGGCACTTTCCATGCATGACACCCAGGGCTTCCATGGACCTTTGGCCCAGGGGCAACTGCGTGGGAGCAGGGCTGCAGGCATCTTCCTTCCCTGTACTTATGTTATGGAATGACATCAGGTCCCCTGCCACAGCTGAAAGCATCTATCTCCACCAGGCAGTTTCAGAGGCTAAAAGGGAATTCTGTTGCATTACTTCAAAGGTGGTATGAAAGCTAACAGTATGTCCAGCTCTATTCCATCACATTTTCTGTAAGCCTTCCTGCCCTGCCCCCAACACACATTCACCGAAAAAGTATATATATATATATATATATATATATATATATATATATACATGTGTACACACACACACAGTCTCAAACATTTTGATGAGAAAAGTTCTATGAATAAAAGCATACGTATAATATTTCTCTCTAAATACTAAATTTTTGTTTACTGACAAATATTATAGATAGTATCAAGAGAATATTTGATGAGATCACACAGGACAGGTTGTTCCATAGTTTACAGACCAAAAAAAAAAGATAACAACCAAGAATAAAATTCAGCACTTAAACTTCACTTGTGTGAAAAAAATGTGAAAGAAAAAAAATGAAAACACTAAACAAGCAATAAGAGACTCATTATAACAACATCTCCTCAGGTAGAACTGAAATAGTAAAAATTAAAGCATGGAATAATTAAAAGTTAATGCTCTGAGGTTTTTATAATCTGGAAGGGAAACACCTATAAAATGGAAACCATTTGTCTCTATGTCAAAACTAGTTTAGCTTCAGAGAACATAGCCATCCAACATAAAATCCAACTATCTCTTTTATCTTAAGCAGCAGGGGAAAAAATACAGACATCAAACTTCATATAAACCAAGTATTTCTCATCTGACTCTCAATCCTCACTAGCTAGAGGTATATATCCTATGCAATAGACATTTCCAGAATAAGTAAATGCTTAAAGTGTTATTTAAGGAATTTACAGCATATTTTTAAAAAATACAAAATCAAAAGCAAGCTCCTACAGCACAACTGAAATGTGGCATAATTTTTGTACTTGGCACCCTTATGGCCATCGAGAAAAGGAAACCTTCAGTTAAAGGCAAACCAAAGTCAAACTGGCTAACTGGAGGTGTAGTGGCCCACAGCCAGTGCTCAAAACTTTCTTTCTGAATGAAGTCATGTTCTGAACGAATAAACAATCAAAGCAGCTCTGACATCAAGGGACTTATGAAGAATGCATAATCTTATTTCTTTATCTTCCTATGCTATTTAATCATCTTAGTGTTCTACTCTGAACTACTCTAATCCCAGGGATGGGTCTGAATGACTCTAATACAAACACTTATAAAGACATTTCTGAACAGGGACATGCAAATGGGTCAACCAAATAATAATCAATTAAATTATTACTTTATATTTCTAGTATCATGAGTGTCAATAACAGTGCTTTGGATTCCCTTTCAGCTGGTTAACAGTACTAGCCCTTAGCCTCTCTTGGACTGTGCGGCAGACTATCAATGCTTCCTGCACCAGCCTCACTGCATGCACCCTTTTTTCTCACTTTTGTTGTGTTAACATTGCCAGCCACTTTTTCCCTCCATTATACACATCACTGTCACATTAATCTTCCAAAAAAAAAATGCTCCTACTCCTCATGTCACTAAGGTACTCAGAATTTATTAAGGACAGACACTCTCCCTGGCCTGAGCATGACTCACAAATCCTTACGTCCAGTTCAGATCTTTCTCTGAGTTCCAGACACATAACTCTCATCTTCCCCTTGATTCTCCATAGATACTGCAAACATAACAAAACAAATGCAGTATGTACCTTATTTAACCTCTCATAAAGCTGCTCTCTTTGTATCCCACATTTAGCAAATGACACCAAGTACATCCTGGGCATCAGCTCCCCAAACATCCATCCTGACTATCACCACCCTAAGCATTTATTTTCACAATCATTCCCCTTCACCCCCAAAATATGGGAGTCTTTCCCATCCTTTCCCCCAGAAGTCAAATCAGCCACCAAAACTCACTGACTTGACCACGTCCACTTTCTCCTACATGGGCCCTATGCTCAAGATCTTTTGTATTCAAGGATGTTCTTACACTCTCCTTTCCCTTCTGTTGGATGAACCAACAAAAAGAGTTGGAATCAATTCCCAGTACCTCTGCAAAACCTTCCTTGACTTACCATCTTACAAATGCCAAGTTGTTATTTGTCCACTTGTGTATATGACAATGATATACAGTATCACAGGTCAATTTTTGACTGTCTATCTTTTCTCAATAACAGCAAAAATCATGTACCATTTAAGGTTATCTCTAGGTGCTTTTAACAAAAAGAAAGAAATGATTGCAAAAGACCCACGTGTCATACTCCTGTTTGCAAAATGTTCAATGTGCAGGTCCAAAACAGGAATATGTTTTACACAATCTATACCACTGTAAAAACCCACTTGATGTGTGATGCAGCAATGACTAAAATATTTCAGAACACATTTTATGGTTTCCACACAAATCTCTTCTATTATTGATAAATCAATCTGGTAATAAATCAGTGTGAACTTGAGTTATTTTTGTTTTCTCTACAATCTTCCAACTAGGGTTATTCCTCTTTGTAGACAGGTCTGACTTTCTCAGGGACGTACCCTTATAGTCCTCAGTATACTTAACATGAGAAATCCATGTATGAAGGCTAGTCAGTGAATTACATTAGGAATTGCTTAAGTGACAAACATCTCTATGTAGATGTCAAATTTAATTTGCCCCCCAAAAAACTCTTGAGGCCTCCCTCAATCTGCTCCTCTCCCTACTAAAGGGAAAATACATCCTTGATTTATCATTCCTTTCCCACCCATATCACCAGGGCCTTTTACTTCCAAATGCTATCTCTATTACTTGCACTATTGTACTACTATTTCAGGTTAGAAATTCTAAGATTATTTTTTGCTTTGTTACCCCTCCCTTATCCACTAACAGATACTGTCAGTTCTTTCATCGAAAGGCTGTTTGTTCGTCGACATTTTGCTTCGGTCTCCCATGCTACCACTCTAGCCCAGCCTCCAAAGGCACCATGTGTGGGTAATGGAAACAGCTCTCCAACAGCCTCCTGAAGGTAGCGTCTCCCTTTGCCATCCACTCTGCACCTGCCCCTTTCCCCATTCTGCCTAACATTGATTTTACCACACTCTGCTTCCCTCTGCTCACAAAGCTGTAATGATTTCTGATAGCTAACATTACCGGGCTTCAGCTCCCTGCATGATATTTAAGATATTTCATAATCTAGTTCCATTCTGCCTTCCCATCTTTATTTCCTATTACCCACCTATGGACATAAACCTGGCTCTTTTGGAACAGTTCTGTAAGTAGCTTACACATAAGTCATAAAAATCCTCTGTTCCACATTTTATTCTTTTGTCCATGATGTTCTCCTTCCTGAAATCCATCATTAACCAAACTCTTCATGATACCTTATCATATACAATTCTGGGTCATGCTTCTTGACCTAAAAAGCATATGGCATCCCAACTATCAAACTTCTATAATATTAATGATTTAATTACTTATAAATATGATGTCATCACTAATTTTTTCATATATGATACATATTTGAATATAAGTTAGAGCTTTTTCCTTCCAAGTTATTTCCCAGTAAAGCAAAACCTCCCCTAATCCCAATTTCTTATAAACCTCACATGCTGCAAAGTGTTTTATGTTGAATAGCAAAGTATTTAAATTCAAATGGTCTCAAACCAATTCTACTTTTAAAGTATACAGAAGTCATCTGACAATAAATTTAAAACTTTTTGAAAGTAGAGAAATTCAATTAGATGCAAAGAAATTTACTTAGATCTTTAAAAAAGCTTTTAAAATTACTTTAAAAAATCAATGAAGTTAATCCCTATCCTGCAAAGATCATAAATATGCACCTAACTTATTACAAATGTATAGGTATTGTGTTTGCAGACATAACTTCCTGTGATAGCATCATACTTAGACCTGCTGCATCTCAATCAACTTAGATGGCTGTGCAGAGCATGTGCAGGCTAATTAATGATCAGCAGGCTATTAAATGACTGGAAAGTGGCCCAAATAAAAACAATGATAGCAATGTCACCATGAGGCACTGGAAACATTTGAATCAAATAGTTTTGAAAAATATAAAAATAGCAAAAAGCAATAGCTCTAATTGCTCTCATTTCATATGATTTTCAATACGTTCATGTAACAAAATTAACTAGTGAAATAGACATGTAACTACATATAACTATCTGAGTTTCTATATTGAAGTTGGCAAAACATTCATTATGGTGGACATGGCAGAGATGAGCAAAGGGCAATCAGGACAGATAACAGACTATACTGGCTCAGAGTCACAATGTGATCAGAAGGGTACATGGCATGGCTACTCCTAGGCCTGCAACTCATCCACTATGTGAAACCTCTGTATAGTTCAGATTCAAAAATTGGATTAAAAGTTACATAAATGTGTCAACTGTTCTAAAATTTTATTTCCATTGTTTTCTGCTAAATTTTAATGATTTGGCAGCACTGGAAAATACAAAGAATAATGTTATTTTACAGGTTACTATAAATTTCTTGTTCTTTATTACCATTTAATAGAACTTGGAAATGTAACACATTTCCAAAACTTCAGTCCTGCCCTACTGCCCTATAAGCTTGTCTTTTGGATGCTAAAAAACCTTGGTATTCCAAACTGTACTACCAACCATTCCACCTAAGAATGACATAATTTCAGAGATAAAAGATACATTTTTAAATGTCCCATCAGCACTCATTTTCTCTATTTCTTTTTTACCCCAAGAGTAAACTAGGGCTAAATAATAATCCAATGCTGGTCATAGACAGGGTTGAGACACAAGCTTAGTTCTTCCCCATCATTAATATGGGTTGTGAGCCATAGCACTAAGTTCTGGGCTCTCCACTTGGTATTACTGTGGTTAGGAGTCATAATATTTTAAAATTCTCAATATTTTTTCTAGATTTTATGCATGAATGTTCAAATGTTATGGGTCATTGTAGTGTAGTTTTCTTGTTACTTTAATGTAACTTCTGACTTCTCTCAAGAGGTGAAGTGCCTCATGGTCTAGCCATACCTATGTGATTCCTGCCCCCTGGCAAAATCAACATCAGCCTTCAATCCTCAATGCACATTTCTCCTTTCTCTTCTATAGAGCACCTCATTTTGCTAGATGAGCTGCCTTTCTAATCAGCAGGCTCTCCTCATGAAGTACCATCTTACGGTCAATCAAGCAGAATGGACCTGATGACAACAGATGCTGATCTCAAGCACAACACTCACAAGATTATTCATTATGCAGGGGTGACCTAGGCTGGCTGGCACAAGCTACCCTGCTCGTGGGACCACAGCATTTCCATTCCACCTTCTAGGGAATACACACACTCAACCTCACACCAGCACTTGGTACACTTAATGCATCTCATTCAGGATTCTCAAAGCGACCGAACTCTGTAAGCTTGATTTGCATTTTCAAGCTCAGATACTATCATGGCTCAGAGTTACACAATTCTATACCTTAGAGATGGGTGGTTAACAAAAAATAAGTCTTACCTTCAATTCTCTTTAAAGCTAAAAAGCACATATCCTTACTTGGAAACTCAAAGAGATTGTTGCAGGTCCGAATGGTGTCACATTCACATTTCCCATTGATAATACTGCAGCCAGAGATAAGGTTTTCATTGCATGGTTCAAAACCAAGGAGTTGGTCATCATCCCAGTTCTCATCTGCAAGACAATTACCCAGATAATATTTTCTTGCTGCTTCACTCAAACACCTATTTAAGAGCAAGAATACACAGGGATGTCAAGATGAACATCCAATTCTGACACCTCAATTTGTGAAAACCAATTTTAATTGGCTGAAATTATACAAAAGAATGAAACTTGACCTCCTACCAATAATGGAGAAGACTAAAATATAGCCATATAGATAGATACATATAAAATGTTTGTGTTCAAATTCTACTACCTCCATGTTATAACAATAATTGAAATCCCTTTAGAATTTTTTATTTAAATAAGGTTTCATTAAATAGAGTTTCCTGGATTTTTCCATCATCAATAAAATTTAAAAAGTCAACATTTGTCAATCTACAAAATAATAATGATATTATTATTATTATTATTATTATTATTATTAGGTACAGGGATTAAATTCAGGGGCACTAGACCAGTGAGCCACATCCCCAGGCATATTTTATATTTTATTCAGAGACAGAGTTTCACTGAGTTGCTTAGCACCTCACCATTGTTAAGGCTGACTTTGAACTCTGGATCCTCTTGCCTCAGCATCCCAAACCTATAGGATTACAGGCATGCACTACAAAATTGTTCTTAAAACTACATTTTTTTTTCTCCATCAGTAGATGCCAGCCTCAGGTTTAAGACAGTTCTTCAACTTAATACGTTAAGGCACTAATGAACATTTTTTTAAAAAATCAGATACCATTAAGAGTAAGAATGAGATACAATGGAGGAGATCTTCCTCTGCTGTGCTTTGGAATTGACTGTTAGTATCCAAAACTGCCCAGAGCTGAAGCCAGCAATGCCCCCAACACTATGAGCTAAGGCCTAGTGAGAGACACAGGTCTTCTCATTCTAAAGCTGAGACCAATCTGAGTGGGGATCACTGAATAGAGTAGATGTTAATAAATACAAAAGATCTTAAAACAAGCTTTGCTGGGCCCACCTCAGAAGAATCCAATGAACATGACAAAACCATAGTCAGGCTCAATTCCTGGTAGTTAAAGTAACTCTTGCAGGAAACCAGTCTATTTCTCTATGGGTCTCTGGGAAATTACATGAGTTTTTCTCCCTCTTAACATTATCTTTAAAAGATATCACACCAGAACTAAGGACTGACTGTTGAATAGTAAACATGTTTCTGATAACCATATCTGAAGAGAATTTTAAAAAGTGCTTGAGTTTGAGAAACCTTAAACCTGTTGCACACACTAAGGCAAGAATAAATGCCATCCTGAGAATGTGTGTTGGGCTGGGGGTGTGGCTCAGTGGGAAAGCACTTGCCTATCATGTGCAAAACCCTGGGTTCAATCCTCAGCACTAGGGGAAAAAGAAGAAAAACAAGGAATGTGTTTTCACAGAAGAGAGCATAAACAAACAGCTATGGCCTTTATGGGACTAACATGTACTTCTGGTGTTATTTCTCTATGCACAGACTAGGCAAAACTCCCTCAGTGAAATAATTTTATTGCCAAGATGTCTTTAGAAGAACATCATTTATGATACAAAGAGCTTCAGGGTGATTCTCTGAATAAAGGAAAGAAGAAAATCTCCTGTGTTTTGATTTCAGGAGATCACTTTATGTGATCAGAGCCTCAGCTATCAGTAAAATGATTATCTTTTGGCTTCAGAGTTTCAACAGACACACAAATAATCTGTTTTAAAACGTTTTCCTCCTTAGTCTGCATCTGATCCTAGAAGCATATAATGCATATAATATTTACAGGAAGGAACTTTTTATCCCCAAGGTGGCAGTGCAACTGCTCAAGTACTCCAAAAGGAAAACTAGGAACAAATTCAATGTGGAAATGGTGATTTTTTTGTCTTAAGTTACAAAAAAATGGTGCTTCTAAATGATATCTTATCTCTGTGTCTACTTGTCAACATTATTAGTACCACTGTCCTGACACACTTCAGTGAAATGTTCCATGAGGACTTTCTGTGATTGCATATGTCCATCTGTAACTCAAAATTCCTTCAAACTCAGAAGTTCAAGTAACATTTGAGCCACTGAAAGATTCCATATTCCTGAGAGGAAAGCCTTATTAGCATTTTGGTAAATATATTCAGTATCAATGAGATATTGCATATCTACCAAGAAATGTTTCCACAGTGAAAACCCCTTCCCTCCACTAAAATTGGAACTCCCTGAAGACATCACCCTCTTGGGCTACCACAAAATTCTCTAACCTGTCTCCCTGCCACTATTTTCCTGTCCCTCCACCTCATTTCTCACAGTTACCAGAATCATCTTCCTCCATAAACAAAGTGTTTCTTTCTTGCCAAGAAGAAAAATTCCAAATTTTGTATTGTTGAATACAAAGCTCTTCAGGACTGACATGTACCTGTTTCTACAGACTCCTCTCTGACCCATCTCCCCCACAGCCTAATGTTCTAAGCACACTAAAATTCTCTCTACAAACCCATTGAAACTGCCTTCATGAAGTTCATCTACCCAGAACACCTCCTTCCCTTCTTTGTTTCATAACTTCTATTCAACTTTCAAGACCCAGTTTAACTGCTACCTCTCTGAAAAGTCATCTTCAACTGGCTCAAGAGAATGAGCTATTCCAGCCTTTCACTCCCTCCTGCAGTTCTCAGAGGCAAGAGCTGGGGTCTCATCCAAACTTTGGGAAAACAGTAAATACGTACATACACACATACATACATACATATATGTGTGTGTTTACTATATAAAGAACATGTTTAAAAATACAAATATTATTTTAACTTTTAATCATCAAAGCACTGTATGAGACACACATTTTAAAGAAATGTTTAGACATGCTGGTACATTTTTCACTAAGCATCATCTGTCATTAGCCTCCTTCCCAGCTCAGCTCTAAGATCGCAACCTCTTATCATAGGACTGGCATCAAGAATCCTTCCAAGAAGCCCCTCTCAGAGCCAAACTGTTTTCCCTGACAGACGCATTTCCTTGCCTTGATGTAGGAAGACCACTTCCACTGAATGTGGAATCAGAATTAAATGACAACTGCCCTTGATCACTCCCTGGCTCCATACCATTTGCTTCTTTCTCAGCAACAACTTTCTGGCAGCAGCAAGGCTGCACCGGAAGAAGCACAGGTGAGTCTGACTCAGAAACATCACAGGTCTGCCTCGAAAGGAAGCATCACTGATTTGGAAGTCATAAAATCTAAAACACTTTTTTTTTGAGAGAAAACTTTCAATCCCCTGCCCCCACCTAATCAATACTTTTTTTTTTCTTTTTGACAAATAGATCCCTTCTCAGCAACTGTTTTATGGGATCAAACACCATACACTTCTGAGACAAATCCTTTTATAGTTTTCTATTACAGAACATTATACTTTAAAATAGTTTAACTGAAAATCAATGGGGATTGGGAGCAAAAGTATAATAAAATTTGATTCAATCACAGACTAAATGAAATCTGAGCGAATCTCAGCCCAATACAAGTTGAGGATCCCTTATTTAAATGCTTGGGATTAAAAGTGTTTCAAATTGAGGAGCTTCTCAGACTCTGAAATATTTCAGTAGACTTTATATTTTATATTTCAGACTTCAGACTTCAGATCAGGGATGCTCAACTTGTTGTGCTGGACAGTACTTGGCAAATTCTGTTTTAAAATTGCTATACAGAAAAGGATCCTAGTTCTGCTTCTCCAATTTAGTTCCTGATTCCCCCTGGACTTGTCAGGGAAAAGAAAAGGGTTAAAAAACACAGGTGTTGCTCTTTATTTAGAACAAATGGGTTTTTCCCCTCATGCTCCACACGTGACAGAATGTAGCCTCCTAGACTGAAAGGTGAAAGTAACTGAGGTACCTCTGTAAATGTATTTTAAAGTTTGTCACAGTAACAAATCAGGACACTAAATAAATTATCTTCTCTAAGTATACAGAAAAGGAAAAATTGAATAATTTCAGGTATGAATTCAAATTCATACATTTAATTTGTCTCCATATGTGAGTACTAGAGCAAAGACAAATATCTAACTGCTAAACCAAATCTCCAGTCAGAAGGCCACTGGCAATACAATGCCCTTCCTTGCCATAACCACTGTGGCTCACGGTGTGGCAGAATTACTTCATGAATACCCACTTCATCCCACAAAACATCAGTATTGCAATCAAAGGCTGAAATTTTATGAGATTAATAACTTGTACTGTATTCAATAAAGAGTATCCTTAAGGGAAACTGACTTTAAAAAAATTACTTATTATTATCACAGTGCATGGTGGCAAATATGAGGACACAAAGTACAGTTTGGTGCCATGGCCTCAATTATTCAGACTAAGATGCCAATAGTTTTTGTACCACATTTTTACACTGCTGGAATCAAGAGGACAGAATATGGACAGTTAAATATTATAATAGATATAGCTTGATCTCATGTACCATCTGAAAAGGTGCTGGGGTTATCCAGGGGTTGGCAGCCCACAATTTGAGAATGCTGTTCTAAAGAGTAGGATCATACCTTGCTACTACACATAGCCACCAGAGCACAGGATCCAGGTCTGAGGAACAGCAAAGGATACTGGATACCTGTTTTCACTGAACCATAAAAATGCATGTTTCTGTAAGGTGACTTAGCTAATGTACAATTGGTTAATAGAAAAATGGTGTAAATACATAAAGCAAAAGTTGCACTAGTTTCTACGTGGCATTACCCAGAACAATGTTCTGAAAAAAATACAAAGGAGTTTCCCCTCCATTCCATGATGAAAGGAAAAATCTTAAAATATATGAAGACCAGAGGCTGGTAATTTTATTCAAATTCCTTTTTTTTAGTACAAAAATGACAGCTCTAGTAGCTGAAATTTCCACAATTAACTATCTAAGGAGCTTGCACATACAAATGAAAAAGCTACAGACATTTCCCCCCTGTATTTAAAAAAAAAAAAACAGGAGGAAAAAATGACTCCTGGATCTTGTGTTTAATTTTGATGAAACAGGTCTCCATTAAGAGTAACTGACTTCAAGGACCCATGCTCTGACAGTAAGCAGAATGAGCTCTGGAGTATGTGCAGCTGGAAAGGATGGGTTGGCAGGGACACAGGTACAAAATCTGGGGTGGCTTGCATGTGTCAGTATTTTTACTTGGGTTCTTATGGTTTACATTTATCCTCCAGGTACATATTTCCACAGGTTTTAAGTGGCCTCCTCTAACTGTTGTTTCCAACAGCTCTTATTTTTAGTATAATGGATGATTTTGCAGAATGTGAGTTTTTTCCTTGTTTAAGAGCAAACATTTGATGCCAAAGTAAAATCACTGTCCTTCCAACAGCCACATTCAGTCTTGCCCTGGACTAAGTCTTTCTGTTACACAAAAGCAGATTCCTGAAGTTCCTTCCTCCAACAATTGATATGGAAAATTTTAATGCAAAAGCTAGTAGGAAAAAATTTTCCATCCTGAGGGCAGGAAAGGGGGAACTGAGAAGGATGTGAAGGAAGGGGTCTCATTTATGTATGGAGCACATTAACTCCAGACCTGTGGAAAACAGCTCTAGGGTGCCTCCTCCACCACACACACCATGCCAGGAGCTGGAGGGTCCAGCTGTGCACATTCAAGCCTGACTTCTCCTGGAGTCAACCTCTTTGCCCATCAAAATATCTTTCCATCACGTTGCTCAAGTCTTAATTACTACCAACATGAAATAAAATGTTTCAGCTACAACTATATTTATGGGACAGAGGACTATGTGTTAATCTAAAATTTCTGCCTTTCTCAAGGTGGAAGGCATTTGTACACTCATAGCCTTACCTTTTCTACCTTGTACCTGCTTAGGTTAAAGGAGTTTACTCTAACCCAAGAGATAGCTGCACCCCATTATGTAGCAATCCACTTACCAGAAATATGCTAGAGCAGGTATTAAAAAGCAAGAAACAAACTCACAGTACACACTCAGAAGCTCACAGTAATGGAATTCTGTTGGCAGCAGAGAGGCTCCTGGGAATATATATCAAATTAATTCTTCAAATGTTCACATATCCCTGTGGCTACAGTAAAATGCAAATAACTAATGCTGGTATCTCTTTCCATGCCAGCCTAGAAACTCCAGTGTAATGTAAAATTGCTGCTCTTAACTCCCCCAGCTCCCAGCTGGCTGTTATCTGGCATTTAGTTCTGCTCCAGGAGGACTTTAATGCAGTGAGCTTTTATTCTCCCTGCTTCCGGCTTAAGGCTGATGTTCCAAAGCTGGTTCTTCCCTCTTCCTCTCTTCCTTGTACTGTAATCAGTGAAAAGCAGGAAGGGCAAATTTATGGTTATCAGTAGTAATGACTTAAGTTACAAAAAATTTGTTTTACAGGCATTTCTACAAAGTAAAACCATGTTAGGTATATGAAACTGTATTCCAAAGTGGACAAAGCTAGAATCTCTAAAACAATGGAAATGCTAAAATGCACAAATATTTAATGAAGGCTTAAATAAATCCAAACTTCTAAATATAAAACAAACTACAGGAATATCTGTCTGTACTATGTCTCAGTGAGGAATTCACTGAAAGACAAGCAGTACTGCCCAAATTTACTAAATCAGTTTACAACATAATACTTATTAATGGTAAGCACATGTTGCAAAACTGTAGTTTTCATCAGATACCTTAATAATACAAGTAACAGGAGGACCAGAAATGCACTATAGAATGCAAATCATTCATTCATTATTTCTTTCAATCATGTGCTCCTCAAACACATACTGTTACCTATTATGCATCGAAACCTTAGTAAGGTACTAAGCAAAGAGGTTTACAGTATAAAGTTCCACTATTCTAATCAAAATCACACCAAATATATTAATAAAATGTTCCTAAGACTTCTGAAATAGAGGAAAAGGTTAAGGTAAAGATAATTTACTTTCTGACAGCAGGAAGCTAGTGTGGAACAAGGAGGAGGCATTTAAAAGAAGATAACCTAAGTCTCTAAAAGTAAGGATTTCATGAAATCAGAAAAGAGAACAGGAGAGACTGGGGCTCCAGAACAATGCTGTCCTCCTTCTTTACATTCTGCCTACACTTAGAACTCTCTTAAACTGCATTACAAACAAATAGACAATCCAGAGATGGGGTGTGTAACAGACAGGGCCTTGGCCTGGAGACCACAATCTGGCCCTGGAAGACCCTGAACAAGACATGTAGCTCTCTATGCTATAATTGTTTAATTAAAAAAAGAGAAGGAAAGGATAATTCATGAGGTCACCATAGACTTCATGTTTCTTTGATTCTGCCATCTTTGTTGAAATTGAACAATTCTAACAATTTATTGAGGGTAGTCACAGAGAATCATATATTTATGACAATTGTAATTTAAATTTAGAATAGTTTCCCATTATTACACTATATCAAAAGTTTTGAAAAATCCAAATTACTACACACAGGTAAGACAAGCCAGGAGTGTTTTTTGATATAATGGTCACTTTCAATGACCTTCCTAGCACCTCTGGTCTTAGAAATTCATGAGCTAAGGTCTCAAAAAATTCCAATTTAATAAATCAGGACTGGCCATGAATTGGCAACGTTGAAACACTGTGTTATTATACAATTATCTCCACTATTGTATATATTTGGACATATCTATGAAAGACTTTTTTTTAAAAAATGAGGATAATTTCTAGGCAAATTTACCAAATACTTAAAATGAAGAACAATGGAAGCACCACATGTCAATGCTGATGGGACCCAACCAAGACAATGTTTAACAGGCAACTCAGGGCACATAAGAAAGGTAAAGAAATGATTTAGCTAAGTATTCAACTAAAGGAATTAGAGCAACAGAGGAAGTCCAAAGAAACAAGAAGGATAGAAATAATGAAGGCCACAAAGGTGGTTAATAAAACAAAACAAAAAAATTAGTTCTTCAAAAAGATTAAGTAGCCTCATGAATGGCTTGTGATTAACAGTTTCAGAGAGCACACTAACTCATCTGGTTTATTTTGATATTTATAAATATGTTTTTCAATCAGTTTCTGGATAATAGTTTTACCAGAAAGTTACTCAAAGTTAGTCATTAAATGGATACATTTCTCATTTTTTAAACAATCAAAACAGGTATTTGAATGCCCATTTAAATTTTGTCCAGCTACAACTAGTTTGATTGTACTCTGTGCCACAGAACTCAAACTTTCTTTCATGTCTTCTGCTTTGACATTAGATCCTCATATTTTTAAAGGAAAACCTTGAGTCTCCTCCCTTGACCCACATTTGTGCAGTGCTGAACTGGTCAGACACATCCAGACACATTCATTCCACTGTTAAGCAATGTAGCTGTCTCTGTAATTTTTGTTAAATCACGTAACTCCATGTCAATCTAGTCTTGAAGAGTCTCAGTAACCAAATGCTGTTTAAAAATTAACAAATCTTAGTTGAGGGGAAAATAATCTTGGAGAAGCTTCTAATTGTGTTCTATTTTTTTTGGTGTTCATCTCTTGTTCAAGATGCTCTAAAAGCCACCTTTAGCTACCCCTTCTATTCCTGGTCCCCAGTGTTGAATCTTCCTACAGACGGGTTATAATGTACATAACACCAGCAAAGTGTGTTAAGAGATCAGCCCCATCAAACTTCTGAAGAACATAGTTTCAAAGCAATGTCTACAAAATAAAGCCCAATATCCATGGTACGGAACGTGAAATCTGTTTAGACGATCACAACCCACTTTCCTACCACTTGTCTTCCATATCACATATCCTGCTTTCTACAACAACACTAGGTGACCTGTGTTCCCAATGCCACCCATGTTGTTGCATGACTCCGTGGCTTTCCATGAGCTGTTCTGCCTACAAAGCTTCTTCTTTTCATCTGCTTTGAAAACCCCTCCTCAGTCTTTTATATTTCTGTGGATATCATCCACCCTACAGGGAGTGAATTACGTATTATTTCCTCTGTAGGACTTCTATTATATATTCAAAATTTTTCAAATAGAGCAGTATAATGAAATTGCTCATCAAATTTCCTCTATCAGAAAGTGTCTTCTTTGACAATAAGAATATAGTTTTACTCTTCATCATTGAGCCATCCTAAGACTCAATAAGTAATACCTTAACAAAATAAAAATCAACATGAAGAATGAACAAGGACAGGGAGGAAGACAAAAGGGCTTGAATTTAAGCAAAGCAATATGAGTCTTTAAAGGCCAAACCTTTTCTGGAAAGTAAGTTTGGTGATGGGGGAAAAAAGTTGATTATTTAGAAATAACTGAGGACTATCTTTGGATCTCAGTCTTCCTACTTTTAAAATATTAATACAAATTCAAGTTTTCTTTTAACTTCAACATTACATTGTACCAACCCTTGCACTTATCAATACTCATGACATTCTAAGTGAGTGAATGAATATAATACACCTCACCATGTCAGACAAATACTAACTTAAAGACAAACTCTCCTATCTTCCTTTCTTCCACTTCTGAATGTCACGACATTAGATAATATGACACAAGTTAATAATTATTGCCAGAAAGGTACTTGAGGACATGAATAATGCATAGTACCATTTTATAAATATTAATGTATGCTCTGACCTAAAAACTGTTAGTCAACTAACCAAGAGCAAACCAGCAGAGTAGGTATGGGGATTGCACTCATCCAAATGTATAAATCAATACAGTGAAAAGAAATGTGATTAGAACTTCAAACAACAACAACAACAACAAAACAAATACAGTGCTCTGAAAATACGCACTTTGAAAGTTATAAATCTTTCATCATTGCAACTGAGCAGTTAGCAAGAATTAATGAAGCACACTGCACCCCAGAGACAAAGCTTCTGGTAACAGCTAGCACACAGTGAGCACCTGCCAGGTGCCAGAGACTGGAGTAAGTGCTTCCCAGGGGTTAAACAGCTTGGTTAAGGACAGAAGCTGAGCGAGGCAGGGCTGAATTCCACAGCGCTATCACCAGGCAGGCAATGCGAGAAAATGGGAAGTGACGTGACCAAGCGCTGGGCAAAATTCCAAGTTCCAGTGAATGCACAAGACAAAGAGGGGCAGGGACACCACTGACGTTCACTCTGGCCAAGACCATCTCCAGAGAACATGGCCTCCAGGCCCACTGTGGATGGTCCCCAAACTGTGGGACAGGCAGACAGATCTTTGGAACTACCCAAAGAACAGAAAACTGAACAATATAAACATGATCTCAACTCTTCTATCCTCCAGGAAAACAAGGATTTCTTTGTTAAGGCAAACAATGCCTTCATATATAGCCAGACTCCTGAGGAGCAAATAATGATTTTTAAATGTGTAATGATCTGTAAGTAGCATTAAGGAATCTTTTCAGGATAATAACTTTGTGAAATCAGTTAACAATTGTTTTGTAAGGAATGTTTTTACAAATCGCCTTGAACACTGCTGTGAACTTTATCTTAATAATTTATCTAAATTCTTCAAAGTAAACCAAGTGGAAGATAGTGAAAGAGTAATATTCCAACAATTATATCTCTAACTGATCCTTACTACTGTTCTACAAAGAAATACCCTCCCAAAATATCTTACCTAAAAACCTAAATCTTTGAAGCTGGGAGCAGTGCTCAGTGGTAAGCACATGTCTAGCATTGAGGCCCTGTGTTTGCAATCCAGTATTGCAAAATAATACAACAAAACCCACACACAAAAAAACCCAAACCTCTGATTTAAAAAACTTTTGTGTTTTATATGAAGTTAGTTTATCTCTGTTTGATCTCATGTGTGCCTACATACTCAAGGAATCTCCTCCTAACTAGTCCTGCCAACAAAGCACAATTTGCCAATGATATTCAACAGATACTGTTTTTGTGCACAGCATACAATTTCCTGTTACCCATTTTCATAATAATTGAAAGTTTGATGTGTATGTCTAGAACTTTATTCTTAAAACACCATTAAAATTCACTCTGCTATAATCTGTTAATGAAGGCTACAGTCTTATAAATCTCAAAGGAGAAACAGAGAAACAACTTTAGCCTATTAAGAAAACTCAGCAACACAGAGCCTGCCTGATACCCTAACTTGAAAGGCATCAAGTCCCTAAAATTCATCCACAATTCTCCAGAAAGAGGCAAATGTAAATTAGGGGACAATGAAAAGCAGGATTCATGCCCAAGGGTGTGTCAAGAAAGGAACATTAGTAATTTGGTTGAACCATGATTCACACAGCATTAATTTAACCCCCAAAATGCATGTGAAATAAACCATATGAATAAATATAACATAACAGAAATTTTTTTTTGAAAATCTTAAAACATTCTTGAAAATGTATTTACACATTTCTCACAAAATTGGAGCTTCCTTTGTGTATTACTGTAACCTCTAAACCTAAAAGACCCAGCTCCAAGTCAATGGGTACTTATTTTGGGGATCTCAGTGATGACAGCACAAACCAAACCTAAAACCCTATACTGGCTCTCTCCTGCCTATGGAGTTCAGTCCAACTCTTCACACTGGTAAAAGTTGCCCAGGCCCAGCCCCAGCTGACTTCCAGTTGTTTTCTACTGTGTAGCCAGAACCCCATGCCACAGCAGCCTCAGGGTATTGGCACTTATATTTCCTCCCCCAGGTGTGTGGAGGGTTCACACTTTCACTCCTTCACGTCTAGGATCAGCTTCAACTTCACAAAGAGACTTCCCTGACCACTATAATCCATGCCCCTTTCTCAGTTTATTTTCCTTCCTAACACTGATCTCCTTTGGCATGTGGTATGCTTTAATAACTTGGTTTGTTCTCTGTGCCAGAAAACTCTAGATTGGTGGAGATTCATTGTTTAATCTTCTGCACCTGGAACAGGACTCAGTACACAGTAGGTCCTCCAGAAATCAATTCCCTGAGTACCAGTGAGTTCACTTAATGAGCCTTTGTCAACATCATTTCCTCTGCTTGGGAATACTCCTCCTCCTCTCCACCAAAGAAAGCTGCACTATCCTACCCAGCTTAAATGTTTTGTTTTCAAAGAAGTTTATTTTATTTTCTCCCATCCATTTCTCTCTACTAACATACCAGCATACTAACCCACAACCCTTCACTATGTTAAGCCTGCAGCTGTTTACAGTCAGATTCTGAGTTTACTGGGGCCAAAGTTGACTTCTTCCCACTCCATGCTGAACTGGGAAGACTGCACATACCACAATACCCGCTTGCAAAATGGAGCAGGGAACCATGAATCTGAGCAGAGAACTATTCTAGAAGGTAACTGTCTCTTTAATAATGGCACATGAAAAGAAGAACAGCACTTTAAAATCCTTCTGTAGATATCTAAGAGTCAAGTTTATTTAATTTCTTCACTACTTACCCATTCACATTTAGCTGTCTTTTCAGAATGTTTAAGAAAAAAACTATAGTAACTTAAACCTTCTGGGGATTAGAAGAAAGTAACTTTCTATTTTAAAACAGTAGTTACAAAGTTTATATTTTCCATGTTTCAGATTAGATCACATGCATATGTAAACATACAAATATACAGAATAATTCATATGCTTTAAAAAGAAAATGTATATAAAAGAGCTCATTTTCTCAGTGTGAAGAGGATCTAGCTTCAGTTCAGGAAGCACAATCCCTTCAGGTATGGCAGCAGTTAGGATGTCTCTTATCTTCAATGGGTGTTTCAGAAGTAGAATCTACTTATTGTTTCTACTCCTTTTTAAATGCATGGAATTCAATTTTATATACTGCTCACAAAAACCTGGTATACCATCCTGGCAAACTTTGCCTGCAGACTGGAAAAAATATGATCTGATCAGGGTTACAGAGGAGTCTGCATAAGGTAGGTTCCAATCCTGGCTCAGCATCCTGGTTCATCAGGAGACTTCAACTGGGAGGAAATGAAAGACCCATGCTTCCCTGTCCTGAAGAGGGGCAAAAACCTGATGGCAGTGACATCACCATGGAACATGTCCTATATACTTCTCTGAGGGAGGTAAATGACCCCACTGTGACCCAGGGGCATCCATCAGTAACAGACAACTGAAAAGGACAGGTAAGTCACAAATGACTTCACACTGGAATGTGCATCCATGCCCTTCATTAACCTAATACTCTATTTGCCAAGACTGAGCATGTTAAAGACACAGGTCTTCAAATTAGTTCTGCTCTACTCTAAAATAAAAATGGGGTGAAGTTCCTTTTAGAAATCCTTCTAACGTATTTGGTTGCTAAGCCATACAGTACCTGGACATGCCTTCTCCCCATCCACCCTCTTCATCATCTCCTCTGAGAATTTCCTCAGGATTCTTGTCTGAACCTACTTTCTTTTTTTTCTTTGCATTACAATTCTTTTTTTAATTGGTTGTTCAAAACATTACAAAGCTCTTGACATATCATATTTCATACATTAGATTCAAGTGGGTTATGAACTCCCATTTTTACCCCGTATACAGATTGCAGTATCACATCGGTTACACATCCACATTTTTACATATTGCCATACTAGTGACTGTTGTGTTCTGCTGCCTTTCCTATCCTCTACTATCCTCCCTCCCCTCCTCTCCCCTCCCCTTCCATCTTCTCTCTCTATCCCATCTACAGTAATTCATTTCTCTCCCTTGTTTTGTTTTTTCCCTTTCCCCTCACTTCCTCTTATATGTAATTTTGTATAACAATGAGGGTCTCCTTCCATTTCCATGCAATTTCCCTTCTCTTCAACTACTTTCTTCACCTCTTCTCCTTCTCACCTGAACTGCTGGAGCAGCTCACCTAAGCCCCGCTCTACCCTCAGCATCCAACCAAGGGCCTGTCCTGAAGAATCTACTTGTTCCTACCTGCAAGTCTAGCATAGGCTGTGTGGGAGCCTGCAGGCCACGTGAGGGGTCACACTGCCCAGCATTGCCTTTCCCTCCATCCCACCCCAAGGCCACAGGGAGTGCCTTCCCTCTCAAGAGTCTTTCCTGTTTCCCAGGCCAGGTCCATCCAGGACACTCAACTGCCAGGGGTCAGAGTGCCACATCCCAGTGGCTTCACACCACTCCAGGGAGGGCTCCAGATCCTGTACAGGGGGCGGGGGTGGAGCAGAGAAGCAGGGAGGGAAAGGTTCAGCAGAGGCTGATCTGGCCAAGTGTGCTCTACATTCTGGGACAAAGTCATGGGTGCATGGAGGGCAACAGGACCCCAGGAATTCCTTTCAGAGTGGGCAAGAGGAAGCTCCTCACCTCTTTGGGTGGGGAAGGAAGATGAGGCCATCACTGCAGATGTGGTAGAAATCTTAGGAACAGGATGCACTTGTAAGGGCCTGAGTTTCTTAACCTGTAAAGTGAGCAGGCTGACAGAGATACATTTCTAAGGAAGCTTCCAAGTCCATGATTCTGATTCTTTGTGTGTCAACAGCCCTCTTTCCTCAGTCATTTTCGAAGCTTGGGATCGGATCGTTGTGACTAACAAACAGAATGCCACTTACATCCAGAAGACATGCAAATTTTCTTCACTTCCCCAAACCAGATTCTCAGATAGCTCTGTTGCTTCTGACCAGCGGACCCTCCACCCCTTTTCCCTCTCATGCATTATTACTGTTATGTTTCTTTAAATACAATCTGCTCCTTAAGGAAACTCCCTGGCAAGTGAAAACAGCAGCAAAGGTAAAAGAATGCAGAGAATTTGGCTGCTGCCTGCAGTTTTAAGAAGAACAGCAATTACTCAACTCTCTCCTAGTGTCAAGAGGCAGAATTGAGCATGTGAATTTGGACAAGTTTTGGCCTGTCTGTTCAAGCTTCTCCCTTTGCATGTGTCACCTACCTACCTCATAGCCATAATAACTCATGAGGCAGAAGAGAAAATGGAGAAAGAATGAAGGCAGCAGGCTGGCTCACAGAAGAGAGGTATACAGTCCACCTTGAATCCAGATTAAGCCACCGTTAGTATGACTGATGTCACTAACTTTGCACTAACCATGTTTGGCTGCTCTGCTGCCTCCCATTGAACACCACCATGGCAGAAATCTAGGGCTTTTACTCTAAGCCTTTCCATTTACAGCACCTGGCAGTCAGGTGGACACCACCATCGCTTCTTACCTAACTGCAAACACAATATTGGACTCCCACCCAGTGCCTCTAGGTCATGACAACATAGCTTAAGGCTCTTCTGGTCATGAGATCTGTCATCTGATTCAGTTTCCCACTTGCAGGTAGGTAACTATTTCATTCCCTCCAGACACACTAAGGCAGAGTGAACCTGTGGAAACTGATGTGGTTTTATTTAAGTCCCTAAGCCATCAAGGGGATGTTGGGGGACCCAGAAGCTGGAGCGATTCTTTCTCTCCTTTATCATGCTACAATATAAATCCAGGAATTTGGTGATACAGCCCTTTCTGAGCAGCCTTAAATCATTTCTGAAACAAGCTAGGATATAAACAAACACATTAACATGCTTTTGATTAAAATACAGGAATTTATTTGGTCTTTCAATTTTACATCACAGGTAGTGGTAATAAGTTTTCCTAAAATTTGTTTTAAATATAAGAACATAAATTTTTTATGGACACAACACAATATCTTTATTTTTTTTAATGTGGTGCTGAGGATTGAACCCAGGCCCCGCCCTTGCTAGGCAAGCACTCTACCGCTGAGCCACAATCCCAGCCCCAAGAGCATGGATTTTTGAAAACTACCCAGCATACCCATTCTTTTCTTAAGCCATTTTTAAAAAACTTCTACTTTGATTTCTTTTTTTTTTTTTTTTTTTTTTTTTTAGAGAGGCATGTGGACTGTGTGCATTGAGACTTAAGAGTATAAGAGCTGGATTGTGTAGTTTTTTTTTTTATTGGTCGTTCATAACATTACATAGTTCTTAATACATCATATTACATGGTTTGATTCAAGTGGATTATGAACTCCCGCTTTTACCCCGTATACAAATTGCTGTATCACATCAGTTACCCTTCCATTGATTGACATATTGCCTTTCTAGTGTCTGATGTATTCTGCTGTCTGTCCTATTCTCTACTATCCCCCCTCCCCTCCCATCCCCTCCCCTCCCCTCCCCTTTTCTCTGTCTACCCCTTCTACTGTAAATCATTTCTTCCATTTGTATTATCTTGTCTTACCCCTCCTTTCCTCTTATATGACATTTTGTATAACCCTGAGGATCGCCTTCCATTTCCATGCAATTTCCCTTCTCACTCCCTTTCCCTCCCACCTCTCATCCCTGTTTAATGTAAATCTTCTTCTCAAGCTCTTCGTCCCTACCCTGTCCTAGTTTACTCCCCTTATATCAAAGGAGTCATTTGGTATTTGTTTTTTAAAGATTGACTAGCTTCACTTAGCATAATCTGCTCTAATGCCATCCATTTCCCTCCAAATTCTATGATTTTGTCATTTTTTAATGCAGAGTAATACTCCATAGTGTATAAATGCCACATTTTTTTTATCCATTCATCTATTGAAGGGCATCTAGGCTGGTTCCACAGTCTTGCTATCGTGAATTGAGCTGCTATGAACATCGATGTAGCAGTGTCCCTGTAGCATGCTCTTGTTAGGGCTTTAGGAAATAGACCGAGAATGGGAATAGCTGGGTCAAATGGTGGTTCCATTCCCAGCTTTCCGAGAAATCGCCATACTGCTTTCCAAATTGGCTGCACCAATTTGCAGTCCCACCAGCAATGAACAAGAGTGCCCTTTTCCCCGCATCCTCTCCAGCACTTATTGTTGTTTGACTTCCTAATGGCTGCCAGTCTTACTGGAGTGAGATGGTATCTTAGGGTAGTTTTGATTTGCATTTCTCTGACTGCTAGCGATGGTGAGCATTTTTTCATGTACTTGTTGATTGATTGTATGTCCTCCTCTGAGAAGTGTCTGTTCAGGTCCTTGGCCCATTTATTGATTGGGTTATTTGTTATCTTATTGTCTAATTTTTTGAGTTCTTTGTATATTCTGGTTATTAGGGCTCTATCTGAAGTGTGTGGAGTAAAGATTTGTTCCCAGGATGTAGGCTCCCTGTTTATCTCTCTTATTGTTTCTTTTGCTGAGAAAAAACTTTTTAGTTTGAGTAAGTCCCATTTGTTGATTCTATTTGTTAACTCTAGCGCTATGGGTGTCTTATTGAGGAATTTGGAGCCCGATCCCACAGCGTGTAGATCATAACCAACTTTTTCTTCTATCAGATGCCGTGTCTCTGATTTAATATCAAGCTCCTTGATCCATTTTGAGTTAACTTTTGTGCACGGCGAGAGATAGGGATTCAGATTCATTTTGGTGCAAATGGATTTCCAGTTTTCCCAGCACCATTTGTTGAAGATGCTATCTTTCCTCCATTGCATGCTTTTAGCCCCTTTATCAAATATAAGATAGTTGTAGTTTTGTGGATTGGTTACTGTGTCCTCTATTCTGTACCATTGGTCCACCCGCCTGTTTTGATACCAGTACCATGCTGTTTTTGTTACTATTGCTCTGTAGTATAGTTTGAAGTCTGGTATCGCTATACCGCCTGATTCACACTTCCTGCTTATTATTGTTTTTGCTATTCTGGGTCTTTTATTATTCCATATGAATTTCATGATTCTTTTATCTATTTCTACAAGATATGCTGTTGGGATTTTGATTGGCATTGCATTGAACTTATAGAGAACTTTTGGTAATATCGCCATTTTGATGATGTTAGTTCTGCCTATCCATGAGCAGGGTATATTTTTCCATCTTCTAAGGTCTTCTTCTATGTCTTTCTTTAGGGTTCTGTAATTTTCATTGTATAAATCTTTCACCTCTTTTGTTAGGTTGATTCCCAAGTATTTTATTTTTGGGGGGGATATTGTGAATGGAGTAGTTGTCCTCATTTCCATTTCAGAGGATTTGTCGCTGATATACAGGAATGCCTTTGATTTATGCGTGTTGATCTTATATCCTGCCACTTTGCTGAATTCATTTATTAGCTCTAAAAGCTTCTTTGTAGACCCTTTTGGGTCTGCTAGGTATAGAATCATATCATCTGCAAATAGTGATAATTTAAGTTCTTCTTTTCCTATTTTTATGCCTTTAATTTCTTTTGTCTGTCTAATTGCTCTGGCCAGTGTTTCGAGGACTATGTTGAACAGAAGTGGTGAGAGAGGGCATCCCTGTCTTGTACCAGATCTTAGAGGGAATGCCTTCAATTTTTCTCCATTCAGAATGATGCTGGCCTGTGGCTTATCATAGATTGCTTTCACAATGTTGAGGTATGATCCTGTTATCCCTAATTTTTCTAGCGTTTTGAACATAAAGGGATGCTGTACTTTGTCGAATGCTTTTTCTGCATCTATTGAGATGATCATATGGTTCTTATTTTTAAGTCTATTGATGTGGTGAATAACATTTATTGATTTCCGTATATTAAACCAGCCTTGCATCCCAGGGAATAATCCTACTTGATCATGATGTATAATATTTTTGATATGTATTTGAATCCGATTCGCCAGAATTTTATTGAGGATTTTTGTGTCAAGGTTCATTAGAGATATTGGTCTGTAGTTTTCCTTCTTTGAAGTGTCTTTGTCTGGTTTCAGAATCAGGGTGATGTTGGCCTCATAGAATGAATTTGGAAGTTCTCCCTCTTTTTCTATTTCCTGAAATAGCTTGAAAAGTATTGGTGTTAGTTCCTCTTTAAAGGTTTTGTAAAACTCTGCTGTATACCCATCCGGTCCTGGGCTTTTCTTAGTTGGTAGTCTTTTGATGGTTTCTTCTATTTCCTCTATTGTTATTGGTCTGTTTAGGTTGTCTATATCCTCCTGGCTCAATCTGGGCAGATCATAGGACTCAAGGAATTTATCTATGCCTTCACTATCTTCTATTTTATTGGAGTATACGGATTCAAAGTAATTTCTGATTATCTTCTGTATTTCTGAAGTGTCTGTTGTGATATTGCCTTTTTCATCCCGTATGCTAGTAATTTGGGTTCTCTCTCTTCTTCTCTTCGTTAGCATGGCTAAGGGTCTGTCAATTTTATTTATTTTTTCAAAGAACCAGCTTTTAGTTTTGTCAATTTTTTCAATTGTTTCTTTTGTTTCAATTTCATTAATTTCAGCTCTGATTTTAATTATTTCTTGCCTTCTACTTCTTTTGCTGTTGTTTTGCTCTTCTTTTTCTAGGATTTTGAGATGAAGTATGAGATCATTTATTTGTTGGTTTTTTCTTTTTTTGAGGAATGAACTCCAAGCAATGAATTTTCCTCTTAGAACTGCTTTCAATGTGTCCCATAGATTCCGATATGTTGTGTCTGTGTTTTCATTTAACTCTAGGAATTTTTTAATTTCCTCCTTGATGTCTTCTAAAACCCATTGATCACTCAGCAACCTATTGTTCATTCTCCATGTGATGCTTGATTTTTCCTTTCTTCTTTTATCATTGATTTTCAGTTTCATTCCATTATGATCAGATAAGATGCATGGTATTATCTCTACCCCTTTGTATTGTCTAAGAGTTGCCCTGTGACATAGTATATGGTCTATTTTTGAGAAGGTTCCTTGTGCTGCTGAGAAAAAAGTGTAGCTACTTGATGTTGGGTGGTATAGTCTATATATGTCAATTAAGTCTAGGTTGTTAATTGTGTTATTGAGTTCTATAGTTTCCTTATTTAACTTTTGTTTGGAAGATCTGTCCAGTGGTGAGAGAGGTGTGTTGAAGTCTCCCATGATTATTGTATGGTGGTCTATTAGACTCTTGAACTTGAGAAGAGTTTGCTTGATGAACACAGCTGCACCATTATTTGGGGCATATATATTTATGATTGTTATGTCTTGTTGGTGTATGGTTCCCTTGAGCAGTATGAAGTGTCCTTCTATATCCCTTTTGATTAGCTTTGGCTTGAAATCTATTTTATTAGATATGAGTATGGACACTCCTGCTTGTTTCCGCGGTCCATATGAGTGATATGATTTTTCCCAACCTTTCACCTTCAGTCTATGTATATCTTTTCCTATCAAATGCGTCTCCTGTAGACAGCATATTGTTGGGTCTTGTTTTTTGATCCATTCTACTAGCCTGTGTCTCTTAATTGGTGAGTTTAAGCCATTAACATTTAGGGTTATTATTGAGATATGGTTTGTTCTTCTATCCATATTTGTTTATTGATGTTACTAAACCTGATTTGTTATCCTCTTTGACTACTTTCCCCCCTTTACTGTCCTACCTCCCATTGTTGGTTTTCAATGTTATTTTCCATTTCCTCTTCCTGTAATGTTTTGCCAAGGATTTTTTGAAGAGATGGTTTTCTAGCTGCGAATTCTTTTAACTTTTGTTTATTGTGGAAGGTTTTAATTTCATCTTCTAACCTGAAGCTTAATTTCGCCGGATACACGATTCTTGGTTGGAGCCCATTGTCTTTCAGTGTTTGAAATATGTTATTCCAGGATCTTCTAGCTTTCAGAGTCTGTGTTGAGAGATCAGCTGTTATCCTGATTGGTTTACCCCTGAATATAATCTGCTTTCTTTCTCTTGCAGCTTTTAAAATTCTCTCCTTATTCTGTATGTTGGACATCTTCATTATAATGTGTCTAGGTGTGGATCTCTTATGATTTTGCACACTCGGCGTCCTGTAGGCTTCTAGGATTTGGGATTCTGTCTCATTCTTCAATTCTGGGAAGTTTTCTCGTATTATTTCACTGAATAGACAGTTTATTCCTTTGGAATGGAGCTCTGTGCCTTCCTGTATCCCAATGACTCTTAAATTTGGTCTTTTGATATTGTCCCATAATTCTTGGATGTTCTGCTCATGGTTTCTTAGCAGACTTGCTGAGCTGTCTATGTTCTTTTCCAGTTGAAATACTTTGTCTTCATTGTCTGATGTTCTCTCTTCTAAGTGATCTACTCTGCTGGTAGTATTCTCAATTGAGTTTTTAAGTCGGTTTATTGTTTCCTGCATTTCTAGAATTTCTAATTGTTTGTTTTTTATTACCTCTATCTCCCTGTGAAATTGATCTTTTACTTCCTGGATTTGTTTGTCAATGTGATCTTTCATTGTCTGATTTTGCTGTCTCATGTCTTCCTTGAGACTCCAGATCATCTGAAGCATATATATCCTGAACTCTTTATCTGATATTCCATCTGTTGCAGCTATTACCTCTTCTAAAGTTGAGTTGACCTGCATTGCTTGTGGTCCTTTCTTTCCTTGTCTTTTCATACTGCTCAAGTTTCTTTCTGCTTGGTGCAACTGTTGTGTTTTTGAAATTTACCCCCTATTTATTTATGTTGCTCTTGTATACTTGAAAAGTCTCCCTTGCAGGTGCGGGCAGCGGCTGTGCCCCTACTCCAATTGGGGTGACGTGTCTACCACGCTGGCGGCTCTCTGGGCCTGTTCAGGGAGTGGAAGGCGGCTCTGCTCTGTCCCTATTCCAATTGGGGTGTCGTGACTACCATGCTGGCAGGTCGCTGGGCCTGTTCCGGGCGTGGGCGGTGGGCTTGGCTGGCGGGATTCCACCTAATGGCAGTCCCTAACCTCCCTGCTTGCTAATTAATGGCTTCTCTGAGGGGCCACGCCTTCTGTAGCTGCGGGGCAGGCCGCGCGAATCAGTTGGCCTGGATCTCCCTGGTCCTGCTGCAGTTGGGATCCCTGGCACTCTATCACTTTGATTTTTTCTGCTTGCCCCTCCCCCAGCGCTGGCTAGCCAGGTTTCCTTTTGGCTGCTACTGGGAGGAGGGGTTGGAAGTCAGTTGTCTCTAGTTTCCCCCTAGTCTTTATGGAGGCTCAGCTTGATACTCCCTCTCCCGGCAAGCCTAGGAGAGATTTTATGCGAATTCCCGCTGTCTGGGGGGTGAGCTGAATGACACCGACCTGTTTTGATGTTGCACTCTGGAGGAGAGTGGCGGTGTATCCTTCAGCTTTCCCGGATGGTGGCCGCTGACTGCCTCGGTGGAGTGTCCGCTGTGGGGGATGGGACTGTACCGCTTCCTTCCCCTTCTGAGATCCCGTGCTCGACCCAAGGGTCCGTGTGGGCTTGGCTGGCGGAATTCCACCTAATGGCAGTCCCTAACCTCCCTGCTTGCTAATTAATGGCTTCACTGAGGCGCCACGCCTTCTGTCTACTTTGATTTCTAAAGATTTAATTTTCTGAACTTCATCCTTTTCCACAGACTATAAATGCCCATATCTTTGAAAAACTAAAGTTCCCAACTACGGTAAGGGAGGGAAAAGTCTTTCAAGATCTGCGTTTGTATGATTTATAAGCATTCTGATGGAACACGAAGCCCACAGCTCTCAAGTAAGATTCCTCACGTGGTATGAAGTCCAAGACTAGTTCAGGTTGAACATCCTCAAGGCGACATTGCCTTATTTGGGCGGGTCTTTTGGAGTCACAACTCTCCCACATGGAAATGCCTTTGCTTTTATCACAGCTGTGAACCATTTTGCTAGTGGCCTTTGGATAAGAAGCTAAATAAGTTACCTCTTGTAGACCACGAGTCTGCAGGCTCAGGTTTCATCCTGCCCTAACAGGAATTCTTTTCTGTTTTGAATCTGAGATGTTTGTTTATTGTTTTTGTTTTGAAATACTAAATAAGACAGGCATAGTCTCTAGTTACAGCTTATATCTTTTTTTTAACCTTGTGATACCTATAGTAATAGGTTACTAAGGACTTAGCTAAAATTTATAAAGAGGTTGCTTCAAATTCTCAGGAACTGGAAACATAAAATGACAACACCCTAAAATACATTTAATAATTTTCTTTCTTAAATATTCCAAAAACAAATGTTCTCAGGATATTTCAAAATTAGGGTGTTGTTTTGAGTTTAATTAGCACACATTTAAAAGAAACCCTAAAACTATCATTGAAGTTTTTCCCACTTTGCTTATAGGCTACATATCAGCACTCCTGGTACAGAGGCCCTATAATGACAGGTATGAAAGAGTGTCTGGGGGCAAAATTCAGTTTCTACCATGCTTTCAAAAGATTTAATTGTCAAGAATAAAAATCAGTTATAACCCAGTGATTCTCAGCCAATATTTACTGTATAAACATCATATTCATTTCCAGACATAATGGAAAAAGCCATAGTTAATAGGCAGTACTGTGGGACCACACTTACACCAGGAACTAAAGAGAAAAGAATGTCAGATATTTTAAGTCTAGCTGTTCTTCCTTTCCAGCCTTCCTCTGTGGCACAAAGACTGTCCAGAGCCTCCACCAGGCAAATCCATGGTAACCCTGCAGTACTTTGCAAGTGCAGATGGACAGAAGGCCTGGAGCAGAGGAAAGCAACACAGAGGTACTCACTTTCATGCAACCACATGCCATAAAGCTGAACATGTCAACTCTTACAAAATATGAATTTTAAATAGCTCTTTAAGCCGGGCACAGTGGCATACACCTGTAATCCTAGCAGTTTAGGAGGCTGAGGCAAGAGAATTGCAAGTTCATTAACCAGCCTCAACAATTCAGTGAGGCTCTAAGCAACTTAGTGAGACTCTGTCCAAAAAAAGAAAAAAAAATGGCTTAGCATGTGGCTCAATAATTAAGTGCCCCCTGATACCAAACAAACAAAATAGATCTTTAGAAATATCTTTAAAAATAATAACTCAAACAAGAAAATCAAGCATATGTTCACACTATGCAGATATTTCAGAGGCTAAGAATTAGAGTTGCACTGTAATTCTTCAAACCAAGGAACTCCTCCTTCTCAGTACTGCAGAGTCCTCTTCTCCAAGATCTAAGACCACAAATTCCCCTCTAAGCCTCCTGCTGAAGAAAATTTATGTAAGAGGTGTGAATATGCCCACAAAGTAGATTTCTAAATAATAATAATAATAATAATAATAATAATTATTATTATTATTATTATTATGGCAATACTGGGAATCAAACCCAGGGCATTGTGCATTCTTAGGCAAGAGCTCTTACCATTGAGTTTCATCCCCAGAACAGACTTCTAAGTTTACATATAGATTAAACAAAGAAGAAAATGATAAAGAATGGAAATCAGAATATTATTTTTTAAGTCTATTTGCCACCAAGAACTCTAGCAGCAACTAAATATATAATCTTAAAAAATATACATTTACGTATTCACACACAAGATGTAGTATCTCTAATCTGACTACACAATTACTTGATAGAAAGCCATTAGTGACTATTTTCATAGATGAGAAAACTGTAGTCCAGAAATACTAAGCAAGTTTGGTCTCAAG
Source organism: Urocitellus parryii (assembly GCF_045843805.1). Lineage (NCBI taxonomy): Eukaryota > Metazoa > Chordata > Mammalia > Rodentia > Sciuridae > Urocitellus > Urocitellus parryii. Next base: position 98,865,729 of record NC_135537.1, on the reverse strand, counting down.
AGTTAAAAACTAATACAGAGGTGAGATTTGAGCAAAGGTTTTTCTAGCTACAAGGACTATTTTTCTTTTCATAAACACTCTGCACAAGAGGAATGGGAAAAAGGTGGGAAGAGAGGAGACCCCCAGGTCTTGCTTGCTGCTGCATCCTGCAATACAACTTCCGTGTTAGTCAGAGTTAGGGCCCCTCCTAGTAGCCTCTGACATGCTCAGCACTTTCCTATCTCAGGGCTTAGTGTCCTGAACTGCAATGAATTCTCTGTCTACCATCAGGCCATGACCTCTATGAAAGCAGGGCCTTTATCTTATTTATTTTGGCTGGAAAATAATTATTATAATAGCAAGTGACATTCATCAGGTCTTATTAAATACCATAGTCTATGTGCTACAAAAGCTTTACACACATGCCATTTTATTATGCAAAGTGTGGTCCTGAGACCAGGAATACTGTATCACCTGGGAGTTTGTTAGATCTGCAGAATCACAGGCTCCACCCTAGGCCTACAGAATCAGAACCTGGTTCTTGTTTGTTTGTTTTGGTTTTGGGTGCTGGAGATCCAATCTAGACTTTGGGCATGTGAGGCATACATTCTACCATTGAGCTATACCACCAGTCTGAGAACTTGTGTTTTTTTAAAAAATTTTTAGTTGTTAATGGATCTTTTATTTAATTTATTTATTTATATGTGGTGCTGAAGATCAAACCTAGGGCCTCACACATGCCAGTCAAGCGCTGTACCACTGAACCACAAATCCAGCCCTGAGAACCTGCATTTTAAATAGACCGCAAGGTGACTCTGTGCACATTAAAATTGTGAATGCATAGTTTTACAAAAGCTTTATAGCACAGTGACGACCAGATCCACGACAGATAGTTAATTTGTGGGTACAACATGGCAGAGAGACCAGTTGAGCTAGAAAGAGAATAAATGGTTAAACTAAAAAGGACTGGATTGTTTAAACCTCTGGTTTTGTCTAGTTTGCACCAAGTACATCAGCAGGGCACTGGGGCCCTGGTGGGATAAAGCTATGCCTGGACAAGCAGTTTCCTTGGCTCAAGTCAGGTCAATCCTGGGGGGACCACCAGTATAAACATCTAGAAGTGAAGCAACAAAATCTTCTAGAATATACTGTGAAGGAAAATTTACATTTCTTTTAGGTTACCCCTCCTCCCCAAATTAAATACTAGCCTACAGATAAATGGTTAAATTTATAATTCCTATGACATATGCAAAAAAACCCAAATATATAATTTTTGTAGATAGGACATAACTGTGCATTAAGAAGAGAGGCATCAAATAGCTTCAGAGGCTTTAATAAAGTTTAACTCCATGCACTTGTGGTATTGGGATACAGTTGTGTATATGTTGGGGTGAGGGGGCCTGAAGTCAGTAACAAGGCACTCTTTTTGTAAAAGCCCAAACTACTTAATTACTGACAATCAATGACTCAGGAAAATGAAGATTAGGAGGAACAAGGGAATGAGACTGTGTCTTCTTGTTTCACTTACACTAGTTAGTAGCCATGCTGTTAGCATTTTCCACATGCCATTACTTCTAGTACCTCCTAGGCATTCACTGAGTTCTTATATCAAACCTGTTATTTCCTCCACTATACAGATGAGAAAACTGAGACACACAAAATCAAGAATACAGATTTCAGCTCAGAAACCAAGTTCCTAACCATTACACTCTTCTACTAAGATATAGGTATTTCACATGGGGAACCTAGTGGGGCTGGAGAAGGGAGGTAAGGAACTGACATCTGCTCATTTTGCAACTAACAAAGAAAAACAAGGCTTTTTTTAACTTGTGCCCCAAATGAACACTTATTTCAGTTTTTACTCTGAGGGCATTCTTAAATATAGGCATATTCAAGCACTCCTCTGTCCACACTGAGGTCTTAGTCTAAGTGCAGTTTTCCATGAGGGACCAGGCTAAATGGCCAGGGAAAGCAGCAAAGAGAGGTAAGGTAAGAAGGTGAGAGGTGCTAAGCCAGGGGCACCTCCCAGTCCACCACTCACGCTCCCCTACCTACTACAACAAGCTAGAATAAAGAGAAAACCACCCTCAAAAAGAAACCTGCCACTGTGAATCACAGCTAGTAAAGTGCTGAGAATGTAGCCTGTTCTCCAATGTGGGAAACCCTCTGATATGCACTCCACAAGCTCTAAGGAGGATGGGCAGGATCCCCTTTCCCACCAAAAAAGGCTCAAACTGCAGCTCCCCTTTCTCACTTTGCAACCAGTGTCTCAAGTGATCACCTGAGATCCTTCGTTCTGAGGACAAATTTCATCCATGGATCTCATTCACCAGTTAACTGCATACAGACTTGCAGAACCAGAACCACTTCTACTTGGCTTGAACTTAAAATATTATTATGTTGACTTTTTATGGTCTTTGCCTCTTTGTTTTTCTTGATTAAAAGAATGTAAGTAGTCAAGTATATGTCTGAGCAGTTCCCAGGCTCCCCAGCTGTCCCACTGCCCCAGCAGAAGGCCTTGTACAGAGTAGAGAAATCAATGAATGAGTGACTGATTTCTATGCAAAAGCATGTCAGATCTTTAAACATGCAGCTTTGGGGAATTAGACCTCTAAGAAGGCAGGCTCTTAGTGTTCTTTGTGCATGCTTGGCTATTATTTCTTCCTCAAATAATTAAATGAGCTTTACTGGGGTGGCTCCAAAATTCTGATACAAAATGTGCCATATGGAACACAGTGTTATAGGCACCTGCCTCACTGAACATATTTATCATCCATTCATTTCACCACCTCCTACCCCGTTGTGTTCACATGATAAAGCTGCTCTGTCATCTCTCCTGCTAGCACCATTGCCCAGTGATGTTAAACACACCCACATTTTCAGGAATTTCTCAATTAATGTCTGGAATGTGTTTTGGATTATTCTTCAAAGGATGATATAGTTGTGCTAAGATGAACTAAGTATTTTTCCCATCTCCCATTCATCATTCTTTAGTCTACCCATTCATTATCTTTTTAAGGCCATGTATGTTTTTTAATCAAATCCTCCAACTTCATAATGCCTGTACCCTGTATCGCCAAGCTGTTCACTTGTTCATATGGACAATTAGTCCTTAATAAACAAGCCACAAAAATCATAGAAATCTGCACCAAATCACTGAACTCTCTTATAAGTACATATAATGCCCATGGTTTTAGCATCTTCAGACAGCTTTCTTTACAAATTAGCCTGACTGCTCTCTACTGTAGTACCAACCCACTGGGTGTAGATTTCCTGGTGACTGTGAACATGAGTTACAAACATCTCAAAACTTGCAATTTTTGTCCTTGTGATACTATGCAATTCACCTGTCCTTTGCCAAGTGTTTCTAGTGACAGGACTCCTCAGCAACAAGGAGGACTCCAAGCCTAACAAAGCAAAGGTCAAAGAGTCCTGTCATTTGTATATGTGTACTGAATAGTGGGTCACTGGATGTTTTGTCCATATTTACTTTTGGAAGAGACTAATTATTTCCTCATTTACATGTACTGGTTTCTCTTCCCATATTCTGTTAACATAACTTTATACACCCTCAGCTTGCTTTTTTCTCTGGTATTCAAGAGTACACACTACCCAAAGACTTTTGAGATGGAAAATGAAGCCTATTACTCAAAAACAAAGTCTGGACTGCTGCTGGGTTTTTAAATTTTTCTAAATCTAGAAGTATTAAACTTTCCCCCTCTTCTTCCTTATTTAATTGGTAAAAATTAAAATTCATGAGTTCTTAACTCCAAAACCTACTACAAATCAATGAAAGCAGCTTCCATTGACTCGTGCAAAAAAATACTTTGGTGCATTCACTGGCCTCCTAGAGCCTGTTGTCTGGGCTGCACCTCAGATCACGACATTTTCTTCCAAGCAGCCAACATCCCCACTGACTGTCTTCTAGTAATAAAGAAGGAAACTCCACCTTCTAATTCTGGTCTTAGTTCTCTAAGTACCATTCTCTTCACTGCCCCCATGAAAAACAGGTAGAAGGAAAGGCTAATTTACCTGTGGTGTGTGTGTTTGTGTGTGTGTGTGTGTGTGTGTGTGTGTGTGTGTGCATGGGGTGGGGAGGGCACTGTACTCTGAAAGAGACAGTATTTAAATAACAGTGGTTTTGAAAAATATGGGAAATAAAAAATCACCCTACAGCAGTCCTCAGAGCAAAGTAACTCAACAGTATTCACTTAGTTGAAACACTCTGTCCTCACAAATTATCAAACTCGAGCCATCATGTGCCCTTTTATTACCAAGAGCCAAAAGGGTGGCCATACTCCTTCACCCTGGCCCACCCCTTACAGAAGCATAATGTACTAACCCACACAGAAAAAAATATGATCCTCATCCTCTTAGTTAAAAATATGATTTTCACTGTTCAATCAAAACATAACTTCTAGAAAACCTCACTTCCTTAGTTTTCCAAAGTTATGATGCCCCAAAGAGGTCTCCTATCCAGACTTCTTCCTTGAGGATTCAAAAACCTCAAATTGTTTCTCTAGATTCTAGGTGACCTCCCTGGAAGTGAGTAACCCAGCGAAGCAAAAAGTCAGGTTAGGATTTTGCAAAGGGCAGCAATAAGACTTGCCAATGAATGAAAACAGGAAAGGGAACATCAAGCCCCCAGGGACCAAAGAGCACTTTTTAGACAGAGAGTGAGAGAAAACGTTGGATACCTGGCTCCATTCTCAATTTTTCAAATGAACTTGGTCAAGAAAAATTATAATTATTAAATCGAGATTTACTTAATAACATTCTAAACTATGCTGAGAAGAAACTCTATGTACATCTTGCGTGATTCATAGCACATAACTCATCACATTATTTAGTCTTTCAGAAAACTATATTTTTCTATAGGCTTATTTTCTATGAAAGGGACTCTTTATTCTTTTATTCCATGTACTTTCATTAAGAGCTCACAATGGGTCAGCTGCCTTAAACACCTAAGACACTGAGCCACAGGTTGAATATGTGCACTGAATAGTTGGTCACTCGATGTGCATTTCAGTCCATGATTTATCTAACTCATTTTGTGAACTGCAGTTAAAAGCTTGATCCCTGGCCCCAACACCAGTATGGGAGTAATGCAAAAATTATTACAAGTTGGCAAACAGCAATGTAACTTGTATTTAAATCATGCCATCAAAACCAGGTAAGTTAGTCTTAACACTTATGTACCATGTAGTATGTTTCTGCATGAAAACTTTAAGTTTTCAAAAGAGTTTTCATTAACAGAGACAACCAGTAGGGGTCATTTTAGTGCAAAAATTGCAGCATGAGAGACTTTAACATGAGTAAAACGTCAATTCTTAATATTAGTTATGATAATCCACATACATGAATTTCTGAATAAAATGGAAACTGAGGGAAACACTGGCCATTGAGAAATTTCTTGCTAAGTAACACAAACAAATCGTAAAAAAACATCTGTACATTCAAGAAATCAGTGACATGTAAAGACATGGCCATACCTTCGCAGACGCCCACACTTCACACTCGGTGATGGTGTCGCCATTGAGCGGGGGCGGATGACACAGCAAAGCCCCCAGTCGCAGGCTCCGTGGAGCCCAAAGGCGCCGCCGCAGCTCTCCTTCCTCTGCTAGGCGCATGGGTAGCAGCAGCCGCAGACGCCCTGCTTAATGCTCCCCGGGCAGCTCCTGGGCTCCTCGCACTTGGACATGTCGCAGGGCAAGCAGAGCAGCGCCTGGGTGCCGGAGCGAGCCAGCAGCAGCAGCAGCAGCCCCAGCAGCGAGACCAGGAGGTGCCCGCAGCCGGCCAGACCCCTGCCCCCTGCCCCCTGGCACCAAGTACATCCTCCTACTCCGCCGCCTCCTCCTCCAGCTAGGCGGGAGCCGAGCGGGAGCTGGGCAGACGCCCGCCCCTGCGCGCCGCACCCGCAGCTCTCGGTCCTCGCCGCCCACATCGGGGGCCCCAGGACGCGCCTCCCCTCGCGGGGCAAGGCCCCCGCCCCTCCTGCGGGCCGCGTCGACCCCGAGACCACTAGCGTTGGCGCCAGCAGCATCTGTGTCTTCCCCTCCTCCTCCTCCCAGGAGGGAGGGGGGAAAAAAGAAAAAAATGTTTCCTCCTGGCAGGCAGCACAGGTTCAACCCAAACTTCTGGCAGCGGCGGTGGCTCTCCTCCTCTTCCTAGGCGGCCCGCCAGCGGCGGCGGTGCAGCCTCCTGGCCGGTCCCTGCCTCCAGAGCCGCCTAGTGGGCGCGGTGGCGCTGCAGAAGGTCCGCCTCCTTGGCTCTGAGCGCCTGGCTCGCTTCACTACTGCGCGGCTCTTCCAGGCGCTTGTTTAAGGCTGGAGCCTCCGCCACTCAGGCTGCGCCCTCCCCCATACTACCTCATCCCCCAGTCCTCGCCCTCTGCCCCCCTGAGCGCCGCTCATTGCCTGTCCCCCCACCCCTCTCCGCCTGGCCGGCCCCCTCCCTCTCCGCCTTCTCCCACCCCGCTGGCCAGGCCCTTCCTCCCTCGCACGCCTCCTCCTCCTCTTTTCCCCCCTTCTCCTCTTTCCCCCGGAGCCGGGCGCACAGAGCCTGCCCTGGGGCCGGCCCTGCTACTGCTCTGACCCTGGCACCGAGAATGCTCTGCATCTCAGCTTGCCTTGGTTCGGGCGCACCCAGAGAACTGGGAGAATCGCCGCTTCCCGAACTCCCGCCAGCACAGTGGCCACCGCGGCTAGCCTAGGAGCATCCGGGGCCAGAAGGCTACACCAGTGCCAGGCAGTTTTGAGGTCAGAGACCCCAGAATCTCCTGGCCAGGGCGATTGCTGTAATCTCCCCTGGGCACCCGCTGAAGCGAACCCCAGGAAAGGGAAGCAAAAGCATGAACGCTCCGCAAACTGGACAAGAATGCATCTTTCCCTCGAGCTGGAAATAGACTTTGTAAAAGATTATGTAATGGAGTCTCGGGAAGCTGGAGACGTCTCCAGTGAAGCTGCTGGTGAATTAACTAACTGCTGTAAATGGTGTAGGTAAATATTCTGCCAGGGTTGGGAGGAATGTTGGGGATGACTGTAGTTTAAATTGAATTTTAACTGTCCACTTCATGTTTTGTCGCTCTGCTGTCTATGCCAAGGTGCTGTATTATGGGCGGGGGTGACTGGAAAGGAACAGCTGAATCCTTGTCCCTGGAGAAGGACCGAATACTGGATTATTACAAGTCTTGACCGGGGTTAAGACCCATAGTCGCATGCATCATCAATGTCATCTGACATCTGACATTGCCTTTTTTGTTTCCCAAGCTCACAGACAAAAGTGATGGGTTCTTTTCCTTTTATTTTTTTTAAAATGTACTGTGTGTGTATTAATAAAGAAGATGTGTGGTAGAATGGTCTTTGTGATGAACCAGGTGAAGAAGCTACTGAAATTATGCAAAGTGCATGGTGTGGAGATAGTTTCTCTTCTGCGGCTGGCGGAAAAGGTTCTTGCAGTGATGTGTCTATAACTGATGGGATGAGAACTAATGATCATTCTGGAAGTTACCCACCATTCACAGGAGGATGTTTACTAGGGTAAATAAAATTAATGAACTGATAGAAAGTGACTTGGGTCAGTATGGGGATGGGGGTCTGATCTTGTGGCAAGTATGAAGTGGGTGTGGATGGTGACCCTCTAATTCAAGATGGTCTGGCAGCAGAAACCTGGCGGACAAGTGGATTCTGAAAATCCTGACTAATAATCCAAAAGTTAATAGAAGCAGTGTAAAGAGAAAGGAAACAAAGATGCCTTTGAAATCTTCTGTTTGTGGACAAATTTATACTTATGATTAATATTTTGGTTTAACCACATTAATCCTCAACCAAAAAACCAAAGTTACCAGTGGAATATTCCCCCATTTCTGCCATCAGAAAACTATAAGCATGTCTTCAATCATATTCCTTTATTCTGAAGAGAGGAAAGGACTCACTAATCTCTAGTCTATAGTCTCTTATCACTGATTATTAGGGAGTCACAAGGAATTTGTTCAACATTGAAAAGGAGGAGGAAGTACTCCATTTTCCAGGAGAGTTTAAAGGGCTGTGGAGGAGAATTAGTTTCCAGGGATATTGTAGAGACAATTCCTGCAATGGTGTAGGATTCAGGTTAGAAGATCTTCAGAGACTTTCATACCCTAGGGTCCCATAATAGGTATTAAGTGGTAAAGTCATTCAAAACATGCCAGGTTTTCTACTAGCAACTCCGTTAAATATTAAGTTGTTTCTTGTAACCCAACAAGGCACCTGTACTTCTCTATGGGATTTGCCAACAAACTGTCATCATTGTGCTGTGTTAAAAGGCTGCTTTTACTCTTGGAGAGGAGGTTATCTGTATTTCTGTCTAGATGCAAGTATAAAGACATTATTAAAATGTAGCAAAAAACATGTAGGACTCAAAAGAAGAAGCCAAGGTCAAATGATGGAAAAAAAAGGCAAATGTGAGACAGCCACTATCATTTAAAAAAGGGTGGTAATGATTATTGCCAAAGTTTTACTTTTTGTTGTTTGTAATTTTCCTCTTTTAAAAACAATGTATTAAGGATTGAGACAGCTACAGATTGAGCACAGGCAAGGGATAACATGGAGGTCGATATCTATCCTTAATGGGCCTTCAGAGACAGAACCACCTGTAAGGTAGATAGACACAATATGAGAAAGGCTGACTTCTCAAAGGAATTCTAGTCAAGCTTAGCAAGGACTAAAGAGAGTCTTAAGACTAAGATGGATGTTTCAGTGCAAAAGAATCAAGTTACACATGGTTCTTTTTTGACATAAAATTCATAGTTATAGAAGCAATGGAGAAGTTTCCTAGTGGCAAATGAGAAATATGCAAGGGCCTGGCAGCTTATTTGAAACAGTATGTGAATGAGGAGCTCAGTTAAGCTCTTTTCTCCTCTGGGATTCTGCAGAGACCCGAAGCTGAGGCTCAAACACAAAATGTTTCCCTCATCTTCAGAAGCCAGATTAGGGGTACAGAAAGAAGTTGGGTGAGCCCAATATAACGACAATAGGATGTCATATGAGAAAGTGGACTGGGAAGGATTACATGGACCCTGAATGGCATGTACATCTAATAATTAGAGCCATGCATAGAAGGTGGCTTAATGCCTCTTTCTTTAGGAAGCCTCCTGGAGTTCATTCTCTTCTCTGTTTGACAATATTTTGTAAGTACCTCTGCTTATAGCATTTATGATTTTATTTTATCAGTAGTTCTTTAAGTAACCCTGAACCCAGTTAGACTGTCAGCTCATTGGAGGGGGTGGAATTTAGGAATGCATGATGCATGAATGAATTAGTTGAAAGGGAAGAGAGGGAAGAATTAAATAGAAAAAGATGTTTGGATATTTTTGTGTGGCCCTTCTCTTGGTTATAGTAAATACCCCTAAAATTAAGCACTTAAAAGGGATGCTTGGGGCAGGAGGGAGTCCTCCAAACTGGGAAAAACAGTCTCAAGGGAAAAGGAATTAGAATATATTTCTGATGAAGTTCTGGAAGAAGAGAGTGTCTGCCCCCTATTGGCCACTGGGCATGTTGGACGGAGAGGATTAATATACTTGAAAAAGCCTGGAAATCAAAGTGTCTAATAGAAGTGAGAAAGCACTAGACAGAATGCTGGTATTAGAGTCTTCCTCCCAGATACAATGTCTATTATAACCTTTTGACTGGACTCACACTCTTTGGGATGTGCGTACTATTTATATTTTCCTGAAATGAAAAATGTAGAAATTGTTTATGAGTTGGATACAAGTATTATTATAGTGGAGTTGCACAAGAGAAAAAGCTTCATCATTTTATAAAAATGTGTCATACATTTTAGAAGAAATCAGAACAATAGGTCTGGCTCCTTCTGCCTCTTCCTGCCACATCTCTCTGGTCCCCATAGCTGGGATCACTTATATAGACTCTCACCTAATCTGGGCCTTGGCCATTTCATGACATAAGTGAAACCCTAAATCTACGGGCTCAGCTGTCTAATTTTGGTATATGAATCTGGTACTTGGGCTGTACTATCACCACCTAGTACTTCATATTTACTAAAGAGATCTTGTCTTATCTACTCTACCAGTGAATGGTAACTGTTCCAGAGATACTAGTAACACGGTCTGGACTTAGAACACAGATTCTCTGCAAGGTTTAGCCTAGGGGATGAACACACACACACACACACACACACACACACACTGCCCCCTTACTCCAAACAAGTTATTTATGCATTCTGCATTCATTTTCTCCTCTATAATGTAGACATAAGAATAGCAAAATTACAGGGTATTGTATAAATCAAAGATTGTTCTCTGTTTTGTTACTTGTTCTTCTGATTGTCCTCTCATTTTTTTATGCTTGGGTGGGAATCTCTGATATGTGATATCTTAGCATCCATTCCTCTGAAACATCTGCCTTCCCGGGAACTTGCTGTTTTTCCTTCTTAGGATCTTCTGTTGGTCCTGCTTTGGCAGTTTGTCTAATATAGGGGTTTTAGCCTTTGTGATATTTTCTTGATCTCATTTGAAAGAACAATAATTTATGATGATAAAAATAAGTAATAGCTAACATTTATAAAAAGCATCTTAATTGCTAGTCAATTTGTTAAGCACTTCATATGGGTTATTTTAATTAATCTACAGAATACCCCTTTAAGTCCAAAGCCTTATATTGTCTCCAGTGTCTTATGTTGTCTTCATTTTAAAGTTGAAGAAGCAGAGGCACAGAAGGTTGTACATATGGATATCAGGTTTGGAACTCAGTCCTATTCAGCACCACATAAAAATAAATAAATAAAATAGAGATATTGTGTCCATTTACAACTAAAAAATATTTTAAAAAACCTATAGTGCATTTCCATCAAATTTTCACATACTTGTTCAATTATTTTCTTTGATAAATTCTTAAAGTAAATTTATTGGTGAGTCAAAAGTTATGTACATTTTGGCATGCATTGTCAGACTGCCCTCCACAAACACACATTCCCTCAAACACTTAGGGAAAGTTCTCATCTTCCCAACTTGATGGCCCTTCATGTTAAAAACCTTTTTCGGTTGCTTTAAGAGCATCTTACATTGTAGGGATTTTTACCTTTTTTGTCAACTTTTAAAAAATCACTTTCACATTGATTATTCCATTAGATTCTTAAAAATGTTCAGCATTAGGAGGTTTTAGTTATGGATCATTGAATGTTTCAACCTTACAAATTATCAAATCATATAACCTGGCAAATTGTATGCTCTATGGTTTTTTTAAGGGAAAATGTTAGGTATTTAGTTAAAATTTTCTCCTAAGAAGGAATGCTTTTGTAAAACTGAACTTATAAAATTGGATGAATTATTGAGATCCTCCCCTAAAGGTGAGGCTATTTGAGGTCAAATGGACTGAAAGCCTTTTTTTTGGGGGGGGGGATAGCTAGAAAAAGCAAGAGTAAGAAAATTGAGAAGAGAGAACCCAACCAGGCATTGCAGTGAGGAGGAGGAAGTTCCACTTAAGTACAATTCTACCTACCTCTCTGTTCAACTCCTTTTCTCTTTCATGTCTTCAATAACCGGAAGATTCATAGCTCTAAATTGCAACCATTCTTCCTCCCAGTCTATATGGCATCTACCTCAATAAATATAATCAAATTCATTTCAACCATGACATCATTGGTCAAATGTTCTTATAATGTTTGTTTGGGAATTGAATTGGGTAGTCTCTTGAAGAAACAAGCCTTATTGTTTGTCATATCTAACCCAACATATTATAACTCAAGCAGATTATCTTCTTCATTCACCAGAAATTGCTCTATTCTCTTATCATCTTTACCAAGTTCATCCTCAAAGGAAGCTTTGCATCTGTTGGAAATATTGAAAGGAAACAATACATGTTCAAAAGAAAATAGCAAAAGAAGAGTTAGGAAAAAAAGGTAGGCATTGAGAGTATTCATGGGAAAAGCATACAGCTTTTCCAGATGCTGACAAGGAGACCTGATCTGAATGTAAATTTTTGTATGATAATATTCTTTAGAATGCTAAGGCTTTGCATTCATTCCTACATATCCTGCAATTACTTTGTCATTGAGATGATGATTCATTACCTATTTTCTGGTAAGAAATGGGTAGGTCTCACCATTATGTCTATTCCTTCTCTTCAATCTGGACACACATCTAACCAGCATTTACCAGCTTCCTTGTAGTTTTTTCTGGAGTCATGAAATGTGCATGGAAACAATGGGGGATCTTCTATATGCCGGATATCAAAAGCCTCTCCACCATTCTGCATTCTCTGGTATTCCCTTTCTGCTGGCTGACAGGCCTTCCAAAGAGAAATCTAAAGCACTAGAAGATTCTAAATCCACTAGATAGATGAATTCTGGATCCCTGAACGACTGCATAAATTGGACTTCCCACATACATACACACGTTCACATACACCTCATTGAATCTCACTGGACTCTAATTTGAATGAGAAATTAAGCAGTGTAAAATTTCACAAGATTTGGGGCTTCTTTATTACAGTACTGAGTCTATCCTAACACAATATTTTAGCTTACACAAAAATAGCATTTACTGTTTATTCAAAGCCAATCTTTTGTTAATGTTCTTATACAAAATGCATTTTTGGCATGTGTTTACAACTAACTTACACTTGTTGATTGTTTGTGTAATGAATATATAATTCTTAGGCTACCAATCTTGGCATTCAAAATATTTTCAATGTTATCAAATTACAATGAGATCCAGAAGTTTATTAGTACTGATTAGGGAAAATTAGGCTAAGTAATATCAAAACTTTCCACTTACTCAAGTGGGAAAACAATCATCTTTATTATGCTGCCCTGTAAGTTTTATTTCCTGAGCCTCCACACTCTTACATGTCTCTGATGGTGATTATTGGGAGTAACTAAGATCCTGTGTACATAAAGGAAAATGAGATTCTTCAAATTCTTATTTTTCTTATTTTTACAAGTCTTCCAGGGTATTTTTCTTCCTTTCTAAGTCTCCTTTGTAGTACTACTATGTGATTTCCCCTTTGACACCTTCTCTACACTTTCCATTGCATCAAGATCTGCAGATTTATGGTGGACTATAAATACGAACCTCTTTCTACTTATCATGTGAACTTTAGGAATACTGTAACATTTTGATATAGGAAGCTAAGGTCATCCGACCCATATTCCTTATCATTAACAGCTTAATATTTCTTAATCACCTTACAGGCTATATTTGTTTTGCTTCAACAGCTTTTTCAAGCTCAAACTAAAGCTCCTACAACAAATCAAGCTCATTACCCAAAGTGACCAATGTGTTATAACTGTTTAAATGACTATTGGCCTTATATTGGCAAGAGGGAAAAAATGGAAGATTGAGCTCTTAAAGCATGAAAACAGGCAGGAAAAAAATATAGGAAATAGCTTCCAGGAGTGTTTCCACCAGCAGCTGATTACTGCCAAAGATCAGGTCATGTTGGCCACTGAGATTTTGCCAAGGAGGTGAGCTAACCAGCAATGCCAATCACAGGTATTTGAAGAAGAAGACTATTCATTTTTTCCTTGACAAATAATTGACTGAATCAGGAATGTCCTCAATGATGATGAGGCACCATACCATAAAACACTCTCGTGGAAAGAACATGATCTTAGGAATCAGATTGACCTGGGATCAAATTCTGAATGTGTTTGTCATTGAGCAAGTTATGTAGGCTGACTTTCATTTTTTCATCAATTGCTTCAGAAATTAGCATCTACTAGATTCTGATAATATAAAATGTTCAATAAGTCTTTTATGTTGGTATTTTTGTGGTGGAATTAAACAAAAACTACAATAGATATTTGCTACTTCAAAATAATCCTCAGAGTAATCTCATCATAAGTTATGATCAGACATTTTTTTTACAGAAGAGAAACTGGCTCAGAGAAATTATGTAATTATTCCAAAGGTCCATACGCTATGTGCCTGAGTCAAGATTCAGGTCAAGGTTCTGGTGACTTCATATTGACACTATGTTGCTTTCCATCCAGGATCAGCTTGTTGGTCATAAAGTCTTGTCTGCTTATCATATTCCACATCAAAATGTCTCTGCTAGGTTTCACTGTGTTTCTATGTCCCTAGTTGCTGATCAGGGTGGTGGCCCTTTACCTATTTAGAACTAGGAGTACGCCCAAGTCTTACTGGCTAACTGGGCTTACAGGTCTTTCTTAACTCCCCAACATCCAGCTCATCCTTATCTTACTTCTAGGCTAAATCCTGCTTAGATGAGGCAGAAATTTTACATGTCAGTGTCCAGATCTGTGTGAAGATTTTAAATCTTTATTCTGACATTGTTACATTCTGAAGCCACCAAAGGATTAAATGGAAAGTTCCTTGTTTCTCATTCTGAACTTTATTTTTTTAGTTACTAAAATAAAGTTTTAGACTCTAAGCATATCATCAGAGCAGTTTATCTGCCAATGGTGCTGAGAAACACACATTAAAAAATGCTTTCAGGAATTAAAACTTGGGGCTAGGGTTGTTGCTCAGTGGTACATCACTCACCTAGCACGAGTGAGGCTCTGGGTTTGATTGTAAGCATCATATTTAAAAAAGGATAAATAAGTAAAGGTATTGTGTCCATCTACAACTAATGTGTGTGTGTGTGTGCGTGTGTGTAAAAATGTAAAATTGTTGGTTTAGGTTTGAGCAGGCCGTGAATCCATATATTATTACATTTAATGAAATTAATGGTAACTATTATTTGTTGATTATGTATATTGTTCCCAGACTTTATGTACATTCTCTTGTTTAATCCCCAAACAATTCTACATAACAGGGACCATTATCTTGGTTTTATAGATGAGGAAAACTAGGCACAAATCAGTTAAGCAACTTGTCTTAGATCAGGTTATAGGTTATCAATCGAAGATTCAGGATTTGGAGATAGGGTATCTGATGTCAGGGCACAAGCTTTCCATCAAAACTTAAGAATTATAATGTTTTATTTAAACAAATAGAAAATTATAGATAGTGTTGTTTTTCAAAGTAATAACGCTGTTACCTTGAGACTATATATATATATATATATATATATATATATATATATATATATTTCCTAAGAATGTTGACATTTCCCCAAAATATTTTTGGAACTGGCCTTTGATCCAATTATAAATCTACTAGAAAATTAGACTTGTTAGGTTCCTAGCCTGGTTTTGATTTTAAAACACCATTAGCTTAGTATAAAAATAGTTCCTTCAATCAACAAAATTGATGAATATTGTCCCTCACGGAAATATACAAAATCAGTTAATTCCCAAAATAAAAAAATAGAAATGACAAATAAACATACAAAAATAGTTTAAGCAAATATAGTCAAAGAGATGCAAATTATAAGGAGAAAACAATTTTCATCTATTAGATTGACAAAAATGTTAATGATTGGCAATATCCAGGTCTGGCAAGGCTGGAGGCAACAAGGACTTTCATGAATTATTGATAGTACTACAACACAGTTCTTTTTTTTCTGGAAAGCAGTTTGGCAACATATATGAAGTTTTAGCTGGATATATTCCTGATCCAGATATCATAATTTTGTGGGGCGGATGGTTCCAGGGATTGAACTCAGGGGCACTTGACTACTGAGCCACATCCCAAGCCCTATTTTTTGTTTGTTTTTTTTTGTATTTTAATTAGATACACAATCTCACTGAGTCTCTTAGTTCCTCACCTTTACTGAGGCTGGCTTTGGACTCATGATCCTCCTTCTTCTTCGGCCTCATGAGCCACTGGGATTATAGATGTGTGCCCCCACACCCAGCTCAGATACCACAAATTTTTATTGTATCTGGAAAGATATTCATTGTTGATTTTTTAAAAAAGGAATAATATGATAATAATCATGGTAGAATCTCATTTTATTTATATTTATACTTTATAGCCTATCACTATACACAAAAATATCATATATAAATAAAATTCTGGAAAAAATGATCACACACATATGGTCCTCATTGGCACAGGCTGCAATAATTTTGAACTGTTTTTAAGACATGAAACATATTCACAAATGAAGTGGACTTGCCATGTCTGACGACAAGCTTTCGTTATATGAAACGTGGATCAGCCTCAAAAGATAATTTACAAAATTATTTTATAATATAATGGAAAGAAGATCTTCAAATGGTGAAGGCATTCAAGTGCTCAATATTTGAAGGTGTAATTCTGGACTGTCGTCATACTGGTCTTATTGTTGTACCTCATTTGTTCTGTTTATTTACATCAGTTTTCATTAAAAAATTTGAGAACTGAGCCCTAAATAAATTCACTCACTCAGTGTATGAACAGGCAGTAATTTCTTTAGCTTTGGCATGCATTAGTAAACAAAAGCATATTTTTACTTGCTTGACCCAGCTCAGGAATCTGCAAGTCTGCTAACATTGCATTATGTGGATGGTGCCCTGAATAATACCATGTGCCTTGTTGCAAAAGCTGAAGATGCACTTGTGGAATTTATTTTATTCTGATTTATGAGGACTGCTGCACACAAATAAATTATTGTAGTGTCTGTGATTAATGGGAAGCCACATGGATGCATGGACTTCTTAATCATTTGATGCAATGTCTGACTGAATTTTACTTGCAATATCAGTTTCAATTAGCCTGGCTTGAAAACTAGGTAAAGCAGAAGGAGCTGTCCAGTTGTGGGAGGTATCAAGGTGGAGCAGCAGGGAGCACTACATCCAGTTTATATCTCCAGTTATCAGTGCTTTGGAAGAGTGAATACACAGCACATTAATTAAATCTGCAGATGGAATTGAAAATGTCACAAATGCTGAGAAGGCCAGGGCAATGATACAAATTGGCCTGAAGTGATAAGTGGGGGGGGGTGGAATAAAGGCCAAAAGATGTGACAGATTTGTCCGTGTGCACACTTATATGCACATGAATCTGTGAGTGCTTTGAAAAGTTGATTAATTTTATAACTCCGTTAAGATCCCAAATATCATATAAAATCTATTTGGGAATAACGAATATTTTAAAAAATGACTGCATGGTTTTATTACAAGATCAATAATATTCAGCATTTGTTTTAAAATAATGATTTTATGGCTTTTTCAATACATAAATAATACATATTCATCACGGAAGAATCAGAAGCCATAGATCAGCAACAATAAAAGATATTCTTTAGATTTTCAATCGGATATATATTCATATAAACAAAAATGAGAAAATGAACTCATGTTGTATATTTAATTTGATATCCAGCTTTGTGTTGTTGTGATTATTGTTTTATTTTTTCTTTGTTTTTTTCAGTACTGGGAATTGAACCCAAGGTCTTTCTTATGCTGCGCAAGCATCCACCAATGAATGACACCCTGCCAGCCATTTTTTTTAAAATACTTTTTAAAGTTTTTGATTAGCCTTCATTTTATTTATTTGTTTATATGTGATGCTGAGAACTAAACAGTGTATCACACGTGCTAAGTGAGTGCTCCATCACTAAGCTACAAACACAACCCCACCAGCACTTTTATCTCTCTCTCTTCTCTCTCTCTCTCTCTCTCTCTCTCTCTCTATATATATATATATATATATACACACACACACAGAGAGAGAGAGAGAGAGAGAGAGAGAGAGAGAGAGAGAGAAGAGAGAGAGAGAGAGATGGGTTGATGGGTCTTTATTGTTATTTATTTATATGTGGTGCTGAGAATCAAACCCAGTGCCTCACACATGCTAGGCAAGCATAGAGTGCTTGCCTACAATTGAGCTACAACTTCAGCCCAACTAATTCTTTTTTTTCCATATTTTTATTGGTGCTTTAGAATTACACATAATGGTGAGATTCATTGTTACATTCTCATACATGCAGACAACATGACAACATAACTTGGCCAATGTAATTCCCCAGTATTTTTCAATATATTTCAGTCAATATCATTCTCCTTCCTCCTTTCCCCTTGTCCGCTCCTATACTGATCTCCCTCAATTTTCATGATATCCCCTCATTTTCTTTTCCTCTTTCCACATATGATAGAAAACACAGAAACTTTTGCTTTCTGAGTTTGGCTTGTGTCTCTTAACATAATGTTTTCAAGTTCCATCCATTTTTCTGCAAATGACATAATTTCATTCATAAAGGCTGAATAAAACTCCATTGTTAATACATATCACATTTCCATTCTACCTTTTCAGATAGCCATTGAGTTACCAGTCTGGTCTCAGGTACAGTTTCTCAATGAACAAGGCAGACAAGGCCTCTGCTTTTATAGAGCTTATACTGAAATGATTGGGGCATAAATCAGCAAAGAAAAAAAATCTTATTGGTACTAAATACTTTACATGGAATTAAAATGAAGAGTGTTAGGGTCATCCCAGATAGACTGAATGGCTATGTTAGAAGGGGTCAGGAGAGAGCATTTTTTTGAATAGGTACTCTTTAAGCTGAAATAGGAATGAGCAGAAGTGAGCCATTGAGTATGAGGTCAGAGTATTTCTGGAAGGGGGAACAGCTAATGCCAAGCCCTAGGCTGAGGACAAGCCTGGGAGACAGGAGGACATTGGGGTGGTGGTAGAAGAAGAGGGATGATGAAGAATACAGGGGAGCCAGACTTAGTGAGGAAGGGGCAAAGTCAATGGGTTGGAAGTCTTAATTAATTGCTGATTCAAAGGAAAACTCAGAGCAGTGAACTGTCAGAATAGAGAGACATGAGCAGAGTAGAGTATGCTTGAAACTGAGATTATAGATGAGCTATAGTTATTGGTGATGATGAGGTTAAGCATAGGAATCAGTGAGTGAAGAAATTGTGATGGAAAAATAGATCATTGGATGACCAGAGTTCATTAAGAAAAAATATTTTGAATGGCTTTCTTTACTTTCTTTAGATATATTTCATAGTTAACCTACATAAACACATTTTTATAAAAATAATACAATTCTCTGGCTAAAATACAAGGATAATTAAATGAAAACACTTTTAAAATTTTATGTATTTCAATATTTAAGTGCTTAGATACAATTACATTAGACATAAAAGTAGACATACAGTAGACATATGCTTGCACCTATGCATAGTATCTCCTGTGAATTTAACAGCTACAAATACAGATTAATGCAGGTGTGTTATGAGGGTAACTTGAGTAGCATTGCTTCAAGTGATACGCACACATTTCTAAAATGGCAAAGACCTACTTCCAAGAACTCATTGTATTGTTCTGAATTAAAAAAAAAAAACAGTCTTCTATTTATTGGAAACTTGCATTCCTGAAAAATGCCACATTAAAACTTCACAAATCCTGTAATCCCAGTGGCTGGGGAGGCTGAGGTAGGAGGATCGTGAGTTCAAAGCAAGCCTTAGCCAAAGAGAGGTGCCAAGCAACTCAGTGAGACACTGTCTCTAATAAAATACAAAATAGGACTGGGGATGTGGCATAATGGTTTAGTGCCCCCGAGTTCAATCCCTGGTACTCAAAACAACAACAACAACAACAGAAATGTCAAAAATACTTTGTGTTTCTATGTTAAACATAATTAGGTTCAAGGATAAAATGGCTATAAACAATTTCTTTTTAGCAAAACAAAAAATTGCAGCACATTAAATAATTGTGCAGGACATAAAATGAGTCTTTGTTTCAGGGACGGGCCAGTATAGTGTAGGAAGCATATGGTCTGTGTGTTCTGCCAACTGAGGAGCATCATCTTCCTACAATCATTGTGCCCACAGGAAATGACCCATAGATTTTGAAAAGCTGATATGTGTGTCCACCCACAGAGTCTATTTAGCTGGTTTAAAGCAAGGCTCAGTTCAATTAATGGTCTAGGAGAGGCCCAGCTGAGTGCTAGGAGAGAACTGTCTATATTAAAGTATAGATCTCTTGCATCAAGGCCATCAAGAATGGTGGTACAGGGCTGGGGGATGTGGCTCAAGCGGTAACACGCTTGCTTGGCATGAGCAGGGCACTGGGTTTGATCCTCAGCACCACAAAAAAAAAAAATAAAATAAAGACGTTGTGTCCACCAAAAACTGAAAAATAAATATTAAAAAATTCTTTCTCTCTCTTCTCTCTTAAAAAAAAAAAGAATGATGGTACAGTTTGTACACTGCATAGTCCCAGAGGGCAAAACTAGTCAAATGAATATTTTTTCCTCTCAAATAAAAACCTTAAGCTTGCTAGGTGGCTCAAGTGAAATTGCATGTGAAAATATCATATTCATATTTTAGGTAACAATTTTTTAATTGTTATGTTTCTCTCTTCATAGACCTATAAAATTTATTACATATATTAAAAATTAAGCCTTATAAGGTATTTTAAATTTTTAAAAAAATTATATAATCATGAACTCACAACCTGCACACCATTCTTTTGTCTTTTTCTAAGAAACCCTATCCTATCACAACTTGGAATACAACAAACTCTGAGGTACTCAAAAGAAACAAGAAACTTCCTGAGTTAGAAAGATACTGGAGATTGCAGACACTCTTAGAAAAATAATAAGCATGCTTCCATATTAGGATAATCATAGATGTGAAAATACTGTTACAGAGAAATTGGAATTGATTATTTTATATTACAGAGTAGTTCTTTTGTTCGAAAAATGGCTCTCTGATTTATAAAGGGGTTTACTTCATGCACTTTTATAAAGCTTCCTATTACAGTGATAAAGTGACTTGACCTACAACAATATTCCTTGAGGCATAGTTCTTAAAATCTGAATATTCATTTGACGGTATTTATTGAGTTTCTACAATGTGTCCCTCACTGTGCTGGGCTCTGGGTATCTCAATTAAGACCAGACACTACCTCTGGCCAAGAACAGCTTCCAGTGTGAGAAGACAATGTGTGAAGTGTGAATTCAAACACAATATCACAAGTAATGAATTTAGAGTTGTGATTGAGGTGTCCAGAGGACAGTGCATATAATTGAGCCTGGAGGAGGTGGCAAGGGTCTTACCAAGGAAATGACAGTTCAATTGAGTCTTGAGTAGTAGACATTTTCCCAGGGGAAAAGTAAGGAGAGGAGCAATCTAGACAGAGGAGATAGCAAGCACAAAGGGACTGAGGTCTGACAAGCGAATGGCTAGATGAGACTGAAAAGTGAATTGACAGAGGGGTGATGCTGGGGTGAGGGGAGCAATAACAATGAAAGTAGCTTCAGCCTGTGGAGGGCTTTGGATGTTATGCTAAGGAGTTTGGATTCGATCCTGCAGAAAACTAAAAATCCGCAGGAAATTTTAGGCAGAGGGCGATATCAATTTTGTTCTTTAGGGAAGCAAGTGGGAGCCATGTGGAAGTGGGACAGAAAGGGGAAAGACAGAAGACAGAGAGCACTTTGGAGACCTGTGTTAGTGGCACTATGCCCTGGTGGCTTTCATGTGTAGATTTCACCCTCTGCAATCAGATCAGGAGCTGTGGGCAGGAAGTAGGTTGATAATGAAGCTTAAAGTTGGCTTTTATAGGCAGCAGGTAAGAGACTGAAAAAGAAGAGAGGGTAAATGCAGGAATGAGGTACCAATATGGACTTCAGTGTAGAGCAATCAGTAGAGGTTGGAATCCGGAACCTAATGTAGGAGAAACAAAGCAGAAGGGATAAGAAACCACGGAACAGAAATCTAAGACACAGGTTGTGGGAGGGGGGTGGGGAAAGGCTTTAGGCCAAGGTCAGCGTATGGAGAGTGGCACCAGATAACAGACCTGCCAGGGTTTCTCAAACTTTAATTAGTATCAGAATCACCTGGAGGCTTTGAAAAATACAGACCCCAAGATGATTATTTGGTCAAGGTCTGGAACAGCATCTAACAATTGGCATTTCTGCAAGTTTCTGAGACACTGATACTGCAGGTCCATGGACTAAATTTAAAGTAACGAGGTTCTGAGGGTGCTTCCAGCCCTACAATAACCTGAGTTGTCTACAAGATTTAAAAACATTTGAAACTTCAGATGTAGGCAGTCAGTTACTAGAGAGAGGTCTGAATCTGTGGAGAAAGGCCAGTTCTGACAGATCAAACACACAGTCTGAGAGGCAGCCCAGGAAGGTGGGCAGCTATTCATGAAGACCAAATGAGACTTGATTTAAATTGTTTTGTTTTGTTCCTTTTCTCTGCAGGCAGCACCTACAAAATATGAGAAGTGAGAGAAAGGGGCAGGCCTGTGCAAGCACTGTGCTCAGAAACTGTCTCTGAAACTGGATCTGTTAGGCCAGACCTGGGGTTTCTGCCCACCCTATCCTTCATTGCTCAGTCAGCCATCCAGGAACATCCAGGGATCCCTGGGACCAATGATCTCAGCCTCATTGTGAAGCTCACCAGTTTTTCCTGAGACCTTCTTCAAATGGGACTGAACGGTTTTGTTGCACTATTAAAAAGGAAAAAAAAATAGGTGCAGATAATCAAATTATTGAGTTGATTAAATTGTTGTGCATCTTTTAATATCACAGACTGAAGAGGCTTCTAGAAACTAGGCCACATTTTCTGGAGAGCTGCCAGTAATTATATAGTATGAATGCACATACAAGCGAGATGTTAATGCTTAACAATTTTTCTTATTCATTTTTCTTTTTTTTACTTAAGCTGTGAAGGTAACAGTAACACTGAAGCCATAACCAGTACAACCCAGGCAACAGATGGCAATTTGCTTAAATTGCAAGATGGATTTGAAATTGGAATTGATTAAAATACTGATGCCTATAGTAGATGAAAAGAGTTGATTCGTTTTTTGAGATCCTTCAAATATGGAAATTATTAATCAGTGAGTCTGCTGGTTTATCACTAGGTATTAGAACATTACAAACACCAAATTCCTCCAACATTATTACCTATGTGACATAAATCCATTTGGTTGCATAAGAAAATAAACACTCCATTTCCACATCATGAATAAACATAAAAGGTAATCAAGGCAACAGGGCAACTTGAACAGCATGACTTACATTCTAGTTACTTGCTATGAATTTATTGACTGACTGACTGACTGACGGACCGACTGGATGAATGAGTACTGAAGCAGAAGATAGAGGTAACCGTCAGCCTGGCACTAGACCAGTACAATAAAAAAAGGTTAAGTATTCACTGTTGGATACAGAGTTCCAAATTGAAGGGATGTTAGAAGGAAAGGAGAGATGGTGGCGGAAGAGGGATAGAAAAGTATAGAGACTGGATTATTGATCAGGAGGGACCTGGGAGACTGGAAGAGGGCCACTAGAGAAAATTGGATGACTGAACTCCTGATGAAAAAACACTCCAGCAAAGGAACTCTTCAGACAAGGAATGGATTAAAATCAGCATTGACATAAACAAGCTCTTGGTTCTAATTATTTGGCAAGTAACTGCTGCAAATCTCAAAGAAGTTGTGTGGGCGATGCTGGATCTGTGGTTTCTGGAGTCTACTCAAGTCATCTCAAGGCTTTTAGACAAACACTGGGTGATGGAAAACCCAAAATGTTGGGGATACCAATTAATTCAACAGGGTTCAAGGTACAAATATTTTGCTTGACACAATGGTGAGTGATATGTAATTCATATCCTCAATCCCACCTGTATGGTGAGAACATATATGTTTAGAAATAATTATATAATAGGGTAAACTTTGATAACTGCCCAGAAATATGAGAATGATTCAGAATATCCACTCATTCATCCTTTTAAAAAATGTGTGCATTTCAGTAGTATTAGTATATTCACAAAGTTGTACAATTATTACCACTATACATTCCACAATATTTTTATCACTCAAAGAGAAACCTCTCTCTTTCTAATCCCGGATAACTCTAATCCATTTTTCCATCTCTATGGATTTCCCTATTTTCAGTTGATATCTCAAAATAAACTGGCCATAAATGTAGGGTTTATTTCTGGACTCTGGATTTGTTTATGATTTATAATTTCTTTATGTCTATTCTTACAACAGTATCTCACTTTTGATTTCTGTAGCTTCACAATAAGCTTTGAAGTCAGGAAATTTAAGCTATCCAACAATGTTCTTTTTCATATTCTTTTGGTTATTCTGAGTCTCTTACATTTCCATCTATACTTCATATGAGATTGTCAATTTCTGCAAAATATATATATATATATATATATTATCAATCAGCTGGAATCTTGATAGGGGTTCCATTAATCTGTAGATCAATTTAGGGATCAATTTTGTCTTAAAAATATTAACATTTCAACTCATGGGATGTCTTTCTACTTATTTGAATCTTCATTTATTTCAATGATATTTTATAATTTTCAGAGTATATTTTTAAATTTATTTTTTAAAAAAACTATCCCTAGATATTTTATTCCTTTTGGTACTATTAAAATGGGATTTTTGAAATTTTATTTTCAGATCATCCATTAAAAGTAGTATATAAAAATACAATTGACATTGTATGTTGATCTGACATTCTTCAGTTTTGCTGAATTTGTTTATTAGTTTTGATAGGATCTATTTTTAGTGAATTTCTTAGGATTTTCTATATATAAAATCATGACATCCATTAGCTTGGCTAGATTTTGAATTTTACTATGGATGATTATTATTTCCTTTTCTTTTCTGATTTCCCTAACCAGTAGGATGTTGAATACAAGTACATAGAATGGACATATTTGTCTTAATTAAGAAAATTTAAGCCACCCCCTTCTATTAAGTACAATGTTAGCTGTGGGTTTTCCATAGATGCTGTTTATCTGGTTGAAGAAGTTCCCTGAATTCCTAATTTGTTTTGTATTTTTGTTTATAAAATTGTGGTGGATTTTGTCAAATTCTTTTTCTGTGTCTAGTGATTGTGTTGTTTTTATTATATATTCTGTTACTATGGCATATTACATAATTGGTTTTTATATATTGAACCAATCTTACATTCCTGGGGTAAATCTCACTGGGTCATGGTATTTTTTTGTTGTTGTTGTAGTTTGTTTTGTTTTAAAAAATATATATCTCTGTATTTGGTTTGCTAGCATTTTATTTGTTATATATATATATATATATATATATATATATATATATATATATAATAGGTGGATGCAATATCTTTATTTTATTTTTATGTTGTGCTGAGGATTGAACCCATGGTAGGTGAGCACTCTATCTCTGAGCCATAATCCCAGCCCTTGCTAACATTTTATTAAAGAATTTTGTATTTGTTTCTATAAGGGGTAATCCAAAGTTTTCCTTTCTTGTAATGTCTTTGTCTATTTTGGAATCAAGGTAATACTGGCCTCAGAGAATAAATTAAGAAATATTCTCTGCTAAATTGTTGAAAGTTTTGTGAGGAATTGGTCCTCCTCCCCCCACCCACTCCTCCTCCTTCTGTTCCTTTTCCTCCTCCTCATTCTCCTCCTTCTTCTTATTTTGGAGTACTGGGGATTGAACCCAGTGCCTCACACATGCTAGGCAATTACTCTACCAGTGAGCTAAATCCCCAGCACTTTTATTTTATTTTGAGATAGAGTCTTACTAATTTTCTATGCAGTCCATAGCCTAGTTGTGCGAGGGAAACGGGTTAGGTAGCCAACAGACCAAAGAAAGTGCCTGAAGACAGCATGGTTTATTGAGAAAAGCTTACAAGAGATCAGGACTGCTCCAAGAAGAGTTCAATTTTGATAGTCAGAGAGAACCTCAGGCCCTCACAGTGTTCTGTCCAGTAGTGGCTGGTTAGATGAGTGACATGCATCATTTCCAAAATGCCCTCAGTTCTGTGCCTGTCCTCACTTTGAGATAGTCTTTTTTTATGTTAGGCTGCAGAAGCAGTGACATCATCAGCATGTTTGCTTACTTTGCTTGAATGACCAGCATTCCCAGGAGCAATGGTCCTGGCATATATGCAAGAAAGTAGTTTTCGACAGAAAACACTAACTTGCCCTAGTTTCTAGAGTACATAAGAGAAAGCCGGTGGCCTTCAAGATAAAATGTATCTGGAGTTTCCAACCCAGGCTTGATTTCATCCCTTAGTGTGGCTAGGTTTTGGGAAACAGAAAGGAACATTTAAGGATGTTGTGTTTTACTGTCCTCCTTTAATTTAGGGGAAATTCAGTTGCCTAGACTGTCCTTCAACTTGTGATTTACCTGTTTCAGCCTGATGAGTAGCTGGGATTACAAGTGTGTGCCACCACTCCTGGTTATTCATTCTTCTTTACATACTTGATAGAGTTCACCAGTGAAGCCACCTCATTTTGGGAAGATTAAAAAAAAATATTTCTTATCACTGATATAATCTCTTTACTTTGGTATACATTGTTCAGATATTTTACTTCTTGATTCAACTTTGGTAGGTTATATCTTTCTAGGAATTTGTCCATTTTATCTAGATAAGATTTTAATTAGATTTTTATCTACTTTGTTGGCATGTAATAGTTTTCATATTTCCTTATAATTTTCTTTTGTTTGCTTCTGTAAGGTTGATGGAAAGGTTTCTTCTTCCATTTTTTCTGTGACACATTGGTTATTCCACATATTTTGGACTTATTTATTTATTATTATACATATTTGTTCTTGTTTTGACTTACCTAATTTCATTTCATTGTTTTCAGAGAATATACTTTGTATCATTCCTCTTTTTTATTTTTTTTAATTGTAAGTTTTATTTTATATCCCTTCACATAGTCTGCCCTGGACTATCCTATGTGCACTTCAAAAGAAAATGTTTGCTGCTACTATGGGATGGCATTGCTATCACTGTCAGTTTAAAATATGGTTGGTTTATAATATTATTTATGTCCTCTATTTGCATGTAGATCTTCTGTTATGTTGTTCTTTCCCTTTTTGGAAGTGAAGTATTGAAGTTTCTAAATATTCTTTTAGAATTATCTGTCTTATATTCAGTTCTTTCAGGTTTTGTTTCACGTTTTGGGGGCCTGTGATTTGGGAATTCTTAAGGGAGAAAACATCTGGCAGTGGGTGTCCCTAGACGCATATGCACAGAGATCATGTGCAGGTGCTTTTGCCTCACCACAAAGGCTCTTCTAAACAATCTGTTCTGCCTTTGGTGTCTCCCCAACAAACACCTGAGAGACAGTTAGGCAATTGGTATTCAAGCTGCCTGAAAAGCACCAGGCAATTTTCTGTTTGAGTTAGACAGGATGGAGCAGAGGATCAGGGAGGTGGGTGGAGTGGAAGACAGAATTATATTCCCTTTATGTTATGTGGAAAATTGTACTGCACCATCCAGGGATAATGGAGGAAAGTATTACCTCAATGGTCCAGAAACCTAGAAGGCTGTTTGAACTTGCATGTTTTCCATGTTGTCTTGGGACCTTGACTATAATATTCCTAAAGAAGTGAATTTATGTCAATGGAAACAAGAACACATGTCTTCTAGGGTCTGACATCTTCCAGACACACCAAGATTTTTTTTAACTTTTTACCTTTAAATGGAAGAATAGATATATTTCTCCACATACAAATACACAGGCACACTCATACACACTCTCATGAAAATTTATATTCATATAATTTCTGATAATACATATATTTATCTTCCATGGTTTTATCTCAAAAAAGTACAGCTACATCAAACGTTTCTAGGAAAACAATTCTAGGGATATCTAATTTTTTTAAATTTTGATTTATATTTTTAACTAATGCCTCTTCTTGGGCAGTAATTTTCTGTGTTTATTGTTTCACTTTTCTTAACTTACCTTTTTGATTCAAGGTGTGGCCAAAAAGCTAGAAGACCTACCAAAGATATTCTGTAAGTATTATGAACCTGAATTCAACTTTTGAAAAATATTGAGTGACTTTGAGATCAAAGTACTCATCTCTGATGGGAATAGCACCAGGTAGAATCTTTTGTGCATATTGTTAGTGAAGGATGGTGAGCATTCTTCCACTGAGCAGAGCTGGGGATAGGACTTCTCCTGTCTCAAAAAAGCAAAGAAACTGAGAAGGACACATACTCAGAATAAAACACTATTCCTCCCTGATAACTTCCCTGGAGCCCTGCATGAAAAGGTGAAGACAGGTGGCGCCCCTAGGCTGGGCCTAAACTCTCCACTAGAAGTAGTTTCAGATTCATTCCAGTCTACTGAACAATGATAATCTAAACACTAAAATTTTGATACTTAATCATTGCCGTTATATTATTAGGCTAGAGATATTTTATAACAGGTATCCTCAAATGCCCATATAGGACATATTGGTAAAACACAAATACAATGTATTACCTTGGACAAGCTAAGAATTATAAAATGTTCACCTAAGTACTTGAATCTCTTACTTTGTTTTATGGGTTTTTAACCTTTATCCTGTGAATATTTGTGCTGAGGATATCTTTCAGAAATGATACCCTAGGCTACTACCTGTTTGACTGTTATTACCTGAAACAATCACAAAATGCATGAAACAGACTGAAAAAGCTACACGAGAAGATGCTTATCTTTATTATTTTATTTTGGTTTCTGAGGATGGGGAAACATGTATTCAGGTCATTAAAAAGAGAAAAAACAAAACCTCAAGCCCCCAAACCAAGCACTATATATTGATTAAAGGGAAAGTCAGACATGTCCTTATTTTACCTTACTTGAAATTATTTCTTAAAAAAAGATTTTTAAGATAACTTTTAAAACATTGTACTAACATAATAATAGCCATATCCTTAATCATATGGCAAGAGATAGGTTTTATATTCATTTTAAAAATGGGAAATCTGCTGGGCATGGTGACACATGTCTGTAATCCCATTGGCTCAGAAGGATCACAAGTTCAAAGCCAGCCTTAGCAACTTAGGGAGAACCTGTGTCAAAACAAAACAAAACTGGGATGAAGATCAAGTTCGGTGGTAAAGCACCCCTGGGTTCAATCCCCAGTACCTTCCTCCCACCAAAAGGAAATATTTATTGAGCTAATGCAATGTAGGTTATAATTGACTGATTATAGAACTGAAAGTTTTATACAGGGCAAAATTGTATGTTGTAATTTTAACAGATTTTACTTCAATTTGACAAAACTCACAAAACTTTAGCAAGTCGAGAGAGAAGTAGGCCTAAAGTTTGCTTGTTCTTTTGGTTGAACAGATGTGATGTATATCAAGAAGGAAACTAACATTTGAGATTGAACAACTACTAAGCTAATGGGTCAGCAGAACTGTATTGTAAGTACAACATGAGAGTCTTGCCTGTAGAGATGGCAAAGAAAAACACATTTGCAAATTATCAGGATATACCATTCAATTCTGTGATAGGAAATATGATTTTTGCCTACTATGGCCTGAAGTTTTAAAATCAGCTATAGAATATAATGAAGAGATCCCAGGTCCTAGGTGAAAAATAGCCTAGGTCCTGCAAATGTTGGGCCAGTTAAATTTCAGTTTTTCCAATTAGGAAATCCAGTTCTCCCAGATTTCTACTAGAATGGGAGCTATTTGAAATTCTTCAATCAAATATTTCCTCTAGTTATTAATTTCCAGGTTATACTCTCACTACCTGTTTTGGTGGTCAATCTCAGTCATATTTATCGTATTCTAATTCTGTGAGCATCAAAATGATATTTATAAGAAGGTTTAAATTTGATAGATTCTAGAGGGGTAGCCTCACCATTTTTATTTTTCATGTTACTTAAGAAGTCCTTGTCTACTCAGGTCTTAGGAAGCTAAATTCTAACTTACAGAGCCCACTTTAGAACACAATTTATTGCAAGAGGAAGTACAAATATCCTGAAGCATCACAAATGAGTTGTAAATGGTTCTTGGACCACAACAGATCCAGAGGGTAAGCTATAATTTCCTCAGTACATTATAAATGTCTTAGCCTCCAACTTCCCCTGTACCAGGAGTAGAGATGAGTAACTAGATAGGTCCACTGCAAGGAAGGGTAAAAGGCCCAGTGAGGATTCTTGGGATTGAATTCTGACATGAATCTGGAAGAATCCATCTACAAAAGCTATTGGTTCTTTGAAATCTATTGGGTTGGATACAGTGCTTTTGTTTCACACTGTGGCTTTAATATTCTAGATTTGGAAAAAAAAAAACAATTTCTCTCAACTATAAGAATCACTGTTTCTTTCCACTCAGTGACTTGTACGGGCTGCTCAAGTATTAAATATTAATTCTCTCTGTGATTTAACAATGAGTGTATATGCAGCCAGAGAGATGCTGTATTGGAATCAAAACCAATTAACAACTCAGCTTGCTCACAGCTTATGAATAAGTAGGAAGAAAAAGGACTCCTTTACAAATGCTCAAACACACTCACCTTCTTAGCCACTCTTGCTTCTAAAGAATTCTGGAGACCACTAGGTGTCGCTCTGCACAGATCCCTACGTTTGATGCAAAGGCCACGAAGAGCTGTTTTCCTTTGCTTCGTGAGATAGACTGTACACGATGGGTGTAATTTAGATCTGGAAGAAAACTTTCTGGGATTCCTGCCCTTAATGTCCATTTTCCATTCTCTTGATTTCCTGGCTAAGACGCATTGGGTGGGGAAGCACACCCTGCCAGGTCTAGTCTCCTAGATTTCCCAGCTCCTCCAGGCAGAGCAAGCTTTAAGAGAGGGAACCACCTTCATGATGAGACTTGAAGCTATGACTTCAAGAGTTTCTTCTGCTTCAAATATTTGCTTTAATAGTGGGTCTTTCCTACCAGGTGTGAAGGTTGTCCAGCAAGATCTGCCCCTGGGCTAGGTACACTACAAGTTAAACATATTATTATTTAGATTTATATGTTACCTGGTGCTCCTCAACATCACATTAACATTAAATTGAGTTATTTAAATATATTAAGTTAAAATGATATTATCTATCCGTCTCTTTGAAAGGCACAGAATATGGATTTAAGAGTGTATGTTTCAGTTAATGAAAAGGTAAGCCTGCCAGGGATGTGGGGAAATATAAGGCTGGAGTGTTAAATTCTCACAATATATATTTTTAAATTCAAGATTGTTGATAGAACTACACAGTCAGAATAATATTTTTTTAAAAAAGTAAAGTAATATATGTTAGGATTAAAATATTAAATTCATAAAACTTAATAAGCACATGTGGATATGAGGAAACAGTCTTCTTTAGAGTCAGAGCAAATACCACAATCATTTTCTAGTAAAAGAGGTAACTGAGAGACAGGTGAGGCAGTGTATACCTGTAATCCCAGTGACTTGGGAGACTGAGGCAGGAGGATCACAAGTTCAAGGCCAGCCTTAGCAACTTAGTGAGATCCTTTTTCAAAATAAAAAGCAAGAAGGCTGAGAGTGTAGCTAAGTAGTAGAGTGCCCTTGAGTTAAATCCCGAGTATTGCTCCCTCCCAACACTTTGAAAAGTTACACACTGCATTATTTGGGAGACTGATATGGTGTCATGAATCCCACTACAATATATAATTTAAATGCTTCAATAAAAAATAAAAATTAAAAATTCCAATGTACCAGAGTAACACTCAACTAAAGAACATCTTCAGCCCTGATTTGGTATTAGTGTATATTTAAATTAAAGTGAATTGTGTCCTACTTGAAAAAAGAAAACCCACAATTGCCTTTCAAAAAAAGAAAGAGGGAACTGAGAACTGTGATTCCCATCACTGGATTAATTCATTTGATGTATTAATAGTTTGAATGGATTACAAATCTAAACTGAATGTTTAAGTTAGATTTGCATAGAACCCAAAGGTTTAATCTGTAACCTCAATAGATATCGATATTTTATATTAAGAATATTTGAATGTGAGGTATAATATAGAGTACTTTATTCACATTATCATATTAAATCTTCATAATAACCTATCACTTAGTATTTTATGTTAAATTTATTGATAAGAAATTGAAATGCAAAGGGGTGAAGTAACTTCCTCAAATGACATCCTAATAAGAGGTAGGGCAGGATCTAATCTCAGATTGGAGGGTTCTCAGGGTCAGAGCCCTTAACCACAGTGATTATTACAATTCAAAAAATGCTTTATAGTTTTCAAAATGTTTATAGCATTTATTTGTGGACAATATCCTTTTAATCCTGAGAGCAGGGAGAGTAGACATGACTTCCTCATATTACAAATGTGAGTCTAGAAGTTTGAGGAGTAAAGAGACTTGCCCAAGGTCATGGAATCAGAACTCAGATGCAGGCCTAATTCTATTAAACAGTCTTGCTCCAAAGATTAGACGTATAGTTAGCAAGGCAATGTAACAGCAGACAGAAGGAATTCTAAGTAGAATAAAGACAAATGGTGTCTATCTTGCAACTTTACTGACTATTTAAAACCTGAACAGCCTTTGGTCAGGGGGAAGCAATGGTAGTTAGAATTATTAAAATCTGCATGACTTGATTTAATTAATTCTTATATTACTATATGCTTTGGACTCTCAAATACATTAATTTGTGCAAATCTGGATACTTGTAGGCACACCTGATTACCAGTGTAATCATCTTTACGCCCAAGAACTGCCTATTCATCCACAGGGATTGGATTAACCTCCTGTTATGGTTTAGCTATTAGATATCTTCCATCCCTCCACCCCAAGCTCATGTGTTAAACAAAGCAAGAATGTTCAGAGGTGAACCAATTATGAGAACTGTGATCCCATCACTGGATTAATTCATTTGATGTATTAATAGTTTGAATGGATTACTAGGTGATAACTGACAGCAGATGGGGTATGACTGGAGGAAGTAGAACACTGGGGGTGTGGCCTTGGACTCTATCTCGTTCCTGACTCCTTGAGGTCTCTCTTTCTCACTACTTCCTGCCCATCATCAGCTGAGCAGCTTTGCTTTGTCATGCCCTTCCACCATGATGTTCTATCTCATCTTGGGCCCAAATTTATGTGGTCAACTGACCATGGACTAAACCATGAAACTGTGAGCCCCAAATAAACTATTTCTCCTTTAAGTATTTTGTCATAGTGACACACTACCACATGTTATGCTCTCTCATCCTCTCCCTACCAGAATTGAAGAGAACAGAATTCATGACCAATTCAATTAACTTCTATGTGTGGCTAGAATGGCAGACCATGTAAAAATGGAGGATCATTGGAAATGTGTGAGTTATAGACTGAATTGAGAAACAGGTAAAATAGTTCTTAGAAAATTAAAAACAAATGAATCAATGAGGCAAGCAGAGATGAAAAATTAAAAAATAACACTTTTCTGGAATGCATTTCCAGTTTCTCGTCTCACTTCCATCAGGATGCCTGATCCTTTTCTGGCCATTTGGCTAGAGATGGGTTTGGTTATTTATGTAGCAAGGTGTACTGATCCAACTTCCCATTTCAGTTGGTTTTTGTCTCTGTTTCTCCCTTTGGAGGTTGCCATGGTTTGAATGTTTTCTGTCCATCCCCCAATTCCATGTTGAGACCTAATCCTCAATGAGAAAAAATTTAAAAGATGGGCCTTTGTGATGGTGATTAAATTATGAGGCCTTATGAATGGAATTAATATCCTTGTAACAGAGAACCTAGAGAAGTAGCTAGTGCCTTTCACCATGCAAGACACAGTGAAGGTACCATATATGAGAAGATGTGTCCTCACTGGTTAACAAATCTGTTGGTGCATTGATCTTTGACTTTCTATCCTCAAGAACTTTCAGATAAATTTTGTTGATTCTAAGATATACAGTTTATGGGATTTTGTTATAGGAACCTCAGAGAGAATGGGGGGGTGGGGAGTGGAAAGAGCAGGCCCAGAGAAGATGTATGGTGGTCATAACTGAAGTCATAGCCTTGCAAGTGATGGTTGTTGTAAAAATACAAAGAATTAGGCAATTCCTTAGGACATCTATGGATATAAAAATGAACAGAAGTCATAATAGGACTCACTTGGCTGCAAAAGGGAAGTTTTTTTTTCATCCATAAAGAATAAGCACATTGTACTTCTTTTCTGTTTTTCTTTTTTTAAATTTTTTTAGTTGAATATGGACCCAATATCTTTATTTATTTATTTCTATGTGGTGCTGAGGATCGAACCGAGTGCCTCACACGTGTGAGGCAGGCACTGAGCTATAGCCCCAGCCCTGTTTTTCCTTTTTTTAAATTACTATGGCTAGCATTGGGCTTCACTGTGGCTTTCTCCTAGGTGCTTTTCTTTTTTCTTTTTGTACCAGGGATTGAACTCAGGGGCACTTAACCATGCAGGCACTTCCCTAACCCTTTTTTTTTATTTTACTTAGAGACAGGGTCTCACTGAGTTGTTTAGGGCCTCACTAAGTTGCTGAGGCTGATTTTGAACTCATGATCCTCCTGCCTCAAGCCTCCTGAGCTGCTGGATTACAGGTGTGCAAACCACACCCAGCCTCCTAGGTTCTTTTCTATGTATTATAATAAATCTAGCTATGAAATGTCAAGAGAGCATAATACTGTAACTAACATTTATATAGTGCTTTAGCTTAGAAAGTACTTTGACTTATTAATACTTTACAGTGCTATGTTTTATGGTACCCTCTGTGTACCATGTGCCCTGTTAAGGCTTTGTGTATAACAGCCGACTCCCATAACTGTATCCAGGGGGAGGCATTTTATCCTTAACTTACAAATCAGAAAACTGAAGTTCAGTGAGCGGAAATGATCTGCCTATGAATATTCAGGCAGCAGGGTTCGAACCATGATTTGGAGCCGCAGTTTGCACTCTTTTTGCCCAATGAGGATATGTTCCTCCTTCCTTCATTTCACATTATTCATCCATACAGATGAGAGGTAATCACTTCCATAAAAATATACATGATTAGGTCAAAGTAATGTCAAGTAAAGTATTCAAAAATAATTGAGAACTATAAAATGGAAGTACAGACTGACTTAATGAAGTCAAGTGTGAAAGTATTGGATCAATTCCATCCAATTTCTCTGGCAGAGATGAGAAATAAGTCTATCATCAATTTTAATTTAATTTAATTATTTTAAAAATTTAACAAATACTTATTGAATGCCTGTCTGTTCCATGCCAGGTATTGTGCTAGACATTGGAGATTGAAGTTGATAAGACATGGATGAAATCCATACTCCTAATGCGTTCACAAAACAGTGGGGAGGGTGATTTATAAACAATCCAATACAGTCACTAAAGGGTACTTAGGGAAGTATATA
Organism: Urocitellus parryii; assembly: GCF_045843805.1. NCBI lineage: Eukaryota > Metazoa > Chordata > Mammalia > Rodentia > Sciuridae > Urocitellus > Urocitellus parryii. The sequence continues at coordinate 98,830,830 of NC_135537.1, read as the reverse complement.
TGAGTACAATAGGAACTCAAGTAAAATGTTTGTAAAATGTCATTTTTTGCTGTGCAAGGACACTGAAAATATTGCCAAAGAGTTGGAAATTGAGCTGAAATGTTAAGGATTCATACTAATTTGCTAGGTATACAAGGAAGATAGCATGAAAAAGATCACTGTCTATTCTATTTGCTTTGAAAATTCTTGTGAAGGAGATACAAGAATTTTCAGAGCCAGTTCCTCCTGGGATTTGTGAACCCATTTTCTTGTAGTGAACATGGACTAGAACAGGGAGTTGAGCTGCACTGGGAAGTTCTAACTCTGCTGCTGTAGAATTTCCTCTCCTGAATGTAGATATCTAGCTCTTTTTTTTTCTTTTTTGGGTACCAGGGATTGACCTCAGGGGCACTCTATCACTGAGCCACATTCCCAGCCCTATTTTGTATTTTATTTAAAGACAGGGTCTCACTGAGTTGCTGAGCACCTCACTTTTGCTGAGGCTGGCTTTAAACCTGCAATCTTCCTGCCTCAGCCTCCCAAGCTGCTGAGATTATAGGTGTGCACCACCATGCCTGGCTGATATCTGGCTCTTTTAAATGCAGCATTGTGTAGGTACCTGTGTGTGTTTAGATTCTTATTTCTGAGATTTGGCTGCTTTTGCCTTTGGAGGACAGAATACAGTACCCACTGTGACAATATGTAATTTGATAAAGTACCAATTATATTTATTATTTTCCTAACACAGTCAGTTTTCTTAGTTATGTATTACATTGTGTATGTGATACTTATATATCACAATACTGAAATGCTTGGTAATATCTTGTAGCCTACATGGGAATTGCTTAAAGTAATATTTATTTAGAGAAGAAGTTGTTGGATGATATCAAATATCTGGAAAAATAGCAAGAAATCAATGAATTCTTAAAACTCAGGTTTTCCAGATCAGTGAGAGCATCCAGTGAAAACCTGAATTGATATGACTTAGTCTAATAAATGCATTAATAATTAGCATCTAAAGAACACATGAATTGATTGTACATTTGCCCAGCACATTATAGGACAGGCTATTAAATTAATATAGGTTGCACAATGACAAAGATAGGATGTTATTAGGTTATACATGTTGTGGCCAACATAGTTCATTGGAAAATATTCTTTGAAATTTTAATTGAAGTCATTGGGATGTGTTTCTTTCCTTTCCTTTTCTTTCTTTATTTCTTTTTTTGTGCTGAGGATTGAACCCAAGACCTCATGGGGAATATTTTCAAAAGTTTGTTTACGTAAAATCTCAGGAAAATGAAACCCAAACCACAGCAATGTTAAATGTGAACAGCCTCTAATAATTCAATTCATGCTGAGTGTGACACAGAAAAATCCTCAGGAAAAGTGTCTCTGATGTGGGGTCATAAAGGAATAAAAACTTTAGTTGGAAAATACAGGGAATACCTGAGAATACTGCATGGTCATCCAGTTATTCTGTGAAGAGCTATTCATGTCCAGAGACTTTCGTTTCCTTTGGGCAGAGTGCCAATGGAAAAGGCAATACAGACAAAATGTATTCAGATTTTAGTGCATTTTATTTCATTTCACATGACATTAACATCAATAAGGAGTGATTTTATGATAGAATTGACTTAATATCTATCCACTTGGGTTAACATTGTCAGTTGATAACACTGGATTAATACTTGTTTAAAAAAATCTCTAACCTGGATAATGCAATTATGAGCATTATCAAATTTGAAGACAGCACCAAGATGGAAAGACTTAACACTTCAGAGCTCACATACTCATGGCAGCATAATCCTTCAAGTTAAGTAGCTTAAATGCAGTTTCCAGTCTTCTTTAATGACCTGGCGGTAGTCTGTGACTTATCATTAAAAGGAAAAAGTACAGTGTGCTGCCTTCCATAGGACTGTTGAGTTATAAGAATTACCTGTACCATGTTTTATCTCAACTCATGGCCTTTGCACTAGTAAACACATAAAGGGACAGTAGAACATTGTCATAAACTCCACAACTGGAGACTGTTGGCTGTGTTTTGTGTCTAGGTGTGCTTATGAAGATCTCTCCATCAGTGTGGATTTTTTTTGTTTGTTTTTCATCACACTGTCTCAGTAACTATATATTTGTCTGTTTTATTTATCAGTTTCTTAAGCCTAAGGAGTGTGTCTTTTAAAAAATTATCAATATATTCCCACTATCCAATATGTAAATAGGTTTTCTGCATTTTTTAAAGAATAAATGAACTACATTTATGTTTACTGGATTTTTTACAGGAGTTCAGAATTCAGCAGGGTTTTCATCAAGGACTCCAGTTTGAACTTGAGCTATGTTGGTCTTTGAGTTCAGAAATGCCTAGCTGCAGTCAGGAACTGAAGAACTTGTCTCCCTGAGGACTCTATGAGACCTGGGACGCACATGGTGTGTGATTTAAGTGAGAGACAATCCCCCTGGGGGCTGTCAGAGCTATTCTGGACCTCAAGGATTGGCATCTTTGGGAAGCTATGCATATCACAAGATAGGTGTGGTACCAGTGATATAAAAGTCATGTTTGATTAGTGGATGTCAAGTGGAGGGAGCATGGTGGAGAAGCATGTGGCAAGAAGTGTGCTTCTTGGATTGTCTTCTGATTCTGAGATGCCTTTGGGCATTCCAAGATAGAAGTAGAAGGATGGTTTGACCTTTGTAGTAGGTGAGAATGGGAGCCAATGAAGGGTGAATTATTTCTGCGTGAGTGGTATTATTTATGCCTATAAGTTCATGAGGCCTGGAGAAATGGAGGTTACATTTCTGTCAAGAAAACTTGTTATATCCTGCCAGCTCATTGCTTGGTAACCTTTAGTTAATTAGGACAAGTGACTTTTTAACTATACCTAATTTTCTTTCAAACGTCTGATTAGAAAGAAGTTCTGAGTTGGAGATTTCATGAATCAAATCAAATCCATTTTGAATTTGTCATGTGTATGTCCTGAAAGGAAAACCCATAGCCCTGGCTTCATCCTCAAGGAGAATGCAGATTCTGAATGGGAATGCCTGTTCTAGCTGGGAAGCTCCAGAGGAGCCAGGTTGGCATTTTATTTACCTCTGTCTTCTCCATGGCTTGCCCTGGGTCTGGCACAGAGGAGACACTTAAGAAATATTTGTTGAACAATTTGTTATTTGAGTTCATAGCCCTCATGGGGGCAGAGTACATGTAAGTTGTTCCAAAAAATCATTATTTTCATGGAAAAAAAATGAATAAGGGACTCAGCAAATCTCATAGTGCAAGGGTTCTGTATTTTTTCTAAATTAATTTTTCCATTCCTCCATTTTTCACTGTAACAGCTGATATTGGTTAAATTATTTCTTAGGTTTTATTCCCTCCTTTCCTTTCCTTTTTTTCTGAACCCTTTCCTCTCCTTCCCTCCATTTTTCCCTCTCTTCCTTTCCCTCATTCCCTTCCTTCCCTTATCTCTTTTTCTTTCTTTCTAGCAATGTTGGTGAAGTGTCACAAGCACCTGAAAGACAGTGACAGACAATAATAACAAAAAAATTAATGTCTTGCATGTCACTAGGAAATAGAAAACCAAAAAGCCAGAGGCACGCAGGCACCACCACATCAGAAACGGAATTCTAGCTACACTTGTTATTTTCCTTTCCCTTTTGTAGCAGTTTGGTGACCTGTACATTCAAAAGGCACCAGGAATTCACTTTCTATATTAGTTAAGTGATAAAGGGTCTTAGTAACACAGTAGTTGCTTAGTGCAAGTCTGTCAGGTACACCTTTTCTAGTAGTCTCCTACCTTAAATCAACACATCAATTCATATCTATGGACTCATGTATCTTTCTTGATGGATTTGTATATCAGTTATATTAAATTTTTACATATAAAAATATTTTTCAATAAGATTGGATTGCTTTCTAAATTAAGTTACAATTTAGGACATGACAGTTGATATGTAGCATTTAAACCTCTGTCTCATTTCAGGTCCTGAAATATTGAGAATTGGGGCAGGAATGAATGGTAATGACCGGTTTACAGGTCTGATGCAGGATGTAAGGTCCTATGAGAGGAAACTGACCCTTGAAGAAATTTATGAACTTCATGCCATGCCTTCAAAGAATGATTTACATCCTATTTCTGGATATGTGGAGTTCAGACAGGGAGAAACTAACAAATCATTTATTGTTTCTGCAAGAGATGACAATGAAGAGGAAGGAGAAGTGTTATTCATTCTTAAACTAGTCTCTGTATATGGAGGAGCTCACATTTCTGAAGAAAATACTACAGCAAGATTAATCATACAAAAGAGCGACAATGCCAATGGCTTGTTTGGTTTCACAGGAGCTTGTATACCAGAGGTAAGCAGTGAGCTGGAAAATTTTGTAATTAAAAATTTGATTATGGGTGAGATTGTTTGGGTCTGGGCTTTCTTTTATTTGGTAAGATTGCCAAAGTATTTTTGGGCCAGAAGTGTGTGGTATAGGTGGTGCTTACAAATATAAATTACAGTCTCTGCCCTTATAAATTCACAGTTTGATTCAAATTAATGAGTTGGTGGCACACGCCTGTAATCCCAGCATCTCCTGAGGCTGAGATAGGAGAATCACGGGTTCAGAGCCAACCTCATCAATGAGCAACTCAGTGAGACCCTGTCTGTAAATAAAATACAAAATAGAGCTTGGGGATGTTGCTCAGTGGTTGAGTGCTCCTGAGTTCAATTCCTGGTACTTAGGAAAAAAAGTAAACAAGACAGCAAGTAAATCTTAGCAATTATCCTTAAAGTTACTGCATTTTGAAAATTCAAGTCGTATTCCACACATAATTTACTTTTGGGTACTGCTTTGGATACTGTATAAGTAATTGAACTAATATATATTGAAAGCTAGTATATATAATTGTTAATGAAATTTTATTCAAATATGAGTTTTGAGGTTTTTTCCTTGTCCAAAGCATACTTTAGTTGTTATAACATTCTTCAGTGTTGTCTATAGATGCTTTCCTTGCCAACCTTCTTGGCCAGCTAAATTCATTAGCAGTTTTACTGTGCTTATCAGTTCTTTCCGTGTTTTCAAAGATTAGTAATCATCTTGGTTTCCCATTCAGTAATATGAGAGTGAATGAAACTACTTTACAGGTGTTTTGTGTGACAGCAACAGCTCAATGTCTATGGATGTTGCCAAGAAACAGGAGAACATTTCCCTTTGCAAGTTGATTCTAATACATTTAGAAGAATGTCTATGTAAATTGAAATGATTAAGAAAAATAGGGGTGTATAGGACTTGAAAAATTTATCTACAGCACAGGCATCATTGTAGCTTAAATGGGAATGCCTGGCTCTCTGAAATGTCACATAGTCCCTTTACCTCTGTGGTTTGGTGATATCATAAGAGATCTTCAAATGGTGGTCATATTTTTTATATCATAAGTAGAGTACCTCTTAACTAGAGAGAACAAACATCATACAAATCTGCAACTTAAAACAGAAATGCTCATCAACTGTGAAACTACTTTATATGAATGTTCAGAGAACTTTTATATATCAAATTTTATGTGCCTTTCTGAAAGTCCATATTATAGGTGCAGCACATATTAATTATTAGTTTCTTTATAGTAAAGAACAAGAAATTGTCATTTTCAGGCACAAGAAGAAGATAACCCAAGTTGAAGTAAGTGGGAAATGATCAAGTCATATGACTGATTTGTGGCTTAGTGATTACTAGTGCTTAATGAATTTTAGTTTCCCCTTTTGGCTCTCAGATACAATGGGAAGAACTGGAATTTGAACATACATGTGTCTTGTGATTCTAAGCTGCTATCTTTCTCTCTAAGTTGTTAATATCACTATTTTAAAAAAGACCGATGGCTTTTCTCAAGTTATAAAAACTACTGGGGTGCCACACAAACTCAGATTCCTTTCAAGATCTGTCCTCATGTTGTTCTCTTCTTTGGTTTCTGTCTGACTTGTGTTCCACCATGTGGCCAGCGCAATGGTTTCATTAATGAGGTTCTTGGCATAAAAGTTAGCTAGCAGAGATCAAAATAAAACACACAGACTCAGTTACTTTTTTATTATGACCAGGTCCAAGACGGCTCCCCTCTTTGGTTCCCACATCTAACCGCCCAGCAGGGCAGCAAGGATTACTCAGGGCTAGCAGAAGAGAGAGAGAGGGAGCACACCAGGGAGTAGCCTTTTATTAAGGAACAAGAAATTCAGGGCAGAATTCCATCCAATGAAGGTTGAGGGGGAACCACACACCAAGGTCAGGGTCAGTGATTGGGCCCCCGGGGTCAGTGGTCAGTCACACCCCCACACAGACGGGTTCTCCCATCAGCAGAGGGCCGGGAAAGTTCCGACACAGCCAGAATGCCTCAGACCCAAACCGGGAGTCCCCCAGTCATGTGTGAGAATGGCTCCCCACATTGTGTGGCTTCAGTTTTGACCTCTGGGCATTATTGATCTCTCTTTGCAACACTGTTGATCCACATCTTCATGTTTAGTCATTGGAACCTGAGCTCCAAAGACATTTTCTGTGTGAACATCTTGTTTAAAGTAACTGATTTCTATTTCTGCCTTGTAACTTTATCCATCCATAGTTTTATTTTTTCTTTCATAGCATTGATCATACTCCCAAATTCCTTCTGTTATTTTAAAATCTTCTTATTTACTGGTTATCCCCCTCCACCACAAAAATGAAAGATATTTGAGTGTAATATGGTCTTATTGTTTATTATTGTATCTATACTACCAAGAATGGAGCATGATAAGTACTCAATAAATCTTTGTTGGAGCTTATGAATATATTTTAATATTAAAACATGAAAAAGACATAGAGCAGTTCAGATTTAAGATGTATTTTGACTAAGTTAAAACTACATGAACAACCAGACTGATGGGGAAAAAATACATAACAAAATTTTAAAACCTGCCATTATAGTTAAGATTTAAATGCTGGTTTGCCTCTCAAATTTCATTGATAGATTGTGGTGAGTATTGGTTTATTTATCTAGGTATGTAGCTATATTCCTGTTGACTTCTGACTTTGAACATGACTAGCCAAGCCTTTCAATGCAGAAGAGAGAAGTTTCCTCCATAGACCATAGTACCGAAGCTGAAGTTCTGGAAAGAACAAAATGGAATGGAAATAGAATGTGTTCACATTAGAAAGAAATATTTAGATGATTAAATAGGAAAATTTTTGTTGACTTTCAGGAAGATTACACAGTTTCATTCTTAAAAAAGTTAATAGAAAATTTAATCTCTGTGATTTGAGGTAGGAATCCTCAAATATTTTCAATATCATCATAAATAACAATGATATTTATTGGTTGCATACTGAAGTCATTCTCAAAGTAACCCAGAGAGTCCATTTCCAAGGACCCCTGGAGTTTCCTGAGGTCCTTTCCAGGGGGTCCACAAGGTCAAAACTAACTTTTTAAATAATACTTCAGTTTTTTTATTTCTTCCTTTTAATGACATTTTGTACTAAAAACATAGCTTCTAGTGCTTTTACACAAATCAAGGTTGCAGTGTCACATTGTACCAGTTATTTATTCACCATCCATAGTTTAAAACATGCTAATTTTATGATATAAGAAGTACAAATGAAGTATTTCTGCTATATTATCAGAGCATCGTAATTGTCTCTATGAAAAGTGGTTATACAAATTTTGAGTCATGAGTTAAACTAGCTTCTGTTTTCATGGAACACCAGTTTCACTTAAAATGACTGACATTTAGTTATTCAGACTTGGGTATTTGGCAGACATTTTCATGAAAATAAGCAGAGTGAGCTATTGATTACAAGAAAAACAACTGACAGTTCTTGCTGATGATAAGAAAAATTCAATCTTTCAAATGAAAATTTGAATTTTGTAGCACTTTTATCTGCCACAGTGAGCTTGACTATTTCCCATTACTTAGACTTTTCAGATAAGATTGACAGTGATATCAACCAGTATAATTATTTTGTATGATGAAATGTGTCAACAAAGAGAAGATATGTATAACTCAGTAAACCAATATTTTCCAAATAATCATTGCATATTATTATAATATCATGCATGTGTAAAACATTGATTCAGAGTACAAAGTAGGCCAATGTATTTTAATGTAATAAAATATGCTTGAACATTGCAGCTAAATGTTGAGGAACTTCCTCTTGTCAAATTTTGGTATACTATTGCAGATAAAAACATACAATCATCTGAAAAAGACTTCAAATCTTCATCCTTTTCCAATTATGTATTTAGATAAGGCAGGATTGTCTTTATATACTTCAAGTAAAATAACAGAGAACAACAATTGGTTCAAAAAGGAGACATAAGAATCCAGCTGTTTTTTGTTAAGGCAACATGAAAGAGACTTGTAAAAATGTAAAACAGTGTGATCTTATCACTGTTTTATTTTGTTTTTAAATATAGTTATGTATAAAGATATGTTGCTCAGAATGGATTTTTCATAGGTATTTAAGGTATGTTATTAAATAATATTTAATTTGTTCATTTTATATTTGTCATATGATAAATATCAATAGACTTCAACAGTATAGGCAAAACTCCTTCAGAGTTCTCAGTAATTTTATGACTGTTCAGGGGTCCTTAAAAGAAAATATTTGAGAACTGGATTTACTTTATGCATGGGATTGTCTTCACTCTAACTTTAACTTGCTTGTTTTTCACAATTAAAAACTACTGTCATTTCCATAAGTTCTTTTCCATTGTATTGTTGCAAAGACATTGAAAATTCCACTTTTTTCCCCTCCTGATCCTTTCAAATTTTCTGAAGGCAAGAGAGATCCTTTAAAAATACTTCTCTGAGTTATGTTACACTTTTACATTTTCTTACACTGTGTTTGTTTTTAAGTGCTTGCCATATGTTATGTGAATGAAATAAATGATTATCAATATAATCTGATAGCACAGATCATCACCCAAGCATGAAAGAAAATTAAAAATTAATTGAGTTTGTAATTGTTTAACACTAATCTTCTGTTCAATGCAGAAGGACAATTCATGGCTTAGAATAATGTGTTTTATTTTTCCGAGTAAACACATTTTAAAAACTGTTTTTTTGATTACCTTTGTTAATACTTGATCTGAAGATTGGCAAATTCCTGAGTTGAAAGAGGAAACAGTAGTGAGGACTGTTATTTCTATTGTGAAATTATCGAGAATGGTTTAGAAGAGTACTGTGGATCTTCTGCATTTTCACACACTGGCCTAAATGTTTGTAGCATGATTCAAAAGTCAATTAGATGAATATTTATATTAGAAAATACTATCAGGTTCTAATTTTGTTTTAGTCCTTTTAAATATTTGTTTTATTTATATATTTTTATGGGGTGCTGAGGATGGAACCAAGTGCCTCACAGGTGCTAAGAAAGTGTTCTACCACTGAGCCACAACCCTAGCCCCTAGTTTTAATCTTATTCATATTAATAATTATATTGTGTAGTCTGGTGTTTCTTGAGGTGTTGTCTACAGAAGACCTTGGGTGAAAATATTTAATGCATACCACTGGAAAACCTCCTTGATTCAGGTTCCCATTCCTAGATCAATGTACCTGGTTGGGGGAGGGAAAAAGCAATGTGGAATGAAAAATCTTTCTTGATGAAAAGTTTCATATATATATAGACAAGAGAAAATTATTGGTCCAGTGTGCCCATCACCTAGCTTCAGTAATTATCAGGCTTTTGCCAATCTTGTTTCATCTGAAATACTTTTAAAAGCAAACCTCAAATATTATGTCCTTTCTCTTTAAGTTCATAAGAATTAAAGGTAGATTTTTACCTAGCATCCTAGGTGATTTTTTTAAACAAACCCTTGATATTTAAAGGATCTTCTCTAGTTGGAAATTTATAAAGCTTGCTTTATGGAATATAGTACTAACCTGTTAAATTTTCTATACAATTTTGATATATAGCATATGTTCATACACACTCTTATAAGGATAGTGATTGCTTTTTCCTTTTTAAAACTGAAAACATTCAGAAAATTATAGATTTTAATGATGATTTTACTAGCTGAAAAATGTAGTGTGATTCTTGCAAACAAAAATCTCTTATCTTAGGCCTGGATGCTGCATGGCTATTCTCTGACTTGGAAAAATTTAAGTTGCTAAGGAACCCTCGCAGATTCCTGAATCTTTGGATCTATTTGATTCATGCCTCTTGCCAAGAAAGGAAGGGCTGAATATTTATATACTTAGATGAATGATTTATTAATTTAACTCATTCAAAATATTCATTCTCAAAAAAATTTAGGGTGGGAAATGGAGAAAATCCATTGTTATTGTAATGAGAATTGAAATATGCTGGTAGTGACTATGAGCCTGTGACAGGGCAGTGGGCCATAATGCTGGAAGGTGATGAAATTGCAAACCTCACAGTTTCTATTCTTCCTGATGATTTTCCAGAGATGTATGAGAGTTTCCTAATTTCTCTCCTTGAAGTTCATCTCATGAACATCACAGCCACTTTTGAAAATCAGCCAACCATTGGACAGCCAAATACTTCTACAGTTACCATAGTACTAAACGGTGATGCCTTTGGAGTGTTTGTGATTTATAGTATTAGTCCCAATACCTCCAAAGATTCTTTGTTTGTTGGAAGTTCAGGAGAAGCCTCAGACCTCAGTGGAGCTGGTGATCCACAGGACAGGAGGCAGCTTAGGTCAGGTGACTGTTGAATGGCGTGTTGTTGGTGGAACAGCTACTGAAGGTTTAGATTTTATAGGTGCTGGAGACATTCTGACTTTTGCTGAAGGTGAGTCATGGTTCTAAATGGATTTCAGTTGTCCCTGGTAAGGTCATTAGAGTCAATTTTTTGGATAATGTTCAAGACAACTCTTGCTAATATGCGTATTCCTGTACGCATATTCTTGCTAACTTGTAGAAGTATAGTATGGTTTTTGAAAAAATAGGACTTGGTTAGCTTATTAATGATTGATGTGACATATTTAGGCAGACATGACCCTGCATGTATCTTTTTAGTTATTGAATAGTATAGTTTATTGGTTATGGTGTTTATCGATTTTCAGGGAATATGTGAATTTTATTCATTTATCCACAATAGCAATGCCTTTAGAGGCAACCATAAGGCAGGTTTTAATTTTGTAAGAAAAATTACAAGAATGTTATGTACTTAAAACCACTATATGGGTAAGCAGTACTACCTAGGCAAAGTGTGAGCATTTTCAAATACACTAGACAAGTCAGGATAAGTCATCAATGAAAATAACTTAAAAGTTAAATAGCATAAAAATTGATGACCACATTCACATTAAATTAAACAGTGTAAATTAATCTATAATTCTGTTCTTAAACTTAGGTGGGATTTAAAAATTTTTATCAGTATTATAATTATATAGAATATGGTCAACAAATTAGAATTAGGGTCAGAATCACTGATTTTTTTAAGGACTAGTCCAATCATCTAATATTTAAGATCAGAAAAGTTCATATGTTTAAAATAGTTTAATTGGTGGCTGGGGTTGTGGCTCAGTGGTACAGCGCTTGCTTAGCATGAGTGAGGCACTGGGTTTGATTCCCAGAACAACATCAAAAAAAACACAAAGAAACAAACATAAAAAACTAAATAAACAAAACAAAGATTTTTAGTTTAATTGGGTGTGGGAAAGTTTTTACTGAAATCATTGTTGAAATCCTGCTTTGGGCAATTATAGACTCCATAAAATTTTTTTAATACAGTGTTTTCCTAATTGAAAAAGTAGTGACTACTCATAAGATCCTCACAATATGCAATGAAGTGAAGGAAATAAATCTTTAAAATTTTTTTTTTAGTTGTAGTCTGACACAATACCTTTATTTTATTTATTTATTTATTTTTTTTTATTGGTCGTTCATAACATTACATAGTTCTTAATACATCATATTACACAGTTGATTCACGTGGATTATGAACTCCCGCTTTTACCCCGTATACAAATTGCTGTATCACATCAGTTTCCCTTCCATTGATTGACATATTGCCTTTCTAGTGTCTGATGTATTCTGCTGTCTGTGGTGCTGAGGATTGAACCCAATGCCTCACACATGCTAGGCATTTGCTCTACAACTGAGCCACCACCCCAGCCTGGAAATAAATCTTAATGCATAGTTCCATTTCTAGGATCAGCCCATTATATCTGTTGTTTAACTTTTTAACACAAACACTTTTTTTCATAAACTAGTTAAGGGTATGGTACAGGCATCCTTTGAAAAGGTAAATTTTTTGAAGCATCTAATCAGCACTATGTTTTATAATATGGTTTTAAAATAGTAGAAAACATTTTCATAATGGCTTAGCAAATGATTTGGGGAATAGGGGAATATGATGTAATTGATGGAAGGGGGTAGTTTGGTAATTGATAACATTTTTCCCTTGTTTCAAAAGAAATAATGAAAATGTAATGAGGACAGAGTGGTGATAAAAATTTAGATTTTCTGTTGGCTCTGCAAACTACAAAGAAAGTTATCATACAGAGTAATAGCATTATATAAATTATTATTTTCTTGAATTGTAATTTTTGCATCATAGCTAACTTAGATTATTAGATAATATCTACTGTCTTGAGGCAATTTCAACACTGCATCAGGGTCAGGAGGGAAAGAACATCAGCATTTAATTTGCTTTCTCCTAACTTTTCTTTTTCACTCTCTTTTATCCTCTTCCCAGAGTGGGGAGGAAGTAAATTGGGACATCATGGGCTGAACCACAGATGCAGTATTAGCTTTTAGGTTGCTCACTGGTGCCCTATCTACTACTGGGGTACTAGATCAAATTGCAAAGCAAATTACTAGGCCCCTCTGGCCATCCTGCCTCCCTTTGAATTTATTTTCTGCCTGCTTCCCACAGTGCTCTACATCCTAGAAGTTGGTACTTGACATTGTCTAATTACCCAAAGACTTATCTTATTCATGCTGGTTCTTTTACTCGGTATTTGTCATCCATTTCCTGCCCCTGTCCCATTCTGCCATTTTGATCAAAATTCCCTATGTGCTTCTGGTTATTCAGGGAGGTGTTAGGTTGAATACCTGATTAAAAATTTTCCACAATAATGCCAGAATGAGAATGAGACCCCATTGTCTTTAAAGTAACTGTTCTTAGATATAAAATGCTTTTAAAGCTTATTCTCTACTTAGGTCATTGTTCTTTAAAGACCAGGAAATAAAGCTATGATTCTTTGAAATAATTCTACCCTTTAACTTTTTAGTAATTCAGAATGTTCTTTTCTACACATTAATGAATATTTATGGTGCTTTATGTGTTAAAAAATATATAGATGAACAAAGAAAATTTGATTTTAATGGTGTTAATATTGCCCAAAATACCGAGCTATTATAATGAACTCACATTATTTTTTACTTCACTTTTTAAGGTAGAGATTATTTGGGGCCTTTTTGAGTTCTCTACATTGGTGATTTTCTTAACTTTGGTTTTTAATTCCAATAATATTTTTTTATAGGTGAAACCAAAAAGACAGCCATTTTAACCATTCTGGATGATTCTGATCCAGAGGATGATGGAAGCATCATAGTTAGTTTGGTGTACACTGAAGGAGGAAGTAGAATTTTGCCCAGTTCCGACACTGTGAGAGTGAACATTTTGGCCAATGACAATGTGGCGGGAATTGTTAGCTTTCAGACTGCTTCCAAATCTGTCATTGGTCATGAAGGTGGGTTCTTTTTTCTGAGCACATTCATTTTCTTTTCTATGGGTATCATTTTTTGCCTAGTGTTTTAAAGCTTGTGATTTTTTTCCTTTAATTATTTTGTTGAACTGTGTGTTTTCATCCAAGCGGGACATGTTTGGGAGGAGGCTTAGTGAACTGCTTAACTAGATGTAGGAGGCTTATAGAATGATACTGTGTTCCAGCTTGTCACTCTCCACTGGTGTGGGATGTCCAGGTTTTTCATCTGTTAAATGGCAAAATATTACTTATTTAATAGGTTTCTTCATGAGGATTAAGTGAACTAATAAGTATAAAGTGCTTGGCACAGTTCTTGGCAAATATAGTATATGCTTTTTAGTAGCTATTACTATGAAACAGTGAAATATTGGCTCCCTGTTAAAAACAAGTACTAGATTAAAATCAGTGAACATTTTAACCTTGATTTTATATTATTTTTGTATGTTTTATAAAGAGTGCCAAACTGGAAAATCTTATGTAATATCTATTTTTTTGTCTTGAAACACTGTAATTTTCTTGAATCTTTATTTTTTATTGCATATCATATATAGGCTAATTTTTGTGTTTTAGATATTACAACTGTTTTGTTTTGTTTGTCTTTGAATAAGCCTCTTTTGAGATTCAAAAAAATTTACAGATTGTTTCAGCACATAGTTTGTATTTGGAATTAAAAAATAATTTTATCTTAAAGAATTAAGAAATAAAAAGGATATAGATCATGTATATGGATCTCTACAGATGAGAAAACAAAGCTGAGAAATCAAATGACTTGACAAGGTCAAATAACTAATTTGTGACTGTGCTGGAAACTGAATGTATTTCAGTGTTTACCATCGGTCTTCTTAGTATATTCTCCCAACTTGCAAGTTTATTGAACTTATCTGTGCAAATGTTTGAGCCATTTTCTGGCACTCTTCACTATTGTTAATGGTTTTAGAATTGCATGTTGTCTTAGCAACAATGATTAAGAGTGACTAACAAATTGCCATAAAACCAATCTAAAGACAAATCGTTAACTATCAAAAAATTTTTTTGTAACATAGTAGAAACAAAATGTCACTGCTGGGATAGTTAATATTAATGACAACAAGAATATTTATGGGGTATTTTCTGTGTGATAGTTGCTCCACATCAGTTATTTCACTTCATTTTAGCAGCAGTCCTATGAACTGGGTATAATTGAATACACAATATTTTTACATAAGGAAATTGAATTGGAGATCAGAGGTGGAGCTTTAATCCCAGCTACACTGGATCCAAAGCCCACACTACAGTGCACCTTGTGAGGAGAGACTGTTTTGTTTGAATTTGTATTTGCTGCAGAACCTGATAATGCAAGGATTTTTGATAAATATGTTAAGTGATTTTAATTGAAAGAGTAATGAATGTGAGTAGTAATGTCCATGTGAAAGGAAGAATTTGGTAAGAGACTTTATTTCTAACTCAGAGATAGAAGTTGAATTTTCAAATAGTTGAAATCAGGAAAATACAATCTTTGGGAACATAGGAGAAAACAAGTTATCAAGGACGTCATCATGTAGAACAGCAAGCTAAGATACTGGGTAAGTAATTGCTCAGAGGACTAAGAGAGTCAGAAGAAACTAGGGAGAAATGTTCATCAATTACCAGAATAAGGAAGTAATCAATGGGTCTCATACTAATGTAACCAACAAGTAAGATTTTCAAGTGGGCTAGAGAAAATAGTAGTAGCTCTGGATGGATTATAAAGAAAAATTGGGGATAGAAAGATAATATCTAAGGATAAACTAAAGGATGTAGTGGCCTTTGGGGAGTGCCCTCAAAGCAGGGTCTTTGGACTGGGGTTGTGGCTCAGTGGTAGAATGATTGCCTAACATGTGTGAGGCACTGGGTTCGATCCTCAGCACTATATAAAAATAAATAAATAAAATAAAGGGATTGTGTCCATCTACAACTAAAAAAAAAAAGCAGTGTCCTCATGTCCTCAGGCCTATTTGCATTCACAGAGTGCTAATGGTCTATGATGAGATAAACTTTTACACCAGTTTCACTTTGCTTTGACATCCAGAAGCATTATCTATGGGCTTGTATTCCATGTGTTCTGTTTTTAAAAATACCTTTATTTTGTTTATTTATTTATTTTTATGTGGTGCTGGAGATGGAATCTAGTGCCTCACACATGCTAGACAAGCGCTCTGCCACTGAGCTACAACCCCAGCCTTTTTATAGTATAAAATTTTGAGAAGCACTGCTCTTTGGCCATGAGAACAAGGAAAGGAGAAACATTGGAGAAAATAAATTAAAGAGGAGTATATTGAATTTGCTTTTGCTTTGTTGAAGAAACTTGGGCAGGGAATACTGTATAAATACAGAATTTAAGTGTTGATGGTATGGAGGCTACAAATAAAGCTAAGGCCAGGGAAGGTTAGATGAAAGAAGGAATTTAGAGCTAGACTAGACATGTGCTTTGCTGTGATATGATGGAATTTTTCATTTTTTTAAGAAAATATTTTTTTTAGTTGTTGATGGACCTTTATTTTATTCACTTATTTATATGTGGTGCTGAGAGTTGAACTCAGTGTCTCACACATATGAGGCAAGTGCTCTACCACTGAGCCACAACCCCAGCTCTGGAATTTCATTTTTAAAAAATACAAAAAATATTAATGTCCAGCATTAACATAAGGAGTTTTTAACTGTAAGATACCTAGTATTGTGCACATGCATCCTGTGAGTGTCTAGTGGTGATGATAGTAATGCATAGTTTCTAAAGAAACCAAGGCTCTCCTTCTGGGCTCCAAAGATCTTGGAGAAATTTCAGACACCAGCACCTGTATTCTCTTTGGGTTGGATGAACTTCACCTTTCATTTATCGAAAGCTGGGTACTGCAGGAGACACAAAGAGGAAAGTGGATTTGTAATTAAAATACATGGTTCAAGTGGGTTATTGGTTAAAAATTTGCATCAGCATACCAGTCTATGATTATGTGTTTGGTATGGGAAAGAAAACACTGAATTGTTTTTATTGCTTGCATGAGCACTCCATAGCTATTTTACATCTTTCAAATAAAAGTGAAGGATAATTTTTAATTTTTTACTCCCCCCTTTATTCCTAAGCCATTTCTGACAGCCTAAATTAATTTTATTTTTTCAAAATCATAATGAACCTCAAGAATTCAGTATTTTATGTATGTATTCTTTATAATACTACTACAAAAACTTCATAGAGAAATGTGTATTAAGATGAGTTTACTAAAGTGAACTAATAAAAACCTTTTGGTGATTCTTCAAAGATAACTGCTAAAAAATAGAGTAAAAAATGGTGTTCTGTGGGCTCTCAACAATGTTAACATTGCTTCTGGCTAGTGTTGGAACTTCATCTGTGTGATTAGGCTTAAAATGTGGATGATACTGGACTTTGGGCTCTAGAATTCCATTTGTGATTTACAGGAAGGAATTGCTATGTATTGAATTCTGAGGAATCCTATTTCTATGTTTTTTTCCTAAAGCAATTAGAGAGATGACCAGTGGTAAATATTACTTTTTCCAAATGTAATGGACAGAATTTAGAAATATGGGACAATGGACTTTACTGTGATTGCAAATCGTGCATAAATGTACTTTTTATAAACCTGTGTTATATTTTTCACTCACCCAACTCAGCAGCATCATAATCATCATGCCATGTTCAATAGATTTAATTTTTTTTCTTTTTTAGAGACAGCATGAAGCTTTTTTCCATAAAGATTTGAATAAGAAATGTAATTATTTTTAAAAATACCAATATTGGCATGCTATATTAGAAATTGTTTTTTTCAAAGTGTTCACATTGGCAGTCTATGATTCAAATTATTCATATTCCTATAATATTTAACCATTTTCTTTTCATTGTAGAGTCAATAAATTTGGGTGATCCATATATATCATGTATCATTTATTGACTAAGCTATTTTTCTGTATTTTGTTTTCTATTATTTTATGTACCTCTTAGTTGCCATTTATCTTTATAAAAAGAATCTTGGTTTGAGGAATAAGTGGATGAAACATTTTTGTTTTATTTTCTTTATCTGTATTAGGCTAGGTCTAGACACTATTTGATAGATCTTTTGCCTGAAGCTTGAAATGTGTTGTCCACTTTGGGTGGACTTCGTGAATTTTATATCAAGATGATTTTCAAGTAATGTGGTCAGACTTTGATAGTTGAGGGTGTTCCTCCAATTTTCATTCTTGGGAAAAACCAGAAGGCAGTATAGCACCTAGGAAAATATTTCTTATGGGATAACTTAAACATACACTCTCAAGAATTTTCCTACTGTCTTTCATCTTAGATTTTGAAGACTAAGCACTTGTTTCTGAGTCTTCCTGTTTTCCCTTAACTTTGTTGGTCAACTCTGTGTTTTGGTAGAAGGTGACCCTGTGGTATATCCACTGATGCATTTTAAATAGGCCTAACTTCTAGGTGTCTGTGTTAGGAAGAAGAATCAATTTCAACATTTTATGGTTTAGAAAAATTTGCACACTATTCTTACTTTTGGCATGATAAATTTGCAATAGGTTTATAAGATTATGTGTTTAAGAAATACTTTGTTTACTTTTCACTTATCTGGATGTGTGTGTATGTGTGTGTGCCCCATTGTACCCATACTTCGAATTTTGTTTCTTGCAATTTTTTTCTTGAAAGTTATTTTTATGGCAACTTGTTAAATTTTCAGAAGTGAAATTTTTAAAGTAGTGTTATACTGCATATTTTTCCACATAGTAAGTTTGTGGGAATACTTTTTTTCTTCTCTTCAACATTTCACTTTTATTTTAACCTCAGAATGGAATATTGATTCCCAAATCTTTATATACAAATTTCAGCCATAATTTTTTTATTATTTTAAGTCCCCCTTCAACATGGATCTTTATTGACCCACATTTTATTTTCTTGCTATTTGTGGGGTTTTTTTGCCTTTTTTGCATTTAATCAAACTATCATAATTTTATTTTTGAACTATTATCAGACTTTCGATTCATAAATATTTGAAAACTATGACTTTAGGACCTTTTTATTTGTGTAAGCAGACAACATTGCAGGTGAAACATCTTAACTTCAAGGATTTTCCTATACTTTTCAGTAACAAACTTATTTTTCAACACTAAGTTGCTCTATAAGAAATTTGTACAATAGAGAAACTCCAGAGTTTGATAGTACTGTCTGTTTATATTTTATTCAAATGAGTTATACAAATAAAAAAATTAAATAGTATGCTGGCAATTATGGCTGATTGTACATTTTTTCTGTTATACCTAATATTTTAGAGAATTTGATTCTTCACTTGCAGTATTTATGTGCTAAGAAAAAAAAAAAAGAAAAGAACAGGAAAAGCCAATACTTAGAGTACTAATGTTTGTATTGAAATACTTAAAATGAAACAAAAATGAAAAAATTTTTTAATGCTTTTATCTTTTTTATATGTATTCTCTACTCTCCAAAATGATTCATTACATTAAACTTATGTGTTAAAATTTAGTATGAAAAATTATTTTGTTTTAGCAATTAATATAATAGTTTCTAAATTAATAAATCAATGATGTTTTATTTAAGAAATTTCTATTAGAAATATGTATTCATTTTATTATCTTTAGAAATATAAACTGTAGTAGTTTGATAAAATATTACATTTTATTGTTTTGTCTTTACTCGCCTGTTTTAAAAATGTTGGAGTTCTTGCTAAAGCTATTTGGATAACTGAGTGGTATTAAAAAGTGAGGACTTTTTTATTTAGGTTATGAGCTTTCATGAATTGATTGGGGCTTTTATAAAAGAGGCTTGAAAACACTCAGCTCAAAGTGGATCAAGGACCTATATATCAGATCAAAAACCCTGCACATACTGAAAGAAATGGTAGGCCCAATTCTCCAATGTATCAGCTTGAGAATTGACTTACTTAAGACTCCTATAGCACAAGAAATAAAATCAAGAATCAATAAATGAGATGGCATCAAACTAAAAAGGTTCATTGTAGCAAAGAAAACAATCAAAAGCATGAATATAGAGCCTAAATAAGAGAAAATCCTTGCCACTTGTGCCTCAGATAGAGCATTAATTTCCAGGATATAGAAAGAATTTTTAAAAGTTAGCACCAAAAAATTAACCTAATCAATAAATGGGCAAAGGAACTGAACAGACACTCCACAGAAGAAATATAAATGGACAACATATATGTGAAAAAATGTTGGTCAAAATCTTTAGCAATTAGAGAAATGCAAATTAAAATTACACTGAGATTCTATCTTACTCCATCAGAATGGCAATTATCAAGAATACAAGTAACAATAAGTGTTCACAAGGATGTATAGGAAAATTTTCACTCATACATTGCTGGTGGGACTGCAAATTGGTGCAAATACTCTGGAAAACAGTATGGAAATTCCTCAAAAAATTGGAATGGAACCACCAGTTGACCCAGTTATCCCACTCCTCAGTACATTCCAAAGGATTTAAAACCAGCATACTACAGTGATGCAGCCACATGGTTATTTATAGCAGCTCAATTCATAATAACTAAGCTATGGAACCAATCTAGCTGCCCTTCAACAGATAAATGGATAAAGAAAATGTGGTATATATACACAACGGGGTAATACTTAGCCATAAAGAATGACTATGATATTAGCCAGCAAATGGATGGATCTGGAGACCATTATGCTAAGTGAAGTAAACCAGTTCCACAAAAAAAAAAAAAAACAAGGTCAAATATTTTCTCTGATCTGTGGAAGCTAAGCCACAATGGGAGAGGGGGGTGAGGGGGAAACTAGAAATTCTGTAGATCAGGCAGTGGGGAATGGAGGGAAGGTGGGGATAGGAAAAGGAAAGACAGTGGAGTGAATCTGACACCATTTTTCCATGTACATATATGCAAACAACACAGTGACTCCCAGAAGCATGTACATTCATAACAATTGCACTCTAATGAGAGTAAGATATATTCCATGTTGTATAATTATATCAACATGGATTCTGCTGTCATGTAACTAAAAGAATCAATCAATAAAAAAACACAATGAAACATTTTCTGGATTTCTTTAAATATTTTTATAAGCACCAAAATAAAATTAAAATAAATAAAAAGAAAAGGGGCTTCATTAGAGTGTTTTATTTTCTTTCGCTTATCTGCTAAAGGACGACGCAGCCATTGGGACATACATTTCCAAGTTGTGACCTCTAGAACTATGGGAAACAATTTTTCTTTTTTTGGTGAATTATACAATTTTAGGTATTTTGTTATGTATCAAAAAGGGTCTAGGACATCTTCCCTATCCCATTGTGTAGCAAAAACTTTGACTTTTCATGATAATCAGGGTCAATCATCACCACCAGTAGAGCAACACCTTTGTCTGCCCAAGAAGCCCAAAATGACCAGGAGGCAGCCATAACTTTAAATTGAGGAGTATTCTTTTCTGATGTCCCTTGATAGAAAATCCTCACCCCCCAAGAGAATGTGAAAGTTGTCAAAACAGGAAGGAAAAATTACCAATTCTACATTCATCCCTGGTTGCCAGTCCTACATATTTTATTTCTCAGGACACAGCATGTGATGTTCAAGATCCCATGACAATAAGCCAGACACTAAATAAGCCTTGCAGATTTGTATGGAGACATAGGGGGAAAAAGTCAAGCCCATAACCAGAATGTGTACCCACTGCAATACAGAAGAGTTAGTGACATTATTCATAAAAATGTCAATGTCATAAAAGAAAAAGAAATGTTCTAGGTAGAGGGAGACTAAAGAGATGTGACAATATATGTGATAACTGATCCTGGACTAGGTCCTATACTGAAGCAAGAGAATAAGTATGAATTATTATAAATAATCTTTATAAAGAATATTTTGGGATAATGAGACAATTGGAATACAGGTAGTTGAGTAGATGAAGTACTGGGTCAGTGTTAGAATTACAGGGGTTAACAACACAGATATGCAGAGAATACTCCTATTGTTAGCAAACACAGAGAGAGACTTAAGGGTAAACAGCAGTGATGTATGCAACTTACTCTCAAGAGATACAAGGAGAAATAATTCTATGAATAAAAAAAGAGAGAAAAAGAACAAATGAAGAAATTGACATTAAACAATGGTGAACCTGGGTAAAATATGTACAAATGTCCTCTGCACCTTTTATTCCATTTATTCCGTAAATTATTGGAATTTTACCGAAATGAAAGTTTGTTGTCTTTTTTAAATCCTACTTGAGTTCAATAAGCAAATAACCATACAAAGTTTCCTGTGTGCCAATCCTTGGGGATACATGAATGACAATGACTTGGCCCATCACACACCCTGGTCTAGAGTGGAGGACCTAACAGCCTCTGAGTTGAGACAGTTTGGCTCAATTAATCTTGCATGCATTTTCCTGGGGACCACAATCTCTTTTTAACCAATTGGAGTGGACATATTATCCCCATTTTTCCAACATCCACTCACTGACATAACCTGCCTTTGAAAAATCCCTACAGTACAATATTCTTTTTTAAAATTTTCAAAATTTGCCTTAATTAGTGGTAAATGACAGTACAATGCACTTTTATACATCCTATATAATGGAGTATAATTTCTCATTCTTCCGCTCATATGTGATATAGAATCTCACCAGTCACATAATTATGTATACACATAGGGTAAAAATGTCTGATTCATTCTACTCTCCTTCCTACCCTCATATCTTCTCCTCTTCCTTCAGTCCCCTCTACCTAAAGTTACTCTATTCTTCCATAGACACCCCCTCCTTGTGAATTAGCATCTGCACATCAGCTAAAACATTCATCTTTTGGTTTTGGGGGATTGGCTTATTTTGTTTAGCATGATATTCTCCAACTCCATCCATTACAGGCAAAACCACAATTTCATTCCTCTTTAAGGCTGAGTAATATTCCATAATTCATATATATATATATATATATATATATATATATACACCACATTGTTTTATCCATTCATCTGTTGAAGGGCACTTAGGTTGGTCCATAGTTTAGCTGTTGTGAATTGAGCTGATATAAACCTTGATGTGGCTACATCACTATAATAAACTTATTTTAAGTCCTTTAGGTATAAACAGAGAAGTGGGATAGCTGAGTCAAAGGGTGGTTCCATTCCAAGTTTTCTGAGGAATATCCACACCACTTTCCACAACAGTACCACATTCTTTGCCAAAAAAAAAAAACAACAAAACAAATCAAAACAAAAACCTCACATGTCTATACTATCATCATTGCTAAATGGAGAGGACCCTGCAGAGAGTGGTCCAGTTTAGAGACCTGGTTTGAGATCCACAGTTCCCATTGCCCATCTTCCTTCCAGGACATCTGAAAACTAGAGTTGCAAACAAGGTGGGAACTGACTTGCCTGAGAATACCAGAGGCCTCCCAAGGATGAAGAGTCAATGGGAGGGCTGACCACTTCATTTGGATCCCTGGGCTGGTGTGTTGGTGGAGCATCCTTCACCTTCCCTACCCCAACTGCAAGAGAAAGAAATGCTCTTTGTGCTCACTCAGCTTGTCTGCATCCACCAAGGGGAGTCGCCTTCCAGGCCAGACTAGCTGGATTTGTCTTTATTGCACTTGATATCAATAGGTTATTAGAAACTGAATAAATCAACATTTCCCAACTTGTTGCTTCAGCCTCCAGCTTAGAGCAAGTGTTTTAAAAGCCAGCTTCCTGAAGTTATGTGCAATGAATCAAGAAACCTTCCTTACTACAATGTAATTTCTGTGGACCAGGGCAGTGAGAGATGGGACTAGATTTTAAATCTGAAGTATGCAATTTCCACAAGTGTTCTTTTAAAATGGATGGGGTTTTCACCCAATCATGCTACTGGCTTTTTCTTGGACTTATGTTGTCATCTGCTTTTCATACAGTGTGCTTATTCTGAAGGGACAGTCAGCCCTGTCTGAGGAGAGCACTGGGTGACTTTTCCTGTAGGGTGGGTCCAAAACCACCTAGATCTCACAGGGTCTCATGAGTGCCAGTGGAGCCTGAACTCTGCCATATTTTAATGTGACCAATTCCATTTTCCTGAAGAAGCCCACTTTCTGTCCCACTCCCATTTGGTACAACATATCATGACTCTTCCATTCTTCCAAAACATTTCAGATTCAATTTCCTCACCTCCCACCCATATCTTGCCTCTTGGATGTCAAGGTACATGGGTGAAGGAAATGTAAACACACCTATTGTTTGAGTATAGGAAAGAGGTCCCTCTTTCTAATCTAAGATCTAATGAAATTCCAACTGGTCATGGAGAATCTAGTCATTCTCCTCCCATGACCCACCAAGACACAAGTGAAATAAGAACCTAGACAACTTCTAATAAAATCCCACAGACTACCCTTCTTCAGTGATGGCTGGGTCCCATCCATGCTGGGTCAGGTCACCAGCACAGTGACATGATAGCAGTCCCCTCTCAGTCACCATCCCATTGCTTCTGCTTCCACCACCACAGCTGCAATTTGCACATCTGTCAACTCTCAGACAAGGGAGAGCACCCCACAAACACACCCCATTTAATTCTCATGGCCTAACACCACTTTATAGAATCTTTACATCTCATCAGGAAATCTCAGAATTTTCACTAATAGGAATTAAAATTGAGAAATTGAAATAGTTACTAATTATCTAACATAAAACAAAACCTTTGAGACCAGAGTTCTGAGATAAAACTCAGCTGCTTCTGTAGGTGGGTGGGGGTCTGTGCAAGCTGCAGGCCTCTGCACGCCACTCCCAGTGGCAGGCCCTGCCCTTCAGTGTTGCAGCAGACCCCAGAGGCTCACCAACCACTTCTTCTTTCTAAATTCTTATCTCATGAAGTTGAAGAATTAACTCTGCACCAGGAAACAGAATGGAACCCTAACACAGGAATACTAGGCGCATAGCAGGTTTTCTCCATCCGAGTTCTTGGCTAGGGGTTTATATAGTCCTTGGTTCATTGATATTGGTCCAAATTTATGCTAATTAGGGTCTGAAAGAAGTACCAGTGCTGTTGGTCCAAAGTTATACTAATTAAGGCTTGGAAATCTTAATTGGCATATTTAATTGGCCAGTTCTTTTTTGCTTTTTTATTGCATATTTATGGTAGGTTTGTTCATAGCTCAGTGGCAAATGCTTGCCTCACATTCCCAAAGGCCTGAATTTGAAACTCTGTTCCAAAAGGGAAAAAAAGAGAACCCCACACCCACCACCAAAAAAAGAATAAAAGAAAGAAAACATGTGACTAAACAAAGTTTATCAGCACACAAAACCTTATTTAGAAACTTATATGGAATAACATGGACAAATCCTGAAACATTATGCTACATAAAATAAAGTAGATGTGGAATATATGTACTTCATGGTTCCATTTTTAAGATATTTTGCAAAAGTCAATACTGAAAAAAAGAAAATTAAGGTTTGTAAGGGATTTTAGAATAGTTGGAGCAAACTAAACAGGAACATATGATAATAAATTAGGGTGAGCAAATGTTTATGTATCTTATTTTTCATAGTAGTCATATAACATATATACTTGTGAAAATCCAGAGAATAATACAACTAAAAATAATAAGCATTATTTTGTTCTAGTTAAATTTCAATTTAACTAATCTAAACATTTTCTTTAAAATATGTAGGTTTAAAATAATGTTGATAACCCCTGGTGCTAATCTATCCATAATGGTCTTGGCTCCAATTCTAGCATCAGTTTTCTATGTGTCTTGAGAACCCTTGTTGGTATTTTAATTTTAATTAAATTAAATATATATTTATATTTAAATTAATAAATATAATTTGTATTCTATGCATTAATTTGGGAGCAATTCATTTTTGATTAGCTTTTCTTTTATCCATGAATATTGCATAAACAACTCATGTTTTTTATTGTGCATATTTTATATTTTAAAATTTTTATTGGTTCTTTTTAGTATGATAGCAGAATCCATTTTGATATAATTATACTAAATGAAATATATCTTATTCTAGTTAGAATCCCATTTTAATGTGTACATGGTGGTGGGATTCATTGTGTTGTTTTCATATACACACATGGGAAAACTATGTCAGATTAATTCCACTGTCTTTACTTTGCTTGTCGCCCATCCCCTCCCTCCATTCCCCATTGTTTAATCAACTACACTTCTATTCTTCTCTCAGTGCATCCCGCTTATTGTGGGTTAGCTTCTGCCTATCAGAGAAAAAATTCAACCTTTGTTTTGGGGGGATTGGCTTAGCACAATAATTTCTCTTGATCCATCCATTTGCTGGCAAATGTCATAAAGCCATTCTTCATTATGGCTGAGTAATACTCCATTATGTACATATACCACATTTTCTTTTTTTTTTTTTTTAAAGAGAGAGTGAGAGAGGAGAGAGAGAGAGAGAGAGAGAGAGAGAGAGAGAGAGAGAGAGAGAGAGAGAATTTTTAATATTTATTTTTCAGTTCTCGGCAGACACAACATCTTTGTTGGTATGTGGTGCTGAGGATCGAACCCGGGCCGCACGCATGCCAGGTGAGCGCGCTACCGCTGAGCCACATCTCCAGCCCCACCACATTTTCTTTATCTGTTCACCTATTTTAGAACACCTAGGCTGGTTCCATAGCTTAGCTGTTTGTGAATTGATCTGCTATAAACAAGGATGTGGCTGCATCACTGTAGCATGCTGGTTTTAAATCATTTGGGTATATACTGAGGAGTGGGAGAGCAGGGTCAAATGGTGGCTCCATTCCATGTGTTTTGAGGAATCTCCATACTGCTTTTCAGAGTGGTTGCATCAATTTGCATTCCCACCAACAATGTATAAGTGCATATTGGCCAGTTCTTAAGTCCCAATTTTCATTAAGTCTTACCCACTTCTATTTTCTCACAACAGATCAGGAAGCAGGAGCTTGAGGTTGTAGTTTGGGACTGTAGCAATGTGAGGAGCGGACCTCTGTAGCAGACATCCATCCTGTATCTGGGCCTGGCCTCCAAAGGATGACAGATTGGTGTGCCTTGGCTGGTCTGGGCATTGACAGGCTGCATCTGAATGGCAGGCTCCATGAAGCCACAGGCTGTGTTTGCCACTTGCAGTAGGACCCACCTGGGAAAACACTCCACTACTCTACCACTCAGCAGCCACTTCTATGCTGGGGCCCATAGGCTGGGCAGCTTGGCAGACAAAGTGTGCATGTCACTTTTACATTACCCAAACAACTACATGTTTTTCTTTTTTTTTTTTATTGGTCATTCATAACATTACATAGTTCTTAATACATCATATTACACGGTTTGATTCAAGTGGATTATGAACTCCCGCTTTTACCCCGTATACAGATTGCTGTATCACATCAGTTTCCCTTCCATTGATTGACATATTGCCTTTCTAGATTCTGATGTATTCTGCTGTCTGTCCTATTCTCTACTATCCCCCCTCCCCTCCCCTCCCCTCCCCTTTTCTCTCTCTACCCCTTCTACTGTAAATCATTTCTTCCATTTGTATTAACTTGTCTTACCCCTCCTTTCCTCTTATATGACATTTTGTATAACCCTGAGGATCGCCTTCCATTTCCATGCAATTTCCCTTCTCACTCCCTTTCCCTCCCACCTCTCATCCCTGTTTAATGTAAATCTTCTTCTCAAGCTCTTCGTCCCTACCCTGTCCTTGTTTACTCCCCTTATATCAAAGGAGTCATTTGGTATTTGTTTTTTAAATATTGACTAGCTTCACTTAGCATAATCTGCTCTAATGCCATCCATTTCCCTCCAAATTCTATGATTTTGTCATTTTTTAATGCAGAATAATACTCCATAGTATATAAATGCCACATTTTTTTTATCCATTCATCTATTGAAGGGCATCTAGGCTGGTTCCACAGTCTTGCTATCGTGAATTGAGCTGCTATGAACATCGATGTAGCAGTGTCTCTGTAGCATGCTCTTGTTAGGGCTTTAGGGAATAGACCGAGAAGGGGAATAGCTGGGTCAAATGGTGGTTCCATTCCCAGCTTTCCGAGAAATCTCCATACTGCTTTCCAGATTGGCTGTCATGTTTAGAAGAGCATAATTTGACATATTCACAAAAGCTCTTAAATGTCTGGCTGAAAAGAAAACAGCTGGATGCTCATATTTGCTTCTGCCTTTTATCTATTGATATGTCACACATCATTGAGTCTGGAAAATCCCACCATGTACACATGGGAGAAGGAGAAGGAAGGAGGCAAATATATTCTTGGTATTATTGTACAGCATAGAGTTGACCTTTGGGACCCTGAGCCTGGCTGGTACAGGTGTTGTAGTTGGGACTGTAGTATTACTCTACTTTATATCAAGAGCTTTGCCTCCAACATCACACTGGCCCTTTTCAAAATGCTGCTCAGCCCTCACTAGCTGTGTATCTCTCTCCTTGGTTTCTTTATTCATTCATTTGATCAGGAAGTGTATCCTGGGAGCTTGCCATGGCCAGGGACAGTTCTGGGTTCTGAGAACACATCCCTGGTGTTTGTGTTCTCCTACTATTCTTACATTGGAATTCTATCCCCTGACATAGTGTCTTTGGGAGGATCACATTAGAGAGTGGCCCTCAGACTGGGATTAGCACTCCTATAAAATGGATTCCAGAGAGCTCTCTCATGTCTTTCCACCTTGAGAAGATACAAGAAGGCAGCATCTATTTCCAGTGCAGCATCCTCACCAGAATTCAGCCACACAGGCACCTTGATCTCAGTCTTCATCCTCCAAAATGGTGAGAATAAATTTCTGCAGTTGATAAGACACCCAGTCTATGGTACTTTGCTCTAGCAGCCCAAACAGACTGAGTTATAATCAAAGCAGCTAGTCCAAGTTCTTGGACTCACCAGGGAATTCATGCAAAGTGCTTCCTACAAGGTTGCATTATTGTATGCATTTTATAGATGAAGAAAATAAGATAGAGAAGTTGAACAATTTACACAGGGTCACAATGATAGCAAGTGACAGCCAGGAATTGAACCCAAGTCTTAAGCACAAGCTATACTAGAGATTTTCAGCACTGCTTTTTCTTTTCTCTGACATTTGGTACAAACACAAAGACAAGAGAATGTAGCCTAGATAAGTTGCTCTTTGGAACAGAACCCTTTTGACGGGTAAATTACTAGCATCTTCTCAGAAGGAACTAAGAGAACTCTACAAATGCATTAATGTTACATTTTAAGAGCCACAATTCTCCCCTTGAAGCTATTATCCACTTAAGTGTTAAGATGTTCAAACTACAAAAGATCTTAGACATGGTCACAGCACACCCGGATGTAACCGATGAGCAGGAGAAGCTCCTGGAAACTCCAGTATGCATCGGATGGATTCCCCTAGGGCTTCCAAATGAGCCACTTAAAAAGATATGAGTTACGCACACTGAAGACTTCCTTGCTTTGTTTTCAACACTCAGTGGTTACCTAGGGAGCTGCCAGGAGGCCATCTGGGTGTGCAGAGGCCAAGGCAAGGCCCAACATCCAGAGTGCATCTCACCACACCAAGATGGTAATAAATGGCAGACTTCGCTCTGAGGCATCTGAGGTTGTCCCCTCAAACCCTCTGGGAACATTCTCCCCCCAGCTTCCTCTTAACCTCCCTTCTAGTAATTCCCCTCCCACTCTATGGCCTATTTGCCTTGACCATCCAGCTGGTAAAATGCCACTACTCAGATTACTGTGTGTCCCCCACCCCAACTACCCTGGGCTCCCTCTCCACACATGGCCTCCTCCGCCAGAGTAGTGTGGGCAAAGGCATAGAAGATCACCATCTGAAATCGGTTCTGGCATCCTGGTAAGCAAATGCCCAGTGACCTCACAGCTCCTGAGGATGAGACCACCGGCTGCCAGCAAGGTTTCCCCAGGGCCCTCCCCTCAACCTGTCCTTTTTTGGGGACAGCAGCTCCTGCTGAACACCTCACAGATGAACACATTTGGTCTGGCATTTCTGCCCACAGCTCCCATGCCTGGCTCCACCTCATGGCTTAACTAGTCACAATGAAGGTAACTCTTCACTTTCCCTGATACACCTTAACATGGGTAGGCCTGAAGAATGAGGACACTTTGTGTGTCCGTTTACCCCAGCACCAAGCCTAGACTGATATGACATCAGCAGTGCTGTCTGAAACACTGAATTTTCTGTGGATGGGCCATTTGGGGTAACTGAGAGTTGGCTAAGTTCACAGACACACTAGGAAATGGGGCTCTCAGGTGTGATAGGGTCATATGGAGTTCTAATCACTTAGTTTTGTTCCTTTCAGAAGACAGAAAAGCCCTCCAGTAAGACTGTCACTTCCAGTCAACGGCACTTTCTGGAGGGGCCACTTGCCCAGCCATCCTGCAGACTTGAACAGGTCCAGCCCCACACCATCCATTCTAAATACAAATAGAAGTGATTGCCTGGTGCTGAGCATCCTCCATCCAGTCCAATTTAAATAACACTGACTTCAGGCTTGTCAACACATTCCACTTTAATAGCTCATCCTACTATTTTAGGTACAGATGGAGATATCTGCTGTTTTGAAATTAGCCTCCAGTGCTCGTCATTAAGTCATCAAATCTTTCCCTGCCAAAACTCATATATCTTAATGTTGAAATATTTCCTGTTTTGCTATCTACAGTAAACAGCTGATTTCCCCAAATGGAGTTAGCATTCCACCAGTGATGTGCCCTGCGGCCCAATGGATCATTGTATCTAGTGTGCTGACACCCACTGAGGCCCACATCTACAGCCAGGTTTTGATGTGACAACTGCTGTTACCCATGGGCAACTGGTGATTGTCAGGATACTTGGAGGTGGTGTTATCCAAGCTATGTACTATTCATCTGGGCTCTGCTGTCACACAGCAGAGGGGAAATGCCAAGGCACCAGGAAGAAGTTTGAATCCCAGCCCCGTTGTTCCACATCTGTGTGTCTTCAGGCAGGTTTCTTAATCTCTCTGAATTCATTTAGCCTTTCTTCAAAATCTGAGCTAATCATACACAACTCACAGGGTATTCTGTATGGAGGACTAAAGGCAATATTAATGTGCCTGGTACATAATTGGCTTAAACAAATGCTGATTCCATTTCTGTCACCATCCCTTCAACTAGAGTGTATAAATTAGAGTTGTATGATTTGCTAACTGTTGAGAAGGGTAGAGGAGGAAGGAAATTTACTTGACATGTAAGTGCTAATTTTATAAGAGATAATGACAAGATCTAGGTACCAATCTCCTAAACTGTCCAATTTGTGCCTGTGCAAACTCCCCCATTCTATCTTGCCTAAATAGTCACCTAGGTCCCTAGAAGGATTGGAAACCCTGCAGATCCACCAGAGAGACTCTGCTGAAGGCCTCAGCAATGGCATTCATGTTTGCACAGGCTCAGCACTGCATAATTAAGGAGGGTCATAGCAAAAATCAGGAAAATGGTAGCACTGGGATTTTAAAGCACGAATCCCTGGACACATCCATGAGAGAAACACATCTTCTCCTTTTAAA
This sequence comes from Urocitellus parryii, assembly GCF_045843805.1. NCBI lineage: Eukaryota > Metazoa > Chordata > Mammalia > Rodentia > Sciuridae > Urocitellus > Urocitellus parryii. The sequence continues at coordinate 98,799,719 of NC_135537.1, read as the reverse complement.
GGAGCTCAGAGGAGGCACAAGCAACTCACATCCAGCTGCCCAATAGAATCCATGGTGTAGAAAACTGGCCTGGACTCTGGTCTTAGAGAATACAGTGGAACTTCCATGACCCTTGACACCACCCACCTTTGAAAGGGCCCAGAGTGTAACCCCTAATTGGTCTACTATGAGGTGTGCTATGGCTTGGTTATGGTTGGAGTCTTTCCACATAGGTTCATGTGCTGGAGGCTTGGTCCCCAGTGTGACTATGTTGAGGTATTGGAACTTTTAATAACTGGGTCCTAGTAGAAAATGGGTAGGTCATGGGGGCAATTAGGAGAGGCTTTTTTTTAATAGCCTGGTCAGAATGTTCCTCAGAAACTGCTTTTTCAAAGTGATATCTCTTTTATTTTACAAAACACATTTTACCAGGAGTCAAATTAAGCTGTGTAGTAAATTAAACTACTTTCATGGTAACAGATATGGAGTTAGTGCTGCCATACTGATTGAAACCAGATTCCAAGGTGACCCAACTGATCTCAGAGCAGTTGTTGGCCACATTGAATGTGAATATTTCCATCTTTGGCTATGAGTCCAGCATTTATCTCAGAATACCAAATTCTGCCTCTTGACACTATGACATCCAGTATCATCATGAACCTCCTAGAGCTACAAGGCTCTGCTTGCATCAGGTGGATATCTTTAGATAGATCCTTCAGAAAGAAGCAAGTATTTGTGAGGACCTGGACAAACTCAGGCTCTCTTGTATACATTAGAACTTGACAGTTCTAGTGACTTCTCAGCTCCTACATATCTTAGTGCTTAGGCAATAGACCCATTAATAACAACCAAATCTATAAGGGTGGTGGGAAGGAGCCCCGTCTCTAGCCTTGGTTTAGGTATACAGAACATCTCCAGTTTTATTCAGACACATCTTTATGGCTACTTCTGTGCTCATTGTAAATTGCTTCTGAGCCTTAAATTCTATCTTAAATTTTACCAGACACTATTCAAAGAGACACTTAAGTTCCACCCAGCATATGTAACATTCTGTGTGCCATAAAGTTGTCCTGTATCACAAAATCCTCTTTCAAAATGAAACTTTCTGGTAATTGAATATTGAAAAATGTTAGCCAACTTGCTGCACTTTTTAAAAACTAAGAAGGAAATACACAAACCTCATTATAATATTTCAGGAGTGCATCTTGCAACAATTTTCTTTTGATCAATCTTTGCTTCCTTGAAAATAACTTCTATTTAGATGTAGTTGCTTAAGCTGTGAAGCCCGAGGCACTGAAATGCAGTGTGCTAACTTGAACTTCATAAAACCTATTCTACCAAAGATGACCTTGCTCTATTTTAAAGTCCCAGAAATAAGGCTACTCCAGGCTAGTGAGTACACAAAGAATTCTGACCCCTGGCAGAATTCAGCCCTGTTGTAATAGGAGCTTTCCATGTAATCAGCAATGTCCTTTTTGCTTTCAAGGTGATGCTGAGTTATCCCATTTCCTCATTACAACTGTTTTACTAAATAAAGACTCTATTTGGAGATGGCTTCTGTTAACCCACTGGCTCAAGAAGGAAGCCATAGAATCATAAAAAAGAGAAAGAACAAAGCTGTTTCCTACAAGTCATAATGGAACCATCTGTATTTATTCTGCCCCTCCTGCCATTACTTTACCAGCATTTTAAGCTTTGTGACCTCCTGTCCACTGAATCTCAGGAAAGGTTAAAAAAAGAAGAAAAAGAAAAAAAGGGCAATTTAATTTTTTGATCATTCAGAAAGTGTATAGGTGACTCTCAGTTTCTATTTCACCAAGGCTTCTGTATTATAGTTTGCTTTTGATATAATTTGCTAATCTGATCTGGGTGCTAATTTCTCATTTTTCATGCTTCTTGGTTGCATGTGTGTATGTGTGTGTGCGTGTGTGTGTCTGTGTTTCTGGGGATTGAACCCAGGGGCATTTTACCACTGAGAGATATTCCCAGTCCTTTAAATTTTTATTTGGAGACAACTGTCTCATTAAGTTATCGAGTTTAGTTTCAAATTAATCCTCTTGCCACAGTCTCCCAGTAGCTGGGATTATAGGCATGTGACACCATACCTGGCAAATTGTTCATGCTTCTTAATCTCTAGGCAATAGAATGTCCTGATCATGTTATACTTATTCAAGTTGTACATATCTTATATGCCATTTATCACATTATCTAAATACTTTAAATAAGTGCTCTTTTTGCTAAGTGTCCTACAGAACAGAATTTTTCTTACATTTTTTGGGGAGTCTATTTCCTGAAATACTACCAGCAACTTTCCAATTAGTGTTATTATTGGAATTACTTTTCACAGAGGATAAAGCTCTTCTGAGCTCCTCTCATATCTTAAAACTCTGTACACTGCAGGGTCTCTGGGACACTCCTCTTTATGATGATATTTTCATGCTGGCTTGATTAAGAAATGCCCACTAGTTAAGGTGACAGTAGACTGGAGTACCTGCTCCATCTCTATATGTTTTCATAAGAGAAAGCAAATAAAAACCATAGGACTTCTTTATTTATTCATTAAACATGCCCTGAGTGACAGGTACTATGCTTGTTCTTAATATACAACTGTGCTCAGATAGCATGGAGGAGGGCATCCTCTCCTCCACTAACCTTATAACTTTCAGGATTGGTTAAAAGACAGAATTTTCTTGGGGGTTTAAGGTGAAATTTTTACTCAAATTCAGTTTTTGTGCCAGACATTAGTTTGTTTTTCCAGAGTCATAACCACTCCTTTCTTTAAATTTGGCTCAAATATGCAATAATACATATTGTTTTGAAAAGTGCAATCCTACCAGAGTTTCATGAGATAAATCAATATGCTAAGTAAGTCATTTGTGCCAATCCCACTTGTCTTTGCCAATAATTGGTTTAGAGAAGAACAAATGAAGTGCTTTTGGCCAACAGGGTCATTAGGGAATTTGCTAGAAGTCTATGATATGAGAAACATTTGCAAGTTATTTCTGTGAAAAGTTGATGTTTACAGTCATCTATGGCATTCTAAAATCCTAAGTAGGGATATCATCAACTCACCAAGTGATCACAGGGCTGAAATGTAGAACTTATGTTATTATGCTTCTGAATCAATCACAGAAAAGTTAAGCACCAAAAAAGCAAATAACCCAATCAATAAATGGGCCAATGTCCTGGCCAATTCTCAGAAGATGATATATAATCCATCAACAAATATATTAAAAAAGTTCATCATCACTAGTAATGAGAAAAATGAAAATTAAAACTACTCTAAGATTTCATCTCATTCTTACACTGATGGTGGGACTGCAAATTGGTGCAGCCAATATGGAAAGCAATATGGAGATTTCTTAGAAAATTGGAAGTGATACCACCATTTGACCCAGATATCCCCTCCTCAGTCTATACCCAAAAGACTTAAAAACAGCATACTACAGGAACACAGCCACATCAATGTTTATAGCAGCACAATTAACAGTATCTAAACTGTGGAATCAACCTGGATGCCCTTCAATAGATGAGTGAATAAAAAAATGTGGCATAAATACACAATAGAATATTACTTCGCAATAAAAGAGAACAAAATCATGGCATTTGCAGATAAATGGATGGAGTTAGAGAAGATAATGCTAAGTGAAATTATCCCAATCCCCCCAAAAACAAATGCCAAATGTTTTCTCTAATATAAGAAGGCTGATTCATTGTCAGGTAGGGAGAGGGAGCATTGAAGAAATAGACAAAATCTAGATAGGGCAGAGGGGTTAGAAATGATGGTGGAATGTGATGGACATCATTATCCCAAGTACATGTATGAATACATGAATTGGTATAAATATGCAACCAGTGATATGAAAAATTGTGCTATATATGTGTGAAAATAATTGTAATGCATTCTGCAGTCATATATAAATAAAAAGTTAATTATAAAAAATAAAAATAAAGTGATTCCAAGGCTCAAAAAAAAACAACAACCAAACAAAAACAAAAACACAACCCTACAGAATTTCCTACCTCCAAAGTTCTTGTGAAGACAGACAGTAAAGGACTATTCTTGGAGTTCTTTTAACTGGACATTGTTTTCCATATAGCCAAAGAATCTTAACTGATACAGAAATAATCGTATTCCCTATTCAAATAATCTTGGATTATTCTTTCATTTCTCAAGTCTTCTCTCAGTGTTTACTGGATAATGTTGGTGTGGAGAAAGCTTGTTTGTCATTCAACAGTCTTTAAAGTGGCTGATCAGTAGGACTAAGGGTGGAGAGCTTGGAAAATTTGGGGGTGGCTTCATGAAATCTTTGTGCTTCTTGTATGTATCTTTATCCATATCCATATCTGTATGTTTATCTCTGTGCATGCTTGTGTTTTTGTGTGTCTTATAGACAGAACAGCACAATCAAGAAATTTCAAGATTTTTACATTCTTTTTCAACTCTTAGCCTTGGCTTTCAATTTACTATGGATTCTATCAATTAGGAATTGTGGTCATTATTGAAAACATATCTGAGAGACAGCTGATTTTTTAATTTTTAAATGTCCTGATACTATAATTTATTGGGCACAGCAACAGATGTATTTTTATCCTCATAATTTCTGATATTATCTGTTGTTCCCTCTACACATCTCTGAGAGAAATAATTGATGTAATGAAAATAACTTCAACTTAGAATAAAACATAAAAAAGTTATGAAGTTATATTTATATTCCTTAGCTTAAAAAGTGGAAAACAAGAGGTTGCTATTGTATTGATGAAATTAATAGTTTTATGTTTTGGTAACTTATAGCACAGCATGAGATTATATGAGACAATAAACTACAATTAAGTTAATTTATATTCACCACAATCCATAGGATTTTATCACTTACTTTTAAACATTATCTTTCTATCGCTCTACTACCTACTTAAAGTTTAATGGTTCCTTTTTGGGAGTTTCATTTAATTATCTCTAAGTTAGTATTAGCTGCTTAGTTAGCTTAATTATGTTATAATAGTATGAAAAAAAACCCATTCATATGGACATTCAGCAAAGGTTACTTCCTCATATAGTATTAAAAATAATCCCTGATTTCTGATATGAAACCAGCATTCACATATTCCACCTGTTTCTTCTTGGCAACTCAGTTGATGAACAGACATCTTGACATTCAACAATGAAAATGTGAATATTTATGATCCAAGGATGCAAAAAAAAATTATGAAGCCCCGAATTTATTTATGTGTATGAAAATTTAGTAGTTTAGTAAATTTCTCCTCACATCTTAATGCTTACTCCTTCCTTTTATGGAGGTTGATCTAGAACTTATTTGCATTTTAAGTATTTAAATTTCTATTTATAACAGAAATGTCACCAGATGTTGGTACAAGTAAAGAACTGTAGTTAGTGTTTTTCCTTAGAGTGTGATCATCATGCTCCTTCCCCCTTGTCCCCTATTTCTCTCTCAAACCCTTCCCTACTGACAATAATAGAACCTGGAAGCAGTACAGCTGGAAGGGATTTTATAACCCATCTCTGCCGTCACTGTACCTCCTACATAGGATCCAGTGCTAGGGAAACTGAGATGCAGAAATCCAAGGCTCCTCAATTACTCTTGAGCAGAATAGATCCTGGATGTCAGTGCAGCACTCAGAAACAAGTCTTCCTGGACAGTCTCAGCTCTTCAGGGGCCATGCATCCCTTCCCAGTACCAGTTTGAAATAAGGCTGCTTTGAAGGATCACGTGTTTATAGGGCTCAAGCTTCACTCTACATGAATAAATTGTTCAAAAGGTGAAAACAATCTCAGTCTCAGATGAGAACTATAGAATTTCACCTTAAAGCACTAACTGTCATGGAATTACTGATAATCCAACAACTATACCACCACGTAGTACTACATCACTCAGGAGACCAAAGACTATAGGGGACCTTCTCCTTCTGATCTAGTATTTGGATATTAATCAAATATATCTGGATGCTTTCTATCCAATTTATCTAAAAATGAGCTTATGATCTAGTGTTTGGGTTTTCATTTAAATATATCTGGATGCCTTAAATAGAGTTAATCTAAAATAAACAAACCATTATTCCCTAAAACCTTATTAACTCCTTTCTTCATTCAACAAATACTTACAGAATGTGACTTTGTATCAGGCAATATTCAAAAATGAGAGCTTTTTCATAGTAGTGGAAACAACAAATTTTCTTTTCTCAACCATTATTATAGGCCATGCTATTTAGTTACACCAAAAATAGATCAATGTTTAATATTACAAAAGGTAGCAGCAAGAATTTTGTAAATGAAGCATAGTGTGTGGTCAGAGAGTGAGAGAGCTGGGGGAAGCCTGTGGATTGGGTGATTTGATCAGGACACCATTTATGTGGCAGTTAGCTTGTGCTAATTTGCCTTATCATTTGTTCCATTCATTCACTAATTATTTGTTCTGTGCTCTCTGTTGTAATCAAGCTATTTGGTGTTATATTTGGAAAAAATGATAATTATTGCCCTCATAGGGCTCACAATTCAGTATCAGAAATAGAACACATATGTGGTATTGATAACTAAAATAAGGCAGATAATGGTAAAATTAGAAGAGACATCTCTGAAGTTCCCGGGAGAGAGAATAAACAACATGCTTTTTTGTATTAATCCTGTCTTCATAGCCAGGTATCCAGGAGTTAGGGATCATATATTTTCATACTTGGATCCCAAAATCAAACAGTGACTTATCAGTTTGGACCTTGTTCATGCTATTAGGTTTGTGGCAGTTGATGACTATTACTTATTCTATAAGCTAGTCACTGCTCTTTAAATTTTCCTGTAGGAGAGACCACTATTCTTATGCAAATTAACCACATCTAAAACCAAATGCAACTTTCCCTTTTTAATTTTCTTATGTGCCTGTACTGAAGTCTAAACCGTCTCTGACTTCTTCCTTTCACTTATTCTATCAGTAATATTGTGAAGTGATGACTCTCTGTGCCTCTCTCTCGTTCTATGCAGATATGAAGGACACATGAGCAATGTATGTTTAAATGAGCAAGTGAATAAATGCAAGAACCTCTTTCTGGGGATTGAATTTGAAATTATTTAGTTCAGTTATGAAGTGAACTTTTCATGGCTAAAGGGAACAGAGAAATGGAAAAAAAGTTAAGTTATAAAAGAAGCTTTTAAAAATGATCTGCAATTGGATTCCATGGTTATTTATATTGGAACAATAGATTCCACTTCAAGTGCTTGGCTAGGTGCTCATTTTTTTAAAGTAGGTTCAACAAAAACAATTAAAAGAACTAAAATAATTATGTGCATAAAATATTCTGCCTACGCATTTGAATACATGCAGGATTTTCTGCTTTTTTATTGATCCCTTTCAAGTCACAAGTGTTTTATTTTAAAAGGAATCACTTCAGTTCCTTTTTCAGTCAAAAGATTAAACCATTTTAATTTTCCAAGGGAAGAAGCCCCCAAAGCCACATAGAAGTTTTTAATCCTGCCCAGTATAAGCTGAATTCGCCAAAAGTCCTGCCTCTGAGGTAAACAGAATCCATTAAAAAGTAGTTATTAAGCCCTGCAAACAGAAAACAATATTAGAAGCCTAAAAATTATAGCTTTGGGGTAATGAAACTCATTGGGAATAGAGTATAGAATCAGGAACAGAGGAGGAAAAAAAAGAGAGATCTTTTGATATAAAAACAAGATTATGATGAAAAAATGTAACTATTTAGCATTTTCATTGTTTCTTTCAATAAAAATCTCCAGAAACTTTACGGACAAGTAGGGTGATAAAAGGAAGCCTCAGGGTAGGCTACCAGATGAAATAATATGTATGTACAATAAAAATATGCACAGATATGGAAAACTTCACACTTTATATCAGTGGAGAACTGCCAGATCATGTTGTCTGTATACATTTGGTACCACGTTTAATATGTGAAAGGGTTTCATGTTTCAAAGCAATATAAATATCATAGAAAGTATTATTACCTTATGTATAATTCTAAAGTCAAGAACAATTGGGTCAAGCTTCAGAATTTTTTATTTTTTGAATGAAAATACACACAAATACATCCACAAACTGGATTTTTAAAAATATTTTCAATTGCTCACTATTGAGAGGGAAAAAAAAAAAAATATATATATATATATATATATATATATATATATATATAAAACAACAGAATAAGGTAAATGAAATACATATATGCACACTCATATATATGTAAAATATATATTTTAAAATATATAATAGAAATATATATTTTTTTATTTAAAACATATGAATATAGGGAATGAAAACATAATATATGTGCATAGAACTAACTCATATATAATTGAATGCTTGCAGGGAATTGGCAATGCATGATGCTTATACCAATTCTTGTATAAATGCATGATGCTTATTCCAATGCTTATAAATAAGTGATGTTCCTACTAAGGTCAGATCTGCTAACAATTTCAGAGTTAGTATTCAAGAATCATAATGAAGTTTAAATGTAACACAGTGCATGTGTTCTGTTCTGATAAAGCTTATTATTTTCAATAAATGGAGTGAAGGATTGGCCTTGGTCTCAAATCATAAAAGCCATCTATTGCACTGACAGTCCAACAAAAATGGCCCACAAATTAATGATTATGTTACCAATAATGGATATAGATGGAACATTGATTAAACTGTATGGACTACTGATTAAGTTTCATGAACCCTAAAATAACACCTGCTATACATATTCCTACTGACCTAGAAATAAGCTTTAGTCCCCCTTTAAAACAGAAGACTGCATTAGGCAACTTAGGAATTAAAGAACTCCTTTATACTATGTTCTCCCTACAACAAAACAAAAGAAAACAACAAAATAAAACTTTGGAATATCTGAGTATTGGGAAAGTGAAAATGAAAGTACTAACATCACATGTGGTCATCAAAGGTGATGTCTCAGAGATGGACAGACTTCACATAATTTATTCTCTGGGTGTCTCTGGAAGGAAAGGTGCCTATATTATGTCTATTGGATATTCATATTTTTGTAATTTAATCTTTAGATTAGCATTGGATTTTTCCAAGTTCTCATCACCAAATATGTGCATAATGCATACTCAACAGCTGACCTACCTCTAAAAACTTTCCACAATGAGTAGCTGGATGTGAATGAAGCCTTTGGAACTCACCTTGGTGAGTTTTCTTCAGTCTTCCCTGGGGGTCAAGAATTTCTTGGCTTACTGGCTTACTCATAGCTGGAACTGATTGATTCCAAGTGGTCTGACTACTAACAGGCTTTCTGATGTCAGTCATGGGAGTATTTTGTATTTCTATTTGCTCATGGAAGTCTTCTTGGTAGTACTGTCTGTATTGCACTCTCCTTAATTGTCACCAGGATTTCTACCATTTAATCATGTCTTTATTCATCTCCAAAGATTTAATGATAGTGTTTCTCTACCCTTAAATCTTAGCAGCCTGATCATTGCCAGGGTCTCTGAGTAGAGAACATCAGTTCTCATCTTGCTGTAATCACATACTTGCTTGACTTTTTCTACACTAATTATCCATTGGGCTTATGAAATACTCTTCTAATTAGAACTCAACTTCACTAGCTATGCTTTTACAATCTCCATTTTCTGTCCTTCAACACAACAAATTTTATCACTTATGCTAAGTACTTTAGAAGAAAGTACTGTTCAGTTATTATATAGATTGTAGCCAACCAATGCCTGTTTTCTCCTCTCTATTCTGTACCATCAAATGGTTAGATATATAAGCATTTTAATAATTATATTTTGAAACAGAAATGGAAGGAAAGAAAATATGGTAAAAACACAAGAATGCTTATCATAGTCAATATAGGTTAGTATTTCCCTGGAGAAATGTAAATCATTGATCTGGACTTTTGCTCCCCTCTCTACTCATGTTTGATATCTTGAAGAATATTTATCTAAAAATGGAATCAGATTATAATATTCAGCAATATATTAAATTAATACGAGTTTATGTCCAATACAAAATTTCTTTCTAAAATGAATGAATACAATGTTAAGCCATAGAGAGAAAATACCAACAGGTATCACTACAACCTACAAAGACTAACCACCTTCAAATGCAGTAATGTTAAGTTTGAGAACCTAAATCTCATGGGAATATGTGGTTGACCATGATGCTAGAAGACATTTATGAAACTGTAGAACTAGGAAGATATGCCAATAAATTTCCTTTGGATATGGCTATATATTTTAAGTAGGAATTTATTAAAATTTAATAACTAGAGGGATAAGGATATTTATCTGAAAAAAAGAGACTAATCTTAGAAAATTTACAGACTCAGAATATAATGATGGCTTCTAGTGGCTCATCCCTCGGGAAATTCTGTATAGAATTTAACATGCCTAAAACAGTACTCAAATATATTCATTCATTTCCTTATTTTTCTATCAATTTACATTTCTTGAACTCATACCAGATCCTTAGATTACAAAGACAAGGGTTTTCCAAGACTTGAAATCTAATGTTTTAGCATCACAGGTAAAGAATATATTGAAATACCAATATAATGAGGAATTAATATATATATGATGCTCTTGGCTTTCATTAGAAGAGCACCTAGGTTTGACTGGACTGTATCTTTAAGTAGAGCTTTCCAGAAGTGTTGTCCATGTTAACTTCTGGAGAAAAAATTAGAGTTAGGTAGGTGAGGAAGGCATGGTTCCATGTCTGGAATACCACTAGAGGTGATGAAAAAGAGTTACCTGATCAATTTAGTGAAAGGTGTTTCTGGACTAGAATTTGAGATTTTGAGTAGGTTAATGGTAAGAAGTTCTTCAAGACTTGATAAGGAGTAAATGTCTCACAAGCTGAACTTCTATCAGCTCTTGACTTCTCTCTTTCCCCCACAACCCAGGGAGGGTACTAGGGATTGAAATCAGGGGCACTCAACCATTGAGCTACATACCTAGCCCTATTTTGTATTTTATTTATACAGGGTCTCACTGAGTTGCTTAGTGCCTCACTGTTGCTGAGGCTGGCTTTGAACCTGTCATCCTCCTATCTCAGCCTCCTGAGCCACTTGGATTACAGATGTGCAACACCACACCTGGTGAGCATTTGGCTTCTGTCAATTAGCATAAAATGGTAAAAATTTGCACATATTTCACATATTTATGTCTGGCTCTTAGGAATGACGTGGAAAATGAAGTTCAGGCAATACTCTATGATTATGAAAAAAGTCCTAGTGCCACTGTCACCACACAAAACTCAACTTTTTGGAAAAGATTATCAGTATTTGAGGTCCCAGAGTTTTTAAATGTGGTTGTTTAAAGCTCAGCATCATGAATCTTGTAAAATTAGAAGTGGAAATCAGAACAAATCATAAGTAACTACGATAGCTATATCTCTGAAGATAGCCTCATATTTCATGGATTGTAGTCTGGGACTCTTAAGATGTTAACTGGGTAAACATCCTTCTATTACTTGTTATAACTTGAATATTATAGCATAATTTAATTCTAATGATCACTCCTACAGAATTTTCTGGCTAAGAATGATTACTGAATCAAAAATGTGATAACCAAGACATCTGGAAAACCAGAGATGAAATGGCAGAATCAAAGCTTTAGGAGTGGAAGAAAACCAAGGGTTCCTGAATTCTGTTTTCTCACCAAAATAACTGTCCTTGGCATGTGTCCTTACTGTACTTGTACTTGAAATACACATCTTACTATCTCAAAATATGACCACTCTCATCATGGCTAGTGCTAATTAGATAATTATTATGTCTTAAATGTTAATGATAAATATGCATTTATTAAGAATTATAACTCTCTATCATTTTTCCTCCTTCTTTTTTCCTTTCCTCCCTTCTTTCTACTAAATAAATTATTATAAAAATTTTATTTAAGTGTGGCAGGGTATTATATTCAAAATATAAAGATATAAGTTTGGATAAGTTTGAAGATTTAAGGAATATATGTAATGACTATTCTTAAAGTTGCAGATGTTTGATTTATAAAGAACTTTGATAAAGGCAAGAAAATGTGCAGGTATGCTAAATAAATAAGCAAATGTTGTTGTTGCTAAAGCAAATGACATCAATGGTGGTAAGAAGGCTGAAAGGCAACCCCACGATGAAGCTGAAGTTAGAAATAACCACCCATGCTGTTCAGTGTGTATGTGTGTGTGTGTGTGTGTCTGTGTGTGTGTGTGTGTGTGTCTCTGTGTGTGTGTGTCTATTGAAAAGGGGCTGGTGTTGGAGGGAAGGCTACAACAATTATTCACTAAAGGTCAAGTAGACATTAATTCACATGATAGCACTTCTATTTTCTTATGCAAATTTACTAGAACTATCATTGGATTACTGAGCACAAGTGCTATAAAGTGTGTATAATGGCCAGGAGACTAATCGTCCACTCTCGAAGACAGGGATGAAGCTACACATGAAAGCTGGAAGATGTTGAAAAGTGTGTGTTTTTACTACCACCTTCCTTGCAAAACTTTTGAATTTAATCTGTGATATAGTATCAAGTGAGAAAAGGATGTCATGTTCTAGAAAAATAATCATATTACTATATACATGTAGTAAATATTTTATGAGCAAAGTTAAAAGTGGGGAAATAAATATAGATAGGTTCATGTTGTTTATCTCAGGGGGAAGAAACTGGAGTAAAATGGCAGGAGTAAATTATTGCACTGCTAATAATACATTGTATTTTTATTTGCTTGTTTTGCCCTTAAATTAAAAAAAAAATTAAAAAACTAAGAAAAAGTTTAAAAAGTTGCAATGATATTTAAATTATGTTTTTCATAAATTAGCAAAATCATTGTGAAATTGAAGGACTGCTGTGAGTTGTCATCTTTTTAATGATCTCATTATTTCATAAAATTTGTAAAAAATCAAGTAAGTGTGGGGATATAAAATCACTTTATTAAATCATCACTGCACTATTATTTTGCTCTTTTTCTCTTTGCTGAGTGGTTAAATTCTATCAAAAACTAATCTTTTTCTTCTTAATGTGGTTAAGTGAGGTGGAGTCAAAGTGGATTCAGGATGTGTTTACTTCTCTAAGACAGGTCTAGAGAAACTGACGTAAGACATTAGAAGAGGGAGAAATTAAATCAACCTACCTCATAATATCACTTGTTTCAAATGTACTCATATTATACATGGATATTGGTCAAGTGGAATCTGCTGAGATCAGGTTCAGTGGGTTTGGAGAGCTGGGTAGGACTATAGAATGGTTCTAGTTTATTCCTGCATATAATAATGGGGTTGAGCCTTGTTCTTGGTCTGAAAACAGATGACTCCATCAGTCAATGTTGGCAATCCTTTAGCGAGTTGAAAGTTTACTAATGAAAATGAGGAGGTGTCAGGTATCGGGATAAGGCACAGATCTTGATCCTGTGCTTGCTTTCTAGTTTTCAGTCTCTTTTTGTGGCTCTTTAATTTTAGTGGATGCTTTGAATAATGTGCATTTTATTTAGGGAGTTGAGTGGTTAGAAGTTAGAAGTAAAAACTTTGAAGATAATTTGAATGCATCAAAATAGCACACAAATTTTACTTTCTTTGGGAAGCATGGCTATTTGAAAAAAAAAACTAAGAGAAATCCATTGCTGTATCATAAAGAATGAAATATCATAGTGGTACACACCTGTAATCCCAGCTGCTTAGAAGGCTAGGCAGGAGGATTGTAAGTTCATAGCCACTCTCAGTAAGTTAGTGAGGCCCTAAGGAACTTAGTGAGACCCTAGGAATGGAATGTCTCATATTGTTGAAGAATTGTTTATCTGATAAGCTGGTATACAGATATGGCTTAGTTGTACAGTTTTTCTGATTATTGTAATGAGACTTTTCCCTAATTAAAAGCACCACTATTCTAAATGCTTAGGGGCATTTAGTAGATCACAATGTTTAATCAATTATATTTTAGAAAGAGTGCCAGAGTGTCCACTAATTTTCTTTATGGCAAGCATAGTGTAGTAACCGAAGGATGTATACTGCAGGAGAGGCAACATTTTTTCTCAACTCTTTTGGGGGTTTTCACCTAGGTCTGAGAATCAAACAATCCTAAACCTAAATGGGAGAAAACATAGGGGCTTATTTGATGTAAATTCTTTGTGACACAGGAGCTCTCATGAGGAAATAAAGACCCAAGGAAGTGGTTAAACTTAAACACCCTCCTGTTAGGTTGTACAAAGAGGCGCCATTGCGGGGAAGTAACTAAATCATAGAGGGAGTCTAAAGGAAGCAATGATTTATTTTAACTGGGTTTGTCTGTATTGAAGTCTCTACCGCTTTCCCTCCTTGCTGATGAGAATGTCACTTTCTTTCTGTTACAGGGAGGATATCTTCCAAATTGGAGTTTCATCTCCTGTTTTCCAGAAGAGGAGTGCCATAAACCATTTTGCACTTCCTGTTTAAGTTCCTTTAGTTAAAAAAACTCCTTATGTCAAAATTTGGGGTGGGAGGTATTCTGCCATTCCTTAACATTTTATAGGCACTGTCCTAACTGTCCTAACAGGAGGCAGGCACAGGCGGTGAGTATGGGCATGGCCCTGGAGAGCCTGATGTGCCAGCATGGGCCTGAGGTAGCAGAAGCCAGGGAGTGCTGACCTGTCACCCAGCGGCAACCTGACCTGGCCTTGGGCAGACACCTACTCCCCCCAGCAGTCCATTCCAGAACCCCTACCCCAAACCTCCATAATGAAACAACCTCAACCTTCTGGCAAGCGGAATTGGGGTGACCTGAATGGAAGTTCAGACTCAAGTACTTTACAATAGCTTCAGTACTTTCCCCAAACCTGATAAGTTAAAATTTTAACCAATCGTGTCAACCCAAGTGCTGTGTAATCTCCTAGAGTAGCATGCTTAGGTGATGACACCTATCAGGTCCCCTCTGTCCCCTGCAAGAGTTCCCTTTCTGTTCTTCACACCTGAGAACATCCTACCCCTTTCGCTCTTGCCTTCCTTGGCCCACAGGTTCCATTCCTTGAATTTGCAAGACAACAACCGTATGGAATTGGTGGTGAGCTGCTGGGACCTGTTGCCACTCTGAGGGGCGCAGCCACCCTTTAGAGCTTCAACACACCACTCGTTTGTGGTGGGGAAGAATCAGGCTTTGCTGGCTCTGACCCTCAGAGCCGTCACCATCCCCTGCTGCGATTAGGTTCTCACACTGAAACCCTCCTTCGCAGCTGCAGAGGTCTGCTGTTTACACAGACCCCACCCGCCAGCAGGAGGAGAGAGAGCATCTGATTTCATCTCAAATTCCCATTTCAACATTTTATAATTTCATTGTATAAATCATTCAACTCCTTGATTAAATTTACTCAAAATAGGATTATTTTCTCTGTTTCTCTTTTAGATAGTTCCTTGTTAGTGTAATAGAAATGCTGCTGAACGTTGCTTTTATATTCTACAATTTACTGAATTCATTTATTAGTCCTAATAGCTTTTGGGTGGAGTTTCTAGGGTTTTCTCACAATCATGCTGTCAGCAAACAATTTCACATATCCTTTTCTTATTTGGACACCTTTTATTTATTTTTCTTCACTAATTGCTTTGGTTACGATTTTCAGTACTATATTGACCAGATGTGGCAAGAGTGGGTATGCTTGTCAATAATTCTTCCTCTTCTTCTTCCTCTTCCTCCTCTCCTTCTCCTTCTTCTTCTTCTTCATTGAACTCAGGGGCACTCAACCACTGAGCCACACCCCCAGCCCTATTTTGTATTTTATTTAGAGGCAGGGTCTCACTGAGTTGCTTAGTGCTTCACTTTTGCTGAGGTTGGCTTTGAACTCAGGAGCCTCCCAAGCCGCTGGGATTACAGGTGTGCACCACTGCGATCGATCTACTTGTATAATTCTTGATCTTAGAGAAAAAGCTTTCAACCTTTCACCATTGAATATGATGGTATCTTTGGATTCTTAATATATGGTTGTCATTGGGTTAAGGTACATGCCTTCTATGCATCTCTTCTTGAGATTTTTTTTGTCATGCAAAGATGTTGGATTTTGTCAAACAATTTTTCTGGATTTATTGAGATGATCCTTTGGACTGTGCCCTTCATTCCATTAGCATGTGACATCACATTTATTGATCTATTTATGCCAAGCCATCCTTGCATCACACGGGTAACCCACTGACACAGGGTGAATGATCCCTTTAGTGTGCTGTTAAAATTCATTGTTTGGATACTTTGTTGAGAATATCTGCATCTATGATCATGAGGGATATTGCCCTGTAATTTTCTTTACTTGTCTTTGTCCTTGTCCTTGTCTAGCTTTCTAATTAGTATAATTCTGTTCTCAAAAAAATGAGTTTAAAAGTGTTTTCCCCTATTTTTGGAAGCATTTGAGAAGGACTGATTTAGTTCTTCTTTTAATGTAAAATTCAGCATTGAAACTGTCAGACCCTGGGCTTTTTTTTGATGGAAGCATTTTGATTCCATTTCTTTACTCATTACTGGTCTATTCTTATTTTCTCTCTTTGTGATTCAACATTGAGAAGTTGTATGTGTCCAGGAATTTACTCATTTCCTCCAATCATTACTCGATCTGTTGGTGTATAATTGTCCATGGTGTTTGCTATGGTTTGAATGGGTACTCCAAATTGCATTTGTCAGAAACCTAATCCTCAAACTCATATGTTAATGGTGTTTGGAAATGGACCTTTGGGAAGTTACAGTGTCCCCAGAGCTGTACTTTCATGAATGGACCAATCCATTCATGAATTAATGAATGGATGAGTCATTTTTAGGGGAGTGGCTCTGATATGAAAGTGAACTCTCTAGTCTGTCTGCTGTCTTGCTATGTGATGTCCCCCCACCTTGGCATGACCCAGCAAGAAAACCCTCACTAGATGCTCAGATGCAGTACCCTGCTCTCTTCCTTCCCAATCTCCAGAATCATGAGATAAATAACTCTCTTCTTTATAACTTACCCAGGTTGAGGTATTCAGTTATAGCCACAGTAAGCATGCCCATACTGTCTCATGATCCTTTGTATTTCTATGGTGCGGGTTATAACATATCCTCTTTCTTTACTTCTTTGCAACTTCCCTCTTTTTTTCTTAGTGTAGCTAAAAGTTTGTTGTTATCTTTCCAAAAAAGTCAGCTGTAGGTTTTGTTGATCTTTATATTGTGTTTCTTCTCTGTATTTCCTTTATTTCGGCTCTGATCTTTATTGTTTCCTTCCATTTGCTACCTTAGGCTTGAGCTTGTTTTTTCCTACTTCCTTGAAGTGTCAGGTTATGTATTTGGGATCTTTATAAGTATTTATTGTTATAAATTTCCCTCTCAAAATTGTTTTTGCTGAATCCTACAAATTTTGGTATGTTGTTTTCCCAGTGAAATTGGTATTACATATCTTTTACTTTCCTTATTAATACTTTTATTAACTCATTGATTATTCAGGAGCATGTTGCCTTATAGCTATGCATTTGTGAATTTTCTGAAACTCATCTTGTTACTGATTTCTGGTTTAATTCCATTGTGTTTATAAAATATACTTAAGATGATTTCAATATTATTAAATTTAACACTTATTTTTCTGCTTTATTTTAATTTTTTTTGTAGTTGTTCTTTCTTGTGGTGCTGGATGTTGAACGCAGGACCTCAGGCATAGTAGGCAAGCTCCCTACCACTGAGCTGTATTCCTAGCCCTGCTTAATTGATTTTTGACAAACGTGCAAAAGCCATTAAGTGGCATAGGACAGTCTTTCAACAAATGTTCCAGGAGGACAAGGATGGACATCCCTGAGCCAACAAATGGACTGCTGCCTAAGCCTCACCCCTGCCATTCAAAGGGATCATAGGCTTAAGCATGAAAGAGAGACTACGAAAATCAGAGAGAGGGAGAGCAGTCTCTGCGTTTTGGGCTGGGAAATAGTTCCTGGGCCTGACTCCAGCAGCAGGTTGCATGAGGCGAGAGAGACCAGCCCGGCCTCATGAGCACTGAGAACTTGCTAGGTGGAGGGTTCCTGAAGACGGCAGAGAGAGAGGCTGCAGCCTGGGGGAGGTGTTCGCAAACCGCGCGTGGGACAGATACCGAGTCCAGGCTGCAGCACCAGCCATCAGAACCTCCAGAGGAAGAGAGCAAACCACGAAGAGGGAGGGCGGAAGACCCCACAGACGGTTCCCAGGTAGAACACGGCCGTGGGGCGCCCGAGACACTCACCACCCTCCTTCATCAGGGGAAGGTAACCCAATCCACCAGGAAACGGTGGCCTGTGGGCCAATCGAGCTCACCACCTGCCCTTGCGGTCTTATGGTGGCTCAGAGGGTGGACTGGCCTGCCTGCCGTCAGCAGCTATCCCTGAACAGTAGCCATGACAAAGCCGGGCCCACTCGGCTGAGATAAACTGTCCCACCCTTTCCAGAAGAGCAGGCTGAGCCCCGGCTCCAGGGCTGCTCAAAGGACCCAAGATCTGAACATGCCTCCACTGTGTCTTGTACACACAGCTGCCAGGTTCCTCTGTGTATCATAGTGACAGGCACCATCTTTTTCAAGGCTGAATAACATTCTACTGTGCAGATGAGCCGTTGCCTTGTGTGGTCATCCATGGACGGCTGCCTGGGCTGACCACGTATGCTGGCTGTCCTGAACAGTGCGACGAGCACAGGAATGCCCATGTCCCTTGGAAATCCTGGTTTCATTTCCTTTGGTCGTGCGCCCTTTGGCCGTGCGCCCAAGAGTGAGACCGCTGGGTCATGTGCGCTGTCTGTAGATCTGGGGGACGGACAGGCTGTTTCTCTTACTGGCTGTGTGAGTTGGCGTCCCCACAGTGGCCTGGCAGGGTCCCCTTTCTCCACATGCTGAGCAGTGTCTCTGGTCTTCTTGGCCTTCCGGTAACAGCCGCCCTGACAGCCAGGAGTGCCATCTCCCTGTGGTTAAGTCCCGCCTCCCAGTGACCAGCGATGCTGAGCACCAATGTGTACTTTTCACATGCTCCTTGGCCATTGGTGTGACTTCTTTTGAGAAGTGTCTATTTAGGTCCTTGGCCCATTTTCAAGCTGCACTGCCTTTTGCTATTGAGTTGCATGAGTCTCTTTTATTTTGGTGTTAACCTCTCCCCGGATGTGAGTTTGTGAATACGTATACACACATCATCCCATATATGCAGTTATGTAGTATTAATCATAAGTGACACATAAGAAGCCAGTCTTATATATATTTTATGACACTCGTATATGGGATCATTTTCTCAGTTTGGGGACAGGGGACAGATGCTGCTACTGTATGGAAAGGCTACTGATTTCTATGTGTTGATTTTAAACCCTGACAGCATCTGCCTTTTGACTTGGGGACACAGAGCAAGAGATGTACAGGTCCCTGGGGCGTGGACAGTGTGCAGGAGAGAGCCAGCTGATAGTGGGACATTCTGCATACTAAGTCCCAAGTGACAGGGGCATCCCTGTGATCTTTAATAAACATATATGTGTGTGTCCAGGTTCCTGAGTCTCATGATGGTATGGACCGGACTCCAGGAGAGATGCCCTGGCCCTGGGCAGTGGGCTTTGGGCTGCACATACTCAGGTGACTGTGGCTCCGTGGGGCCAGCAGAAGCCTGGACCTCAGAGCCATGTGATGCCTCAGGAACTTGGCTGAGTGTTCTGCATGGGGAGGGTCTGGGTCCTCCCCCAGGTGGGACAGGTGTCGGGGTCCAAGCCCTCCAGTTTTCTGGCCTTGGTGGCTCTGAGCACTGGCCATGGTGATTTCCATGGGGAGGTTCTTCTAGAAGGCCAACCTGCAGGGCCTCAGAGCTACCAAGGTAATGGGCTCCACGACCACCCAGGGCCACCCAGAGCCACTCAGGAGAGTTGGTCATATGATTTTTAGGCAGCACCAGCGTCTCACTGGACAAGAGCAGCCAAGCACTTTATGCTTTTCTCTCACCTCAGCATGGAGTGGGCTCAGCTAGTGGGGCTTCAAGTGAGACTGCCGGGGGTACTGCCCGGAGTGGCATGGCGGTCCTCCTGGGGAGGCTCCAGGGGGTGGGCAGTGCTAGAAATGAGTCAGGAGGAGCGGCAGTGGCTGCCAGCACCAGAGCCAAGGTGCTACCACTGGAGTGACCGAGATCCCTGAGATGGGGCAGAGTGATGGAGGCTGGAGAGGGTGGCGGGGTGTGGTGGAGCTGCGGTCATGGCCACCAGGTGACCTGGGGTGGGACACAGGGACACTACGAGAGCAGCACCCAGAGCAGGCAAGGAACCCGACAGGACATGGGTGAAAGGCCTTGAGCTGGGAGGCTGCAGACGGCCCAGGCCACTGGCACAGAGCAGGACAGAGGGGGGACTTCCAGAGATGGTGGCTGGTGGGGGAGGGGGATGGAGCTGCAGAGTTTGGGGCCACCTTTTGACCCCAGCAGGTGGAGGAAGGAGGTTCAGGAGGGGACAGTGTGGGAGTGCCCTGGGTGCAGAGGCCTGGGGAAGGCTCAGGAGGCAGGAGGTGATGGGGCTGGGGCTGGAGTGGGGCTGGGGCTGGAGTGGGCTGGGGCTGGGGCTGTAGCGCCCTGCTGGGCCGGGTTCAGTCCCCCGATCTCCACACAGAGACAGCAACAGACAACCCAGGTCCTCCTCCAACGCCCTGGGAAGTGATGGGGATCACAGTTCAGGTGCTGCTCTGCGTTGAGTCCCAGGGCATCTAAGTGGGCAGGGGCTGAAAACAGTGCTAAGTAAAAAGTGAGTGGCTTTCACAGGGGACCTCGGAGGGGCCACACCTGCAGTAGCGTGGCTTCCTGGTGGACTCTGCGGTGTCCACGGATGTTATGGACAGAAGCTTCACTGGCTTGCAGGATGATTGCAGAGTGCTGCCAGCGTGGCGCCTGTCAGGGGGCCCCAGGGGCTTTTCCAAGTCTGTTTCTTGGTGCTTCCCCCCACCCCCGGACACTCCTTATTCTTTCCACCTCCTCAAAAGGTCAATTCCAGGAACCCTCACCCAGGGTACCCAAGTCTAGAGCTGCTTGGGGCCTTGCCCAGCTAGTTCCTGCCAAGATCCAACACCCAGCATGAGGCTGGCCCATGGGACACCTCCACTCTCTGCCAAGTGGACAAATGTCCCTTCATGTCCCAACCACTAAAGTGTCAGCACACTGCTGCTGCTGCTGCTGGGGGTGTGGCATACAGCACCCAGCACCTTCTGTCACCCTGTGGGGGAGGATTATTGCTTCAGGGATGTCAAGTCTGGAACTTTGTTTTCAAGAACTTTAGTCTCAACCCTCAGCAGTTATCCACCACGGAGCTCACCTGCTCACGGATGACCACCCCGCTGTGAAAGGGAGCCGTGTGGAGGTGCCAGGGGACACTGGGAGTGACAGACTGCAGCAGCTCAGGGCAAGTGGCTCCCTAAGAATGCAGACTACTTGGTCCTCTCTTTTGCTTTGCCTACAAAAAACTTCCTGTATTTTAAAAGCACCCTGGGCCAAGATAATCTGTTGGCGGGCTGCTGTGGGCCACACAAGCCCCCACTTTCATTTTTAAAAATGGACCTGAGCAGTTCAGACTTGGACACACATGGTGTCTGGTTCGGATGTGATCCCACCATGGGGCCGGCATGGCCGCATGGGGCGCTCATTCATTCCTGGCAGCCCAGGGCGTCCACGGGGTTACAAGTTTGCGCTAAGTGGGTAAATGGTGTCCCTGCAACTGCAGTTTCTGCGGCTGATAAACTCAGCAAGCATCTTCCCTGGAGTAGGACAAGGCCTTGGTGACGGTGCAGGCCCCGGAGGATTTGGACTTTGGGTGATGGACTCAAACATGGGCAGATCACTTCACACGCTGTGCCTCCTCTTCTCACGTGTCCAGTTGGGGTGACATCTGTCCCTATCTTGTAATGGCATCGAGATCATCAAGGGAGACAGTCCAGCTCAAAGCACTTAGAACTGTGCCTGGCAGCAAAGCACCCTCAGGCCCGGCTGCCACCTGCCACTCTTGGTCTGGGGAGGCGAACCTCGATGCCTATCTCGGCTCCTGGTGGTGCAGAAACTAGCCACTGCATGCCAGGAAAGGACCAGGCAGACCTGGAAGAGGCAGTGCCAGGGAATGGACCAGCAGGATCAAGGGTCAGGCTGGAGGGTCAAGAACACAGTCCTCTCCCCGGAGCACTCTCTGTGACCTGGTGATTCTTCCTGCAGCATCTAGCCAGAACTATCCCTGGGCCTCTCTACATGGCCTAAGCCAGTGGTTCTGAAACCCACTGAATGACCTGAAGGGTTTGTTAA
Source organism: Urocitellus parryii (assembly GCF_045843805.1). Taxonomy (NCBI): domain Eukaryota; kingdom Metazoa; phylum Chordata; class Mammalia; order Rodentia; family Sciuridae; genus Urocitellus; species Urocitellus parryii. The sequence continues at coordinate 98,777,555 of NC_135537.1, read as the reverse complement.
AACAGGGTGCTGGGTCCTGCCCTTAGAATTTGAATTCAGGAGGCTGGAGAGGGAGCCGAGAATGTGCACTTCTAATAAGGTCACAGCTGCTGCCGCTGCCGGTTGTCCAAGGATCACACCTGGAGAACCAACAGTCTAAGAAATTATGACAACGGTCAGTCAGTGAGGGGGGTCATGGAGGTGAAGGTAGAGCATCAGTCTTTGCCCAGTGGAGAAGAGGGGCCTGGGGGACTATGCCCTGGGACTGGCACTTGGAAGACCAAATCTGGGTTCTCCTTGGGCACTTTCGTCCAGTTGGTGTGGGGACCTTGGGGAGATGAGGTCAGAGCAGGCAGCAGCATGAAGGGTCAGGTAGGGGGACAGGTCAAGTCTGTGGGGCCGACTAGAGAGAAAAGGAGGGTTAGTTCAGAGGCAGGCCTGAAGGCCAGGTCCTCAGCCTGTCCTGCCTCTAAAACCCCGGGGAGACTTCCTCCATGAAGCATTTCCCAAACTAGGGACTGAGACTCACAAGTCAAGTACCGTGTGACGAACAGCAATTTTAAAAACTGAATTGAAACAGAATGGAAGAGTTTATCACACCCAACACGGCCATGGTCTCCTCGACTGGTTCTTGGCCTGTGTGCGTCCCTGTGCTGGGTCATGGTCTACGTGGGTCACAGCCTGAAGGCTCGGCTCACAGACCCAGAGGGGTGGCCTCTTCCTGCCGCAGCAGCTATCACAGCCTCTATCCTGGTGAGATGCTGACCCTAATATGGGGGGCATGAGGCCTCCAAATCCCCAGAGCAGCAAGGGCCGGGCAAGAGGTGGAGGAGAGCCAGCCAAGCCCTAGAGGGGCTCCACAGAGGGCTCTGCCCCAGGGCATTTGAGAAGAGGGGAGAGCTCCCGCAGTCATGGGTGATGAGAGCTGTCAGGGAGCATGAAAGGCCACAGAGAGCTTGGACACCAACTCAGGTGTCGGCTTCATCTTGGGTACATCAGGGTGCCATAAGTGTTTGAGTGGGACAGCAGCTGGAGACCTTGGGTATGACAACACTGGGTGGCTCACCCAGCGCCTCCATCTCTAACCAGGTAAGAGACACCTGAGAGTTAGAGACCCTGGAATCACCAGCTTGGCCTGTCAGTCTGGTCACAATGCCAGCTCCTCTTTAACTACAGTCCTCAAGATGCTGTCACTGGGAATTTCGGTGGGGAATTATTTTCCCTCTCATGGGGGCCATTGTCTCCCACAGAGCAACCCAATATTGTGTCCATGTTGAGGCCTTGTTACGCTCTGATTGTCTCAGTTCACACATTAAGAAGCAGGTATAGCCCTGTCTGCTTGGGGACACTGAGGGCCCCAGACTGCTGGATCAATGGCTCCTTCCATGAGCTCATTATCAGAAGCTTCCAGCATTTCGGAGTCCAGACACTGAAAACATGGCGGCCAAGCAGAGAGCAGTCTTGCACTTTGGCCCCACCTTTGAATATGTAAGTTTCCTATTCTATCTAAAGGAAACTTTAGAAATTTAAGAGATCTTAAGAAATTAAAGCAATTTTCATTTAAGAAAATTTCACATTTAAGAAATTTTCAGAAATGCACAGAAACAGAAATGGCGGCAGAATTTAGAAGACAGTGTATTGCAAAAGCCCGTGTCACTTTTGCCCACCTCTTTCCTAAGCTGAAACCTAATTCTCTTTTCATCCCGGGTGCCGACTCATGGGAGGCCTTGAACATTCCACAATGTTCATGGCTAATTGTACTGCGGAACTGCCTGCTCCCTTTTTTCATGCTACATACGTACAGAACACCAACAATTGCATCTTATTTCCTCTCATCCACCTTGATTGAGGCAGAAAAAAGGATAAACAGCAAGTGCTGTTGCAAATATCCATCCAAAGTGGTAATTATTGCATCATTATATTCACTATTTTACTTGTCATGTACCATTAGAAGGTAACAAGATCATTGTCAGTCAAAGATTGTGGAGATAATTAGAGCATCTATAGGTTAGCGGGGAATCAGATTGTGCTGGTACCCATCAACGCCAAGGCGCCGAACATAATTAGAGAGAAAATATGCAAAGGTTGAGATGAGCGAAGCCCTGGGGATTAAATACCGTGACTGATTTGAGAGTGACTCTTCCACGTCCTGGCACTGCAGATGGAGGCCTCAAGCTAGTGTGTGACAGAAGACAGGCAGTTCTGCTGGGAGCAGCGCATCCAGACGCCACTGGCTGCCTGTGAGGCCCTGAGCAGGGCACAATTTTGGAGAACAAGATCTACAGGGTTTTCCAAACTGCTGGGTTTTCCTCCCGTTTCTCCAGCCTCGGGGCTGGCCGTTAAGGAATGGGACAGTGGGAAGTGGGCTTCTGCTCACATCTGGCTACTAACACCTGGGGGCCCACCAGGAGTCTTGTCAAGGGTCCAAGGTTGTCCCGTAGCACCCCGTCACCATGGATTCAAAGTCCCCATGTTCAATGCCATCCACCCCCATGTTCAATGCCAGCCCAGCAGCCACCTGACCCCACCACTAACCATGACTGCCATTGGGCTTCTTTCCCAGTAAGACACAAACACCAATCCAAAGACCAATGTCATCAGGTTGATACGAGAAAATTTAACAACTTTTTACATCGTGAAAAAACAAAACAGGTTTAGAGGACAGAGGAGCCTGTAGACCAAGGAGGGGTACACCATGACATCAACGAGACACAGGGGGAACGCTGAGGAGCAGCACAGGACGATTCCAGGTGAGGTCAGAGGAACGAGCAGAGGGCACTGTCCTCACACCCCCTCCAGGCTTCTTGCCGATGGCCACAAGCACAGGCTTCTGCTCTGAGTGTGGAAGTAGGGTGGGGACACACAGCACTGGCTACCTGGGCCACATACATCCTCGCCAACATCCAGAAGTCCCTTCCTGTGAGTTTTACAGCATTTTTGTTTAAAACACACAAATGAAAAAAAAAATCCATAACCCATGGGGGAGGGGAGGGCGAAGATGGCTACAGACACTAACTGGTGGGAGGCTAACTGAGCTGGGGAGGGCGCCAGCCACTGCAGGAGAACCTCCTGGTCTCGCGCAGGCCGGGTTCGGGCTCGGGTTCGAGGTGCTTCTGTCCGAGAGCCTGGTCTTGCACAAGTGTGGCTTCTTCCCTAAGTACCGATGGCCACTGCACACAAACAAGCAGCTGGAAGCTTGGTTCACATTTTTTAATAACATGGCACAGTTTACATTACACAAGAGGCTCTGCCGATGAGAACATGCTGAAGATTCAGTTGCTTCACTTTGCTTTTCACACAGGGTCTAGAAAGGACTTTGTTACATACAGGATAAACAGCAAAAGGTCTGTATAGAACAATCTCTTTACAATACTGAAAGCTACCACTACAGTTCCAGTGTACATATTCCTTGGATTTTTTAACTTGCTGTCTTTAAAAAAAAAGAAAACAGAAAAAAAAAGCAAAAAAAAAAAACAACCCAAAAAAACGAAACAAAACACTGCACAACATCTGGTGTTCACAAAGTCTGAAGCTCACAACTAAACCTTCAGTTTACTACTAAAATAGATCTCTCTGCTTATTAGAAACAATGGTCTGTAGTTAACATTTTTTTTTGCAAAAACAGGATAACAACATCAGATAGCACTTTAATATACTAGAAGACCAAATGGAATTAATTTTATTTCATACATGTATTTTATAGTCCAGTAGACAAGATATAGTGTATTTCTCTGCTAGTAAAGTCATATTCTCTCCAAATATGTAGACAAGAAGTTTAATGTATTACAAAAGTATCATGAAGAGACATTAAAATTGATGCAAACTCAAAAACACACACGACTTCTCCTCTGCCACCTGTCACCTCTGTGAATCTCGATGGCTCTGTGAGGTCGACCTGTCCTGGCTACACCCAGACCTTGTTACTGACTAGAGTACAGTGCGTCGTGCTGGGAACCTGCCTCACACTCAGTGGTTTCTGAATACAGTAAAAACATATCCATCATCTCAGAAAACGCAAAGCTTTCTTTCAGGATCTGTTTGGGTGTAATTAAATCACACTGCAAAATGAGGAAGTGTGTATATATATGAAATAGGACACACTTAAAAAAAGGCATGGTTCCCACCAGAGGCGTGTGAGGTCGGTGACTGGCAGTGACCGATTCTGACAGCTTGCTCTGTCTGCCAGACATCGGCTGCCGGTCCCTGATTTTGGCATCTGACCAATCCCACCCTCCCTGGCACTGGTTTGCCTTCCTGGGGCGCACCTGCCCCTGAAGCCCACAAGCAGCAACTTCAGATGCAAAGTTCCAGCCTGGGGTCCCCTCTGCAAAATAGGATGTTTCTCCATTTGAAAAAAAAACAAGCAAGGAAAACAGAGTCATATCACTTAAGCGCTTATTCAGGGAAAATATGTTGTAAATGGATTTGAAAAGGCTCCTTTGAGTTAGGCTGGCTTTTGTGAGAAGCCCTAACGTTCATTGCATAGTTGAAGGGTTTAGCTGTCTCTAACAATACGGGGAACACAGCCTTAGCAGACTGTGCTCACTGATATCAGGTTTGCAAATAGCACATTTCAAGAAGTAGTAATGCATTATGTTACTTAATCTTTATCTATTTACATTTGTACAAAGTAAAGCTTTCGTCTCACCCTTTGCATATATGAACCACCAGCTCATGAAGCAATCTCTTTATAGGACTATGTACTCGGCCTTCCCTTCCCATCTGAAAGAGCTCTGCGTGATGGATGGTGTGGGCTCCCCCGTCCTCCTCAAATTGGTGTGTGTTGTCATCTTTACTGTTTTGGCTGAAATCAAGAAGTTTCATACAAGGAACAAAGAGTAAGAGACATGAGAACATATGACTTAGCTAAAGGATCTGAAAAATTCCAACATAGAATATACAAAAACATTTCTAAATCTGCACGGAGTCTGTACATGTTTTACAAGGGGAGCTGGTGAGGGGCTGCGATGAAATGGCGGTGTGAAGAGGACAGGCTGGGGTATGGCCCCCATTCGCCGGGACAGTGGACTGCCCCGAGTGGGGCAAAGCCGGCCACCTGACCTACCTGCCTGGATTTCAGAAGAAGCTTAACAGGGACAAAGTACTGGGGATGAGGGTGAGTGGAGAATGGAGGGGCTCATCCTAGCTGTGTAAGAGCCATGGGCCTCAATCAAGGCCAAGACCAGGAGGAAGCACTGTCCCAGAGCCAGAGGGGGCCCTCAGGTCTCTAAGCCAGAGCTACGGCCACAAAGCCTGCTGCCCAACTTCTCAGGGTCCTTTCATGTTAAAGGTACATTCTAAAAGCCCAGAGCAAAGTGACTCCCAACTGGCCACATTTCCAGTGGAGAGTGGATGTAAACATTAAAGGAGTCTCTGCCTCCTGACCCTCAGAACAAAGGCCAGTGTCAGCAAAAGGCCGGGGACAGAACCAGCACCAGGGGTCCAAACAAGGAGTGGGAAAGGTATTCAGGGACCCAGGAATCTGGGGCCATACCCAACACTGGGCATTAGGTCAGTAAGAGCCAAAGTCCCAAGGGCACTTGGAGGCCAGCAGTATAATAGCAGGCTGGGGACACAGAACATCTTGGGGATATTGAGGATAACTTTAGAGCTCCTTCAGTAATGAGAATGTGAAAGGAGAACACCAGAGACCTAGTGTGGATGGGAACTTCTGAGGAGTAGGCAGAAAACGCAGAGCAGAGTGGTAAGAAGATCAAGCCCAGCTGAGATAGGGAATCACTCAAGGCTCAGGATGCCCAGAGCATGCCTGGCCAAGGTGAGGAGAGGAGAGACGCAAGCTGTCTCCAGGGCTAGAAAGAGAGGCAGAAGACCAGGCGGCCATGTGGGTGAGAAATGGACGTGCCCCTGCACCTCTGGGTTCCTAAGCTTATGTGGAAAGGCCAAGAAGAGTGACCTCAAGGGGAAGACAGAAGAGGAGCAAATTTTATTAAGCTTCCTGACTTCCATCAAGAGGCCATGTGAATCTGCCAAGAGCACCCTGAAAGGTGTGTCCTACTCAGTGACAGGTGAGCTGGACAGCCTGGGGTCTAGAGCTGGTCTGCTGTGGCCACACACCACTTCAGCCATGTATAGCTTGAGCTGTATGCTGTCCACGTTGGCCATGGGTTCAGAGATTGTTATCATACTGCTCAGAAGGAGGAGAATTTGTTTTTGTTTTTTGTTTTTTACAAAAGAAATCAACCACTCTACCGTGACAGCCTATGACGAGTATCCCGTGATCTACCACACAGCCTGCAAAGGCAAACTCGGTCACCAGTACACATCGCACACAAGACACACAGTAAAGAGAAAGTCAAGATCAGGATCAAATTTCAATCCTAAGTGCCAAAAGGACATTGTTAGACATTTCTGTCAAGCATATCTTGTGGATCCCTTATCAGTGCATTTAAAATGAAGGCAGCCTGAAGAGGGAGAGAAAGGTGGGGAGGAGGTTAAGAAGGCTACTGACATTCTTCAGAGACAACACAAGACTTTCCTCTTCAAGAGAGCTTCCTTTTTAGGCACAAGTTCCCAAGTGCAGAGACAACAGTGGTTATTTAAAGCTTCTTGTCCACCAGGAAAACCAAACCAACACCAAAGCTTCTTTTTTGGACGCATCTCTACATTTGGGTTAGTAAAATTTTATTAGTCATCTATGAGCCCCAGACTTTGAGTTTGAACAAAACTTGAGAAAAGTATGATGGGGAAATGCAAAGATGATTTTCTAAAAGCAAACAAAAAGAGAGAGGAAGAGAGAAGCCTATGGATGGGTCATGGGCTGCATGAACTTGAAAGAAACATGGCGTTGATTCATGCTGTGTGTGTCTTGCCCGGAGCGCTGGCTCGCTGTGTCACAGAGTCGGGCTTGTGTGGGGACTGCTAACTCTCAGGGGCTCGGGAGCTCTCTGGGTACTGCTGCCACAGGGCAGGCGCCCTCCGTTGGCTGTGGTAGTGCTGTCATAGTCACTGTGCCACAGGGCACTGGGACTGAGGGCCGCTGGCACTAGCTGGCTGGAAGGGACCTGGGGCTACGGGGTGGCTGGAGCTCAAGGCTGGGACGGGAGGGCGGGTGGCCAGTTCCACTGGCACAGAGCGGGCTCCCCCATTGGGACTCCGGAGTGGTTTCTTTGCATACCTTTCTTTGTCATCTTTACTAACAGATGAGTCCCGTTTATCTACATCTCTATCTCTGTCATGAGCTGCAGCGGACAAGCTGCGCTCCAGTTCCCCTGGCTTCAGCCAGGGCGGAGGGGTCAGGAACGACAGAGGCGTCCGTTGCAGCCGGTTCCAGGGCTCGTGAGGGTGTCTAAAGCTCTGCACACTGGGGCCATCCTTGTGGCCAAACACTGAGTTGGGTGCTGAAATGGCGAAGTGGGGAACAAAAAGTTTGGAGAGAGATTATACGACCTGCTGTGACGGGGTACTTACCAAAGCCTTCAACAGCACCCAGAGTTAAAATGAATACATGTTATTGGGAGCTGGACGGAAAGGAGATCAACAGTCATTAGAGGAGCTCTGTCCTGCCCCTGGAGAGGCAGTGCACAGCTGTCTAAAAGTCCAACCCAAAAGCAAAAGTGCAGGTGGGCAGGGGGGCATTAAAAATGAAAGGGACCAAACAGGTGTCAGGATCACCTGATCACACATATCTAGCTCATGCAGAGGCTCTGAGCATGCAGAAGGGCGGCTGTGATGGTGTATGTCATCAACTGGGAATCCCGTCTCCTCTCCAGACCCTGCTTCCTGTCTTCTCAACATGGGCAAACTACAGTGAGCCCCCGAGACCACTCAGGACCTCGACCTGAACACACGCAGAAGCCCTCCAGGCTGTCCCTTAAAGAGCACTCATTCACTGTGAAGGTGACCTAGAGCTACACTTTAGGTCTCCTCTGCTCCCCAAATAGGAACAGACATGTCTGCAAGACCACCAGCTGCACATCCAGAGACTGCGAGGCGTCCAGGACATGTAGGGCTGGCAGCCCCTCCTACTAGAGACTAGTAGCAGAAAGCTGTAGGGCTCTCCAGGCCACAAGGACATGCCACACGTCTTGATGGCTCTGGGCCTGGTCCTGCAGTTCTTCAATGCACTGTTTCAACCCCACGAGACCCACAAGTGCTTTTTCTTCTAGTAGAGGCTATGGCCAGCCCTTGGGTGGAAGAGATGGGAGTCAACTGTTTGCAGCCATCAGCTACATCACTGTCTCTGGCCCTAGGGATGGACGGGACAGTGGCCTCCTTAAACCAGTGGCTTTGCACACGTCCACCAACTCCACTGTGTAAGCCTGCCATTGCAATTATATGACTCAAGTTCATTCCCAAGAGTATAGTTTCCTTCATCTTGGAAGGTCTGGCGTCAGAGGAGAGTCCAGGCAGGTATGGAAACCTAGAGGTACTCACTAACTGACGGGTTTCCAAGTCCCCCGAAGGCATTGCCACCAACTGCTGCTGGGCCTGTGAAGGTGGACGGCCGATTGAAAGGCTCTGCAAACAAAGGCAGGAGGAAGGTAGGGCTCAGATTCCCCCGTGGGATGGGAGCAGCGGGGTGGGGGTGGGTGGGAGAAGCAAAGCCAATCCCTGTGCCACCCACACCTGGCTTGCCTTCCTAGTGGGGTTGGTAAGTACCTGTGAGGACTGTGTCCCTGCCCTGCCTAGGGACACAGGAGCCCTGTGCTTCAAGGTGTCTTCCCGCACCTCTCCCAGGAGGGTGCTCTGCAGCCTCTCACTGGACAGAATTAAGACCACTCCTTACATTCCCAGGGGTGAAGTCCTACCATACCCTGCGTCTGCTTGGCCACATGCAGAAAATATCAGTAAATAAAGGCCACAAAACCAGGGGCCTCTGTAATATCAGCCTGTCTTTCTTCCACCTGCCGAAGGTGCCTTGGCTGCAGAAGGTGTCGATGTTTCCTCCCAGGGAGGGACAGAATGCCCTGGACTCCAAGTCCCTGAGGCACCCAGGACAAGCTGTCCCCAGCTGTCCCCCACCATTAACTCAGGGCAGAGCAGGACTAGCACAGACATACTGGCGAGGGAGGTGGTTTAGGCGGCAGTGAGTCCTGAGGTGGTGCCACATGCTGACTGGGCCCCAGTGGCGAGTGACTTATGGAGGACGGTTCCCCATGTGCTGGTAGGCGCAGCAGGAGCCACCTTGCCCCCGTGAACTCACCCAGGTGAGCAGCAGGGTTGTGGAAGTTGCTGTGATGATGAGGTGGCCCAAAAGGGGTCCCGGTGGGGTGTGCAGCACCTAGTAAGTCAAACACCACCAAGGTCAGGGCTTACAGAAAGCAGCTTCGAGGAGCAGCCTGCTTCAGCAGGCCTGGGGACCCCAGGAAGTCTGCTGGGGTGAGGCCCATGCCTGCCTGGCCCCTCTCCTCTTTCCCAGCAGGGCAGAGCCTCGCCTTGGGTGCCAGGAAGAGCCAGGTTCCTCGTGGATTCAGTAGCAAACCCCGTGCCTTCAGGGCATCCTGGTCCATGCTGAGGCTGCCTTCCTCACAGGTTCCCCCTATCTACATTTGCTTCTCAACTCTTTATCACACCTGATATGCATGCTTGTAAGTCACCTCAAATCCTTCTCCTGAGGCGGCTGGGAAAGGAAGGAAAGAAGTAAAGGGAGGACCAGATGTGCATGAGTTAGGGAAGGACAATGCTTCCATAGCTCAGGCCACTCACAGCTCATTGCCAGGGGGCATGGCCTGGAGGGGCATGGCACCGAGGGAGCTCCACCCTGCCATGTATATCAGGGATTAGTCTCTGACATTGAGATTAAAAATGGTGAATTTAACTAACATTAACTAGTAATAAATACCAGGTTAAAGTTTTATCATATAACCATTTTGGGGCAAAATTCAAGCGTAATCAGGACCTATATTTACCCATCTACCAACAATGTTCCATAATGCCTGGCATTTTGTCTAAGTTCCTATAAATAAGTGCAAATTCCCTCAAGAAAAGACAGTGAAGGAGGACTGTCCCTGGGCTGTCAGGGCCACCAGCAAAGGAGAAGTGTGGATCAGGCACTGCCTCTCAGCATCTGAAGGGACCTGGGCTGTGGTCCACCTGGTGGCTTGTTTTCCACCTGGGAGTGCAGAGAGGATCCCCCAGCTCCACAGCATGTGCATGCTCTGGGATGTTCCGAGGGCCCACCACTTGCCACCTCAACGGACTTTTGGCCACACGCTGTCTGCAGTGAAAGCTCCTGAGAGCTTCAGTGGAGACCATGCTTCACTCCACCCAGGCCCCAGGGATGCCTACAGTTCCAGAATTATCAAAGCAAAAGATGCAATTCATCTACTTTGGCTCAAATGAAAGCCAGGGAGAAATCTATTTCTCTCCAAAAACTGCTCTTAGTGTGGCCATGTCTCGGAGCCAGATTCCATGGCAACAGAGCCTTCAAATGTGACAGAACCAACAGGAAAGCCCGAGACCTCAGCAGATTCCTCTGACCCTCAAGAGTGGTCCCCTTGCTCTGGCAACAAGGCCTAGGATGAGGATTCTTGCAACTCTCTCTGCCTCCGTGGGAGACCATGTGCCCCCAACATGAGCCATGGGCGGCAGCAGGCCAGCCAGTGAAGCAGGGAGCCCATCAACACTCAAGTCCACAGTGGGCATGAAGCCACTTGTCACCAGAGTCAGCCTAGTGCTGCCAATTTTAAGTATTTACAGAAGCCAGGTGGACCACCTTCTCTATCACAGCCCAACCCTGGCAACCAGCTCAGTTGGGTTTCTTTACCATTAGATCCTGAAACACAGCCAACTGTCACAATGCAAAGCCACCCCTTGCCCGTGCATGTTCCCACAGTTCCCGGCACCCCCTTTACTTCTGACTGGCCCTTGTATCTTCCCGTCTTTCTCGGTGGCATCTGACAATCTGACATGCTGTGGGTTGCACTGGTTTGGTACACACAGCTCCAGAGTCCCTGCAGGGGAGGTCTCTTTCCCTTCCAGGTGTACCAGGATGCCATTTAGGTGGTGAGTGAGTGAGAGCACAGGGTCCAGACCTATCTGTTTGGCTACCTGAGGACCACATTTTTCACTCCATTGCCCCCTGAACTCACCAGAGGCAGAGAACAAAATTGAAGGTCGACCCAGGTCATGGGGGTGGTGGATGGCTCCAAAGAGACTGAGGCCTGGTGGTGGCTCAGGAACTCAGGCTTCAGTCCGAAGTCCAGCTTGTGTGGGTCTGACTGCATCTGCTTCTGCAGTGGCAAGGGGACAACAGAAGATGACATTCCAAGTGACTAGTAGGAGAGATTCACTCAGAGCCTGAGACCATGGGAGTGGGCTCTTGGAACGGTCCACACCTGGGCACTGGCCCTGGTGAGGGTCAAGTTTAGGAATGCTGGGAGAACCAGGTGACCCTCATGACCAGAAGCGGGTCCACCTAGGAGGGGTCAGCAGGGACTGCTGCATGGGAGTGCCTGGTTCTCACAGAAGAAGAAGCACAAAGGGCAGGCATGGAGCCTGGCTGGAGGCTGGCCTGTGGCTATTCGATCAGGGAGGGCAGCCACGTCCTGTTCACTCACCTGGTGCCCCTGAGTGGTTTACGATATTGCTGTAAAGGTCCATTTTAGAAAGTTTTAAAATAATAGTATTTTAAAGCTAATTTTATTAGGAATTCTGTGTGAATAATCTGCTGTGTAAATTAATTGTCTAATGCCTCTTAGCCATACTCTAATAGATTACAGCACATTAGTAATTGAACATTATGAAGAAATATTTGCATGCCTACAAGCTAATTTTCTAATGATCACTGTTACATATAAAAAACATAAAACAAAAAACAAGATGAAAGCAAAGTACGTGTATCAGTTTAACTAATGGGGGTGTTTCTTCTTAGGACTACTCCAATCTCTGGAGGAGGAGGAGGAGGAGGAGGAGGAAGGGGGAAGGAGGAGGAGGAGGAGGAAGGGGAGGGGGGAGGAGGAAGGGGGGGAGGAGGAGGAGGAAGGGGAGGAGGAGGAGGAGGAGGAAGGGGAGGAGGAGGAGGAGGAAGGGGAGGTGGGGGAGGAGGAGGAAGGGGAGGGGGAGGAGGGAAGCAGGAGAAAGGGGGAGGAGGAGGAGGAGGAAGGGGAGGGGGAGGAAGGGGAGGTGGGGGAGGAGGAGGTAGGGAGGAGGAGGGGAGGAGGAGGAGGAAGGGGGAGGAGGGGAGGAGGACGAGGAGGAAGGGGAGGGGGAGGAGGAGGAGGGGGAGGAGGAAGGGGAGGGGGAGGAGGAGGAAGGGGAGGAGGAGAAAAAGGAGGAGGAGGGGGAGGAGGAAGGGGAGGGGGAGGAGGAGGAAGGGGAGGAGGAGAAAAAGGAGGAGGAGGGGGAGGAGGACGAGGAAGTGGAGGAGGAGGAGGAGGAGGAAGGGGAGGGAGGAGGGGGAGGAGGAGGGGGGAGGACGAGGGAGGAGGGGGGGAAGGGGAGGGGGGAGGAGGAGGGGGGTAGGAGGAGGGGGAGGAGGGGGGGAGGAGGAGGGGGAGGAGGAGGTGGCAGCTAGTCCAGGCAGTGGCCCATGGAGATCCTCTCCTACTATGAAGTCCTGGCTTCATTTCTTTTCACCTGCCCACCCTGTTGCTGACCTTCCAGCTTACCTTCCTCTGAGGCTGTGGGCACTGGCCAGAGGCTTCCTCTAGGCTCTGGCCTCTCTCTGGAGCCAGGTAGCCCTCTCGCCTGCATGGCTTCAAGTCTGCTGGCCTTCCTATTTCTTGACAGCCTTCCTTTTGAGTCAATTCCACACCTCCCAGACAAGCACTGCCCTCCATGTCCCTCACCTCCCATGGCCTGGGACTCTGAGACCTGAGCTGAGCTGTCTTCCCCTTGTTGAGGGCTCCTTCACGGCCCAGCTGCTCTTGCCCCACCCCAGCCCTCCTCCTCCTCCTCCTGCCTGCTGCACAACAGAGAAGCTGCAGGAGAGGATCTCTGCAACAGAGCAGGGGCCCAGGAAGTGGGCTGTCCCTCAGCACCGCAGTCAGAGCCCCCTGGTCCTCGAGAGTGACTGACACCTGCTGGGAGCTCGTGCTTAGGAGCAACACCTGGGAAAACAAAGGAGCAGCGGAGCCCAAACCAAGCCTGATTCACTATCAATCTATAAAAATCTCCTGAGTACCTCCTTTAATTTGGTTGCCAAATTATTCGGTGCTAACATCGCATGGTGTACAGCACAGATCCATTAAACCAACTCAGGTCCATGAAGCCAAATGGAGGCTGGGATTGCCAGCATTTTGTGGGAGGGGAAGGTGAACAGAGCCATCTCCTGTTCAAGGGTCTTGCTGATTGAATGGGGATAATGAGAGCTGGAGTTGCCAGGGGCGTTTCTATGTAGAAGCTGCTACACAAAACATCCTTCATCACGTTCAACCAAAGGACAAAAGGAAGACATCTTGTGCCTATAGTTCTGCTGACCATGTCACCCGGAACCAGAAAGCATGAACTAATCAGCAACACCACGAGGTCCCAATTACACTGAGCGCAAAAGGAGGGAAAAGTGAGCGGAACTCACTGATATGCGGTCAGCACCAGGGGCAGGTGTCCAAAGCCAAAGGTCTCTCGGAGGTTTGTTCCTCCCTTCTAACTAGGTTCCATCTTTGCTTCTGAATCACTGAATCCTGCCATGTGACTGGCGTGTCCTCCTTGCCTATGGGCCTCAGGCTGACCCTAAATGCTGCCAGGACCTAGTCACACATGAAGAAGTGGGCGGAGAAACCTATGCTAGAATGACCTGCTTGGATGTTTCCCATCATTTTTCCAGGCTGCAAAGACCCAGGCTAAAGTGTGGACATCAGGTTCCATGTGCCTGAGCCAAGCCCCAGAACCTTCTCACGTTACCACCCGCATGCTCTCTCTCCTCCCTCCTGTGCCACAAAGGCTCTGGTCAAGCACAGACCATCTTCATCTGTATGGTGCAAATAAAAAGGACCTGCCTCAGGTGGTCCTGGCAGGTACTGACTGTCTCTTAACACTTGGATAAGTCACCAGGAAGACTGACAGATGGTAAGAGCAGGCCCAGCGTGACCTCCAGAAGGGCTAATGTGATCATGCATGCTGCCGACGGAGGTTCAGCACCACCATCTCCACATGGGGCATAAATATCATTTCCCCAAACCCAAAAAGGAAGAGAACACATGGGTTGCTACTGAAAAACAAAACAAAACCATCTTCTGTTGGCTTTCTCAGCCTCTTAAGTGTTCTCCATTTTCTAGTTCTTGCTCACTATAATTAAAACATTTATTTCAGGATTTAAACCATATTTAAACCCTTTGGATCTTACTTTTTAAGTAAGATGACAAATTTATCAAAAGGAAAGATGCACCAGGGAGCTACCAGTTTGCTTTTGTTCTGTGATTCTGCTACTGGAGGTTTCCCTCGTTAAGGTTCTCAGATGGGCTTCCCGAGGGACCTCTCCTTGCCTCTGGTCTTCAGACCCTGTTTTGAATACTCTTACTCAGGTGCTCCTGGGCAGATCACATGCTCGCACCCAGCTCCCCCCCCCCCCCCCCCCCGTGAACCAGGAAGGTCGGACTGACCTTGACTTTCTGTTGGTGGTGGTAAATCTGCCAGGCGATGTGAACATGCATAGCACAACACTTCCCTGGTTTCTGGAACAAGAAAGAGCAAAGTGGTCAGAAGGAGACGTTTCAGGGAAACCGCCTGCAAATCCCCCAGCTCTCAGCAGATTCTGGCTGCAGAGACTTTTTTCATGAAACAAGAAAGCTTTGTGCCTCCAAGAGCCTCCCGTCAGCAACCCTGCCGGGCCCAACCATCAGGGAGCCATAATCGCTCTCCCCCTCTTCCTGGGGCCCAGACATCGGCCACCACTCAGGAAGCCATACTTGACAAGGACCCCCGGTTACCAAGGACAAGATGGGAAAAGCCCGAATCCCACTTTGTGGCTCTTCTTTCTTTTCTGGTGCCAGCTGGCAGACCTGGTGAAGTAGGAAGTCCTACTTAACAAATGTGGCTATGCTATAATGCAAATCAGCTGTTCACAAGGGATAATTAGGGAGCGTAGGAATCAAATCAAAACAAGAAAGGGCACAGGACCTGTCATAACCTCCCCATGGCTGTTGCTTCTTTAACCCCCAAAGCGGGGCAATGGAATCCATCCCACTTCTGTTGAAGTCCAGTGACCCCATATGCTTCATTAAGAGCTGACCACTCATTCATGCTGGGACACTGTTCATGTCTAAGAGAAGGGGAGAGGAGGGGAGGAGAGGGGAAGGCATTCCTTCCTCCCTACTCTGCAGGCTTCTGAAATACCAAGTCCCTCCTCCACCCCTGGAGGAGTGCAGATCAATTTGCATCTCCCAAATCATTCCTTGGTTTCTGAGCAGTGGGGTGACGGCAAGTGCCTCTCTTCTGCCACTCGGGGCAGGGACCACCTCTTTCTGCCTCCTGCCAAGCAATCTCCTCTTAAGCCTAGAAGTGCATGCGCGGTAACTACTGGACAGAAGGAAAGAACTCCATTCTGCACTGGCAAAGGACAGAAGCTTCAGGTTTCTGTAGTAGGGAGCTGTTCTTGAAATACAGACTCAGGACTTTCCTCCTGTCATGGACTGACAGGTTGTTTGACATCACAAGTACCACACTGCCTCACCTAAGTGAGGACACAGACCTCCTGTTCCCTTTGGAGAAGGTGGATTATCTGAGAATATGCACCAGAAATGGGTGGGGATCGCAGGAAGTCTACTGCCCATTATCTACCACTCAGACAGGCATGGGGAAGTTGGCATTCACTGAGGGGCCATCTGCTGGCCAGGCACCAGACCTCAGGCCATTCTGCTTTAAACAAGACATTAACAACCAATGCTCACAGTATCCTTTCCCACACCACAGAAACAGGTCAAGTGGCTACGAAAGTCAATAGCACCTTGTGCCAAACCAGGGAGCCACAGCAGAGCACACCCATCCAGGTAAGTATGCGTTTCCTGAAAGACACTGACTGCAGGTCTTCCTCCCTGATATCCAATCAGACTTTCTACCAGACCTGCTGACACCGGAATCGGACTCAGCTCTACCAGTTACATAAATAAGAAGCCCGTGGCATGGCTTCCTCCACTGCCCGAAGCAAAACAACTTGGTCACTTGCATCACACAGGAGCTGAAAACCCAACCACCGTGCCACAGCCTGCTGGGTAGGCTGGCTACAGACTTGCATTTCCAACCCACAGGGAGTCAAACAGAGGTTGCAAAACAGTGCTAGAAGAGGCTTTCTTACCCTTAACATAGGTCTGAAAGGATCTGTCAACTGTGAAGAGAAAATGACAACTTGGTTACATGCCTGTCACTCAAACAATTGCTCTAACAAATTTGTAGTGCTTCATTAGGAGGGGAAATTAAAATGTTAGAAATTTACTTTTAAATGAAGCCCTTTTGGAGAATAATTAACCCATTTTCACACTATCAAAAGTGCCAAGTGTCCCCTCCCCCACTGACATCACCTTCAACAAGCCCCCTACAAGTTTAATCAATAGCAGCGTGCCCTGGGCAGCCTGGCCCTGGTGCTGCCCAGGCTGAGGTTCCCGGGGGGCAGCCCTTCCACACCACACCAAGGGTGCGGGAGAGAGCAGGCTGAAGAGGCAGACTCAGGATCAATGCTGAGGGGACGCGTGGGCCAGCCTTTCTGCACCAAGGGTCACCGCGGGGGTGGAGGCTCTCGGGACCTTCAGCCCGAAAAGCTTCAGCCGGTCTACCTAGCTCCCGCCATCAGCTCCAGCTGCCCTTACCCAGGGAGGAGACAGCACTGGGATGGCAATTGTTCTCTCACATTTACTATAAAGATAAATGACCATTGTTGAGACAAGATTGTACCTCCTGTGGAACTTCAAGTTATTCTTTGGGAGTAGGTGCAGTGTAGACCATCAATAAATGACATAACCAAAACATCATGGATATTTTACCCAGCTCTAGAGCACAGGGGATCCCAGCCACATTAAAAGCAGAGGGCCAGGGGAGCCATGGGGTCTGGGATGTCCTGACCTCGGGTAGCGGGTGGCGGGGGCTGATGTCCAGCAGGAGAAGCACTCAGTGCTTGTCTATCCAGAGCACCCACAGCAACATAAGGACTTGCAGACAGAAAGGCTTGGTCAAGTAGGAACTGGAGAAGCCACAGTGTCCACTTTCTAGGCTCAGATCACAAGCCCGTCCCCCTCCTTTTGCTGGGAAGTCAGTCTTCCGTTGTCACTCACAGGGCAGGAGAGAGTGTCTTCCAGGAGGAACTGGCACTCTCTTGCACAGGTGGGAAGAGTCCCTTCCCTGAGAGCAGCTCTCTCAAAGGAGTTAGGAGGGTCGTGCACAGGATCTGTCCCCTGCACACACCCGGGTTACCTGAGACCAAGCCTGACTTGGCATGTACCCGCGGGTCCTTCTGAAGTAAAGTGTGTGGGACTGTCCCGGGCTGAGCAGCAACATCGATAGAGTTGGATGTCTACAAATTAATTAGACCACAGCTTAGGAAGCACAAAACATGGGACATGAAGCAAAACCTTTCCTCCTTCTAAATGAAGAAGTGAGACTTCATGTGTTTCATTCTAAATCACAGACTCGTTTTTCTCAGTGAGCACGTGAGCTTGTACAGGGCTGCTCCCTGTTTTCTCCAGCGCTCTGACCAGAGGCAGCTCTCTCCCATGCCATCTAAAGCAGAGAGGTGGCCTCCAGCACCCGTCACCACAGTGGAAGCCACAGGGACCAAACAGGGCAGCCACACATGGAGAGGCTGGCCCAGACGCCTCCTTCCCAGGTGGCCCAGCTCTGGCTGGCTGCCTCTCTGCCCCCTCCAGACGTTCCAGGAGATGTTCAAGTGAACACTGCCATCGTTTGCAGTGTCAGGTGCTTCTCATCAGAAGAGCTGACAGCACTGCACAGACATTAAGCCAACGCTCCACGTTTTAACTGGCAGACAATAACAAGAAATTACACTCAGTAATGACTCATTAGCGGTGGTGGAAATGGGACAAGAGAACCCAACATAGGGACCACACAGATGCAGTATCAAATTCTGCCTGTGTCTCCCCTATCCTACCTCCCTTCTTACACACCACTCATAACATTAACCTATCTGTAGGCTTTTGTCCTTTGAATGAACAACAACCAAAAGCCTACTTATTGCTGCGGCACAACCAACAATTAAGCTGGAGTTGTTAACATCCTGATTTGCATACATATGAAGAACTCCACTAATGAACTGCAATCTACATATTCAATCAGGAAGGTGGCCTGGAAAGGCCTATTTCCACACCAGCAGAGGCTCTCTCCTGCCCAGATGCAGTTTTCTGTGTGATTGGATAATTGTGAGTGAAGGAAATAGTCTAATTTATTAAATGACCTACCAGTCTGTTTGGGGATGCACTAGAGTTTTGTCCCAACCTAGAAGAGACGGACCAGGGTCTGAGGGAGCAGTAAAGAGCAGGCTCGGGGAAGGAGTTGAAGACCGCCTTCTTCGATCTCCAGATAGGAGGCACTTGGCTGAGCCACTGTAGAGCCCTCTGCACGTGTGACCTCGCATGTCAGGGGCACTCATTGCAAGGGGACGAGGCCTGGAGGGCAGCCACCCCACCCCAGGGCCTCTGTCTTCCTCTGCAGGTGTAATAGTCTTGGGCAAAACAGCAGGTGCCCATCCTGGGAAGCTGGCCCCACCCTGGTTCTCACCTCAGAAATGGGATGGAGAGAAAAAGAAAACCACATACCACAGAAAACCTCGCCTGAAAAATGTGAGATTGTTTTGCAACTAGAAGATGCGTCACTTTGGTAAGAGAGTAAAACAGGCTGCAGTTGATTTTAAACATACATGTCCTGAAAGTCCCTCTCAAAAATGTTTGTGACTTTGGCAGTGTGAACGCTGAGAGCCAGCGATAGGAGAAGCACAGAACCAGGAGGCCAGACGTTAGGCCTCCGCTCCAGCAGACCCGCCTGCCCAGCTGGGGCTGTGGAGGACAGGGCGGGCCAGGAGGGGAATCTCCCCGATACAACAACACAGACTGCTGCACCCCTGGGACTTCAGACCTGCCTCTTCCTTGGAAAACTGACAGGCCCAGCCTCCAATCTCTGCCTCAAAAGTCAGCTGGGCTCAGAGGTCATGGCTCCCTGACAGAAGCCCATGCTCATGGTGGCATCTTCCACAGGGGACAGAGAAGCTCAGCTGAGATCACGTGGGAGTACCAACTGAAGCCTCAATTTTTGCGGAGGATTAAAACTAAATGGACTAGAAGAAAATCCTCTCACTCTAATCCCCGAGGTCATTTAGGATCTGAGAAGTCAGTCACTGTGCAGGAAGAAGGGGCAGACCCCCTCGTGCCCGGCAAGACACACCCCTGGGTCTTCCCTGTGCCCTCCTTACCTTGGGCTGAATGCTCCTTGTAGTGAACCAAAAGGGCCCGTGGGTGGGATCATTGGGGGGGGATGCCCGACACTGCAGGAGGGTCAGAGTGGAAGAGCTGCGGCCAGAGACGAGAGGAGGAAACGGCTTTAGTCGAAGGCAGGTGACATATTCACATTCCCCTCCCACAGAAAGACACCAACAGGAGCGAGCCAGGCAACTCAGCCAGGTGCCACTAGTGAAGAACCAGGATGGGGAGGGGGATCACACAGATGCGCACGCACGAATGTCTGATTTAAAAGTAGTTCAGAATCAGTCAGCCAACAAATGGTGTCCCAGATGAGAACGCCATTAGAAAGGGAGCTTTCTAATTATTAATTGGTGAATCACAATTGAGCTCTAAATGGGTAGAGGTTTCATGCATATCCAAAACAGGAGGGATGCTGGGCTGATAAAATGCCCAGAAAATCACAAGTTAATTAGAAAAAAGAAAAGGGAAAGAAAAAGAAGCAATTCCTCATGAGTGCCAGGATTTTATACCATTAAAACTCAATTAGTGCTTTTAGATTTTTAATAGTTTGACGAAATGAGAACATATTCACAATCCGTGCTTCATTAGGTTGTTCTAGAAGTGGCAGTTCCAGAGGGCAATTTAATTATCTCATCTAAAATGATGACAAATATTTGTGGAAGGGTAAAATAAAATGACTCAGTTTAAACTTTAAATAGAGCTTCCAGTTCTCCTAAAAGGTAGATTACAGAAGTCTGGGAATATTATCCCATGTAACAAATAACATGTGGGGCTCCCCCAGGACTGCTGGGCCCGCACGCAGAGCTCAGAGCCATTCTCGCTCTCAGCTCTCCTGGAACTTGGAGCTCTTTGGGATTAACACAAGGCCCTGATTCTTAGGGCCAGCTTTGAATCGTGTCTCCTGCTCAATAGACAAGCTCACTGGGGGTCATGCAAGCCAAGCTGTTGATGTGTGAGTCTGACCACCTGATGACAGGAAAAGCATGATTTTGAGTGAAAAATATAAATTTTCTTGACTCATTAGCATACAAAGGACATAACTGGAGGAAAAATGTACAGCAATACTGGGAGATGATGTGAGCACATCTTTCCTGCCTTTGGAAATTGTATTACCTCTGAGGTTCTACACCTCTGGGTCCATTCACTTTGACCAAACCATCATGTGGATATTTAAGTGACACACCAACTCACAGTTGTGTCACATGTCACAGTATGACAATGCACCTTCCCAATAAGGCCCTCACACCAGCTGCTCTGGCAGGGACTGAGACCCACACATCTCTTTCAGGCCGACTCCAGTTGCTCTCTCCAGGGTGCACAGAGGTTTCAGACTCATTGGTCCTGAACTGAACCCACTTACACAGGGACTGTGCAAGGGTGCCCCCTTCAGAACTCCTTTCAAGTCCAAGACTGGGTTTTAGATTCTTGAGCACGGCCTCTGCCGTCCGCCTGTAGCGTCCTGATCCCAAGGCAAGAGGGACTAAGCACTTCCTATATCACCCTGTAACTGGCCGTGTGAGGACGCCCCAGGGCCCTGTAGGAAGGAAGTGGAGTGACCAACACCCTCCACCAGAAACTTGTTCAGGTGGGCAGTTCCCTTCACATTCACACTGAAACCCAATGCTCTTCCCACTTCCTTTGCTCTGTCCCACTGCTGACCACTAGAAAATAAATATAGCTGAAGACTGTCCCCGCTGGAGAACCAGAGGTCATGGACACTTTCCAAAGTCCAGACCCCTAGGCTGCCTCACCAGCCCCAGCCTAGGCATCTCCGTGGAGTGTGCCCACGGAGCATGGAGCGTGGCTTCAGGCTGCCAACCTGAGCCACCTCCTGGGCACACTGAGCTCCACAGAAACCATTCTGTGAGCTGGTCCCTCATTAAATCAGCAAGACACAGAGCAAGGCAAAGTGGCACCACTCATGGGCAGGTCCCAAGAGGGACCCAGGCCTATTGGGTCCTGAATGTCCATCTGAATATTTTTTCTGCATCAGTGCTGAGCAACACAGGTGGCCCACGTGGTGGGTACAAGGCCCTCATATGCACCTTTCCTTACTGAAGAGGCCTCACGTCACTTCTGAGTGGCTCCAGAGTAAGTGATTTTTAATTGATTTCTAATATTTCCTAGTCTTGATTTCTCAGCTATGCTCTTGACTAATAAAGTGCCTAATTATCTATTTAAAGTATGAATGAATTCAGTCTTTGCTGATCTGCTGAGCAACATTTCCACCAAAATGAGAACACAATCTAAGAATCAAAATGGGAATAGCTGTAAATGATGAATCAACATGGCTACAAGCAATTATGACTTTTCCTTTATTCTGGATTCACTTACAAATTAAAAAGAAAAGAAAAGAAAAACCATTGAGCAAATAAACTTGCAAATTTTCAGATAAAAATGATGCAGTATTCACCCCATAATCAAAATATCACAATCAAGTATTCAAGGTCTTTGTATAGAGAAGCTCTTGTCTTCTACATCAATGATCATATAACGGGTTGGTACCAATTTAAGTTCTGGAATGTATACTTAAGATTTCATAAAACTGCATCTTTTAAGCAATGAAGAATTGAGCTTAAGGAGAAAAGGTGCATTCGTTTTAATGTTAAGGCTTTCTTTAATTAAACAATATTTTAATTGTGAAATGAAAATACACTCAGGAGAACAGTATCAGCCATGTGGAAAAGGGTTCTGTATTTAGTCTCAAGTAAATAAAAATGTACTTTTTGAAGAATTAGGAGTCAAAAGAATGAGGGACTTTGTTCAGAGGGAACAGTCAGGCTGAGGTCCCTCTGTGGCTGGCTTTCCGCCTGTGACTGAGGTCCTGTGGCCTCGGGCTCTGCTGCAGCAAGGGCTGCAATGCTTACACCCCCAGGCAGGGCAGGTTCTGGCTCCCAGGGGGCTGTCCTGGCTGTGCTTATGATCTTTTGACTCTGAAGTTGATACTGCATCTTTACCAAAAGCAAGACGCCACAAAAGCAAGCATCCACAGGGATGAGCAGCAGCGGGTACACTGGCACGATGACGGGAAGGCCGCTGGCCGTGTACTGACTAGGGGAGAGCGCACGCACGGAAAGCAGACACATTCAACATGTAGCAGGGAATGCAACTCACACTGTGCCGGTAGAAGAGGTCAACTTTTGTTGGGTATTTGTCAAACTGTAAAGGGATCAAAGCAAAAACTAGTTACTTCATCTGCCTTTGGTTCACTGCTCAGTGGAGGCAGCCTACAGCTTCTGTGTCACTGAGACATCACCAGAACCTGCAACCTCACTGGATAGGAGCCACGTGAGCTCCTGAGCCTCTGGCAACCCCGAGTCCAGTCTGCCCATGCGGCGTGGTGTCTCGGGCCCTGGATGCCTGGTGGTTCCTCTCTTTCTACTCTGTGCTCAGAGGCTGACACAGTGAACACCAAAACTGGAGAGGACAGGCACCTCCAGATCCATCCAGAGAGCCGAGCACGGGGCCTGGCCTCCCAGGGTCCCTCCACTTGGTCTTCTCCTTGCCAGAAGAACTGCAGATCTGCCGTTCTCTGAAGTCCATGCCACCCACACAGAGCACTTGGGCTGGGTCTTCTGAACCCATCAGGAGGACTCATCACCCCTGCCCTCATGCCTGTCTTCCTCCAGGATGTTAAGACCTCAGATTGACTCACTGGTGGACCAGCTCACACAGGCCAGCATGATATTTTCTTAAACCATTAGGCCCTTAAACACATGGCTGTTGGCCAGGGCTCAGTGGTGGGCTCGCCTAGCACATATGAGGCACTGGGTTTGATCCTCAGCACCACATAGAAAACAAATAAATAAATTAAAGGTATTATGTCCAGCTACAACTAAAAAGGAATTTAAACAAATAAATAACTGTTGAGAAATGCAGTTCTTTCAGAAAAAAAGACACAGAACTTGCTATAGGACTTTGTGTGTGTGTGTGGGGGGGGTGGATGGTGAAAAGGCCTCATCTTTAATATTCCCCTAAATAAAACTTGTAGAACAAACTTTAAAAATATATGTTAAGAAAAGTAAGTTGAGCCAGTGGGTGAGAAGGCGCAGAGGTGGATGAGAGGACCCTCCGTGAATTCCCATCTGCTCTCCTGGGGCCTGATGGACTCTCCTCTTCAGGGTTTCAACCAGGCCCTTCTATAAACACTGGACATAAGTGACAACTGAGGTAGAACTCTGCTAGGGCATTTAAAGATTTAAAGAAGCCTGTCTGAGACCATCTGTTTCTGTTCCCAGTTCCCTGGGTATATGGCAATGCCCACACACCTCCAGGCTCAGGGCTCAGCCTCTGAATGTCACCCCACACAGGGCAGGCAGCTGGCCCCAGTGGTTGTTCCTCCACTTGTCCCCTCCCTCCTGGTGCTGTGAGCACCTGTGCGTCAGCACCTGGTTCACACTGCTGTCCGGCCCCAATGCCAGGTGTCCAGAGAAGGAAGGCCACTAGCAGGTGGACCCAGCACTGGCAAATGCATGCAGCGGGCACCTGGGCAAGGCGCAGGACACTGCCCCTCGAAGGCCGCCTAGCCTCAGGGCCCACGCCAGCGCCAGCGCCAACCCCACCCTCCTGCACACAGAAGAGAGTGGGCTCTACTTATCCTCACATTTCTGCCTGGGTTACGCACCATGGGAGGTGTTGGCGTCAGCATGATGGCGGTGGGCGGGATGGCGTGGGGGAAGGGTGTGAAGGTGTGCTGGTGCGTGTGCTGGTGCGTGTGCTGGTGCTGGTGCTGGTGCTGGTGGAACCCGGTCCGCAGGTAGGGCGGGGGGCCCAGGGAGGCCCCTCGGTCGGCGCTCTGAGAGGCCAGAAAACACGTGTTCAGTTCCTGCAGCAAGATGTCTTGCTCTGGAAAAGAAGAGGGAAATGTCGGCACCTTTTCCTTCCGATCGGGACATCTGGGTGCTTTAGCATGGAGGGTGCAGGGCTGAAGACCCATCCCCCGGGGCCTGGGACAGAGGGGACAACCTCAGGCCCGCCATAGCCTGGGGCTGCTCTCAACTAACACCTGAGCCTGGGGACCAGCTGCACAGCCCAGCAGGTCAGTTCCCCATCCACACGACTGGGATGGCCCTCTGGCCACCTTGGGTCATTTGGAGGTGGGGGTAACAGGGGGGACGCCTGCCAGCCATGAACGCAGCAGGCTCCCCTGCTGGCCTCAGGGCAGACACATGGCCACGAAGAGCAGTACTGGGACCCTGGCCCGCGACACAGGTGAGGGGAGAAGGACCCCATCTCCCACCAGGTCATCCCTAAATTCTGGGATGCATCATCATAAAAGTGCATCTCTTCTTCCCAGGAAGGTGGAAGCCCTCAGGCCAGGCCCACGCCCCAGGACGCGGCCTGAGATGCTGGAGAGAAGCAGGCGCGGGCCTGGCAGGCTCTGGCCGCTTTGCTGAGCCAGGGTGCCTGCCGGGCCTCACCCTTCAGGCCTCCTTTCCCACACCCCCCTCCCAGGGCATGGTTGTTTAAGTGGGCCCGGCCTGGCGATGAGAGACGGCAGGGACAGCAGTGAGGTCCCGGCGCCCACCCGACCAACCTACCTGAGTAAGTGCTCCCGGCAGGGTGTCCGGGGACCTGCAGACTCCCTGACGTCAGCGGTGGTGGCGGAGGCAAAGCAGTGGGCGGGGCAAACATATTGAGGTGATGCGTGTGAGCGGGGGCCTGGAGGGCGGGGGTGAAGCTGTGCAGGGGGCTGTGGCTGGGCAGGGAGAGGGGGATCAGAGAGGCCGAGGGGTGGTGGGAGAGGTGCCGGGCTGCAGGCTGAGTCTTGGCCGGAGTGCTGCTCCTGATGCTGCTGCTGTGGAGCAAAGGGAGAAACAGGTGAGCATCTGCGTCCCCACTGCCCTCCCTGCCCTGGGCCTCTCTCTCCCCACCACACAGTCCGGCAGAGACCACTGCCCAGCGCCACGCACAGGGCTGTCCAGGCAGTTCTCTGCTGAGATAGCTCCCCTCGCTCCTGTGGCTAGGCCTGCCCTGCTCTGTCTCCTGCCGCCCCCACCCTCCTCGCCACACTTCCTGCAAAGCAGCCAAGGAACAAAACGGAACAGAGCCACCACGTGGGTCGCCCCTGTCTGCTACCATAACCCCAGGACCACAGGAAGAGGTGGGCCAGGTCTTGTGCCACAGGAGTGGCCCTGGGTTAGGAGCTGGCCCAGCCCCGGGAGGAACCTGCCTGCTTAGGTCTGTTCTTCACCTGTCCCTGACCCCACCAGGCTTCTAAAAGGAAAACAATAAGAAGCTCAAGTCTCAGGAGCCCACAGGGCTCAGGGTCACCCTGGACCGCCCCTGGTAGACCAACCAGGAGGACCTGGCTCTCCCCACTGGTTTCTTCTCTGACTCACAAATGAGGAAGCAAATCCCACTGAAAAAAGCTCAACCCAGCACTGGTCTCAGTCTCCTGGGCCTGAGGAGACAACCCTCCCACGACACCCCTTCTCTCCTCTGAGTCTCCACCTTCAGGGCCCTCAGAGGCACCTTGGTCTCCACTCCCTGGCGCACACCTTCAACCGCTTCTTCTTCTTTCATCTTTTGAGATGGGGTCTTTCTATGTGCCCTAGGATGGTCTCCAGCTCCTGGGCTCAAGCCACCCTCCCACCTCAGGAGCTGGGACTATAGGCGCATGGCATGGGCCTGGCCACCTCTTGGGTAAGCACCTCTCCTTCCTACCTCTGTCCTCCAGGAGATCCTGGATGGTTCACTCCTGTGTAGTGTCAACGGCCAACCCAACTGGCTTTCACCCAACAGCCCCTGTCCCTATCTCCTCGCCTCCCAGAGAAAACAAGGACAGTTCTCAATCAGGCCACCCATCTCCTAGGAAGCCCTCACCCAGACTCTCTGACCATCCAGCAAAGGTGGCCGGCGGGCAGAGAGCAGGTTAGTTCACTTTAAACTGTTGAGGCTCAGGCTGCTGCTGTAGGCTGACAGGGGCTGGGGCAGGTCCTGGGATGAGGGGTGGGCCTGCACAGCAGGAAGGTGCTGGTGGAGCAGCTGAGTGGTGGACGGTGGCCTGGGTGGCCTCTACACCTGAGGCTGTGGGGTGGGCTGCAGTGGGGCCTCGGGGGGGGGGCCTGCGGGGGCTGCGTACTTGGAGAAAGGGCTGTTGGTGGGGCCTCCGTGCGTGGCACCAAGTCAGGGTCCAGAGAAGGTGCTCGGAGCTGGGGCTCCGCTTGGGGCTGGGGCAGCGGCTGCGGGACCTGAGGGCAGGGGTCCTTAAGCACCACAGGCTCAAAGGCAGGCTCTTTGCAACAGTCTTGGCTCTTCTGGCTTCTCTCTAGACCTGATATCTTGGGGACAATTGGCCCTGCATCCTGACTGTCATGTTTGGGCAGCACGCCAACACCTAACTCCGAATCTGTATGGGGGAGAGCAAAGAGAAGACACAGAATGACACAGGAGCATGGCACCAGGGGAGCAAGCTCCAGCCTGCAGGCACAGCCAACAGCCACCTACCACCCTTCCTGGGAAGAAGGGTGCGCTGGCTGGGGATCCCACAGCTGATGGTCTGCAAACCAGGGTTCCCTGTCCCCAGTCTTTGCAAAGCCTTTCTGAAGCACACTTAGGACATTATAGCCCACAAGTTGATTTTTCCCTTTAAAAACAAATACAGTTCCTGAATGAGAAGTGTTTTCAATAGCGAATGAAGCAAATGTTACTTAACAACAAACAGATGTTTCTTATTGGCCTTTCCCCCTCCCCCTTTGCATTGTGACTGAGGAGGCTCACTTGACATTCTTAGAGCAACAAGTTCTCTAAGTGCCAAACTTCCAGGCAAAAGTCAGGCCTCCTGATGTGCCCCAGCCAGCCCAGGGACATCTGAGTTCAAACATGCAAACGCAAATTTAAATCAAGCGTGCCACAGCTACACTCACCAGGCCTTCAGAAATGCCCCTGCACCACGGGATGCTGAGACTTAACTGGATGTAAAATTTAAGTAGAATTCTTCAATTGTGGGGAAAGAATAGAAAATAGATGCTCCTGTATAAACTTAAAAAATAAGCTTCGCTCCTAAAGTCAAAGGACCTAAGTGCCATAACTACTATGATGTCATTGTTGATTATCCCAGAAGCCAAATTCCATAAAATTCTCAAAACAGAATAATGAAAGACCAATAATTACATATCAAGGCATAGCCCGATTTGGAGTAAGTTCTTTGTAGGCATCTGGCAGGGGGAGATCACCTCGACTCCATTTTTGTGCTAAAAAAGATGCATTCTTTCTTTACTACAGTTCAGAAACAGGAAAAGCACAGCTTGCAATACTTTCTGAAATGAGGGTACCTTTGCAAACCTCCTCTTCCACATCTCTCACCACCATGAAAAGCATGTGCCACTCACACGGTCTCTCAGTTCCTGCTTACACACTTGTGTATACACACAAAGTTTGCATCAGAGAAAGTCATCATCTTTGGTATTCGTTTGGTAAGCAGTTCAAGCCTGAATCATGCACCAAAGCAAAAATAAGCCGTGGTTCATAAGCGAGGCACCTCCGGGACTATGGTGGACGTGGCCAGCTTCAGGCCAACGTGCTGCCTAGGTACGAGGGGACAGGACATCTCGTGAGGCCTGAGGACAAATGACTGCACTGGTGACCTCTGGGTATCTTATTTCTGCCCAGTGCTGTTTTGAGAACCTTTATAGAAGATTTCTGCTTACAATGAAGCCAAAACTTTGTGGGTCCCCAGAACTGGACCAAGCTCCCTGGTGAGGCCGGGGAGAAGTGGCTGCAGGGGATCCTGCAGGGCCTTTATCTTAGAAGTGGGAGCCAGGATCTGGCCTGCCCTCTCCATGCCTTTTCTGTCATCTCTCACAAATTTCCTGAATTTTTCTTTCACAAAAACAGGGGTATTAGTCTGGTTGAGGAGAGAAAGCTTCAGGAATGTGGAAATCCAGAGAGTACATGCCAACTGAGAGGGGCTGGGCATGTGCCGGGGCTCTTCCCTCACCTACGCCAATTGATGGGCACAGGCCCCGGCACTGGCAGGAACCCATCTGCATACTTCTGCACTACTCCCTTCTCCTTGGACTAGGATGGTGAAGAATCAATCAATATTCTCTATTTTGGTACGTTTATATCCAAATTCCTCTAAAAATTAATGTTGAAATAAATCTGCTCACATCAACAAGACTTCCTTTCCAAAAGACACCCTTTAAATACACTTATGCTGGTAAGGAACATACTAGGGACAGCCACCAAGCTCGATGTCGCCAAGTCTGCAGAAGGCACGTGTCCTGCAGGTGTGGCCTCCTCTCCTGTTGCCCCATGTCTAATCCCAGCCTGAACACCCCTGGAGAGTAAGGTGTGGTACCAAGAGCGTGGCAGTCGCTGCTGCCCTGGATGAGCAAGGAGGGAAATAGGAAGCCTGAGCCTCTCCAAAGAACCACACCAGTCTGTCCCAGCCAGCTCTGGGGAAGCACTAAAGGAACCCAGGAGCACAAAACTTTAAAAGGAGACCAGCCAGGAGGCTGTCCCGGCTCGGCCCCCTCTTGAGCAGGTGTGCCAATCACCCAGGGAGGGTCTCATGAAGGTACAGACTCCAGCCCAGCAGCTTTGGGTGGGGCTCCAATTCCTGAACTGCCTGCCATCTCACAGGTGATGCTGCTGACCCTTGGACCACATGGGGAATCCAACCCTCTGTTGTCAAATGGAATGAGCCCAGAGAAGTGAGAACTTGCTGGCTGGAGGTCACCTTGCTGTTTGATAGATCAGAAGTTTTGGGTTCTGATCTTAACTCTGTCCACCAAATGCCTGTTCTCCAGTCTACACTGTGTGGTCCTTGGAAAGCAAAAGCCCCCAAACAAAGCATATAATGGCAAATCCCTGACTTAGTTAAAATATTTAAGTAAACCAGTCACTGCAAAGGGCGAAGAAAGCTACAGGGAATTATGGCAACACCATACTTTAGCTACACCTGAAAGCCACCATCAACCCACCAATGCTCTGGTACTGTGACCTGTAGGCAGGGCACCCACAGGTGGAGAGCTGGAAAGAACGCTGGTGGCTGAAACAGTTCTATGGATCCTCATTTACACAGGCTTCTTTAGGCACAGATTAGGCACCATGCATCTTTGTGGCTAATCAGTAGTGCATTTCCTCTTTCTTTCAATTATTCAATAAATGGATCTTACCCTTTAAGGTTTTCCATCTTGACAATTTGTCTTACTATGCTTCTCTAAAATTGGCAGGAACACATTTAAAATCATTTTATATTGCATGCACTATGTGCTTTGAATTTGCCAAAGAATGAGATTTGCTGGGGTTGGAGAAATATTCAAATTGATGAGTGTTATTTAAATGTTGTACTCATTACATTTTGGGGTTGGGGTTAAGCAATCTCCCTTCTTGCAATTATAAGAATAACACATCATGGCTTATAATAAAAGATACAAATAAAAGTTATACTCCATTGTGTATGGTAAAAAGGGCATTTACTGCATGTAAAATATAGATTGATGAACTTGACTCAATAAATTTTTAAAAAACCTAATGGTGGATTAGAAATAAAGTGTTTGATTTTGATACAGATTTGATACAAGTGCCCTGAGAAATTGGACCCTGACACCCCCCCACACAGTACTGAGGATTGAACCCAGGGCCTTGGGCATGCTAGGCAAGCACTCTCCCACTGAGCTACAGCCCCCACCCCATGTCAAAATTTTGAGATAGTTCTTGTTAAATTGCCCAGGCTGGCCTTGAATTTGCAATCCTCCTGCCTCAGGCTTGTAAGTACTGGGAAGATAGAGATGTTATCACCGGGCCAGGAAATGGACCTTATTTTGTACCTCCCCAGTACAATGCAAACCCCATAATCTCTGGAGGGCAATTTGGAAACATTTAGTAAAAGAACAAATAGGGTTCCCTTGACTTGGTGAGTGTACAAGGATTTAGATACAATGAAATTCAGATACAATGAAACAACATCATGGTTTAAGGTGTAAGTTTGGAAATGCCCCAGTTGAGATCACTGGTAGATTCATACCATGGAAAAATTTGCAGCTTAAAAAAAATGCTTCGTGTACCATGTATAGCACATGCTGTCTTTGTAGAAACTGGAAAAATTAATGTGTGTGTATTTATGTATAATTGTATTATTATAGCTAGGAACTGGATAGTGGGGGGACATTTTGCTTTATTGTATAAAAATAACTTAAACAAGCAAAAAAATTGGGGGGTAGGGTATCAGGGACTGAATTTAGGGGCACTCAACTGCTGAGCCATATCCCCAGCCTTTTTTCATATTTTATTTAGAGACGGGGTCTCACTGAGTTGCTTAGTGCCTCGATTTTCTGAGGCTGACTTTAAACTTAGGATCCTCCTGCCTAAACCTCCTGAGCTACTGGGATTACTAAAGGAATGTGCCACTGTGCCCAGAGAAAAATTTTAATGAATTTGAAAATAAAATGAATTTTGTGAAAAAACAAATCACTAAAACTGAATAAAATAAACCCAACCATAAAAATAAACTAAGTACTAAATAATCAACACTGGCCTATGAACAAATCATTCCTAAGAGTTAAATGAAAAATCAACACAAAGTAATTTTTTTTGCAGGGTTTCAACACTTACTGAATTTTCCAGGAATGCAACTGCTATACTTTGCCACATCTGGGACTTCACCAGAAGTTGTTCACTCTTAGGAAAAACCATGACATCAACAAAAGGCTGCTTCTGGGGACTAACTGCCACCACCAGGTGCCCATGGTTGTAGCGGCCACGTTTACATGTCTTTCTCCACCATGAGCAAGCATTTATGTTGTTATGAATGACTTCCATTTACTTCTCCTTTATATTTCATTAGGGACTTACTTACATTTTGAATTATGTGTACAGATGGGTGTATCAACTGTGTGTCATCCCAGCCAGTGAGACAGGAGCATGTGTGACCAAATGGTAACCACAGGCACTGTGCACCACAAGCTCTGGGTCTGGGAGGCCTGGTGGTGTGTCCGTCCATGATGAGCCACACACTTCTCCACGCACAAGCATAGTCACTGCCTCCCAAGGCAATGGACATGGATTCTGGCAGGTGAAGCGCTACTGCAATCCAGCACATAGTGGAGGCGCAGTGTCCCCAACTACTGCCAGGAAGTACGAACGACATGGGGTACCTTGGACAAAAGTGACCGCCAAGAAAAATACAGCACACTGTTCTTGTTCTGGATATGGTCTCAGAACTGAAAACCATCTCTATAAATGCACACGCGAACGTGCGAAGTGGAAAAACACACCCGAAATGTTAACCAAATCCCACATCCACGAAGAGACCACCAACTGTACCTCATGGACCTGTACTTTTCTTAACTCCCTAAATTTTCTGTAATGAACATATATTATTACTATCAAAAAAAAAAAAGATACCCATGGTGGAGTTCATGGATAATACACCACCATTATCAAGAGAATTGTCTCCACTATTGCATGGATTAAAACAAAAAAGCAAAGCAATAAAACCACATCAAGAGACCAAATAAATATTTTCCTCTCAGAAATGAAGACAGAACATGGCACCGTGCTCCCCCCTTGTCCTTACCATTTCTCACTGGCGCTAATCAGCGGGTATACTGGAACAGGAAGGAAACAGAAGGAAGCAGCAGCGAGAGAGGCCTCTCAAGGCATAGCCTCTACACCTGTGTCCCCTACCTGTCTTTACACTTGGCTGTGAAGTCGTAAGAGGGCTACGTCCCTGCTAGGTCATTACTGTAGTAAACCTGAATAAGCCTCAAAGATATTAAGAAAACCAGTAGCTATCAGGCAAAGTATCCACCCACCCGTCCATCCAATCACCCATCCACCCATCCATCCATCAATCCATCCACCTATCCATCCATCAGTCCATCCACCCATCCATCCCCTTGTCCATCCATCCACCCATCCATTGTCCACTCACCCAACTATGCACCTAACCACACTCATCCACTCCCCATCTATCCAACCATCCATCCACTCACCCAATCTCTACCTATCTGAATGTCTGCTCCATATATCCAAGAAATGGATACATGCTATTTGTCATTACTCTATCTTCTAATTAACTTCTCTACTTGTTTAAATGACAGAGCCTCCGAGACCTCACCACACAGGACTGAAGATTGTGGCCAAATAAGTAATCCAGACTTCAATTTAAATCTTTAAAAAAATACATGTTTTAATCATAGGTGGACACAATAACCCTTATTTTATTTTTACCAGGTATCAAGGATCAAACCCAGGGCCTCATATGTGCTAGGCAAGCGCTCTACCACTGAGCCCCAGCCCCAGCCCCTCCAGACTTCAACTTAAGTGGGAACATTGTTAAAGAACAAATGTTCTGCACTGAGAACCCCAGGCCCATGCAGAAGCATCAAATTTCTGTGAATCAACATTCAGTTCTTTCAAGTTACCAGTAAGGCTAATGGTTTAAATCCTGTTGCTAGTCTAGTCTGTCACCTCAGAGGTAACCTCTTCTTAAGCAAATGCTGCCTATTTTGTACACCTATTAACCCAAGCTGTGCTGATGTTCACAATGCTAGAATCCCTCCATTCAGGGTTCTGCTATCTCCAGAACTCCACAATGCACAATGCACAATGTTTCAGGGAGAGTGTCCACCTTCTGGAACATATGTGTCTCTTTATTTTCCTCCTCCTCTCCCTCTTTTCTTCAAATAATTAAACAGAGACCAGTTTGTTCCATTAGCAGATTCAATTACTCGAACGAATGGCAGGATGACACTTGGTCTTGCAGCTCTGCTTCTCGGCCACTGAAACTGTACAAATAAATTGAGGAAAACCTACTGTTTGTTCAAGGCAAATTAATTTCCAAACACTGCAGGAGTGGGAGATCAGGGGAATGATGGGAGCTTGGCAGGGCTCAAAGAGATTGCATTTCATGCTTGTCATGTTGTGTAAACATTAATTACCATCCGGGAGGCTGAGCCAGGCCTCAAGTCGGCATCACAAACCTCTGAAGGCCTCCAGGGTTCCTATTAAAAGCGAAATCCTAAAAGGGGGAAAATAGCCAGTGTATCTGGCAAAACACCAGCAGCCCGTTGGGAGGACTGGGAAACCCTGAAGGTCAGAGGCCTCTGTGTCACCTGGGAGGCTCCAGGCATCCTCATCGGCCTCATCATATTGACCCAGGGTGGGGGTATCTGGCGGGATTACAGGAAAAGCCATCCACTGCAGCCAACGTGTTCCAACTTGTTTCAAGTGTGTTCCTCCTAAACCCACAGCCAACAGCGCCAGCTGTCGTGCATGCCCAGGCCCATCCATCACAGTCCTGATGGGAGGCTGGAGGCCACCAACAGCAACGGCACACAGAGGGCAGAGTCCCTGGGGGGGAACCCAGCTGGTAAGCATTTTGTTTCTTCTGAAGTCGGTCTTCAGTGTGGGGGTGGGTGGGGCAGGGAAAGGACCCCAGCAGGCAGGGGTCTGCTGTGGGGTAGGAAGGGAGCCTCCATGAGTAAGTCAGAATCTGCTGTGTCAAGGTCACACCCAATCCTCCTGCTTGTCATTCCACAGGAAGAGACTAACCAGTATTAAGTCACTTCCTCCCAGAGGGCACAGAGACCCAGGAGAGGGCCTTGACTTCGATCTCTGGGGACAGAGGGCATGGAGACCCAGGAGAGGGCCCTGTCCTAGAGCTCTGAGGACAGAGGGCACAAAGACCCAGCAGAGAGCCCTGGAGCAGCAGGGATGGAGAGCCGTGTGTACTTGTGTGGCTCGGGGAGTAGTCAGATGAGCAAAGCTGATGCTGCCATCCTTATTTTACTATCTGGTTAGTGCCCGGGCACTCCTGTCTGCACATCCCAGGACCAGCCCCAGTCAGCGTCAGCTGATCTTGTGACAGGTATGGAAAGACCTCCGGTGAGAGGTCAGGTTTGGAGGATGAACCTGCAGTCACTGAGGGCACCAGGAACACCGCTCAGGGAACACCCAGCTGGGTCTTCCAGGCAGGTCACTCCCCAGTCCCTCCATGTGTTAGTGGCACAGCCAGCCTAAACACCAATGTGGGCTCCACAGCTATGGAGTGCTGCTCTGCCCAGCTGCAGGCCCATAGCAGGCACAGGCACCAGAAGGACTGCTACCTCAGGTGTGTGTCTAGGCTGCAGATGCACCCTCCTGGACATGCCTTCCTTACTAGAGACAGCAGTGAGAGGAGCCCCGTGCTTAGGCTGGGAACTTTCCAAGAGGTGGGACTAAGGCACTGAAGCGGATGACAGTGAGATGTCTGCTTAAGACAGACAGCCATCTTGGCACCTGACCGTCCCCTTTCCTAGCCTCCCTCCAGCAGCTGTCAGGCTCATGGAGAGGGGTTTAGATCTGATGCCTTCCCCACTGTCCAGCTGTGCCCTCAACTTCTACATCAGGCCAGAGGGGCAGCGAGGCCCCTTGGTGTAATGTGCCCACATCACCTCATCTGCTGATGCAATGAACGTCACACGACCCTCTGTATGGCTGTGTCTGCGATCCACAGGGCTGAGAGTATTGCGTAGTGACAGAGCAGCCTGGCAAAGGACTGGCTCCACGTCACCCCTGTTTCCAAACCTGAGCCTCACCAAGCTGATTTTCTCAAGGACAAACATGAAGCCAACAACAGCAAAGACCTCTCCCCATGCTGTCTCACCCGCCTTCCTGCACTGCCAGGCCTGGCTCCCTCTCAGCTGGTTTTGGGCACCTTTGAGACAATCAATTTCTGGAGGGCCCAGAAATGCAAGGATTTCTGAACTTTGAGTGGGCCCCAGGTGCTGGGCCCTGCTGTCCCTCTGCAGGCGGCACTATGATGGGCCAGGGGTTAAGTGGTCACTGAGGCTCACTACCTCACTACCCAAGCCTGCATCCACACACCCATTTTATTCCTCTAAAATAAAGCCTCCCTGCTGTCAGCAGTACCGTGCACCTACTTCTTTCCCCTCAAGAGCACCCACCCAGCAGGGTCCTGGTATTAAAAGGAAGGTACCAGTTGTTCCACAAGGAAGGAGTGAAGGTCCTCCTGCTCTGGAGGGAGGAGGGAGGTACTCCAGGCATTCAGGACAGGGGGCCACTCAAGCCCAGCGCCCTGTGTGCCCAGGGCTCATCTCAGCTACAGAGGGCCCATCCCCACAAGAAGCGCGAGTTCCTTTGTTGTTTGTGTTCCACAAGTTCACACAGCGGCCACCTGGATTGTGCACAGGAGGCAGTGGCTCTGTCAGAACTTTACCAAGCCCCCTAAAAGCAATCGTGTATCCCAGGGTGGCCCCTGCACTGTTCTCAGCCACTGACCGTGGGCAGTGGGCCCTACCTGGCCATGTGTGCCCTGACAGCATGCACATAAGCCTGTCTGTGCTCCTGAGGACAGATGACACAACCCTCCCCAGCCTGTTCACACAGCCTGCTCGGCCATGGGACCTGGCTCCTGCCAACCCCTGCAATCTGCCTGGTCAGCTCATGGGAGTACCACGGAAGCTGAGATCGGACACCTAAGAGTTGATTTTCCTTTCATGGAGTCTTTGATTCTTAGGAAAAGAAGGAGAAGGAGAAAGAGGACTTTGGCAGTGTCAGCAAATTCTGACCTTCATGGCCCCCAACTGTCTGCCCTGTATGGCTCCATGGTGCTGGGCAGCCTCACTACTCCATGTGGCCTGCAGAGCAGCTGGAGGTCACTATGCAGCTTGGGACCAAGGCAATATGCACCACTCTCCAGCAGCTTCTTGCTCGCAAAGTGCCTCTCCACAGCACTCCTGGGCGAGCAGGAGCCTGGCGAGCCCATCTGCACGGTGCCATCCACAAGGCCCCCACCTCTGAGCCTCTCAGCCCACCACAGATCCAGGTAGGATGCACGGGAAAATTTAAATCAGTGGTACCATCTGGATTCTAAGCTCCAAAAAACTCATTGCTGCACATATGAGCCATGTATTGGAAGCTCAGGACCAGAGGCTTGCTATATGGCTTTATTCAGACCAACCCTTCAGAGACCACAAGGTCTAGCCAACTATCCTCTTGAAAAGGAAACACCTACCTTTTTTCTACTCACAAAGGAACTCCCCCTGATTCTGTTGTACTTTTGCCCAAAATCTGAACCCTATCTTAAGTCTGGACAAGCCTGTCTTCTTTGACTAGAAATTGGAAAGCAAAACAGCTTTCAGCCCTGACCTCTGACCACAGCAAGACTCAGAGGAGAGCCTAATAAGAGGCATGAAAGCTACACATGTATGTCTCAGAGAGTGAAGCTTAATAGCCTGAAGGTGACAACAGGGTTTGGAGTAATATCTGATTAAACAAAGAGAGACATTGAATAATTGTCTGTCACCAGAGGCCTAGCTGTGGGAGATTCTCTGTCTTTATTAGTTTCTTAACCAGAGCTGCTGGCTCAGGACACTGGGCTGTCCCTAGAGCTGGGGCCCACTTCTTGCTTAACTCTAATGTGACTGGGAAGACAGCAGGCTTACCTTGGGTCTGAGCACCCCCATGAAGCAAATCCACCATTGAATCTGGGTTCTTCTAAGCCAGAGGTTCTAAGCCTGTAGTTGGCTTTCTCTGCACCGAGCAAATTAACCACTCTCTTTAATGTGGTGCTGGGGATTGAACCAAGAGCCTTTTGCAGGCAAGGCAAGCACTCTACCAAATGAGCTATCTCCCCAGTCTGCACTTACCTCTCTTTGAGAAGTTCTAACAAGGGCAAATTCCAAGTCTTAAAATTTTCTCATGGTGCACAGGAAAACTTGCTGCAGACATTCATCATGCTTCAGACTTCCCTTGTGGCTACAAGGAGTGGTTTTATTTGTGTTTAAAAATATAATTTAAACCCAGTTTTCCAAAAATACAAATCCTGTTGAACATACACAGCACACCTGTCTAGATGGCTGCAGGCTAGTGTTTGAGCTGGTATCTCTCAAGTGCATAAGCTTTCTCTAGGTCTATTTCTTTAATATTCTTTGCCTTGCAGGGAAGAAATACCTCACTGCTTATCACCTTCCTCCCCAGCTTCTATTTCATGGCCAAGTGCACACACACTCATACACACACATACACACACATTCACACACCCAGACACACACACACAAACTTGGGAGACTTGCAGGCTTAGTGCCTAATATGAGTTCTGCCACACAGACTTACTATGTGGCTTTTGGAAGCTACCAACATTTACTGAGCCTCAGTTTTCATCCCAGTTTCCTGCAGAAGTTGTGCTGATTACCTGTTACTTTGTACCATTTAATGGTATGACTTCATTGATTGATAATTTTTATGCCCAATTTATTAATTTGGTAATATTATGTTTTGTTCAACTTTGAAAAGAAATAAGTTCCACATTGCTGTGTGGTTCTTATGATTGAAACAAAGGGTGCTGTACTATTCAAAACTAGACCCCAGTCTTAATGTTATATGAGACAGAGTCTTGGTAAGTTTTTCATCCTCTTCTTGAAATGTCTTTTTTTTTCGTTATTATTGTTTTTTTTTTAAATTTATATGTGATAGCAGAATGCATTACAATGCTTATTACACATAGAGGGCACATTTTTTATATCTCTGATTATATGCAAAGTATATTTACATCAATTTTTGTCTTCATACATGTACTTTGAATAATAATCTCCAACATATTCAAACATTATTTCTACCCATATGCCCTCCACTCCCACCTTTATGCCTTTTTTAGACTGTCTATTTCTTCAATGCTCCCCGCCCCTACCCCAATATGAATCAGCCTCTTCATATCAAAGAAGACATTCAGCATTTGTTTTGGGGGAATTAGTTTTGCCATAACCTCTCAAGCAGTAAATATTATGATCATGTACAAACAAATTCACAATAAAACTTCCTTTTTTATCGGTAACTATTGAATGT
Source organism: Urocitellus parryii (assembly GCF_045843805.1). Classification (NCBI taxonomy): domain Eukaryota; kingdom Metazoa; phylum Chordata; class Mammalia; order Rodentia; family Sciuridae; genus Urocitellus; species Urocitellus parryii. The sequence continues at coordinate 98,739,459 of NC_135537.1, read as the reverse complement.
TTTATAGTTACATATTTTTTATCTCTGAAATATTTATTATGTTGTATTAAGCAATATTATGATCACTTTTTTTTCATACAGATACCCCATAGCTCCAGAAGCTTTCTTTAGAAGCAATGGATATTTTTTTTTACCCCTAATCAGTTGAAATTTTTGTTTTTCATTGTCTAAATGTAAAGTGTGTGTATGTGTGTGTGTGTTTTTAAGATTCTCTTTTTAGGAATGGGATTATGGCTCAATGGTAGAGTGCTCACTTAGCACATGTGAAGCACTGGGTTTTATCCTTAGAACCATATTAAAAATATTTATAGATATTGTGTCCACCTACAACTAAAAAATAGAGAAAAAATAAGATTCTCTCCTTAGTTTCACAAATCTGTTTATTTATAACATTATGATGTGCACACTGATCTCCCTAAGTTTATAACATACAATACTGTGTAGCATATTTACCTTTTAATCGGTGATGGACATTATATACAACAATAGCTACAATGTGTAGCCTAGCATTGTATTAATATACAATCTAAATGTCAGTACACAGTATGATGTTAGCAAAAATGGCAAAATCACTTGCCTTCCTTAGAGTATATGCCTGTCATTTAATAAGACATTTTTGTACACATACTGGACATTACAAGAATAGATATAATTTTAATATGACTATTATATCTCAGATTTACCAGAGCATGCTTGCAATTTTATTTGACATCAAAGCATAAACATTTGAAACTACTGACACATTAATGCCCATTACTGGGGATTAGTTTATTTTGAATATTATTATTATTATTATTATTTTGGGGATTGAACTCAAGGGAAGCAACCCTTGAATGACATCCCCAGCTTTTTAAAAAATTTTTATTTTGTATAACCCTGAGGATCAACTTCCATTTTCATGCAATTTCCCTTCTCTCTCCCTTTCCCTCCCACCTCTCATCCCTGTTTGATGTTAATCTTCTTCTCTAGCTCTTCGTCCCTACCCTGTCCTTAGTTATTCCCCTTATATCAATGAAGTCATTTGGCATTTGTTTTTTAAGGATTGGCTAGCTTCACTTAGCATAATCTGCTCCAATGCCATCCATTTCCCTCCAAATTCTATGATTTCGTCATTTCTTAATGCAGAGTAATACTCCATTATGTATAAATGCCAAAGAATAATACAAGTGGAAGAAATGATTTACAGTAGAGGGGGTAGATAGAGAAGAGGGGAGAGGAGGGGAGGGGAGGGGGGATAGTAGAGAATAGGATAGACAGCAGAATACATCAGACACTAGAATGGCAATATGTAAATCAATGGAAGTGTAACTGATGTGGTACACCAATCTGTATATGGGGTAAAAATGGGAGTTCATAACCCACTTGAATCAAACTGTGAAATATGATATATTAAGAACTGTGTAATGTTTTGAACTACCAACAATAAAAAAAGAGATAATAGGATCCCTGCCCTGAGGAGTTCACCAAAAAAAAAAATAAATAAATAAATAAAAATTTTTATTGTTGGTTGTTCAAAACATTACATAGTTCTTGACATATCATATTTCACACTTTGATTCAAGTGGGTTATGACATCCCCAGCTTTTATTTGCATTTTATTTAGAGACAGGCTTTCAGTGAGTTGCTTAGTGCCTCACTTTTGCTGAGGCTGGCTTTGAACTTGTGGATCCTTCTGCCTTACCCATCTAGTAGTTTCACAACATTTTTACCCCCTTTTCTCTTTGACATTAAGGGCCTGCTAACCTCGAATGGTGTCCATTGCTAGACTCAGCAGTTTTAGGTGTGCTTCCTCTAACTTTTTGTCACCATTGTTAGCAGATCCAAGATCCTAAACTAGATAGTCCTTAATACACAGTTTCTCATTTTGACTTCTTGGTGTTCAAGTTCATGAAGAATTTGGAAAGTGTTCAATAGATAGCTAAAACGGATCTAAAATGTGAAGGAAAAAAAATGACCTATAAAAAAGTTAAACCAATCTGAAATTTTTATTTGGATAAATAATGAATTCTAAATTAAGGTAGCACCAGCAGTAACTTTTGGAGCAAAGTAAGCATCTTCTAAGAAAGATAAGAAAAAAAATGAGAAAAGCCATAGAATGAAAATCCATTTTGACTTGAAGAGTTGATCTTTGAGAACTTTCCAGCTAAATCTGGCACATAGTTTTAGAAGGTTCAGAGACGACCATGAAATTGATGCCTCACATGCATCTAAACAACCTAATTGTAAGAAAATTTTTGAAAGTGATACCAATAAAACATGAGAATAAATTAAAAAGTGTGACCAATACTCCTCTGTAAAAGTGCATATAAAATAGAATTTTTTCATTGAAGTCTAATGTAAATGATTATTTGTATACATAGTGATTAGAAAGTACTTTCTTCAGATGTACAAACATGGTCAAATGCTGATTAAAGACACATCTTCCAGTTAGAATCAAATGGAAGAAAACATAACCAAAACGCAGAAAGAATGCTGCTTTATTTGAGGTCCTATTATTTATATTTATTTGAACTTTATCTTTCATTGATATACTATGCAACTTAAAATGATTTAGTCATTTTTCTGAGTCCCTCTTTTCCTGCTGACAAAATGAGAAAATTTGGACTTCATTGTTTCTTAGATTCTTTACACCAAAAATCAGAAGGCCAAAGGTAAAAATACTTGGATCTGGGGTTGTGGCTCAGAGGAAGAGCACTCAGCTAGCAAGTGTGAGGCACTGAATTTGATGTTCAGCTCCAATAATAATAATAATAATAATAATAATAATAAAAATAATAAATAAAGATGTTGTGTCCACCTAAACTAAAACATAAATGCTAAAAAATCACTGATCTTTACTCAGATAACAACACTTTAGGTTTACTTCTTGTTTATGAAAAACTCCATGAAGTGGCTGTGGTTGTGGCTCAGAGGAATAGCACTCATGTAGCATGTGTGAGGAATTGGGTTTGATTCTCAGAACTGTATATAAAAAAATAAAGGTATATTTAAAAAAATCAACTCCATAACACAAATCAAAAAAATGAGACTATTGATTTATTAACAAATATGTAATAATACACACTTTTCAGGACAGGTTTTATTTACACTTACACTAGCACTGAAAAATTTCAGTTATTCCAACCGAATTATGATTCTTTTTCTTACAAGAGTAGAGGATAAACTTCAACCAGTGTATATTCTTTTTGTTAGCTTAAAAAATAACTATTTATTTTGTAATTTTATACTCTTCTTAAGAATTAGTGAATTTTTGATGGTTATGTATAAATCAATTTATAAATAATTAATTCTATATTAGAAGGAAAACTTCTAAGATAATTCTTGTTTTAAAAAATTGGTTAACTGGCTGGGCATGGTGGTGCATGCCTGTAATTTCAGTGGCTTTGGAGGCTAAAACAAAAGAATCACAGGCTTAAAGCAAGCACTTGCAATGGCAAGGCCCTAAGAAACTCAGTGAAACCCTGTCCTAAATAAAATACAAAAATAGGACTACTAATGTGACTCAGTGGTTTAGTGCCCTTGAGTTCACTCTCTACTATCCACCCTGAAAAAATTGGTAAAGTTCCAGATGCATGCCTGTAATACCACTGACTTGGGAGGTCAAGGGAAGAGAATTATAAGTTTAAAATCACCCTTAGATTCTTAGCAAAATCCTAAGCAACTTTGTGACAACCATTTCTAAAAATTAAAAGAAACAAATAAACAAACATCAAACAAACAAGTTTGGGGGTTGATCTAGTGGTTAAGTGTCCCTGGGATCAATCCCTGACCTCCCCCTAATGGTAAACTAAATATCATGCAAATGACAACTACCAAATCCACTTATATTCTTAAATCATTTTGTTGATACATACATTCTATTTTCCAATGTCACACAAACTACCAGATACCTAAAAACAGGCTTTATATTAAAATTATGCCACTTGCAAATTTCTGTCCAAACTAGATAAATTCTACTCAGCATCCCACTAGTAGACCATCTAATTGGGCTTCTTGTGATGTCACTTAGATGTTTCTTATCTAAACTTTTCCTAGATAAAGAAAACTAAACTGCAACAAAATTATAAAATGAATGGGGCTATGCTCCCTGCAAGCCTCATAGATATGCACACAGATATATAGTCTTGATATTATATACCTCTTTGTGACACATCATAAATTATAACATGTTAGTGACAATTTAAATTGAATGAAAGAAAAATTTTAAAATCATATGCCATGGGTGAGCTGGATGTGGTCCTGTAAGGAACAAGATATCTTTGGTAAAAAGAAAGACCACCACCCTCTAGACAGAAGGATGAGAACAGTCAAATAATTCAGATATCCAAGTGATTCTTTGAAGACAATTTATTTTTTTGCATGTGCCATGTTTTCTCACTTCTAATCAATAATCTAAATATGTCCCATTTTTTTACAGACTTTTGACCACATAATGACATGGGACAATCCCTAAGTCAAAAGTAATGATAAATACTTCATGGTGATCCCCATTTCAGAACTATAAAATAATATCACCATTCAGATTTCTGTGACTTGTGAATTATTTTCTGTAGGAATTATAATTGTTTTAATGTAGGGGACTCAGCATTCAAAACTAATAATTACTTTTTAGACAAATTCATCAAGCTAAAATTATTTTTAGCTTATATTAAGAATTATGATTTCATATACTCTAATATATGAATTTTAGTTTTTCAAAATTTTAATACATTTGCCAAGTTTAAAAAAAAGGATTCATTCAAATTTTAAGTATGAATAACTGTAATTGCAAGAGTTAAATTTTTTCCAGACAAGCCTTAAAATGTAAAAGATTACTGAATTCACAATTTCAGGTGGATATTCCACAGGCAATTTCCCACAGCAGAATTAATTGAAGCACACTGGTCAATGGTCACTTCACCCATATCTATATTATTATTGGGAGACCAAGATTTACAACATCAAACAAGACTGAGATATGAACACAGATATCAGTACAGGTTAAAGAGCTCATGAAATACATCTTGGAGCATTTAAAAGTAAAACAAAAAAAATGGAACATATATTTTAAAATTTAAATGAAACAAGACTCATATATTTCAAAAAATTGAACAACTAAAATATAAGATCATAATTTCATGCAGAGCTATATGTAAATTATACAGTAGGTTTCACTAATCAACATCAATTTGAAATGATCCAAATGCTCATGAAAGTTAAATAATACACCCTGTTGTAAAAGATAAGCATTGCAAATCTAAAAATAAAATAAATGCTCAGAAATTTGAATTATTATGAGAGGTGACATGATGCTGCATGTGGAAAGTTTCACATCAGACCTTATATGATAGGTCACAGTCAAAACACAGGTGTACTAAAATATTTTATAAAATTACCTTCACACCATTTATAAAAGCTATAAGCAAATTATAAATTTTTGAAAATTAGAATGCCATCCACAAGACATTCCTCTCTCTTGATCGCTCTTCAAATAAAGTTACAATATCCAAATATCTTTGGATATTCTTATTTGAAGAATTTTGGATAAAAAATATTGACTCCTCACAAGTGAGGACTGAATTACACTACTAAAACACTCAAAAGATGGACACATATCAAAATAATTATACTAAATGAAATAAGTCAGACACTAAAAATAGTATCAAGTAGTTTGATTTATATAAGTTCTTGATGATTTGAATTTAATATACAAGGACAGCAGGAGAAGAAGCTTGATTGCCTGAGAATGTGGAAATGGAGCGATTGGATAGAATAAATGTGTGTATATAATTTTAAGTATATCCCAATGATGATATTAGAAAATTTCAGCTATTTAAACAATCTTTCACTTAGTGGACAACGACTACATTACAAATGTAAGAGCTACCAATTAACATTTTTTCACGTTGCCAGCATGTCACACTAGACTTAACTAAATAGAAAGAAGAAAAACACTCTTAAAATAAATTGGACACTCCAAACCTTGTGTTTATGAAACAGCAATGGCCACACTGGGCATCTCAATTAGGGGCCTGAGCTCTATGCAGAGCTACCTATGAACACCATCTTCACCACTACTTAAAAACCTTAGAGTGTTTTCTTGTGAAAGCAATTGTGGTGAGCAATAAACTGTTAGTGTCTCATACTGGTTTCTCTTATTTATTTATTTACTTCCTTATCATTTTTTGGCAGAAAACCTATTTAGTGTCCTCCATGTTTTGAGATTGTGGAAGTGTCATTTTGGTAGGTCTTGGTTTTATTTGGAGGGGATGGGGATATAGAGCTCATATAATGCTCTTTGGAGCAGACAGGAGGAAGAATGGAAAGAGTCTCCCCACCCCGTGTTGTCAGGGATGTGCTCTAGGTGGAACCATCAAATTCCTGGGGGCCAGGTGAAGTTGAAACCTTTTAAAAATAACTTTGAAAAATTGACAATATGCCTATGAAATTTTCCTGTGTAAATCTGAAAGGCCTTAAAACTTGTCTCTGACATGTGGAGAAACAGGTTGAAGCTAAAAAGCCAACATAAAAACCTGAACACTAAAGACATTTTTAAGTGAGAAGATCCAGTTTTACAACTACTAATTTTCAACTGTATTGTCTAGAGCCAAGTTCAGTTGCCAACTCCTAGAGAACCTTTAAAAACAAGCACATGTAGATGATATAGCTAACTCTGAATATTTGGAAAGCACAGGGTTTGGAGTTCTTGGGCAGACAGAATATGTGTGTGTGTTCAGGCCTCCAGGGATTTGGGGGGAAGAAACATTCTCCAGGAAAACACTTCTTGCTACTCTTCAGTTCCCCCTGCTGGCTAATGCCAGTAATGATGCCAGTTTTAGTTTGCTGATGGAATTTTATAATCACTTGGATTAAAGTCAACCTTATGTGCTGAGAAACTTACACATTTGTGTGTTCTGGGATAGTTGATCCAAATCATCAGTTACTTCTTATTACTTTCCTTATTCCTTCATTTTCAGTGGTGATTTTCACACGGTTAGGAATACAATCTCAATTTCAAATTAAAGTCTAGAACTGTGTTGTCCAGTACAATAACTGCTGGCTCCACATAGTTATTTCTGTTACAATTAAATTAACATAGATTAAAATCTCAGTGTCTTATTTGCACCATCCATTTCCTATGCTGAACAGCCTCTTGGTGACCAGTGACTCTTGTACTGGGTGATGCAGATACAGGATATTCCATCATTACAGGAAGTTTTATTGAGCATTTCAGATCTTGAATGGAAACTCATAGTGTGACTCAGATAGAAGAGAAGCTTCTCAGGCTGAGAGGCTAGGTTCAGTCCCCAGGAATCTATTTCTGTCATCAATCTATATCTATATCTATATCTATCTATCTATCTATATATCTATATATATATATATACACATACATGTATATACGTGTGTGTGTGTGTGTGTGTGTGTGTGTGTATCTCCATTCAAGTACCAAACTAACAAAGCACTCTTGAAAAACTCTGGCTTATGTCTTGGGATGCTGAGGCAGGAGGATTGCAAGTTCAAAGACAGCCTCAGAAACTTAGCAAGTCCTAAGCAAGTTAGTGAGATTCTGTCTCAAAATAAAAACACAAAAAGGGCTGGGGATTGGCTCAGTAGTTAAACATGCCTGGGTTCAATCCTCAGTACAAAAATAAATAAATAAAACCAAACAAAAATATCCCCACAAACTTCTGGATTAACACAGAGTAACTACTTATGCTATTCATAATACACACACATTATGTGTGTGTGTGAGTGTGTATATAAACATTCAGTATGGCTAAAGAATGAAACTTTTAATGAAATACATAAAAATTTATAAAACATGCTTTTTGTTTGTGGGAGGATTACTGGAGATTTAACCCAGAGGTACTGGGGATTTAACCCATGGATGCTTTACCACTGAAGCTACATCCCCAGACCCTACTATTTGCTTTTTTATTTTAATAAGGGTCTTGCTAAATGGCTGAGGCTAGTCTTAAACTTGGAATCCTCCTGCCTCAGCCTCCTGAGTCACTGGGATCACAGGCATGCACAACTGTCAGCAAAATATGCATTTTTGTTTATTTCAAAATGGCTTACCTTAGGAAATTATACATTTTCCCAAAGTAATGTTATAATTTCAAACATCTTAAAACATTTTTTAGACTGTCTGCCAAAGTCAGTTGCAGAGATAAACAGTCCATTTTTACTATATATCAATTTGAATACTATAATGAATTAATGAAAAGAATGCTGGATTACCTGTACATGTGATCTACTGTACTCATATCATAGATATGAGTAACTCTTTGCTGTTGGAAAATTTTATCTCAGAGGATGAGAATATGTTACATTTAAGAAATATTTTGTTTTTATAAAAGAGTGCTCTGTCCTCTTGAAGGCATAACCTCAAGAATGCCAAATATTTAGGAGTTTCATAATTTCATAAGCTTGCTAGGGTATCACAAGCTGAGGGACTTCAGCAATTAAAGTTTAGTGCCTTGTAGTTCTGGAGGTTAAGAATTCCAGGTCAGTGTGTCAGCAGGCTTGGTTTCTTCTGAGGGTTTGGAGGGAGAACCTGGTGCTGGCCATTCCCCAGGGCTGGTGGCTTCCTGGCATCCTTCCCATCTGCTAGAAGCATACCCCAACTGTGCCTTCATCTTCATATGGTAATCTTCTTGTGTGTGTGTGTGTCTTCAAACTTGCCCTGAAATCCCACTTTTCTTCAGTTTGACTTCCTAACTTTATCATATTTGCAACAAACCTATTTCCATTTCACATTGTTTGGTTTGGAGATTAGGACTTAAACATGAATTTTAGGAGGATGCAATGTAACCCATGACAAGATTTATGGAAATAACTTGTTTATTTTAAAAGAATAATCAAAATTCCTTTTTCGTCTTTCCACACACAACTAAGAAGCATTGTGTTTGAATGCTGTGATTTTGAATGTGTTATGTTTGGCAACATTCGGCTTCTGTGAAAAGGAACACATGAGGTGTAGGTAATTGAACAAACCACTATTGGGTCATAATTTCTAGTTCCCTCTGATTATGCCACATCTTTTGTTCTAGATGTCAACTGAATACCGTGTTGATGTTGGTTAGTGTCTGTCATGGTACAGTCAGTTAACAAATACAGTTAACAAATACAACAAAGTCATGATCGGTCCATAAAACAAAATAGTACTTAATTTTTCCAAGATAGTAGTAAGTGCAAACATAACTGTGGATATTCATATACATTATAACTTACTATTAGGCATTTAAAAACAGGTAATTACAGAATAGATATGTGTAGGACATGTGAATTGAAACCCATCAATTTCCTTAGTATGAATTTAATACATTTTTTTCTGCTTTTTAGAAGTATTAGATCAATATTGAAAATTATTGGGTTATAACACTATAGTATAACTTCTACTTTAGTGATTAATATTGATGATGTGATTATAGCCAACACTGAGCTCATGAGAAAGGCAAAACATGAATCTGTTTACTGAATCTACCTGAAAAGTCTGAATGTGGATAAATTATCTTTATTTTTACCTTATTAGCTAAAAAAATGTTTAAATTAGCATTTAATATACTGTTCTTGTTGTAAAAACAGTTCATTTTTACATTTGGATTAGCTTATTTTTCACTAATAGTACTTTATAATGTAACACTTTAATTTTAGAATGTCTATAATGGAAAGATGGAAAGAAGCCACACTTGTGCATATGTGAATTGAAAAACTCAGATTATTTTGAATATTTTTGTATTTTTAGCAAAATATTTCAACAGCTAGCTGACATTGTATGTTATAAGATGTTCTTTAGACACAGAATTCTGGCCAAGGAGAAGGTTCATTATATCAAAGTAATCTTATTTTGCATTTCATAATTAATAACAGACACTTACATTGGCAATGATATAGTACATAATTATATGCATAGTTGACTTACAAAAGTGGATCATTTAATAACTTTATGGCACAAGTACAATTAAATCCATAATTAAAAATAAAACTTCATTCTACTTTGCCCTGGAGAACATATGTTTCCTAATTGCAGTACGTCCAGAGATCATCCAATAGGAAGATGAGTGTGTGTGTGTCTAAAAGAAGAAACAAGTGAATAATAAATGGAGGTACTTAGGATGTTTATTCTGAAGTCTAGATTACTCAGGGGAGATATATCAGATGTCTTCAAATATTTCAAAGTTCATAATTCAGAACAGGTACTAGACTTATGTGTTGTTTCTCCAGGGGCCAGAAGTTACAGGAAGGAAATTTTGAATCAATAGAAGAAAGACCTTGCTCATCAAAATCTGTCCAATTGTGAGACAGCTTATCTTGTAAAACAGTGAGTGTCTCATCACTAAAAATATTAATATCAAGGTCAGGCAACCGTGTCATTGGTGGTATAGAAAGCATTTTTAAATTAAGAATGAATCCAGACTAGATGAATTTCAAGGCCCCTTTTATCTTTCATATTCTGTAAACTCAGACAAGAACTGGCTCTATGTCTATAATCTTTCTTCAGTAGTCTGAAATCAAGGAAATAAATCATCTTCAACCATTTGGTGGCCTGCCTGGTCCCTGACCCAATATTATATGACACATTTTGAAACCTGTGAAAAATGATAGAGCAGAAATATAGCAACAATTGCACATTTTAGAAAGATTCCCATCATAGGTATTGTTATGTTTGCCACAGAACTCCTCACTCCTCAAATAGCCAACATAAGCTACACACTTGTATAAAACTATCAGCTTAAAAATCACAGATGAAACTATTGCTGACCCTCAGTTTGTTCCCAGTTGTTCATTCATCCAAAATGTCTTGTGATTGCCTCCTAAGTTCCACATGCCTTTCTAAATGCTGGGAAAACCATGAAAAATATTCCAGACAGAAATCTCTCATTATAATTTATGTTCCAGTTTGCCATAGAGACATTTAACATGGGAAAATGTAATAGAAAATAATTACATGTGGTAGTACAAAATTGAAGACTCTAAGCAGGGCAGTGGGTAGGATTTTGTTGGCCAGGGAGCTATTTGGAATAGACAGGAATAGACTGTCTTAGAAGATAGTATTTGACCTGTGGCCAATTTGTGAGAAGGAACCAGCCATGAAGAGATTTGAGGAAGAGTATTTTTGGCCTAGGGAACTGCAGGTACAGAGGCTCACCCTCAGGGCCCATATCTATAACCCTGTTCTTTGGAATTGTCTGTATAACCATGCTCTCTAAATTCCAAGTGTCAGATTTGGCCTCAGAAAAATGTCAGACTCAGAGTTTAAGTTGGTAAATAAGGGATCTATGTGAGTTTCCAGCATACCTATTACTAAATATTGCATTCATCTTGATCTGGAGAAGAAAAGTGGAGAGATAGAAAGGAAAACAAAGGAGCCAGACACAGAACAGGTGTTTGGTATGGCAAGAATTCCAAGACTCTTGCCCATGGACATGAGCTATTCCTGGATGAACTTCAAGGGACAAGTGATATAGCCCATTTTAGTTTTTAATATTTTATATGTGTTTTGTCATAGCCATTACTTTCACCAACTTCTTTTAGGAATAGTTGCAGTTTTTAATCTCAGATGGGAAAAGAAGCATAAACAACTCCTCAAAGGACTGAAATGCCATTCTGCTCCTCTCTGTGTCACTTCAAGAAAAATAAATGGAAATAAACAGGCTCAAAACAACCCTACTTCCAATGGACCCACTCACAATAAAAAGCAAAGAGGAACAGACAGTCAGGCAAATGCATCTCCAGAGACCCATTTCTTTGTTTTGTAGTTAGAAATAAGACTGCTGCTAATATATTGACTGCTTGTTGTGGTTTAGATCTAGAATGTTCCCCACAGGTTCAGACTAAAAGGTTTGTTCCCCAATGCAGCAATTTCCAAAGATGAGGCTTTTACAATATGATTGGATCCTGAGGTGTCTAGCCTTATAGGTGGATTAATCCAATTGATGGATTAATAATTTGGATTATTGGGAGTTAGATTTTATTGGAAGGTGTGGGAAGACGTACAGCCCTGCACTTTTCTCTCTCTTTTTCTCTTCCTCTCTCTGCTTCTTCTTGACTACAAAGAGTTGAGCAGCTTCCCTCCACTACACCCTTCCAGCATGTTGTTTCTCAACCTTGGAGTCAGCCAATTGTGAACTGAAACCTGGAGTCAAAACAAATCTTTCTTCCTTTAAATTGTTGTTCTCATATATTTGCCATGGTGACAAAAAAACTGATTAATACACTGCTGCTTCAGAAAAGTATTCAGAGGATCATGGAGGGTTGAACAGAGAGATGCCCTCCACACAGCTGTGTTGCTTTGAAACACTTTTTTTTAGACTTCTAAACTTGGTCCATTTTATGTTTAAATTTCAAATTTCAAAGACTCTTAGTAATTTTTTTTTGTGTGTGTATGTGTGTGACAAATAAGGTTACCCCAAACCACTTATGACTTTTTGGTTGGTCATTTATTTCTTCTTCCAATACAAGAAAATAAATAAAGGAGATGGGAAAGGGCAAGACGAATGGAAGTGAAGGAATATGACCTTCTCTGAGTCTTGGCTTCCAGGGCAAAGAATCTGGGTGGAGAAGAATACCTGTAGATCTCTAGTGCTCACAGAACACAGTCGGACTTATGGGGGTGCTCCTCCAGGTTAAAGATGAGAAAAGCTTATAATAGTACTTGTTAAAGACAATAAGTAATACTTTATTCGAGGTAGAACTACTATAGTAGGCACACGACCACTGCAATGGGGCTTTGGGGTTGGGTAGATTGGGATCAGCTCTGAATACAGCATGGACTGGTGAGAAATTATAGTCAAGGAAAACGGTGAGGGTCAGTGCACAGAAAATTACTAAGAGGACATATCTGACATAAGGATGTATTCTGGCTAACCTAACTCCCAAGACAGGCCAGTCAGAATCAACATCAATCACGTGGATAGGAGACATGAGAATGGTGATTAGATATCAAATGTGATCAATAGAATAATGGGGAATTCTAGCTAAGTGAACTTAGCAGTATTCTTACTAAGACTGAACAACCCAAATGTGAACGTGAAGATCCAAAGATCAAGGCCTAGTTGACAAAGAGCTGAGGAGAACCTGAGTAGAGTTTGGTCAGAGAGAAAAACTTGGTCAATGCTCATTTTTTTTCTTGCCATCTTCTTTGTGTTCTTTGTATTTGGCAAGTGGTATTTGTTTTATACTCAATATACATTCATTTTTCTCAACAGCATATCAGTCTTCAAAACTTCTCATTAACATTCCTTCTGTTAACATTTTTGACCAATTCTTAAGATTAGCCAATCCTCTTGTGTATTTGACTAATAGAATCAATTTTTAATTTAATTTTTCACACACAACATCTTATTATTATAAAATTTTCCTCAGAGCATCTTTGTCTGACATATGACAAAGTGTTGTGAGTACAGGGAAAAGTAAAAAAGGCTGTGTGGAGCAAGCTCTACCTAATTATGGTCTCAGTGGTTTTTCACCCAGCCAACCTTGCTCTTTGTTGCTGGGATTCTTCTACACCCAATAAGATTGCCACATCTGACACAAAACAAAGTTAGGAAGAAGAATTAAAAGAGAAGTTCAAGGCAGGTAATAACTTAGACTTCCAGCCGGGTCCTGGCTGGTTACACTAACAGATGTTGGTCAAATTTGCATAGAATGGAAGGCCACATCAGTAGCTAGAATATGAGGTGGGACTTAGATAATCGTGAAGTGGGGCACATGAAGGAGCTGGCATAAAGTAGTCAATTCTTAATTGCTTTTTTTTATGATTGATATATTCAACCAGAGCACATAGAGGTAGCAATATATCTTTGGTCTTCCAATTGTAAAGGATAAATAGGTGTCATTCAGATGTGGAAAATATTTGAAAGGCATGAGGCTAAGATGGGCTTACCAAGCCAAGATGCAGTGGTACAAAGTTAGAGCTGAAAGCAGGTGAGCTCAGCGGGAGCCCAGGGCATGAGAAGGGCTAGGTCACAGTGACAGGGATTGGGTGATGAAGAGCATTGTATATTTGTTCATACATCAGTTTTATACTGAAGTGTGTGCTTAGGTGCCAAATGAAAAGACAAGCCTGATCACAAATTTGAGGCATTATTGGGAAAGAAAGGCTTAGGAAATAGTAGTCATGAGATTCTAGTTTATTAATAATGAAACTCTTTTAGATAAACACACATAGATCCTCCTGCTCAGATAGTAAACAGTAGGCAGCTTCTCAGGTTCAGTGATTATTTGGACAGAATACTCCCAAGAAGATTCATTCTCAGGGTTCTTTTATATAAAATCAAAGATGTTCCCACATGTCTCTTGGCTGACTTCATTATTTCCTCCCAGACTGCAAGCAGGATCAGGTTAGGGTCTGGCATGGGGTGGTATCTGCAGGATAGGTTTGGGCTGGGGACCATCCTTTTTATCTTGTGGCTTTACTTGATCTAATAAGGTCTGGAACTATTTTTCCAATTTTGCCTCAGGTATACAAATGCATTCTTCTTTTCTTTCACTCTTTTTCTTGACACAATTCAATTGTGAGTTTCCTGTTCCTTGTTCACTGTTCAATTAACTTTTCCTCTTGTACTTTATTAGTAAAGACTTGCAATTTTTGCCCTTAGGTTGCATGGATATGAAAGCCTTTACAATATTTTGACCTGAAAAAGTACCTTACATAATAACAATCTTAGATTTGTGCTTTAACGTCATGATGCTGGCATTGTAGAGAATGAGGTGAGGTGGGGTTGAAGTGAGGATTGGGTCCCTGAAGCAGGGAAATTAGGTAGGTGACAGTGGTGAATAATTCATGTGATTATGAGGGCTGGGATTCAGGTAGTGGTTTTGAGGATGGAGGGGAGCAAATGAATGTGAAAGATACTTAAAAAGGAAAATGACTAGGATTAGATGATGAATTGGTTATGGGGAATGGGTGATAGGGAACCTACAAACACACCTGGCTTTGATGTGGACCCTGAGTAGATGAAGAAGCCACTTATTGAAGGGAAGGGTTGGAGTCTCTTAGTTCCATTTTGGATGTACTTTGTTTAAAGTTCTTGTCAGGTACTCCGCATGTATAAACTCAGTAGGAAATATGCAGCTCTGGAGACAAAACTCAGTGAGGAATGTAGAGTGTGTGTGTGTGTGTGTGTGTGTGCGTGTGTGTGTTTTAGTCAGCTTTTTTGCTTTAATACTAAAAGACCTGACAAGAACAACTTTAAGGGAGGGAAAGTTCATTTAGGGTCTGGCTCATGGTTTCAGAAGTCTCGGTCCATAGAAGGCTGGCTCCATTCCTAGGGGCTTGAGGTCAGGCAGTATATCATGGCAGAAGAGTGTGGCAGAGGAAAGTAGCTCACATTATGATCAGAAAGCAGTGAGAGATCCACTTGCCAGATACAAAATATTACCCCAAATCCATGCCCCCAATAACCCACCTCCTCCAGCCACACCCTATCTGGGCTTCAGATGCCACTCAGTTAATCCCCCTGGGGGATTAATTCACTGATTGGGTAAGGCTTTCATAAGCTAAACATTTCTCCTCTAAACCTTTTTGCATTGTCTCACCCATGAGCTTTGGGGGGACACCTCACATCCAAACCATAACAATGTGCTAAATAGTGAAAGGGCTACTACAGTGTCTTACATAAAGGGGAGGTTTATTTTTCTCTCAAAGATCCTTCAGTTTGTCCATGCTGCTGGTCAGCTCTGCTGCCTCTTCATCCAGGGACCAGGATGGTGAGACAACTTTTCATTTTTAAATACCTGTCTTCCAGAGTTTGTTCTGATTTTCTCCAGTTCCAGGCATGAGGCAAACTGAGGCAGTGAGTGGGAAGGAGCCCATCCAATTGCACAAAGGCCTGTATTGATCACCCCTACTCACATCCCACTGGCAGGGACTCGTAGGGCTTTGCTTAACTTCAAGAGAGGCTGGGAAATGTGGTCTATGGGCATGGATAAGGCTATGTTCCCTATATGACATTAATTACTGTGGAAGAAGTGAGCAGACTGGGGGGGGGGGCACAAACAGTACACAGTTCTCATCTGTGTAAAAGAGACATGGGAGGAGAGGAGACCACTAAGGAGGTGGTATAATGTACTCATCCAAGGACAGAATTCTGAGAATGCTAACACTTAAGGGTAAAAGTGGAGACACCAAAAGTAGAGACAGATGGAAAAGCAGAAAAAGAAGTGAAAGAAAGAGAGGTTCTTAGGAATAAGTTTTCCTTAGTGAGGAAGCATGGTTTGACAAGGATCTGAAGTCAGACTCTTTGAGTTAAATCTTTTATTTTTTTCCTTCTTAACTAGCTGTATGACCTCAGGGAAATTTTTGACCTCTCTATGCTTCAGTTTTTTTTATCTGAAAAGTAGGGATGGCCAGATTACTTACCTCTTAGGAATTTTTATTGTTGTTGTTTGGTTTTTGAGAATTAAATGAATTAGCATTTTGAAAGCCTAGAACCGTGCCTGTTTACAGTGTATACCACCATTAACAGTGGTGACTTAAAATAAGTACAGGATTGAAAAAGTACATGTAGAGGAGAAACAAAATCCTATTCTTATCTCACCTCTCCCAAAGTTCATAGCTGACACTTCCTATAACAGAGCACTTACAGCTGGGGAGTTGCATTCAAGCTCTGATATACACATTGGACTTTTCAAATAGGATATTTATTAATATAGCTCTATGAGTAACTATTTTAAGTGCATTCCCTCATTAAGATACAAAGTAGTTCTTTGAAGAAGCTACAGTAGTATCATATCCATTTTATAGATGAGAAAAGTGAGGCACAAAGAGGCTGAACAACTTAGCCTACTTGTAGAATAAGTCAGTGACTAAGTCTGGATCTTTCTGATTCCAAAGCCCAGGCTTAGAGATACTAACATTTTCAGATGTTGAGTGGTCAAGAGCAAGGTTTTTCCCTTCTAAACTTCAGTGCCCTTATCAGATGTGATATAAAAGGCACTTAATTCATTGTAATATGGCAAAGGAACTGAGGTTCTGCATGAGAAATCTTTAGCACACCACTTGGTACACAGTAAGAACACATTTTCAATTGACAATGGTGGCTAATGACAATCATACTAGTGGCTCATGATGTATTGAAGTAAACAGAGAAATGACTGGTTTACAATTAGAGTTCAACTTAGATAAATTGCCCCTAGTGTTGCCTGTCATGACCCAGAGGAGAGTGTACATTTTCAGGTTTTCCAAGTTTGTGCTTCCCAAAGGTAGGTTTCCAAGGCCTTTGAGACTCGGTGGTTCCCCTTTATTCCCTACCTTCTTACAGATGGATACTTAGGGTGGACAGTTCATAGGAGGAGTCTCTGAATAAACTTGTGGGCTCAGCCAGGCAAGGGGAGCCTCCTGATGCAAGAACCAGCTTCACTAGTGAGAATGGGACCTAACTGAGTGTTCTCACTCTAGTCTCTTTATAACCCCATGTTTTGATGAAACTGAAAACTGTTCAGTAAATACAGTCTTTTCAATTTGATATTTCTGCTGACCTGATGGGGCTATTGTGAGGATTAAATGAGATATAAGGGTCTGTCCTATAGTAAAGATGGATAAGACTTTTTCTACTGCATTTCCTGTGCATAGGTTAACTTTACTCTTTAGAGGACAGAAAGTCCCATTAATGAATTTTATTGATTGCTGTTTATTTATTTATTTTTTCTTTAAGGAAGTATCTGTTTCCATTCAGAGCTTAAAGATTGCCAGTGCAGTATTCTTTTTAATATTTTTTTTTGTTATGAGAGCTTTATGGTACCAATACAGACTTTTTGATCCAACTTTTAATGCCCATGAGCTCATGAGGTCATGAACTTTTGTCATTCAGTTCTTCAAGTCTAGAAGAAATAAGGTTAAATATTGTATATTTGTATGTAATAATTAACACAGTCATTTCAAACTTGAGAGTTATGAAAAATCAATTACAAAAATATCAATACTGATGTGTATTGGCACCTAGAATTTATTTACACTTTATCTTCATAAACATTAAAAAGCTACCTGACTTTTGATGTGGCCTGTTAATATTTAGTACTGAAAAGCCATGGGTGTTCTTCCAATTTTAGAAATTCATTTTAGAGATAGATCAGAGAATAATTTCAAGTTTATAATTTCTTCAAGTGAAATGAGGCATCCTGACATAAATATTCTTTGAAAAGTACTTGTGTAAATGATTCCCTGATACTCAGCTCAGTACTTCTGTTGCAAGTTTTTGCAGTACTCTCTGCATCATCAAAAATTTCTAAATGGTGTATATTTTAGAGACACTGTGCTACTATTTATATTTAC
The DNA here is from genome assembly GCF_045843805.1 of Urocitellus parryii. Lineage (NCBI taxonomy): Eukaryota > Metazoa > Chordata > Mammalia > Rodentia > Sciuridae > Urocitellus > Urocitellus parryii. The sequence goes on along the minus strand of NC_135537.1, from coordinate 98,721,200 downwards.
AACAGTATCTTACTTTATTGCATAAGGGATTGAGTTCAGCACATAACAAAAGTATAATGACTTAATAATAAGATATAAACGTAATTGGAAAATCAAAGTTCAGAGAAAGAGTAAGCAGACATGTATACTGTCAAGGCAAATGGGGTTGCAGAAGTTGACTTTCCTGTTTGTCTCAGATTTCTGACAGCTCAGCTGAACAGGACACATGCTTATCTGCATATTCTAATATTAGAAGAGAAAATATTCTAATTTTCCAAATGGAGCACAATTTTAACTTTTTTTCAATTGGGGCTTTATATCTGCTACTCTTAAATTATCTAGGAAAATATCTTCAATATTGGACCATTTTTATTTTTCTACGGTGTTGTTTGAAATAATCTGTACATAATACTTCTTTCTGAGAGGTTCTTAAATTTTCATGATGAATTTAAGGATGAAAATTGTGTCTTGTTTAAAGGATTATCTATGTACTTTATTAACTAAATGAGAAAGTGATAAGGTTAACATGTTATTATAAAAATGAAGTCTAATAGTGTCTTAGATTCTTTTTCATCCCTGTGACTAAAAGATCTGATAAGAACACTTAAAGGAGGAAAAGTTTATTTGGGGGCTTATAGTTTCAGAGGTCTCAGTCCATAGATGGCCAACTCCATTGCTCCAGGCCCAGGCATGGCAAAATTCATGGCAGAAGAATATAGTGGAAGTGGCTCAGTGGTAGAGCATTTGCTTAGCCTGTGTGAGGCATTGGGTTCAATTCTCAGCACCACATACAAATAAATAAAATAAAGCTCCATCAACAACTAATATATATATTAGTTGTTGATATATATATATATATATATATATATATATATATATATATATATATATAAAGTGTGATGGGGAAAAGTGGCTTAGTTCATGGAACCAGGAAGCAGAGAGACAGCTTTCTCACCACAAACAAAATATGTACCCAAAGGCATACCTCCAGTGACCCATCTCTTCCAGCCATACCCTATCTGCCTACAGTTACCACCCAATTAATCCCTACTTTTGAATTAATGCACTGATTTGGTTAAAGTTCTCATAATCCAATCATTTCATCTCTAAATTTTATTGCATTTCCAAACACATGAACTTTTGAGGGACACCTAATATTTAAACCATAATATTCTGCCCCGGCCCCCAAAAGCTCGTGTCCATCTCACAATGAAAAATACATTTAGTCCATTTCCAAGAGTCCCCATAGTCTCAACAATTTTAGCATTGTCCAAATGTCCAATTCCAAAGTCTCCTCTGAAACCCAAACAAACTCTTAGTGTGAGCTCCTGTAAATATCAGAAGCAAGTTACATATATCCTCTGTATGAAGGTACATAATAAACATTTCCATTCCAAACAAAATGGAGAAATAGGTGTATAGAAAAAAAATGAATGGGATCAAAGCAAAACTGAAATCCAGCTGGGCAAACAAATTATGTAGCTTCATGTCCAGAAACTGGAGTAAATGACTTCATGATGTTTTCTCCAAAGGCCTTATGTAGCTCCACCCCTGTGGCTCTGCTGGTCACAGCCCATATGACCTCTCTGTTGGTTTATCTCTGCTTAGTTTCCATAGCTATCCTGTGCAGATGTTTCATAGTACAAGCTCAGCTTAATCTTAGGGTCTCCACTGCAGTTTTGTTTTTCTTCTCACATCCCATGCATCACCCTTTCAGAGACTGTTCACAGGCACTCTTACCCTGTTGCAACTTGTCCAGCTTCCCAAGCCTTCCTTTGAAATCTTGGTAGAAACCTCCATGACCTCCTAATTCCAGAATCCTGCATTCCTGCAGAAGAAGCTGCATGTGGATGATACCAAGGTCGGCCGCCATCTTGAACATCAGCCAAGAATCCTGGAACCTTGGCTGCAGCAGCCTCCAGGGACCTGTATAGCTAAGCATGGTTAAAGTTTCAGAACACTTTATGCAAGCCAGGTGTCCCCATGGTCTCAACGGAATTTTTTCATTTACTCCCTTGAGCCTAAGATGGGTGTGCTCTTGCCAATTCCTGAGATGCCCTCAAACCATCTTTCTTATTGTGTCTGGGCAAAGTCATTAGAATTTCTTTAGTATCTGTAATGTCTTTAGCAACCACACATCCTTACCTAGCCCCCCTTTTACTCACAGTTTTCTGATCAAAATGCAAGTTTTTCAAATCTTTCTGCTCCTGATTATCCCAATTAACCTGGCTAAAAGCTGCCAACAATATACGTGTCATTGCCTGAATGCTATGCCACCTAGAAATTTCTTTCACCAGATTAAGAAATTCATCACCTTTAAACTCAGCCTCACAGAAAGTGCCAGAACTGAGGCAAAATGTGGGCGACTTCTTAGTCAGAATATAACATGAATGGCCTCTTGTCTAATTTCCAATACAATCTTTCTCCTCTAAAATCTGAGCCCACTCCTTATTGTCCACAGTCCTATCTGCATTCTGGTCTTCTGAGCTCCCACCACAATTACCCACTAAACTCTGCTTACAACAATTTAAAACTTTTTCCAGCTTGTATCTTGAAAATTTTCAAAATTACTTCCACAAATTCCAAAAGCTTCAAAACCACATTGTCAGGTTAGTCACAGCAGCAACCCCACTTCTTGGTACCAATTTCTGCTTTAGTCAGCTTTTTGCTTCTGTGATCAAAAGACCTAATAAAAACAATTAAAGGAGGAAAAATTAAAGAGTTTAATTGTGGGTTTATGGTTTAAGAGGTCTCAGTCTGTAGATATCTGACTCCATTGCTCTGCTTGGGGCCCAAAGTGTTGCAAATATCATGGCAGAAAAGTATGGTGGAGGAAAGTGGTTCAGGTCATTTCACCAGGAAGGAGAGATAGAGGGAGGGAGGAAGGGAAGGAAGGAGGAAGGGAAGGAGAAGGAGAGAGGGAGGGAGGGAGGGAGGGAGAGAGAGAGAGAGAGAGAGAGAGAGAGAGAGAGAGAGAAAGAGAGATGGCTCCCCTCACCACGGATAAAATATACTTCAGAGGCTTGCCCCCAGTGACCCACTTCCTCCAGCCACATCCTACCTGCCTATAGTTACCACCCACTTAATTCCTATCAGTAGATTAATGTGCTGGTTAAGTTAAGGTCCTCATAACCCAATAATTTCACCTCTAAACTTTCTTGCATTGTCTTTTCGAGAACACTTCATATTTGAACAGTTGCTGAGAGCCATAGCCGAGTGGGAATGACACATGGCATTTTTGCCAGAATGTAATGGTTGAGAGGTGACGACAGCAAGCCATTGAGATAATAATAGTTATGTTAAGCTGCGTATTCAATTGTATATTAGACCCCTGCTGTCCAGCTACTTTGGAGTTCTTGGGAGGGTTGCCTGAAGAGTTCCCATTGGTTGGTGAAGTTCTGGTGGTGGGAGTTCCTGTTGGTGTGTGGTGCGTCCAGGGAGAAGGCCACATGCATGGCATTTGTGGGAGTGCGGAAAACAAAGGAGTTACTCTTTTGAACCTACAAGGCTATGTGTCAGCTCAGTTATTTTGTGCCCAGCCAGACTGCAGCAAACAGTAACGCATAAGACCTTTGCTTTGAATAAGTCACACCTGACCATATCCACATGGAGATAAATCTCAGGCTCTAGTGATATGAAAGGAAGGCAACTCCTAACAATCCTCTGTTGACTCCTCTAGGAAACTGACAAAGCTTATGTTTTCATTGGATCTAAACATTTTCACAATAGCCTTCATTGTTTTTTTAATATTGCATATTTTTAGGTTTATAAAGTTAAAATTGATGTCATTTTCAAAAAACTGACAAAATCAGCATAATCCAGAAAAGGATCATCAAGACAATGAAGTATATACATTTGGAAAACTTGAAGAAACCAGAAATATTTAACCTGGAGAAGAGATAGGTTATAGGGAAAGTGATAAATCTTCAGTTATGTCTCAATTTTATGAAAAGGGAGTGAGCTAAGAGTAGAACTAGGACCAGTATATCCAGGCTCCAAGAAGGAAATGACTCTGATGAATTAAAGTTGTTCAGGGGATATAGCTCACTTGGTAGAGTGCTTACTTCACATTCACAAGACCCTGGGATCAATCCCCAGCACCAAAAAAAAATAATAATAATAATTATAGTTGTTCAAGTGTGAATGGACTGTCTAGTGAGACAAGCAGATCCTCCCATTATGAGTATAATGTCATTGGTTTCTTTTCACCCACTATGTATGAGCCCTGCTTTTTTCTCTCTTTGCAAATCTTATGATTCTTTTTTTCCTAAGTAGAAAACTGGACATTTTAAATAATTTAAAGCAACAATTTTGGATATCAGATTCTCTCCACTCCCTCCAAAGTTTATTGTTGTTATTTGGAAGAGACACTATTCAGAAGTCCTAAATGCGTGCATTTAGCTGATGTCAATCCAGAAGTGCTTTTAGCTGTGCTCAGAAAAAATGGAAATTGGACAGGGCAAAGGGAATGGAGGAGAAGGGAGAAGGGATGGGATAGGAAAGATGGTGGAAATGAGACGGACATCTTTACCCTAAGTATATGTATGAAAACACTAATGGTGTGTCTCTACTTTGTGTACAATTAGAGAAATGAAAAATTGTGCTCTATATGTGAACTATAAATTGAAATGCATTCATTCTGCTTTCATGTATAACAAATTAGAACAATAAATAAATTTTAAAAAATGGAAAGTTGTTAACTAAAATATCTAATTCCCAGACCATCCTTTGAAATATGATCTACTATGACTTTTTAAAAATTAAATATGATTACTTTAAAAATATTGAAATAAAATTTCCACAGTGTGAAAATAGGAAGCACAATAGACTATACTTAGTTACTAATTTCTACTTTGTTTTACTCATAGCTTTAAAAATCACCTCTTCTGTGTAATTTCTTACCTTAAAATTAATTAGTCCAAAGGAACAGGAGAACTTTACCAATAAAGAAGAGAGAGAGAGAGAGAGAGAGAGAGAGAGAGAGAGAGAGAGAGATTGATTTATGGATAAAATTTAAGCCCCAGAGATTATTAAAAAGGTAAAAATGAAGTGATAATTGACTGATAGAATTTCATAGGTTTGAATCATCAGCATATGTATTTCTTGAACGATTTGCTTTTTTAAACATATTAATTATTAATTATGATCAACAGGTTTAACAATGGATTTCTTGAACTATTTTTATATAACTTAAATTTTATATCATTGAGTGGCTTATTTTTAATTCTGATATTCCTTATAATTATCATAACCCAAAATATTGATCTTCCATACTAATTTTCTGACCATCAATCTTTATATTAAATACTGAGAACAAAGATAGGGGTCAGCCACACATGATCCAAGCCATTTTTTATTAATTCCTTGAAAATCAGATGTGAGACTATTGAACCACATTGCTTGTCAATAATGTTATATGAAGTATTCATATCTCAATTTTCCATTTTGAGACCAAACCTTTTTTCTAAATATTTAATTCATTTAATTATTTCATAATTATCTTCTCATAGAAGGCTTTTCACAATCTGTCAGGTATGTTGGATATAATTCTAATTTACACATAAGCAAGCAGAAGTTAAAACTTGTTCAGAGCCAACAACCTAGTCCTTTTGTCTCCTGTGAACCTTTTTTAATTTAACTATTTTGGGGGCATATGTTTCCAGATTTTGTTAGATATTTCTCTGCTTAATCAGGATGCTAGTGATCTAATGTCTCAGTGGAAGGTAAACATTTTGCATGAATGACTTTACTGTTCCAAAAAACAGTGACAGCCACTGGGAATGTGACATCAGTATTTACTGGTGACACATGCTCTGCTTTTGGTGTTTTTGTAGCATCTTACATATTGTTGTGCCTCATATTTTCCCATAAATATCTGTTGGTCACAGATTTTTCATCTGTTTTTAATTTGAGCATTCTAATCTGTGACCTGACACACCAAGTAATATCTGGTACCCCACTGGCCTCTTGCCATGCACAAGACATCATTCTAAGTATTTGTTCATTTAATCCTCCCAATATCCCAAATAGGTAGGTGCCCTTACCATCTGGGTTTTCTGATGAGAAAACAGAAGCACAGAGGGATTAAGAAACTTGCCCAAAGTCACAAGGCTTATAAGTAACAGAATAGGGATTTCAATTCAGACCATTGTCTGTGCATTTCATATCTTAACTGTTTTACTCTAGTGTTTCACATTAAAATGTTTGTTAAATTATACATAAACATAAAAGTGAACAGGCTCTGATAGAATACCCAAGTGGAACTCTTTGAAAAGTACTTAAAATTTGTTAAATTGTGTTGTGACATATATTTTGATTTCACTCAGAATATATGTATGTCTATGTGTATATATTTCTTGTATGTATAATAGTCAGAAGTGACATTATAATATCCACTTATGTATTATAAAATCATAAATATTTTAATTTCACTTTTGGCAAAATAGATGAACATTTGCTTATCATTTGCTGTTAATTTTTATTGCAGGTCATACCAGAAAAATGGAGTTATTTAGAAGTGTCCATAACTAATTTTACTTGATTTTTTATTTCTCTAGAGTAATTCCTTATTGGGAAAGGTAGCAATAAGTATCTTTGAAATAGAATAATTACATTTATTCCTTTCTCACAATCAAGATAATATAGAAATTAACAACTGACTAAATAGTCCTGCTTTAGTTGGCTTAGTGAGTTCTTTTGGAACAAAATAATTTAAATAATTATGAATTTCTTCTCAGTCAAATAGCTACTGCTATTGGATAAGCACTGAGTCATTCTTACTACACAGAATAAATAAGAACTTTCAAAGACAAGTTCTTGCTAGGAGATAATTTTTTAAGACTGCTCACTTTCTGCATTTCTAGTGAGCAAGGTCTGTGGATGCCTTTGATCTAAACTCTCTGGGATGTATGCAAAGGAAACAGCCTAGAAATAGATATATTTTCTCCCTTCCTAGAAAATGGCAGGTTTGTATACTGTCTAGTACAATAAAGGTAATTCTCTCTAAGGTAAAATGCAGATATACTTATTGCCCATTACCAAAAATGAGAGTTCCCTAAGCTTAGATTTAGATTCTTCTTCCATAACACAGCCTTCTGTGTGTGCAGACATTATCTGACCTTCTACATTTTGTCCTTGGAACTTGAGGAACTGACATTGTCTCCGGAATTTGCCATTTCTAATAGTAATACAATCCTTTGTCTCTGTCTTCTGCCAACAGCCATTGAATGGCAGCCTAATTTGTTAGCTTCCAAGTATCATGAAATCTCAGAATTTTCGAAGTTCTTAAAATTTGTTATAAAGAGCTTTCTCAGCATTTTACTTTAATTTACAATTAATCTCCCTTTAAGAGAGTGAATTTTTTTTTTACTGTGGATACTAGATACAAGGCATCACTGCTTGGTCACTTGAGACACTGTTTACTAGAGATAAGGCGAGTATGCTTTGGTCCCTCAAGAGGGGCACAACAGTTGCTAGTGACAATTTACCTCCTTTGTTCCCCCTCACCTATTTTTCTTTTGTCATGATTTTTCCTTCTCCTGCACTTTTCCTCCTCTTCTCTCCCTTCAGAATTGGTTTTGATATAGGCCATGGGAACTCTTAGGCTTTTGTATTTAAAACGCAAACAAAAACCTTTCTCATTTTTTCTTAAGTGTTTCTGACTTAAGAAAACAGGAGCTAAAGATATGTTTCAGATCTTTGTCTGGTAGAGCTAGAAGTTGGTTTGTGATAATAATTTCATGTGTATTTCTGCCATAGGCCAGGAAAGAGGATGAGGTGGTGTGTATAGGGTAATTTCTATCTATCATCACCACATTCCAGCAGCCAACTGTGGAAATGCTTCTGATCACTGGGAAAAGTCTGCCCAAATTAGCTATAATTCAACAATGAACACAATAACAACAACAATAATAATATTGTTTTAGAAAAATTTAGATCATTCTGAATCCGGGGTCAACAATCTATTGCCTATGAGCAGCCAAATTTAGCCCAGTGCCTTCTGGTGCACATGAGGTTTTTTTGGAACATATTCACTTTCATTTATTAACATATGGCTGCATTCATATTACAGTGGGTGAAAAAAATAGTTGCAATAGAGGTCATATAGCTTGGAAAAAAAACCTGAAATATTTACTATTGAGTTCTTTACAAAAAAAATAATAATTAAAAACAAAATGATTGCCAATATCTGTACTAGACGTAAGACATCATACCAGTGAGTCTTAATTTCTGGTTGTATAGACAATGAAAGAAGGGACAGGCTCATCAGAATCAGCTAAGCAGGCTTTTTAAAAGGTGCATTCTTCCTTCTCTCCTCCATCTTCTCAGAACCTTTCCTGTTGAGACTTATTGTTTTAACTTTATGATTATGGTTAACTGATACATTCTTTGTTTTCATTATTTTGATCCTCTGTAACATATCTACAGTAATATTGAACATGTTATTTCTTTTACAGGGTTGTGGGAAGAAAATGTATTCTTTTCTGAGAAGAACGAAACAACTGCAAGCACTAAGATTTCTAGGGATCTCTATTGGTGTGACACAAATCCTGGCTATGATTCTCACCATTACTCTGCTCTGGGCTCTGAGAAGGGAGCCAGGGACAGATCAAACGATGACCCTAAAGAATGACAACTCACAGCACCTGTCATGTCACTCAGTAGAACTGTTGAAACCAAGTCTTTCAAGGATTTTTGAACACACATCCATGGCAAACAGCTTTAATACACACTTTGAGATGGAAGAATTATAAAAAATGTCAAAGAAGGAATCAAACTTGTTTTATGGGACTTGTGAATGTTTGATTACAGTTTTCTGTTTCAGAAATTTGCAGATGTAAAAAAATGTCTAAGTATATGATTTTCTACTCTTTAAAATTGAGAGAAAAAGTTTCTTATGTCACCACCTGGACAATAACTGATGCCCTTTATGATGCTAAGGACAGATCTAGTAGCCACTTTATAGCTCTTACAAGATTTTTACTGAATACAGTTATGTTCTGAGGTAGTATGGTTTGGTTGGCATTTCTGCATCCATGTAAATGAGACACATATATTCAGATTAGAGCTACATAAAGGTTGATTTTCTTCCACTGGCTAGTATATAATGTATCAATTAACTGGTAACATAGGAAGTTAAACAGTACTAATGACTTGTATTACTTGGTAATGTATTCTTTTGAGGGTGACTAGATTATACACATGCACATTTCAAATTGGTGTCAACCTAATTGTGATTTTTGCTGATTATTGAAATGTTCTTAACATCTATAAGAGCAAACACATTGTCTTTAACTGATTAGGTAAATATGTGTATATAAGTCTGTTCTAAGTTTGTATAATTCAGCAGATTTCAATTCTTATAATGTTAAGAATAACAATTGTGAAAAGGATAAATTTGTCTTGTATAGCACCATTATTTTTTAGTCTTTCCTGTTCATAGAGCTTTTAAGTTCTGTCTTGAGTGTACATTACAACTGATAATTTAAGTACTTAGCCACTAATTTTGAAAATTATCAGTGTGATTCATAGGAATCATTTTAATTCTGAATAGAATCTGGTCTCTGGGAAGTATTAAAGACTTTGATGCCATTTTCTTTGAAGCAAAGATACTTTTTGACAATGAATATGCTTTAAAAGAGCTTATATTTGCCTTTTCCAAAAAGAAGTAACAGTCTTCAAGTCAATATCATTTTACAGAAAGTAGTTTTCTTTGTCCCCAGAAAATGCCTGCAAGAAACATTAAAATAAGTGACAATTTAACAAGAGATTTTCTTTGCTTTATTTCACTGATTAATATACTGTGGTGAATTACACAGATTATTAATTTTTTTACAAAGGTTAAATATATTTATTTGAAGTGGGAAAAGTGCATTTTACTGTATTTTGTGTATTATGTTATATTTATTTCAGATTATGGAATGAAAATTAAAACAACTGTCAATAAATATTTTCTAGAGAGTAATGATTTGGGCCTATTTTTTGTACATATGAGCATCTTTGCTACTTGAAGAGGTTTACAAGGGGTGAAAGGAATGAGAAGCAATGCTTGAATAAGTTATTAATAATTTCCAAACTCCATAACTAATATATACAAGTACGAATTTTCCCTGAGAAGACAAAAAAGATGTGCTTTTAAAAGCTTTCTTCATAGAAGTATGATAAATAGTATAGTTTGATAGAATATGAAACTATATCTATTTATGTTAATATACCTCCTTAATGATTTTATATCCCAGGTTTTATAACTATTTTAATTTTTAAAGGAAGATTGGTCTAGCCAAAGTATGGTGGTACACTCCTGTAGTCTTTGCCATTCAGGAGGCTGAGCAGGAACATCTCTTTACCTCAGGAGTTTGATGACACTAGTGTGACATAGCAAGATGCCTATCACTTTAGAAAGAAAAAAAATGTCTAAGGAATACAATATTTGAAATTAACTGCCTTATTTAAAATCATCCATAGATTTCAAAGAAAACTGAATTACTTGCTCAATCAGAACCAAAAGAATCCCTTTCCCTAATTTCCTCAACACCCCAGCTCCCATAGTTTCACTAATAATACCCAAGTAACTGAGGCAGCTATGAATTTTGCTTGAATTATTTGGATAATGGTAAAAAGTACTTAAGTTGCAAAATAAAAGTTGATTTCTACATTCTGAGACTAGATATTTTGATATATTACTATATTAACCACTCTCTAGAAGAGTCAACATAATTTTAGACAATTATGTATAATACATTTGCTTAATGGGAACAGGTGACATTTATAGCATGGGTCCACAAAGAACTCTTATGATAGCAGTGCACCTGGGATAATAAAATCTCAAGGAACTTTTAAAAGTGTGCTTAGTGCTGCAGAGCTGAGGGAGTTTTCTGTCTGTGTTTCTTTGAGATTTTTTTTTAAAGCTTTCTTTTGTAAAAATCGAAACCTTCAGAGTAAAACTTTAGGAAGATTATTTTTTAAAATAATTTTTTAGTTGTTGATAGACTTTTATTTTATTTATTTATATGTGGTGCTGAGAATCGAACCCAGTGCCTCACACATGCCAGGCAAGTGCACTACTGCTGAGCCCCAGCCCCAGCCCAGGAAGATTATTCTTAGACTGGTTAACAGGCAATTCAAAGTGCCCTGGGCACCTGAGATGGCAATTAGAAATGATGTCTGTTCTTAAGCCCTGTCAAATCTGGGTTAGAGACACTTGTGATAACCACAGGAAACCTAATAAAGGAATATGCAGTGGGTAAGGCTGTGCTTAGGAAGACGATACAGAGGAAGGTGGAATTAAGGAAGCTACACCAAGGAAATGATCTTCAAGTTGGGCCAGAAAGGAGGAAAGAAGCTCAGCTACCTCATGGAGAACATTCCATGAGCCCTGGGGTTAAAGAGTGAACATTATTTTGATTCAGTGTGGTTAGACAGAACATATAAGAATTGAAAAAAAATCATGGTAAAGGAAATGGGTGAAAATTGGATTGGGAGTTTCATTCTTCTGTAGGTTCCATGGAGAGCCCCTGAAGTGTTTACAGAAAAAGAAGTAATGCCTGTTTCAGAAATTTCACTGGATTAGCCAAATGGGAAACAATGCAGGGAGATAGGTGCACCCGTTGCACAACTCCTGGGGGGGCAGGCCATCTCTTACCCATTCTAGGTAAATGGAGCTCTCTGCAGCTATAAGATGCCACACAGCCTGGAGGTAGACTAGATGGACTACTTCTGTGCTTCTGGAGCGAGGCAAAGATCCTCACCAGAACAATAGAAGTCAAAAATTAGAATGCATAAAACAGATAACTATAGAGTGAATCCACAAAAATTGGCAGCACATTGACCTTGGGGACTGTGGGACAAAAAGTAAAAGAAGTGAGATTTCTACATTTTGAATCAAGTAATTTGGCAATGGCATTAACCCAGATAGAAGGCTGGTGGAGAATGAATGTGTGGGAGGGTAATTAATTTATTTGGGGATAGACTGAGTTGGAGATGCCTGTAGGACATACAGATGGAGAAGTCTATAGGCAGCTGTAAATTCCAGTCTGCAGCTCTGGAGAATTTACTGGGGAGCCTGAGAATTTTTATACATTGCTTTTCCATCTCAGGAAGCCTGACAGAAAATGGGCCATGAACCAAATCTCATATGAAGAGAATCTTAAGCAGGATGCTACAAGAGCTTGTTTTGTCTGAACTCCCACTCCTAGAGATGAGTCAAAAGAGGTAAACAAATAAGAAATGAAGATGTACTGAATCCTTTCAGGGCAAAAAAAGCTGCCCTCTTTTAAAAAATACTGCCAAATACTATGTTGCTTTGCCTAACTGTCCCCCTTTGTTATCATCATCCTGCGATTTAAAAGTGAACTCATCTTTCCTCAGAACAAAATTCTAATAAAAATGTGAGGGAAATACCCTCACATCCAAGCACACCTTAGAAATAAGTATGGGAGAATCTTTGATCATCTTGAAAGCTCATTAGCTTTCTAGTTTAACGTGTTAATTGCGATCCTTCTTTCTCTGAGTAACACACCATGAAAGACACTTTGCATGTATTGCCTCTGCTCTTTAGAATGTTTTTGCAATTTGTAAGCATCATCAGTCCCATTTTATTAATGGACTCAGAGATACAATTTATCTAAAGAGTAGGAGCCACAGCTCTTCCTCTCTCTCCTCTTTGTGACTTCATCAGCCTGTGGTGTCTTCATCAGCCTGTGGTGTCTTCATCAGCCTGTGGTGAGGCTCAGCTGACTCTCTACATAGAAAAGTAGATTTCTTACATAAGAATCAATATCTCTGGGTCCAATGATTCTCCAAATTCTACTACTTCTTCCTTCAAATTAACACTTTAGTCTTTCTAATTTCATTTTTCCTATTGTAAACCCAGAAATTACCTAAAGATTTGAAGCCATACATGGCTCTTTCCCTATCTATGAACTCTTACTGATATATCTGTGTACACATGCAGAGCCAAATTAATTACTTTCATCAGCTTTACTGAGATTTGATATATGCATATACATACATACATAATATCAATTTTAAGTGTTCAGTTTTCACTCATGCACGCATGCACACACACACACACACTCACATGTAACTTCAAGCACAATCATGATACAGAATATTATCATCACCTCAACAAATTCCTTCTTGCCCCTCTCTCCTAGAGATCCCATCTCCTGATATTCCCATTTCTAACCTTGGTCCACATGCATCTGTTAAATGTCATTCAAATTCTTGAAGAGCACAATTCTTATTCTGTCACTTCCTTACACATCCAGGGGTTGCCTGTTTTATATAAGACAGAACTTTTCAGTTCATTAGTGTATATCTCATTCACTCAGCATGGTGGGGTAAACAAAGGTCAGAGACCACTGGCCATTCTAATCTGACTGCCCTGAGGACAATAAGGAAATTATAGCTCAACACTTGGGTTTAACTGAGTTGTTAGAGACCTCGAAAGACAATAGATTAAACAAAATAGGAGTGAATTTATATTTCATAAAACACATGTGTGATTAGCCTAAAGTATGGCAGTCTGGAGATGTTTGGGGCTTAGTCTCCTTCTGCCCTACTAGTCTGATATCCTGAGGTACCCTGAATAACACACTTCCAAATAGCACACTTTACTTCCACATTTCAAATAGCAGACTGGATAGAAAAAATAAAGAGGAAGAGGCACATGTCCCTTCCTTTAAGAACATACCCAGAGGAGACACCATTTCCATTCCCATTGCACAGCTCTAGGGAGAGCTGCAAATTCTCCTTTCTCTGCATGCCCATCCAGTAAAATTAGGAAGTTTTCTAGGACCACAGAATTAGGGGGAAGTGAGTATTGGTGTCAACGAGCAAATTTCTGCCATACTCTTCACTACCTGCAGAATGAATCATCCATTTGAACCTATTTTTTCAAACCAAACACCTATTACTTTGCTAGCCAGTTGAGCCATTCATGGTCCATTCATCGTCATATCCCATGTATCCCTTGACTCCTTGATTTTGCTCACATAGTGGTCTTCTCTGAAATAGCCTCCTCTCCACCCATTAAACTTGTTCTTAACATTTAAATCTCAGATCAGCAGTCACTCCTTACATGAAACTTCTTCCCCTATCCATTGCAGCCCTCAGCAATATTTCCTCCTATTGGCTCAGCATTTGTTACTGTGTTATCTAATTCAGTCCTTGTATTTTTGATTTGATAATATTACTTTTCATTTATATTGTTTTGTTTTATTTTCTTTGCTTGTATGTCTAGATTTTCCTGAAAACAAATATTTGTTTCACTATTTTTTCCACTAACCATTTTGCATTAGTTTAGGCAATATTTCTTAGGTATCAGTTGCATAACTCGTTAGTATGGATATAAATTAATATATGCATGAAAAATGAGTCAGTTAAATGAATAAAAAACATTGTCCAAAATGACTCTTATAAGGAGAATCCACCTTAAAGAAGGCCATCTATTTTGCTTGACTGGGACACAGGACAGTGGATTATCATGGGCTAAGTACTCATTTAGCTACAAAAGGATGTAGATTGGATCTGCAGAATGTGTTTAGAGATCAGTCAAGTTTTATAAATGTCTGAGTGAACTATCAAATTGTACTGTGGCTTAATAATATAATAGTGGTTTAGATTCATAAAATGCTTTTACTCCTAACCCCAGTTCCTTTAGCTTTAAATATGCATTTGTTTGACTGGTAGTATGCAGAGTAAAGGCTGAATGCACATTGCTAAGGAAATCCCTGGAGAGTGGGAGATTGGAGCAATTTTTAAGGTGAATTATCCTTATAGGAGTCATTTTGGACAATATTTTTTATTGATTTAACTGACTCATTGTTCATGCATATATTAATTTATATCCACACTAATTAGATATGCAACTGAAACCTAAGATATATTGCCTAAACCAGTGCAAAATGCTGAGTGGAAAAAATAATAACTTTGCAATAATAACCTTGCAATTTCTATGGGATTCTAGAATATAACTTAAAAAGGTAGCATAGAAAGTGTTGGTGCAATTGGATCAAGAAGTATTTCATTTACTCTTCTCATAATCCCTATGAAGTCAATTTTGTAAAAACAATGAAATACAAAGATGATAAAAATATGCTTAAGATTATACAACATTCAAGTAATATTGCTGGAATTTTAATCAGGCTTGTTTGAAGTCAAAATCCATGTTCTTCCCAACCTTATAAGAGAGCTACTTTGTTAATAGATTTACAAAACAATTCTTAAGTTTATGATTATAGAGTATTGTTATTTTAGTATATTGCTGTGTTTTGCTTACTAGTCTTTATGAACACGAGTTATACTCGTTTGTTGTGTGTGTATGAGTAATCTACAATACTTACTATATCAAGAAAATGCTATAGCCTTGTAAATATATGTTTTTACTTTTATTCTAAGAATTTGGAATATATGAATCCCATTTTCAATTCTACAAGATTAAAAAAAAACAATTCTTGAAATCTGTCTCCATCAATATTAAGAATGGCAAAATGGTACTTTTCTCTTCTAGCCAAGAAGGAATAACAAGGAATAAATAACAACAACAACAAAATAAATAATAAGAACAAAACAAACTCATACCAAAATATTTGAAATAATAATTTATAACACACTGAACACTGGGTAACAAAGAACCAGATATTTAAGAACCTGATTAAAAAAATGGGTGAGTCCTATGTTTTCCCAACTTCATTCAGAGTTTACCAGATGTGGTGAAGGGGAGCATCTAGGTATAGCTTAGAGGACTCCATGGATGAAGGGGTAGAACTGAGAGGATAGGGTTACCAGGACAGAGTGATGGAGAGGAGAGGGATGCATAGATAAAAAGCCTCACAGATGTGTTGAGGGTTCCACTGGAGTATTTTGCAGAGTACTGATCAGCACATTTGAACGGATTTGGAGAAAATGTCCCACAGAGGGATGGAAATAATGCCAGTTCTCATCAACCAGAGAGTGGAAAATCTCATAATTCACAGGGCATAGGGTGGGGCACTCAAAACATCTTCTCTCATTAATAGGGAATAACTAATGTTGGAATAAATGTGGATTTACTGGTACCTACCAAATCAAAAACACAAGACCCAGGATCATTGAACTCTCTCTTGAATAACTTAAAAGCATCTAAAAAGAACCTTAAGAACATTCATAGAGTTTCAAGGATGATGTTGAATGAAAGTGATGAAAGAGAGCATCCCTGTCTTGTTTCAGTTTTTAGCAGGAATGCTTTCAATTTTTCTCCATTTAGAATGATGCTGGTCTTGGGTTTAGCATGTATAGCTTTTACAATGTTGAGGTATGTTCCTACTATCCCTAGTTTTTCTAGTGTTTTGAACATGAAAAGGCACTGTATTTTGTCAAATGTTTTTTCTTCATCTATTGAGATGATCATGTGATTCTTGTTTCTAAGTCTTAATATGATGAATTATGTTTATTGAGTTCTCTATGTTGAATCAACCCTGCATCCCTGGGATGAATCCCACTTGATTGTGGTGCACTATCTTCTTAATATGCTTTTGTATGCAGTTTGCCAGAATTTTATTGAGAATTTTTGCATTTCTGTTCATCAGGGATATTGGTCTGAGTTTTTCTTTCTTTGATGTGTATTTGTCTGGTTTTGTATATGAATAATATTAGCCTCATAGAATAAGTTTGGAAAGGTTTTATCATTTTGTATTTCATGGAAGACTTTGAGGAGTATCTGTTTTAATACTTGTTTGGCAGTCTTGTAGAACTTAAATGAGAATCCATCTGGTCCTGGATTTTTCTTGGTTGGTAGGCTTTTGATGGTGTTTTCTATTTCATTACTTGAAATTGATCTGTTTAAATCATGTATGACCTCCTCGTTCAGTTTGAGTAGGTCATATATCTCTAGAAATTTGTCAATGTCTTTGATATTTTCTATTTTATTAGATTATAAATTTTCATAATAAATTATCTTATCTATTTTAGGGGTGTCTGTTGTGATATTTCCTTCTTCTTGTTGTATTTTAGTAATTTGAGTTTTCTCTCTTTTTCTATTTGTTAGCATGGCCAGGGGTTTATCTATTTTATTTATTTTTTCAAAGAACCAACTTTTTGTTTTGTCAATTTTTTCAATTGTTTCTTTTGTTTTGATTTTATTAATTTCAGCTCTGATTTTAATTATTTCCTGTCTTCTACTGCTTTGGTGTTGATTTGTTCTTCTTTTTCTAGGGCTTTGAGATGTAGTGTCAGGTCATTTATTTGTAGACTTTTTATTCTTTTAATGAATGCACAGAATGCAATAAACTTTCCTTTTAGTACTGCCTTCATAGTGTTCCAGAGATTTTGGTATGTTCTATCAGTGTTCTCATTTACCACTAAGAAAAGTTTTTATCTTATCCTCAATTTCTTCTACTATCTATTCATCATTCAATTGTGTATTATTTAATCTCCATTTGTTATAGTAGCTTTGATTTTTAATTTATCATTGATTTCTAATTTCATTCCATTGTGGTCTCATATAATGCAGGGTATTATAACTGTTCTTTAATTAATTATTTATTTATTTTGTATTTACTAAGAGTTGCTTTGTGGCATAAAATATGGTCAATTTTAGAGAAGGAGTCATGTGCTACTGAGAAGACAGTATATTTGCTCATTGATGAATGAAATATTCTATATATGTGTGTTAAGTCTAAATTATTGATTGTATAATTTATTGCTATAGTTTTCTTATTTAGTTTTTGTTTGGAAGATCTGTCTATTAGTGAGAGAGGTGTGTTAAAGTCATTCAGTAATATTGTTTTGTGGTCTATTTGACTCTTAAAATTGAGAAGGATATGTTTGATGTACATAGATGCTCCATTGTTTGAGGCATAAATATTTATAAGTGTTATGTCCTGCTTATAGAAAAACTACTCCATTCACAATAGCCTCAAAAAATATAAAATACTGGTGAATCAATCTAACAAAATAGTTGAAACACCTCTACAATGAAAACTACAGAATACTAAAGAAGAAATTGAAGAAAATCTCAGAAGATGGAAAGATTTCCCATGCTCATGGATAGGCTGAATTAATATTGTCAAAATGCCTATACTACCAAAAGTATTATACAGATTTAATGCAATTCCTATTGAAATCCCAAGAACATTCTTCATAGAAATAGAAAAAGCAATCATGAAATTTATTTTGAAACATAAAAAAAACAGAATAGCTGAAGCAATCCTTAACAAGAAAAGTGAAGCAGGAGGCATCACAATACCAGACCTTAATCTTCACTACAGAGCTATAATAAAAAAACAGCATGGCATTACCACCAAAATAGACTTGTAGACCAATGATACAGAATACAGGACACAGAGACAAACCCACATATATATGGTTATCTCATACTAGACGAAGGTGCAAAAAACATTCATTAGAGAAAAGATAGCCTATTCAACAAATGATGCTAGCAAAACTGGAAATCAATATGTAGCAAAATGAAATTAAACCTCTCTCTCTCACCCTGCACAAAACTACTCAAAGTGGACTGAAGATTTAGGCACAAGAACAGAGGCCCTGCAGCTAATAGAAGAAAAAATAGGCCCAAATCTTCACCACTTCAGCCTAGATCTGACTTCCTTAACAAGATTCCTAGAGCACAAGAAGTAAAATCAAGAATCAACAAATGGGATGGATTTAAATTAAAAAGCTTCTTCTCAGCAAAGGAAACAATCAATAACATGAGGAGAGAGCCTACAGATTGGGAGAAAATCTTTACCACATGCCTCTCTGATAAAGCATTAAGGTCTAGGATATATAAAGAACTAAAAAAAAAAAAAAACAACTTAGTGCCCCCAAACCAAACAACTTTGATAAATGGACTAAGGAACTGAACAGAAGAAGAAGAAATACAATTGATCAACAAAGATATGAAAAAGTGTTCAACATCTCTAGCAATTAGAGAAATGCTAATCAAAACTACTCATCTCACTTTTTGTCAGAATAGTAATCACTAAGAATACAGGTAACAATAAATATTGGTGAGGATGTGGGGGGGAAAGGCACACTCATACATTTCTGGTAGGACTGGAAATTGATGCAACCAGTATGGAAAGCAGTATGAAGATTCCTCAGAAAATTGGGAATCTAGCCCCCATTTGACTCAAGTATCCCACTCCTTTAACCAAAAGATTTAAAATCAGCATACTATAGTGATGCAGCCACATCAATGTTTATAGCAGCTCAATTCACAATAGCTAGACTATGGAACCAGCCTGGGTGTCCCTCAATAGATGAATGTATAAAGAAAATGTGGTATATATAGTCAACGGAATATTACTCAGCTTTAAAGAAGAGAGAAATTATGGCACTTGCCAGTAAATTATTGGATTTGGAGAATATCATGCTGAGCAAAATAAGCCAATCCCACAAATCAAAAGGTCATATGTTTTCTCTAATATGTGGATGCTAATTCACAATAAGGTGGGGAGCACTAGGGAAGAATAGCATTACCTTAGATTAGGTAGAAGGAAATGATGGGAGGGGAGGGGAGAGGATGTAGGGATAGGAAAGATAATAGGATGAAACAGACATTATTACTATATGTATATATGTGACTGCATGACCAATATTATTCTGAACAATGTACACTAAGAAAACTGAGAAATTATATCCCATCTGTGTATGATCTATCAAAGTGCATAAATGCATTCTACTGTCATGTATAACTAATTAAAACAAATAAAAATTTTAAAAAGAACCATTCATAGAAATACCTACATATCTATAACCCAACAAAGAAAAGTTTTTAATATTAGATATCCAATAAAAGATTACCAGCCATGCCTAAAAACTAGGAAAATTCAAAAAAGAAACAACACTCGAGATAGACCTACAATTGATGTAGGTGTTGAAATTAGGATGAAAACACTAAAAAATTAGAATTGTATTCCATATTCCCAAGAAATTGAGGGGAGTTAGGGAAGGCATTTTTAAAAGCCTGAATCAATCTTTTACAGATGAAAACTACAATGTACAGCCTGGACAATATACTAAATGAAATTAACAGCAGGTAAGTCATTGCAGAAGAAAGGATTAGTTCACTTTTAAGGCATAGCAATATAAATCGTATGTAATAAGTGAGTAAAAAAATAAGCCATTGAGCTGTGACAATTTCAAGTGGTCTCATATGAATGTAATTGCAGCCTTATGGGAGAAGGGCAGAAGAAAGATTTGAATAAATGCCAGAAAACTGTAACTAGAGATACAGCTGAGTGGTGGAGGGCTTGCCCAGCATGTGTAAGGCCCTAGGTTCCACCCCGCAGGCCTGCAGAGGAGGGAAAGGGGAAGAAAAGTTCCAAATCTGAAGATTTTAAAGATCCAAGAATGTCATATCAAGGAACCTCCATGTCAAGAAACTTGGTTAAACTGCACCAAGGCAAGATATAATTGATTAGCTCAAAACCAGTGATACATAGAAAATCTTTAAAGAAGCCAGAGGAAAATAATTAAGAAAAGAGGAATAAGCAAGCATAAGCATGACAGCCCTTTTAACAGTATGATTACATCTTGTATTGAAAGGGAAAAAAATCTATCTCAAATTCTCTACCCAGTGAAAATATTTTCCAGTAAAAACAAAACAACATTTTTTTTGGGGGGGTGCACACAAGAATTATAAAATAGTGCTACTAGAGGTTTGGAAGTGGGTAGAAAAGGAGGATAAAGGGAGATTGTAATTGATCAATGCATGTGTTACTGAAAAATCACACTGAACCCCATTACTTATATCATTAATATATATTAATAAAAGTTTTTATAGAGAAAAAATTAAATGGGGAGAATATTTACTGGCCTGTTTTTTCAATATAAAGTGAAGAAATTATCATACTTTCCTTGTTGCCCATTTAACATTTTCAATTTTGTTGATATAATCCAGGATTTATGTACAACTTATTATTAAACATTTCACATGCCATATGAATAACTGATACAGATGAGAATGGAACATAATATCTGAATTTTTAAACTATGTTAATAATACTTATTTAGACTTAACTTGCTACTTAATTGGTTTGAATCCCCAGAGCTATTCCTAATAGAAAAGGGCTTTCCTTTTCATGGACCCTTTGTGCAATAGTTTAAGGAAGGTATATGAAAGGCAAAGCTTCAGAGTTGCCAGTTTCACATTTCTTTTTTGGTACCTGATCCATGATGAGAAATTCGTGTCACAGACATTTTCTCCCCAAGCCCCATAGACATTGTTGAGTTGACTTCTCTGTCTAATGTTTCAGCTCCTCAGGTTAAATGTACATTTCCTTTTACAACCTACCCTTGAGGTCAGCAGGACCTCTACCATAGTATAGTCTTAGTTACACACAAGTCACAAGCCTGGCCGGGCTGGAGAGAGAAGACAGGACCCTTGCTGAGAGGCAGTGCCTCCTTCTAGAGGAACAGATGGAATAGAAGGTGTCCCATTTTTGGAAAATATAATCTGCCCTAATTCCTTAATTTTTAAAAAAAAATTTTTGGTTCTGAGGGTGGAACTCAGTAGCCTCACAAATGTTAAACACATGTTCTGTAACTGAGCTACATTCCCAGAACCCACTAATTTTTGGTCTATTTGATGGATATTTTGGATCAGGTTATTATCATCTATGTTATTGTTATAATCTTTCTCAAAAGTCAAAACAACTTAAAAAAATGACTTCATGAAAATACCTGTTCAAAAGTAGATGAATTGAGAGCAACCAATCCCTGGTGTTATTAAAATGTTAGGTAATTTAAGAGGTGTCTCGAACTCTGATGGTGTTTGATTTCTACTGCCGCAGTCTGGTTGGGCACAAAATCACGAGCCACTCACACCTTGTAGATTCAAACAGCAACTCTTTATTCCCGAACTCACACCGGCACTCTACACACGTTCTGGGGAAATCCACGTACTCCACAGTGCTCTGGATCCCAAATACTCTCTGAATCCCTCGAGAACTCAACGGGAACTCAAGGTGTGGGCAGGCACTTGAGGCAGCAGGATACACCCTATTCCCAGCAGGGTACACCTTAAACATGGAACCACCCTAAACCCAAGGAGCAGGATACTCCCTAAAACCTGATCCACCCTAAACCTGGATCTGCCCTGATCCTTGTCACCTTACTCAAGGTCACCTTACTCAAGCATACATGCAATGTCACTGCAAATGACCTCGGTCCAAAGGCAAGCCCATTTCCACAATGGAGAGTCCTTCCTCTAAGCAACATGGAGTAGGCTGACAAAGAAATTGCCATGCGTCATTTCTACTTGGCAATGGCTCTCAGCATTCTACACCACCGTAGGCCAGGTCCCCCCTTGCCTGTGTGGACCTTGGTTCACTTCCTATCTGGTTTCTACTTTAATTGAATGGGTTCAGACCTGGTCTTAATTTTGCTGACATCCCTTCTTCAGTAATTATTTGATCAATTGCCTGATTTATAATAGTTAACACTTTATTAGAATGTGACCAAATTTCTCCTATTTTACTGAAGATGATTTCACCAGGACAGAGCTGAACAAGTCAGATGCTGAGCTTGCTCTTATTACTCTTCAAGGACTTAGTACAATGATTCAGCAAGCGAGGTAGCCAGATGTGCGACCTGTTCCCTTTCTTGGTCATCTCTACTGCTACAACCAGGAGCACCTCTACTGTGCTCCCAGGATATATTTTTTCTCATTTTTAAAAGGAGGTTTAACAGAAAAGGATTATACATATTGATCTTACCCTGAGCTACTCAGAAAGAAATTATCCATTACACAGGGCAGGAATAAAGTTATTTGTTTAGTTTTGTTTTGTTTTGATAACAGATCTCTCTACATTGTGCACTCTGACCCTGAATTCCTTAGCACAAGTGATCTTCTTGCCTCAGCTTCCAGATAGCTGGGACAACAGGCACATGCTATGGTGCCCAGCTAGTTCTCTGGGGGTTTTATTGTTTGTTTGTTTTGTTTTGTTTTTTGGTACTAAGGTTTGAACCCAGGGATGCTTAACCACTGAGCAACATCCCCAACCCTATTTTGTATTTTATTTAGAGACAGGATGTCACTAAGTTGCTTAGTACCTCCCTTTTGCTGAGGCTGGCTTTTAACTCTAGATCCTCCTGTCTCAGCCTCCCCAGAGGCTGGGATTACAGGTGTGCACCATCACGCCTGTATAAGGACTGGTTTTGGTGAGATAAAAGCAGAAATAGAAGTCAGTTTAAGGTAATTACAAATAAAGAAAAGAAACTGGTGGTTTCCTAGTGTGTCCAGCATGGGGAGGAGCCCATTCTGACAAGAGAAGGTCAAACACACAGGTAGATTGGAGAATCCAATAGAAGACCCCAGAGCAAGAGAATTTTGTCCTTTTTGCTGAGTACATGGTGTTTCACCAGGAAATCCACATTGCTGAATGTACACTTGTACTCACTCAGAATAGACTGAAAGAAATGTATTCCAAAGGGAGAGAGATCTGAATATCTTCTATTCCATCTGTTCCTCTAGAAGGAGGCACTGCCTCTCAGCAAGGGTCCTGTCTTCTCTCTCCAGCCTGGCCAGGCTTGTGTAACTAAGACTATGCTATGGTAGAGGTGCTGCTGAGCATCAGCTCTTATTTACTTTTTCTTTACCATAAACAGCTTATAGTTTCTGTGAAACACAAGACCTCTGGTTATCTCTGTGTGCTTCCTTTCCATGCGATTTCACACATACTTCTGGCCTGAAGTTCTGGGCCTCGACACTTTCGGGTTTACTCTGCTCTCCGACACTGAGTTGTGTGTTGGTCTTGGAGTCCTTGAGGGGTGTCAGTGAGGCCTGGGTTCTCCTGTACCCTGTCATAGCACCTGCAGCCAGAGAAGCACTGACACATAGTAGGTGCTCAAAAACCACTTAGAGAATGAATACAATGTTTGCCGTCTGCCTAGTGACAGGTGTCATGTGCTGAACATGTTCCTAACATTGCTAGCTGGTCCACCCACCCCCCAGTGGTCAAAGGGGATTTTGATCTTCAAGAAAAAGAAAGAAGACTGAGGAACTAGTTGATGGTGGTGGCAGAGTGAGCCAGGACTCAGGACCAGGACTGCCTGACCTGGGGACCCAAAGAGCCCCACCTTTTCCCCTAGACATTCCTGACTCCAGGCTCTGGTAACCTGCCCCAGGGGCTTCTACAGAACATGATGGATCAGGTACTAAATGGACGAGGGATAAACCGTTAGGAAACCATGGAGGATGACAGGCAGAGAATCGCTGGACGGCTACCTCCCCCTATACCAGCTCCTTCCCCACAGCACCTGCAGGGTGAGCCCGGAGCCACACATCCTAAGATGCACACAGGGCTCTTTGCTGATCCTGCCCCTCCCGTCTCCAGGCCTGAAACTGGAGTCTCCTCCTGAGCTGCAGCCCTGGCCCAGACCTCAGCCATGGGAGGACACCAAGGGCAAGAAGTCCTTACACCTGGGTTTCCTTTTGCTGTCTCCTCCTTAATAAATACTTTATGTGGATTATATTAGGCCTCTTTGCATTTCCAGGAGAGCCTTGGCCTGGTGGAAAGGCTGCCTGCCCACGAGGTGGCCTGGAGATGCTCCAGGTGGAGGTGAGCTTGCAGGACCAACAGCGACAGAATCATGGCAGTGCAGAAACCTTGGCACCAGGAGTAACTCTGAGGGCAGGAAGCGTGGACCAAGGCTGGAGATGCCTGGGGCAGGATGGTGGCTTAACAGAGGTGGTGTGTGGACCAGAGTGAGTGAAATGGAGGAAAGAGAGGCTGATTCGCCAGGAGGCAGAGCTGGAAGAGTGGCCTGTGGCAAGTCTCACCAGGGCAGGAGTCCAGAAGCAGACATGGTCCCCTAAGCTCTGTCTCAGGCCACCGCTGGCACATACTCGAGGCACATACTCTGGCAGGCCCTGGCCCTTGCTGATGACCTTCCTGAGAGGCCTCTCAGACCTTGGACCTGGGATGCTCAGGAGGAACCCAACCCACTTCATCAGTAAAAGGGGACAAGAAGAAGCCCACTCGCAGGACTGCTGAAGCCTTCTCTGCCAAGCACTGAATGTGGAGCCCGGCACCCAGTCGGTGTGGCGCAGGATTGGCTGCCACCCCCTTCATCGTCACCTCTCTGTAATGACCACTGGTTACCAGTCGGAGAGGTCTGTTGATTCTCCTGTAGAGAGTGGCCTTCCACTCCACCCTTCCTCCCTTCCTGGGAAACCCGAGCTCCAAGGGGACCTCCAAGGGGAGGAGAGACCCAGGAGGAAGGAGAGAAGGGAAAGGGGGCTGAGGGGAGGAGCCGTGAAAACCGGGCGCCCAGGCCTGGAGGGAGCCGAGGCCTGTGCCAGGACCTGGCTCTAGGGCAGCTGCCTAGTGGGAGGGACCTGGAGTAATGGACTCTGCCCAGTCGGGGACACCACAGCCCGTCTGGGGCAGGGGCGGAGCACCCCAGCTCCTGTGTGATCACAGGCGTCCTGTGGTCCCCCAGGAGGCAGCAGACACAAGAAGTCCTTTGATCACAATTACGGACTTTATGAATGAAATGACAGTAAATGAGACGTTTTGGAACAACGATTTGAGGCACACAGGGAGAGACTTGCTATCTGTCAATAAATGGGCTCCTTGTTCAAAGCCTCTTCTATGTGACCACCATCCAACTTTAAAGTGACTTCAAAATAAACACCTAAGCCATCATGGGCCACTTTGGTGGTGGAGTGGGGGACCCAAAATCATTTCCTGTGATTCTCACAGCCATACCTTTTGTAAAGTTTGAACATAGAGTGGCTGCCGGCCTTTTCGATGAACAATTATGAAAACTAGTAGTTGGCCTGAACGAAGGCTTTCTAAATTAGCCAGTGGAAACATGGCTGCCCCAGGAGAGCAGGAGAAACCAGGGTGGGGAGAACCCAGCTTGGTCAGAGCCTGGTGACTGGTAACCTGTGCAACCCTGGCTGTGCAGGCCTGCCTCTGCCTGCAGAGCAAAGAGGGAGATAGTAATGAAGGAGACCTAAAAATGTACCATCACGAATGAGTGTGTTGTGAGGAAATTCCAAGCTTTATTAAACGCACTTTTGGTGAAAGAAGCCCTACAGAGATTTTCTTAATAAATTTCAAAGAGGGGAGATGTTTGGTCTCTGGAGTAACCTACATAAGCAATTGTGGTATTTGTGGAATGTCAAGCTGCAGATGGCCTGAGGTAATCATCCAACTAGTATTGAGGTTCTTTCTTACCACCAGGACGGGACAGTGGCTTGGGGTGGGCTGAGGCGGAGCTGAGCAGTCCTCCAGGGGAAAGACTGAGAAGAGCTGGATGGTGAACCATGGCCACCCCCGAGAGCCCAGGCTGCCATGCTCCAGGTCTGCAGCCAGGAGACACTGTCCTCTCCTAAACCCCTTGGTAACTCCTTCCAAAGGCCAACAACACCCACGTTCAGGAAATTCTTCTTCATGTTTAGCCTAAATCCTTCACGCTTCCATGTGACTCATTACTTCTCATTCTGTCCAAAACAGAAATAGGGAACAGCTGTTCTCCATCACCAGATCACACACTTGAGGACGTTCATTTCACCCGTGTCCCAAATCGTCTTTTCTCCAGAATAAATATTCTAAATATCATCAACATCCTGAGACCCACCCAGACCAAGGAGGCTGATGACGTCCTGAAGTGCTTCCTTCCATTCCCAACGTTAACCCACGCGGTCTCAGTCCTTCATTATATATATATATATATATATATATATATATATATATATATATATATATATATATATTACAACTAGTTGGACACAATACCTTTATTTATTTATTTTTATGTGGTGCTGAAGATCCAACCCAGGCTCTGCATGCGCCAGGCAAGTGCTCCACCCCAAGCCACAACCCCAGCCCAGTCCTTTATTCTTAAACAGCACATGTTGGGGTAACATGGAGGCCTGAAAGTCATCTGCTTCCTTACAATGTCCGAGGAAGACTCCACCTCCTTCAGCCACCCCAGCTCCAGCTGAAGTTCAGTGTACCCTCACTCTGGACACCCTTGTGGCCACCAGGGCCATGAGGTATCTTATTTCTCGCTCCACAGTGGACACTGTGTTTCACACTTTGTTCAGACCATCTCATATAACACCTGCAACCTGTCACACAGATTTTTTAAAATTCAGAGATGAAGAAATAACTCCAGAAGATCCCACCACTAACAGGTGACTGGGTTTGAACTCAGAGCCATTGACACAGCCCAGGACCTCCCAGGCTGACACAAGGTTCCTGCTCTGCAGAGTCCCATCAAGACGGGGATGACAGAAACAGCCAGAAACAGGCCATGAGGAGTTTGTCTATAGTTCCATTTCTGGAGCGACACATCCTTCCAATTCTTGCTGTCCTTTTTCTAGCCACACAGAGTAGGCTAATGTCACATAAATCATTTTTATTTCATTCTTTAGAGATGTCCTTAAAACAACCAAGTCAGCTTCATGGTGCACACTGGAATCCCAGCGATTTGGGAGACTGAGGTGGAGGATGGCAAGTACAAGGCCATCCTGGGTAACTTAGTGAGACCCTGCCTCAAAATTAAAAAAAAAAAAAATAGCAGTGGCAGTGTGCCAACTCACCATGCACAAGGCCCTGGGCTTTCCTCCCAGGGCTTCCCCCAGCTGCACAAAACCCAACCAACTTTATGCCGTGGTTTGACTGCCCCACCCAAACCCTCCCTGGAATTTAATCCTCATTGTGAGGTACTCAGGTGGGGCCCAGTGTGACTGTTAAGAGGTGATTAGCCTCAGAGCTCCACCCTCAAGAACAGACATCCTTTCTTGGAGCTCGGGGTTAATGAGGTAGGGGTTATCTAGAGAGTGGCTCTGCTACAGCAAAGCCAGCTTGGCTGTCTCTTGTGAAAGCCTCCCTCCTCCTGTGAGGCCCCACCCTGCCGCAGGACTCTACCAGAGTCCCTGTCAGCAAGAAGGCCATCATCAGAGGTGGTCCTCAGACCCTCCCAGCACCCACAACTGTGAGCTGAGTAAATCATGGTAAGTGTCCAGTCTCAGGTTGTTTTGTTGTTGTTTTGGGGTGCTGGGGAATGGACCCAGGGCCTTGTGCATGCTGGGCCAGTGCTCCACCATGGACCACATCCTAGTCCCTCAGACATGCTACTGTAGAAGGAGAAGAGGGACTGAGACTCCCCCTTATCACCCCTATGCTTAGCTGTAATGATCTTGTACACACTTGTGGACCCATCATCCTTGACTTGTTCCAAGGCAAGAGTCTCAGCTTTGTTTTGTGTCTTCTGCACTAGCACAATAACCCAGTAGACACCTACTGAGGGGACACCGGAAACATCTAGAATGTGATTCGCTGGCTGGCTGGCCACATGGACACACTTACTAATGACTCTAATTCTCAAGTTCAAAAGTACTTGCAGGTCCCTGAGTGTCTTTGTGTACAGGCTGGACACCCCACCCCTGCCTCCACCACACAGCTGGTGCGGGGCACTGGACAGTGGGAGGTGAGACTGCTTTCATTTCCCCACCGACTCAGTGCGTGATCTTGGACAAGTCACCTGTTTTCTCATCTGAAGGATGCAGAGAGTTGGCCTGGATGATATTTAAGGCCCTTTCATTCCTGAATTTCCATAATTCTTTCTATAAACTTATCTAAATAATCACAAAAACACTACTTCATGCTGGAGAAACACAGTCATAATAAACTAAGCAAAACCAAATGTCCTTCAATATCCTGTTGTGAA
The DNA here is from genome assembly GCF_045843805.1 of Urocitellus parryii. Taxonomy (NCBI): domain Eukaryota; kingdom Metazoa; phylum Chordata; class Mammalia; order Rodentia; family Sciuridae; genus Urocitellus; species Urocitellus parryii. The sequence continues at coordinate 98,692,550 of NC_135537.1, read as the reverse complement.
CTATAAAATGTCCCCTAAAATCACATTTTCCCCTTGAAACAGGATGTAGGAAAAATAATTTCCTATTAAATCCTTTTAAAGTGCAAGGGAAAGCATTTGTTCTGTGATTTGCTGTCCAACTCAATAAAAAGTAGAGGATTCAGCTGTCTTAATTAGGGAAGATACTGTCAGAAAGCAAAGGTGGTGGAAATTCAAGCTGGAAACCGAGATGCAGGCCGACAGAACCGAGCACAGGTTTTCTAGAGGGAGTTTCCAAGTGTGTATGGAGCAGTTTATTTCTGCCATCATGTTGGGGAAACCAGTAAATGATTTTTTACAAGGTGATTTAGGAAACTCCTGGGTGGACAAGGAAAGGGCTGGGAAGAAGTTGCAACAAACTCCCGACCCTGAGGGGGCCGAGGAGAGAGGACTTGAACCCTGGTGACTTGGCAACATTGTCATAAGCTGGGTCCTCTAAGGTGGGTGGGCAAAATGGGGTGAGAACCCTACCAGGTGGCAAGCTAGAAGATTTCAAAGGAACGGTGCCTGTGCCTTGACTATTCTGGAGTCTGCTAGAGTGGACCCTGCAAGGACAAAGGTTCTGTTTCCCCTGTTTCTGCAGGGCCTGGAGTGTCGCAGGAAGCAGGCTACTAACCTTGTCTGAGAAATGAAAAAAGCCGGTGATCTACCTCCTGTTCACCCAGGAAGTCAATGAGGGGTATCTGCCCAGCTTGTGATCACCCATCTCTTATGTCAGGTTACTTCCCTGTGATAGCAGTAAAATGTCCCCCTAAGATGTACGGGTCCTGACCCCTGGTCTGTGATTACTACACTCCATGTCAAGGGCGACTGAGGTTGGGATGGAATTCAGGTTGTTGATCAGGGCGTGCCTCTGCTGGCTTGCTGTAACTATAGCACATACCTGAGATAAACAACTTATGAAGAGAAAAGTCTTATTTGGCTTCCAGTTTCAGAGCTTTTGGCCCATGATTAGCTGACCCATTGTTCTGGGCCTGCAGTGAGGCAGCACATCATGGTGACAGAAGTAATAGAGCAAACTGCTCCGCTCATGTCTAGGGAGCAGAGAGAGGACAAGGAGGATACAGGTGGCACATCCCCTTTGAGGACACACCCCTAGTGACCTGGGTACCACTCACTGGGCAGTCCTCTTAAAGTTTCCACCACCTCCCAACTGTGTCACCTTGGAACCAAGCCTTGAACAAGGGGGACTCTGGGGCACATCCAGATGTGCATACAGTAGTTGACCTTGAGAGAGGGACCCCTCCTGAACTATCTGGGTAGACCTAATGAGTGGGGCAGGTTCTGAAATGTGGAGGAAAGAACTGAGGGGCTGGTAACCCTGAGGCCAGGTGAGCACTAGCCCCACCATTCCTGGCCCTGGACAGCAGGGTGGGGACATAAGCCTGAGTATGTAGGTGGTCTCCAGAGCCGGGGAAGTGGAGGAAATGGGCCCAAAGCCTCCAGAACAGAACACAGCCCTACCAGCTCCTTAATTTTAGCCCAGAGAAACCCACATTAGACTTCTGACCTCTGGAACCTTAGGACAACAGATCTGTGCTGTTTTAAGCCACTGAATTGTGGTGATCTGATAGGGCAGCAAGAGTAAACTCACATCCCAACGCTCCCAAACATGGCAGTGCCCAGGCTGCCCTGCTTGAGCCAGCTGGCTCTGCACGGTAAGCCACAGCTGACTGGACCAGAGAAAGACATGGGTCAAGCTGCTGCAAGACCTGATTAATGTCCAGACACACATATATGCATGAGACTTGGAATTGATAAATCAAGTTAACTCTGATTAGAAGCACACTATTTCAGCCCAGGAGGTGAGGAGAGCCTGGGCTCAGTCACTGGAGCAGAGAAGAAGAAAAGTTGGTTTGGGGAGATAAAAGCTACACTGAGAGGCAGGGACAGAGTTCCCATAGTGTCTTGATCTATAGTCCTTCTGGGGGGCAAAGTGCAAGTCTGCGGAATATACTCCTCAGTCAGGTGAAGGCAGAAGAGCAAATGTCCTCGGCTCAGAACTTCTGAAAGGTCCACTTTGACCAACTGAAAAACGTAGACTCCCAGTGTTGCCTGACAACCAAATGACTGCTCCAGGTGGAAATGCCAAGGGTGTCCAGGGAAGGAAGCCCCTGCTCACGGGAATCAGGAGTGTAATCGGCATTGCTGCATTTTTTGGACAGAGACTCCAGGAGATGAAGTCATTTGCCCAAAGTCATGGTGAATAGGAAGGGTGGAATTCAAACCTGAGGCTTTTCATTCCAACTGCCGTGTTTTGTGTGGGTTTGGTCTCATTAGTCATCCTCTAGTAATTGCTTCCTGGTCTTCTGTTTTAATAGAAAGAGCTCAAAGGTCTGATAAATGTCACTTAGATAATCTTTAAACATTTCTCACAGAAGAGAAAAGCCAATGTATGATCCAGTTGAAGCCACAGGGGCCTCAGTGTCCAGAGACTACAGACCAGAGGCAGCTGGCCGCGTGGAGCAATGGCTTCCCTTTCTGTCTCCGGAAGGCTCTGGCTTCCCCATGCCCACATCTGTGTGGCTTCTGGGGAGTGGGTGCCAGCAGGCTCCGGATGCTCAACTTCCTTTGGGTCTTGGTCTTTGCCCACTGTATAGACTGGCAATTCCTAAGTTGTGACTCTCAGCTTCCAGTTTAGTAGAGCCCAGGACCACCCTGCTGGTTGTGAGTGTCACTGCTCAGAGAGAGATGGCTGTCAGGGCTGGACTCTCAGGGAGCCAAGCGGTATGCACAGTACCCTGAGCTCCCTGTCCTTGCTGGGCTTGGTACTCTTGAAGACATGTGGTAGCAGGTGATAATAGGAGTTCCTAGAATTGGAGGAGGGGTTATTTCTCATGGCCACTGCTGATAACAGGAAATGCCACCTGAAAACAGATCAGTTCACTCTTGTGTCTCACCACCCAGGATGTGTCTTAAGATAATTTTCTGAACAAGTCAAGCTCCTATGGTGATTACCTGATATGTGATTGGCAGAATTCAAACCATAGATTATGCCTTGGCAACTTTGATCCTTCCATCTCTTGAAATTTAGTCACATAGATTCAGGAAGACAGAAGGAGAATCCTCAAAGCTTGGGATCTGTTTTGACCTTTGTGAGACTCTTATTGTCAAGTGGCTCCTTATTCTCTCATCCTGTGCCTTCTTTAGAATTGGCTTGCTTTCTGAGCCACCAGGTTCTGGTGGGACCTTGTCATTCACTGATATCCAGGGTGGCTTTGGCTGTGTAGCAAGCATCTGCTTTCTTTTCCAGCACTTGAACGTCTCAAAGTGGAGCACCTTTCCAGATGGACAAGTTCCCTCCCACCTTTTGCACTTGAATAGCTGCTTATGAGGAAAGCTGGAAACAAGAGCAGAGTACCTCCCCCTTTCTGAGTAACTCCCCCTTTCTGAGTAACAGGGCAGCATTTTCTGCATGGACACTGGCCACTGGACATCCTTCTTGATGCAGATTTCGTTAAAGGAGCTCTTGTTGGCACTCTTTTTGGTCATTTCCAGCTCATTCTGGTCTCTGGCCTTCTGTAGAGCATAAGGGACCTGGTCAGATATGATTCTCTAAGGATGAAGAGTAGTGGGGATACCAAAGAGTAGGGGCAGGAAAGAACAAGAGGAAGAGCAGATGAAGGACTTGATCAACACCCAGAAAGATACAGGCCATAAAGGTGGCTTTGTGAAGGTAATAGGAGCCCAAACAGAGATTGAGGACCAACTGAAGACCCAACTGAGAAGGAAGGATGGGAAGGGAAGGGAATTATGGTGTGCATTAGTTTCCTGCAGTTTCCAGATGACAACAAACTTTGTGAGTTAAAACAACAGAAGTTTATTTCTCACAGTCCTGGAGGGTGAAGTCTGAGATCAAAGTGTTGGCAGGGCTATTTCCTTCAGAGGCTCTAACAAGAGAAATTCCTTTGCTTCCTCCAGCTTCTACTGGTTGTCAGCAATATCTGGGTGTCTGCACAGGAACTTCTCTTCTCTGTTCTGAGTGTTATGAGAAGTCCCAGAGAGGGGGACCTTGACTTGGGACAAGTGGGGTCCTTGGCATACAGGAGAGAAGAAGATTTCAGCACATGTCAGTTGAAGACACAGATTTATTTATGAAGACACATGCCAGGGAGAATGTAGGCTAAATCAGGAAAGAGACATTTGGGGGTCATAAAGAAATATGCATTCAAGGGCTGGGGCTGTGGCTCAGTGGTAGAGTGCTTGCCTAGCATGTGTGAGGCCCTGGGTTAGATTCTCAGCACCACATTTAAGCAAATAAATAAATAAAGGTACATCAATAACAAATAAAAAATATTTTTAAAAAGAAATACACATTCAAGGGAGAATGACGGCCATCTTGACAGTGCGAAACTTTTGGGGGTAAAGCAAGGAATATAGAATCAAGAGAGAACATGGGCCATCTCCAAAGGGAGAGCTAGCCACCCCTTGGTGTAGGATGTTATTTATAGAGGGACAGTTGCTAGGGCTGAACTACAAGGAGGAGTCAGGGTGGATCACACAATTTTGTGCCAGTTTTTCCAGCACTTGCTCATTGTTCTCAAGTTACTTTTTTGGGGGGCGGGTATGGGGATTGAATCCAGGGGCACTACCAATGAGCCAAATCCATAACCGTTTTTATTTTGAGACAGGGCCTTGCTAAACTGAGGCTGGCCTCAAACTTGAGATCCGCTGAGATCCTCCCGCATCAGCCTCCAGAGCTGCTCGGATTACAGGTGTGCACCTCCATAGGCTCACTCTTTACTTTATGTGGGCAAGGGCATGGGTCAAGATTTCAGGCCAAGGGAATGAGCTGGGTGGCTCAGGAACACTTGTTTTGCATTTCAGAGGTTCATGGGCATTTCCTGCATTCCATCACACATGGGCACTTTTCTTGTGAAACTCAATCTACCTTTTCCTATATCCTCAAATTCTTATCTCATAAGGACACTTATTGGATTTAAGGCTCACATGGGTAATCCCGGATCATCTGCTTATTGCAAGAACCTTGACTGTTACATATGCAAGTATGTTAACATTAACGTGTTCTAGGAACCTGGAGGTTGAAGAGCTCTGGAGGGGCCAACATCTGGCTCACTACAGAGTGGGAGAATAGAAAGCAGAGTGGAACAAGCCAGTTGGTCAGGACAAGAGGCCTTTAGTTTGTGCACTTTCTAGGAAATCGTGTGTACTTATGGTCACTTGAAACCTCAAGTAATCTGTAAATTTTATAATCTGCTGTTTTGAGCGCACTTGTGTCTCATTTCTACCATTATCTTCTATGTTTTTATTCACTTAAATATTTGTCCCTACCTTTCTGCCCCCAAATCGTACCACACAACACACTATTCACACAAGGCATCACTCACAAGGCAGGTTTGGTGGAGCTCAGTCTTCCTCCCAAAGTCCCCTCCGATTACCTACTTTCTACTTTCCTGGCCCACTTTTTGGATCTGGCTTCCCCGCTTTCCCGTAATTCAATCCCCCTCAGTTTATTATGCAGAGAAATTTAACTCTCTTTCCTTCAACTCAGGCCTACCTTTGCATAGCCAAAGACTCATTAATGTCTCCATAAAACAAAGGGCCATTTATGCAAGACAGAATCCTTGTTGGCAGAGACTTTGTAATTTCTTTCTTACTCTCTCTTTCTCATAGATGGAAGAAAGCCATATGGAAATTTATTTTCTTCATACAGTTAGGACCAAGAGACTGCAATCTGGATTTTAATATTCCTTTTCTTCCTCCTTGCTGGTAAATGTATATTTTCTTGACATCTATTTCTCATAAATTTATTTGTTTAACAGACTGGTTCTCAATGTTTTGATCTCAGAACTCCTTTACACTCAAAAATTATTCAGGGTTCTAAGCAACTTTTGTTTATATGGATTTTATCTATTGATATGTATCATACTGAAATAAAATAAAAAACTTAGGTCTTTATGCATCTAAAATTAATGTCTATTACATATCAACATAAATGATATCTTTTTCTGAAAAAATACATTTTCCAAAACAACAAAAATTGGTAAGAAAAATGGCATTTATATTTCTGCAAATTTCTCTGAAATCTGGCTTAATAGAAGACAGCTGGTCTGCATTTAGTCTGTTGAAAGATCAGAGTCTGGAAAGCACAGCTACACAACTCCTGAGAAAATGAAAGTGAAAAGGCAAATAGCATCTTAGTATTATTAGGAAAATAACTTAATCTTGTTGACCATTAAAACCAGTTTTAATGCACATTCCAGTTGTGCCTCCTCTTTAAGGCCAAGGAAAACAAAAACAATAAACCTTGGATTCAACGAGATCTTGAATTAAAACTGAACCATGAACCAAAAATGCAGGGAAACCTCATTTGGCTAAACTGTATTCAATTAAAACAAAGATAACTCAAGATGGTACATTTAAAACCGATATAGCAGGGATGAACACCAGGGAGTTATCACTTTTTTTTTTTTTTTTTTTTTTTTTTTTTTGCGTCGGTTAAATTTCTCCTCATCCCCAGCTCTCTGCTCAGGGATGCCTTCTGTAGGGTCTCTGCCTCACCGTAATGAGCCTGAGAACAATGACATCACCAACGCGGTGGCTACCGTAGCGGGCCACACTGACTAGGAGCCTAGAAACACTCCACATGCTTCTTCCCATTTTATTCTCAGTAAACTCGGAGGAAGGTGCTGGCTTCGTTTTGCAGAAGCGGCTGTTTCTTGGACACCTGCACGGTCCAAGCTCTTCCTGCAGCCAGATGTCCTCGCTCTCTGCCTCTGTCCTGCTCAGGTGAGTCCCTGAAGGCAAAGGTCAAGGGTGGCGCTCCTCCGCTTGCCCACAACCGAAGCGCCTGGGTTCAGTTAGTCAGTCAGGGGACCACGACAAGGAAGCGGGCCTTTCGGCTCCCCGCTCCTCTCGCTCCTGGGGCACACGGAAGTCCGTGCGCCGCCAGGCCACCCGAGGTTCGCAAGAGGAGGAAGGTGCGCCCGCGCGCGGGCTCAGGCCAAGGCAGGAGCCTTTCTTCTCCAGCCGCAGGATCTGGGCGCAGGCCGGAACCTTTCTTCTCGCGTCGCCGTTGCCGGGCGGAAGTGTGCAGAAACGGAACGGTCCTCCAGTGGCCGGGTTGTCGCTGCGGTCGCCGGCTGCTGACGTGGGCCGGCCGGTGTAGGGCCACGGGTGCGGGTCACCAGGGCGGTGGACGTCACCCTGCTGTTCCGGGCGAGCGTCAAGACCGTGAAGACGCGGAACAAGGCGCTGGGAGTGGCGGTGGGCGGCGAGCCCGAGGGCAGCCGCGAGGAGCTGTTCCGTCGGAGCCCCCGGCCCAAGGGCGACTTCTCCAGCCGCGCCCCCGAAGTGGTGAGCCGGTGGTTACGCCGACGGCGGGCGAGAGTGGGTGGAAGGCGACCGGGACCCGGGCCCGCTGCAGACCCGGCCGCGTGGGCGTGGTGCGAGGACGCGGTCCCGGGGTCAGGGCGGTGGCCCGGAGGGCAGGCTTGTTTGAGGAAGGGGAGGCCGGTCTGGGAGCCCGGGGAGCAGACTCACCTCCGCCAGGTTCCCGGGTTCCTCGGTGCGGCAGTGAGCTCCCTGTCCCCGGAGACGTGAGCCGCAACACGTCCCACAGCGCTGACTTTCCGTGCGGCCTCTTGGGTCGGCTTGTCTGCCTCCTCCCCGACCCACTCCAGCTGCACTTTCCCTTCCCTTTGCCTCCTGAGACTAGTCTAGGATGGTGACACTGATACCCAGTCCTCTAAACTGCTGTCTGTCCGCTGGACCCAGCAGGCTTTCGTTCTTCCTGACAGCAGGAACCTCCTCCTTCAGGGCAGGGACGTGTTGGCTTCATCTCAGACACATGACTCATGGCATTGCTTAGGAAACATTTCTTGAATGAATGAATGGACAAATGGTTGTCTGTTTTTCCCACTAAACCAGAAACTCCGTAAGGGGAAAGATAATGTTTGCCTTATATAGTTTGGTAACTTTGGCACCAAGGTTGGTTCTAGTTTTTGTGGGGTCTAAAGCTTATACAGTTCTGCCTTCCCTCTTTAATAAATAAAAATACAGAATCACACAAAAGGTCCATAATTTTGCAAGGTACAAATGAGGGATCTCTGAAGTTTAAGGTTCATTAATTCCACAGTATAATTCCACATTCACCTCTGCTTGACACATAGTCCAATGCTTGGCACTTTGGGGCACTCATTTTTAAAAATATATGTTAGCACAAACTAATGGCATTTTGAAAGGATGTTCAATGATCACATGGGGGATTGGACCAGGTAAATAAATACTGTCCATCAATAAAAATCTGTTCCACATCTACTTCTGAACTAGACTAGTACCATCTTAGAGTAGTAGGATATAAAATGATCAGTGGAGGACACAGCCATATAAACAAAACAGGTGCAACAAGCCTTACAGGTGTTGTGGAGGGCACAAAGAAGAAAGTGTCAGTTCTGTCTGAGAACTGGGAAGTTTTTATAGGGGCATTGATATCTGAAACAAAATCTAGGAGAGGAATTGTTGGTTCCAGTGCAGATAAAGTGGGGAAGGGCATCTTGGGCTAAGAGAGTAGTATGCACAAAGGTGTGAGGTAGGTAACAGGGTGACCTAAGTTAGTTTGATAAACATTTGAATGTGAGTCGAATTTGGCACATTTAGATAAATTGGAGTGGCGTAGCAGGCAGTTGGTGGGGGAAGAGATCTTGATGGATCTTAGAGATCACTCTGTGGAGTTTGTGCCTTGTCCTAAGGTCAGTGAGAGTTGTATGGTCCATGCAAGCACAGGAGAAGGCCCAATGGACCAGATTTTTGTCTTAACCCAGCAACTATTAGCTGTAGGATATTATTAAGCAACTTTTATGATCCTAGTTTATTTATCTATAAGATGGCCCCTTCCTATTTTTTCTTCTGCTTTATACAAAAGACTTACAAAACTGCATTGATTATGTGCATGAGAGAGAGAGAGAGAGAGAGAGAGAGAGAGAGAGAGAGAGAGAGAGAGACATCTCAAAGGGGAACTTCCCAGGTTGAAATGAGAGGAAGAGAAAGTAGAGCATTTTGACTCTCAGTTTGGCCCAGGCTGTTCCTGAGTTCCTTTAATGGAACTGTGGTATGAAGATCACAGTTTTGGCTTTTGGAAGGTCCTTTCTGAAAAAAAAAGAGAAAAAACTGGTTTATTAGTACTGCACTATTTTAGGGTCCTGATCAGGTATAGAATTGGGAACTATAGAGGTGAGAAACGCAGTTGGCTTGGTGAGCCCTGTGGAGAGCCCTGTGACTGTTTGGACCTTTCCCTGAATGGTGAGAGTCTGCTTGAGATTATTTTGAGTTAACAGGCCTCAGGGATAGTGACATGGTACTGAGTGCTGGAGTTCCCTGTCCCTGGAGGAAATTATACAGAAGGATGGCTGCTTGTCAGAAATATTTGAGAATTTTGTACCTGTTCACAGGGTTAGACTGCATGTCCCTGAAAGTTTCAGTTCTTTTATTTAATGAAGTGGGAGAATGTCAAGGCTTGAGATTCTGTAAGTAGGGACACAGGCTGAATTAAATGCAGCCACATCCCTTCTTGACATGGGAAAAACTTGCATTCTCTTGAGGAATTTTGATTTGATATCGTAGCTGTTTTGTGCATTACTCTTCTTGCAGCTCTTCCCTGTTTTCCTTGTGAAACTTACAATAGAGAGTCAGTGATGGAGTCCTGTGCTTTCACCACAGTCTGGTGTGTCAAGGTGTGGTTGACATTTTGTTTGGACTGGATTACCTACACATAAAAGTCTGGTTGGGGGCTGGGGATATAGCTTAGTTGGTAGAGTGCTTGCCTTACACACACAGGGCACTGGGTTCAATCCCAAGCACCACACACACACACACACACACACACACACACACATACACACACACAAAGTCTGGTTGGTACTAGGAGGACATATTCTATTTTGGGTTTAGCTCCATTGTCAGACATAAGGAAGTGTAGCAAGTTATAATAATGCACTTTGCTAACTGCCTTCCTTGAAGCATTGCTGTTATTTCTAGGATACATTTTACCTACTTCAATTTCAGTTCTTCTGTTCCTCATTTTGGACACAACATGCCTGATGTCAGATTTCCATCTCACTGAATCCTTGTAGAAAGTATATTAAGTTTAACATATGTGTTTAAATTAGATCTTTTTCCCTCCCTCAGGCTGGTTTCTTCTCCATCATTCCTTTAAATATTTAACTTTTATGTTCAGTTTTGCTAAATTTGCTAATATAAATTTAATTCATGTTTTGCATAATTTATATCAGTAATTAGGACTGAAATGCATGCCAGCCCATTAAATTACAAACCAACAGTAATGGCATTTTAGATTTGGGGGGAGGAACTTACATTATTTGAACAACTCTGTGTAATGATGATTATACCAGTTTGTACTGAGAATTGATTAGTTAACTCACTTGGAGCATGGGACTGATGAAGACCATGGGATTACAAATAGAATTGGGGCTTGGATTCAAATCTGGATTCTGCTACTTAGATATGGGTGAATTTGGGCTGTATTATCTGAGTCTCACGTCTATAAAAAGGGCTTGATTTTACTGTACTTAAATCACAAGCTCATTATTGGGATCTCATGAGATTATGAATATAAGGAAGGATACTGATTCTTCTTGTTCTCAACACTAACTCCCTCCTCTCACGTAGGACGTATAGACATATTTTCTTCGGTGGCTCCAAGCTGTAGTCTGCAAAACCACTTAGCTGTCTTGTACTTTCATTGCTTGCTTGTGAAGGAAAGCCAAAAAAGTGCCTGAAGGAGTGAGTGAATCCTGTGTAGGTGCAGACAGCACCCGTGGTGGAGCAGAAGTACTGGGTGTATTCAGAAAGGCATTTTTGTGCCGTGGTGAAACTCTGTCAGCCTTGGCACGTGTGTGGTGAGGGTGCCACTGTTCCTCTCTCTCCTCCCCGTCGGCCACATAAGCCAGTGCTCATTTCCCAGTGGGTCCTTTGACTTTGTGTCCCAGGAGTCATTACCAACTGTTGGACTTGAGATTCAATTGCAATCTGCCTGGCATCTTACTTGACATATAGTTAAAACTTAATTGTATGACTAAAGCAGAACCATTGACTAACAAAACAAAACCTTCAAAAGATCTTAAGGGCTGTGGAGGTAGAGTGGTAGAGTGCTCCCACAGCATGCATGAGGCCCGAGGTTCAATTTCTAGTATAGAACACCCCCCAAAAAAATTTTTAAAAAGGAAGAACCTCCAGTTTATCTTGTCCAGGCTTATCCTTTTATAGATGTGAAGGCTAACACTAAGGTAAGGGAGTAAAATGACTGGCCCCAAATTACACAGCTGAGGTCCTGGAGCACAGCCAGAAGTTGAAGCCAGGTCCTTTAACCCAGGTTGATGTTATTTCACCCTCTTCCCTTAAATATCCACTATAATTTATAAATAAAAAATTCTGTTGCTTTTGAGTGGCAATTTCTTCTTCGGCTAATAGGAAATGGGACTTGGAGCAGAGACAGAATTTGAGTACCTCTTACAACCTGTGTGAACTTGGTAAGTTACTTAACTTCAATTTCTTCACTTCTAAAATAGAGTAGTAGCAACCTTAGAAGGTGGTTAGGCAGATGGAATGAGAAAAGGTATTCTGTGTGGGTCTGAATTCTTTGAGTTGCATGTGGTAGTTTATTAATATAAATTAACATAACCGGGAAATCCACACTCTGAGCTGATTTCTCTAGCTCTTGTGCATAAAACTCCAGGAATAGACTCTTAATTGGTTCTGTTATGATTCTGAATCCTCTCTTGTAGACCTCTGGCTATAGAGGTAAGTTCTTTAATTGATCAGGTCATCATATGTCCACTTCAATCTGTGGCCAATAGGTGGCTTGAGTACAGTGATTCCAGCCTCACTAGAACTGTGGAAAGGGAGTGCTATTTCTGGGAGTAGGGAGTACAAGACAGCAGGCAGACCAACCAGCAACCATCTCCCTTCCTGTCCTGCCACAGTGCCCGACATGCTTTTACCTCACCTGCTGGGTGTCTTCAACTCCACAGGGAATGAGAACTTAGAGCTGTGGGTTTATAATGACAGGCTTTGGGAGTAGGGAAGGACCTGAGATGCTGAAGAGTGGCAGCTTTTCTCTTACTGATCTATAAAGGTTTTAGAGGCTAGGGAAAGCTGCCACCCAGGTAACCAGGACCCCTGTAAATAGTCCAGCTGCATTTCCAGAGGCAGCAGGGGCTCTGAACAGGAAGTCAGCCGTGAATTGGGCTGCTACATAATCTTTTTGAGCTTTAGTCACCATGTTAATAACTAGAGAACTGTAGGGATTTCTGGTGAAACAAAGATGTTTTGTAAATAAGATCATAGTGATTCTGAGTTGTTGAGCAGGCTGTGTTCAAATCATGCATACAGATGAGATTTTGTTCTTTGTTTATTATGCCTTGCTTTTGTGAAAACTAAATTTCATTTATTTACTTATTTATTCTTAGGAATTGATCTCTAGTTCCTGGCTGAAATCTAGAGTTCTTAAGATGGTTCAGAGTCAACATGATTTAGTCCACTCCTTCTCTGACCTCATTTCCTCTCACCTTCCTCTTACGTTTCTACTTTGACTATCCTGGCTTCTTGGTTGCTTTCACCTGCACAAGGCACATTCCAATCTCAGGGTCTTTGCAGTGTTGCTTCTACCTGGAACTCTTCTCCCGGATTCCACATAGTTTGATCTCTGTTAACTTCAAGTTTCTTCAATCAAGGCCTTCTTTGACTTCCCTGATACCCCTTTTCTTTCCCTTACAATGTTTTATTTCATTGTAAATCTAACATATGGATATTTATTTATTGTTTATCTACTAGAATATATGCTTCCTGAAAATGAAGGCTATATGTGGTCTGCACTGAATCTGTGGCTTCTAGAACAGTGCAGGGTGTAGGCACTCAATACATTATTTCTTGAGTTAAGTGCTAATCTACTGTGTCTCTTAGCTTTCTCTTTGAGGACTAGATGATCTCTTTCCAAGGCTCCTTCCAGTTGTAAAAATGTACAATCCTACCATGAGCCTGAATGCTACACAATATACATTTTCACTTAGCCCAGTATCTGTGGAGTAGATATTACATAAATAGTAGCTTTAATTTTGTTGCTAAGGTTTAGTTCTTCCCTCAAAGAGTTCACAGTCTGTTGGAGAGAAACAGACCTAGGGAGTGCAGTGAATTAGATGTGACTGACAGATGTAACTCTCCTAGCATTAACTTTCCAGGTCCTCCTAATTTCCTTCTCAGGGCAGTGTTGACTTAATTTGGGGCCCAAAGGGTGAGTTGGTACTGCCTGGATTATTACCTAGGGTAGCTGGAAATGTACATTGTCCAAAGACTGAATGTAATCATAGTAAAATTGGGATTTCAGGTAGGGAACATGATTCAAAGAAGCAGCCCCTGGCAACAGACAGAAAAGATAAGTGAAAAACAGGAAAGGCAAGAGATAGGCCAGATTACAGGAACAGATTGGGAAGCCATTTAGGTCCAGTGGGCAGTTTGCAAACCGAGCATGAGTGTGTTGAATCATAGATTTAAAAAATACATGAGGCAGAAACCTATTTGCAAAGAAGAGAAGTAGCTTTGGTTGAAGCTGGGGTAGAGGGCTTGGGAGAAGGTATTCATGAGCCATCTTCTTCTCCTGCCTTCCTCTCTTCTTGAGAAACTAACCACAGGACTCAGAAGCAGAGTATAAAAACTTCCACATTGGTGCTTCCAAGGCCTTTTTAGCTTCATGATGCTGTGTTTTTATGGATTGTAATAGCTGAGTGTATACCATAACCATGCTCAGAGACTTCATGATATAATAGTGAGCCTTTTGTATAGTTTGCACTTCTGAATTTTATCCAGGACTTGTGAGAATTGCAACTTTTGAAATTATATTTATTTAGTAATTGATTCATTCCATTATCCAGTAAGCATTGAACATGGGATGTATATCAGGCACTGTGAGGGCACAAAGAACAGTGAGACATATGTCCCAGCCTTTTGAAAGTGCATATAAAGGATAACTAACTCTGGGAAGAATCCAACTGAGCCGTGAAGGCTGTGAACCCTGCCACCAGACCTAGGAAGGATCAGTTACATTCCTGGAGAGGGAAGAGTGAGCAAGGACAGTGAAGCACACAGTGGGCTGACTGGGGGAGCAGAGGCAAGACTGGTGTGATGAGAGTCATCTATTAGAGGAGGCCAGGGTGAGGGTTCAGGCGCTGGCTGGGAGATGAGGTGGTTCTGGATTAGGTTAGAGGAAAGGTGCAAACTTCTGGTCTGCAGACCAAATCCAGCCCACTGCCTATTCCTGTAAATAAAGTTTTATTATAATGTGGTTGTGTTCGTTCATTTACATACAGACCACAGATGCTTTTATACTGCAGCAGCAGTGTGGTGGCCTGCAAAGGCCTGCAAAGTCTAAAGTGTGGACTGCAGGACTCTTTAGAGAAAAAGTTTGCTGGCTCTCGGGTTAGAGCATTTTCAGCAGCATAAGGAGTTTGGGTGTTAGGCTCTGAGTTTTACAAGTGAGGCATTAAAGGATTATTCATGTTTAAAAGTAATCAGTAGCAATATTAATGATCACTTTGGAGTGTGACATAGAGAGCTAATTAGGAGACTGTTGCATTAAGTCAGGTGAAAGCTGAGGAGCCAGTGATAGTAGGAATAGACAGGAAAGGAAGATGAAGTCAGTGCAGGTCAAGTTTCCCTTCTCTCTAGGGCTTGGGGCCAGAAGTACTTAGGATTTTAGAGTTCTTGGACTTGGGAATAATTGAATATACATAATAAGATATCTTGGAGATGGAACCTATATCTAAAAACAAAATATGCTTTATGCACATAGTCAGAAGTCAATTTTTTAGGATGTTTTTAGTACACCTGCATTTTGACTCATCTCATAATATGAAGTCATGTGGAATTTTCTACCTGTGGTGTTATGCCTGTACTCAAAAAGTTTCAAATATTGGATTTTTAAAATTAGGATTTAGTAGTTAGACTCAGCAAACTTAGTGGATAATTAATGGGGTTAGAGTAAGAGGTAGAAAGACTGGAAAATTAAATCGTATTAAATTCTAATTGCATTTTTTTTCAAAATTATAGTTGGATGCCAGTTGCTCACTTTCTCAATTCTAAACAGGAAAGAATAGGTCTAAGAGCCCAGAGGACTAGAAGCAGGTGGTAGATGACTGCTCAGTGGCAGTGCTTCCTGGCAAATGTGGTTTGGAGAGCACAACTGGCATCCAGTGGGGTTCTCCAGCATTGCTGTATTTAATACAAAATTGATAACTGGTATGTATGCCTATTGTGGGAGATTGAGACCTGCCTCACAGTCCAGCAACACATTAGACCTGGTTTGTTGTGGCAGGAAGTACTAGACAAATCTCACTCCTCTGAACATGGATAGGGATTGAGACTCCTGAGGGCTGTGTGGATGCCAGATTCTTCCAGTTCTTTTCAGTTGTGCTGGCTTTAAAAGGAAACTCGTCTTGGTGGTGGCAGTTGCATTACGTTGGGGAAGCATGGTTCTTGGAGATTGTTGGCTGAATTCCTCCTTCATTCCAAGTAGAGTCTATGGTGGGTCAAGGAATTCTCCCTTTCCTCACTTCTAGTTGGCAGGTATCAGCAGTTCAGTGTATCAGCTCTTAGCTGCTGAAATAGGTTCCCTCAGTGTGATATTTTTAGTGAAATTCTCCCCATTCATGGTCTGGTTTCATATTGGAATCAGATTTGTGTACATGTTCAGATAGAACCATCCATAAGGGCAGCTATCAATCAAGCTTACATCAGCTTGTAAGTCAGAAAGCAGTTGACCCTCCATATCTGCCATCTGCATCTGTGAATTCAACCAACTGAGGACTGAAAAGATTTTAAAAAATCGCATCTGTACAGAACACATAGACTTTTTTCCTTGTCATTATTCCCTGAACAATGTAACAACTATTTAGATAGTATTTATATTGTATTAGGAATAAAATATTTAGATTTACAATAGAGGACAATGTGCTTAGGTTGTATGCAGCTACTGTGCCACTTTATAAAAGGAATTTGAGGATATGTTGATTTTGGTATCCACAGGAGTTCAGGAACTGATCCCCTGCAGATATGGAAGAGGGATGACTTTAGCAGTTTGTTCATTTATTTTGAACACTACAACCAATACTTAGAAGGTTACAAATTTTGGAAAATCAAATCATTTTTGAGCTTCTGCATTAAGTTGGAAACTCTATTATACCTGATCTCATTTATTTTTTCCCATTTTGGGGGAATAGAAATATAATATTAAATGATTATATAATATAGATTGATTGTATTATATCAATAATATGATTCTAGAATTCATGTAAATTAGATGTTTAAAGTTTCTTCTGTGGAAATCCATATCTGCTCCCTCTGGTGGGTAAAGTGTCAGTGAAGTCTGCAGATGTTCATTACAGCTTAAGGTATAAAAACTGTTTATGTTCAAAACATTAGGTTTAAAATTGACTTTAAAAAGAGGTCTGGCTTGGGCTGGGGCTGTGGCTCAGTGGTAGAGTGCTCTCCTGGCATGTGTGAGGCACTGGATTCGATCTTCAGCACCACATAAAAAATAAAGGTATTGTGTCCACCTACAACTAAAAAAAAAAGGAAAAGAAAAAAAGGCCCGACTCCTGACTTTCCAGTTCTGGCTTTCCAGTTCTCAAGTCTGGGAATACTATAATTTGCCACCTCCTGCAGATCACAGCTAACATGTTTGTTGAAATGTTCTTATGGAACTCATAAGCCACATTTAACCAAGAGAGTCTTTTCACTTCACAGTGTTAAATACATTTCTACCCAATGTGTAGCCAAATGATAAGAAAGCTAGTAAAATGAACATTCACCTTTTCTTGGATATCTTCTCCAGCAACAAGTCCTGTAGTCCAAGTAGCAGAGATAGGTAACAGCATATCTTAACTCAGAGCAGTTGAGAAAAGAATTAAAGAATATATATTTTGAATTTAAAGTACTTTTTGCAGCTTGGTACTTTTAATGATGTGATCTTGAAGAACTGCCAGGCCTTTTTGAGACTCACTGTTCTTGTTTAGTTGGAGGATTTGGCTGGATGGTCCTTAAGACCAGTAGGATCTCTCTGTGATTCAGTACTCTTCTCTCTGCAATTCCTAGAATATCTTTTTAGATGATTTTTGCAATAATAATGCCCTTTGTCTTGTGATATTCTCCCTGAGGCCCTGTGTACTTAGAATTTTTCATCTAGATAAGAAAAAAATTTTTTTGTTAAATGTGGCATTTTGTATGATTTTACAAATGTACTTAATACTGTACTTAATACTTAAATATATTTCTTACAATGGGCTGTTGTCTGCAGGATACATTTTCAAAGTTGACTCTCTTTAAATCTGGTTATAAAAGTAGTTAAATGCTCATTAAACAGAATAAGGAAGGACATAAAGTTCATATTTGGTGCTATAAGCCAGAAATATCCATTGTTACAATTTTAGTGTCTCCAAACGTTTTATCTATTAAACAAAAACAGGATTTTTGCAATCCTTCTCTTCTTATTCCATCTTCTTTTCTTGATCATTTAACACTATATTATTGTGGACAGTTTTTGGTGTCATTCCATATTACTCTGTATCATCAATTTGTTTGGCTGCCTGGCCATTAAAAATAATATCACATAATTGATTTACCTGAATGCCTGTTGAGAGACATTTAGATTGCTTCCAGTTTGTTGCTGTTTTAAACAAAACTTTATTTTTACCAAATTTGTTTCACATTTTTCATAATCTCTTAAAAAGGCAAAAAATATAAATTCAGTTTGTGTTTATTCTTCAATAGAATAAATAGAAAGTTGAGGAAAATTACCACTTAGTTATTTGAAAGTATTCAATGTGTTACGACTTACTGGATGAGCATGGGAAAGGGGGTGACTGGGGTCAGATTAGTGAGGGACACTTCTGGGGGGAACAGACTAGAGAGCAAGTGCAGTTGGGGGGAGGCCAGTGTAAGTCCACTTTTTTAAGCCAGAGGATTCGAAGTAAGTCCAGGGAGGCCTGATTACAGAAGGCCTTGAGAGCCTTCAGACAAAACAAGTGTACATACTTCAGTGGTGATCCTGTATCTGTTTAATGACCACTTAAAAATGCAGTGGAAATATTTAGAGTAGTAACACAAAGAATTTCTAGTAATAACTTTAAAAGAAATGCTGATGACCCAGTTGAACTTTGAAACTTTGCCAACAGATGCAGAGGACGACTAAGTAGAAACCTATTGTATACCTGGAATGGAAGGAAAAGTGTAGCAAAGGGATCAGCTGTGCCTAAATTAATTTGTAAATTTAATACAGCTTGGATCAGAATTCCAACAGAACTTTTTTTGAGTGAATCTGAAAGTAGTTCTGAAATTCATCTAGAAAAAAAGAAATGAGAATTTTTTAAAAAGAGTGGAGGAGGAATGGGGACACTAGTCTTATCAGATATAAGAACATTTTAAAGCCAAAATATAGTAAAGATATGCACATATGACTTATTCAGGGAGACCTATTAGGCCAGGGTGTGTGTGTGTGAATTTTGTTCATATTAAAGAAAGCATTGTAAATCAGTTTAAAAAAAAGGAGTATTCAATGATGGTTTGGGGGGTAGTTATCACTTTGGGGGGGGGCAAAGCTTGTTTTACATCCTTATCTCATAAGAGATACATATGAAAATAAATTTATAAATGGACTACAGTTTGTAATTATAAAAGCAAGACTGAAGAAAATGAAAAGGGAATGTTGTCTTACCTTGTAGAAGTGGGAGGTCTCTGAGTAAAAGCAGCAGCAGTTTTCATGATAGTCATGGTGGTGACTGTGGTGGCAGATAGCAGAGCTGCCACTTTACATAGAGATGCCTAGCATTTTCCCAGGTAGAGAGAAATTATTAGGTAAATATGGCTTACCAAAGAATATGTCATAACACAAAAATAATTGCTTATATTATCATATTAGGCTAAAAAAGTAAAAATGAACACTGGTTATAATTAAAACTATGTATACAAAACCAAAAACAAATAATAAAGAAAAAAAGAAGGCTCTAGGCGTAGAAATACTGACTAGAAGGAAATATACCAAAATGTCAAACATGGCTACTTCTGGGTGATTGGTCTATGGGTGATCTTTTCTTCTTCTGTCATCCAGAATTTATTTAATGAACACATACTACTTCTGAAATAAAAACAAAACAGAACAAGTAAAGCTCCTAGCAGACAAGTTTTTACTTGTGGTAGGAATTGGAGAAGAATTAATAGCTTTTGATTAGAAAAATGTCATGAGTAAGCAGTATCTAATTATATTTAAAATGTGCAGTGGAGGAGACCCTATTTAAAGGAAGTCTGTGGTAAAACCTTTTGTAAAGGGAGTAATTTTCCTGTAACTCAACTGGATTTCCAATTTAGACTTTCTTAACTTATACAGGAAAATCATCCACAAATGTTGGGTTAATGTCTTAGCTTTCTGGTTGTCATTCTAAAAATAATAAATGATAATAATAGCTACCACTTGTTGAACATGTACTCTACCTGGCCCTGTGCTAAGAGCTTTATAACTTGTTTGACTGTCCTTACAAGTTAGGTTCCATTACTCCTGAAGAAACCGAGGTTCAGAAGGCCAAGTCACCTTCCCAGGTGATGTCCCTGGTGCTATAAGATGGTAACAATGTTGAGAGCTTGCCTTGTCCCTTGATTGACTGCTGTTGCTGCAGGCTCTTGAAGTGAATGGATTTGCCTGGGCAAGCGCTGCCCCCGCCTGTGGAGCTGCATTCTGCTTGGCATTCTCTGGTGATTTGCTCTTTTGTATGTTATCACATCATTTGCTGTTTTTAATGGCACATTTGGTACATAATCACACACATTGAAAGTTCTTGGCTAGATTTGGGGAAAATATTACTATTATTGAATCAAACATTTCTTTCTTTTTTTTTTCCTCCAAACCAAAAATTTTATTTGTTTCTCTCTTCCTATTTTTCCTATTTTTTTAAATCAGTAATTTCTTAGCAATAACACATTTTGCATAGATTGTATTGAGGTATGCTTTTGGGGAAAAGGGGAAATGGTTTGTGGTTTAGTTAATAAAAGTACCGAGAAGGAAGGAAACCCAATTTGTAGATTATAGTCATTTGAAAAAATGTAATTCCTTTTCTGACTTTGGGATAGTCAAGCCATGGAGAGCTCTGGTGTTTAGATGGCTTTTTAGAATTGTTCAGTCACAGCAAAGGGCCTGGCCTTTTTAATTACCGCACTGGCCAACCTTTCAATACCGGCTTGCCCCAGAGAAGGGCTCTAATGTGGGATGCAAATTCCTTCAGCACAGGACCTTGAGACACACAGGCTGTGGTCTGTCATCAGCAGTTAGGTCTAGCAGTCGGTGGAGAAGGCTCTATCCTGAAGGTGGTCCTGTACTACCTTTTAGCATTGTTGTAAGGATTGAATGAGATACTATCTGTGAAGCTGCCAGTGTTGTATTTGGTGTATTCTTGATACTCAGGAAATGCAATCACTTTATTATCACCTGTGTGTTGAGTGTCCACCTATGAATAAGGAAGGCACTTAGATTGGTTTCTCTTTATGATAGAAGGGTCAGTCTGATTATCAATATGCTTAGAGCCCAGAAGGGAGCATCCATTTTGTAAATGTCTATTGAGCATCTAGTATGGGATATGCTTGTATTGGTTCCTAAAGGGCAGAGCAAAGGTAAAAGACACAGAACCTCTGCTTTCATGGATTTATAGTCTAATGGGAAATTTATAGCAAGCAAAAATACAGAAGCATACTTAGAGAATGATAATTTCACACTCATATTAACTCGTATGTCTAAGATATCCCCATAAGTAATTATAGAAATCTTCAAGAGAGGAACTTTGGAAATTCAGATGGAGAGATCACTTCTGGGTGAGGTGGAGAGGAGACTGGGAGGAAAGGTGGCGTTTGAGTGGTCTCTGAAAACCCATACGTTTTCCACGTATGGGAATGAAGGGGAGAGGTAAGCCAGGCACATGGGGCAGAGACGCTGAGGGTGGGAAAGCGTGGGGTGCTCAGATGAACGAGGAGCTAGCTTAGTGGGAGGACCATGAGAGGAGGCATGGCGCATGTCATGTTGTGTTCTTTGACCCTTCTGGGTCCACTCTGTCCTCTGGGCTCTGCTCTTGTCACAGGAGGCAGGTCTTCATGGATTGTATGGTGGGCTTTCATTGCCCTTGGCTTCCCCTGGGGTTCACCAGTGGCAGACTCCAGCAAGAGATCAGAAGATGGGGAGAGAGTTTTTGCATCCATAGCCCATAGTTAAGTGTCCAGGATTTTTTCATGTATGTCAGTCATCCTGTGGGTTGGGATGAGATAGCCAGTAGGCTGGTTCCACCCAGCAGTGGACAGGGCCACATTGCATCCCTCCTCAGGTGACCCTGAAGACAGTGAGAAAGGGAAGTCCTCCCCATGGCCATAACTTTGGACAATTTATCTCTGTCTTTTTATCTAAAGTGGTTTCTGTATGAGGTATATTTCTCTCCCCTGTTTTCTAGCTCAGCATTGCAGTTGGAAAAGTCAAGTATTTTAAGCTCCAACATACTTTTCCTCAGTGATGTGGCAGTTCATATTTTTCTTCCAGATATGACCAGAAAGGTTAGAGGTGGTAAGTGGCTCTGTGGCATGTTGACTGTAAATCTGAACTGAAATGGAATCTGTAACCCATTATCAGATTCTGAATCAAGCTGCTATGTCCTTCTCCAGTTTTTGTTTTAGTGGAAATGTGTGTTTTTATTCTGTCCAATAGACAGTGTACATAACTAATATTAAAAGGGAATTACATAATGAATACTTGATATGAAGGAGACTAGTTAAGTACTTCAACTCCAAGGGATCTCATTTAAAGTAATAAGGAAATTATATTTAATTTTAAATGGTAGAAAGATTTTTTAAATGTTATTGCCATTAAGCCTTTATTACCCACGCTCAACCTTATTTTGCAAGTGAATTTCCAAGGGAGACTTCATCTTTATAACAGGTAGAAAAGAAATATCCTTGCAAAATGCATAGTTCGATGTCTTCTTTTTAACTATGGAAAGAAGCATACTTTTCCAAAGAATAGAATGTGATGGTTGATTGGAAACCTTTGGAGTTACAGGCTTTTAGCTCTACCTCTTGTAATAAGAAAATATATATAAGAATGGGTCCCCAGATGGAGGCACGGAGGGATACTTTAGAGCCCTAATTGACTCCAGACACAAGCTGTGATTTGTAAGCAAGCAGTGACAAGGGGAAGTTAAATCAAAATTAAATTAAGGAAAGTAAGGGGAAAAAAGATATCAAGGAGAGGTGATGAATTTTCTGAAACTTCTAAATACTGCATGTGGGTAAGTGATTGGAAATCTGTGAATGTATCTCAGTTATGTCAAAAATGAAATCTGGAAACATTTCAGTACTTGCAAAGATCTTTCCTCATTTTTAGAAGTCTTTCTTAATATTCATTACTTGGTACAGCTCAATCAGCACAGGCATATTTGCTTCTATACTTTTCTATAGATCCAATTGGCAATAAAGTCATTATCTCCCTTGATGTACATGAAATGATACTTTGGCAGGATTGGTTTTTCTGTTTATATTTTGGCATTTTGATGTTGTAGTTTGTGTAAATAAAATTTCTGGGAATCAGCTCCTTCACGCTTACTGCCGTTTTTGCAGTTGTTTCTGTCATTGTCCCTTTTCATGGCCAACCCTGCCAGCTAATGACCAGGCTGAGGGGACAGACGATTTGTCTCACTCCTTTGCAGCATGAAACACAGTTCAGCACATATATGGAAGTGAGTTAAGTGAGTAAGTGCCTGTGTCCTCTCGCATCCGTTAGTGGAATAAGCTGTGTGGACTCAGTCCCTGATGTCCTGAACCTGGGCTGTTGCAGCAGTGCCAAGCCCTCCGTCTCTCCCCTGCCAAGCCACAACACAGAGAAGGCTGCTTTCATCACATTTTTTTGGCTCAGAAGCCTTCAGTATAACTCATTTCCCACATAGTGGATCCTCAGATATCTGCTTGGTATCTAGAGGCTCCCCCCCTCTTCCAGGGTTGAACCCCACACTTCTCCTGCCCATACCCTTCAGCTCTGATGAAACTGCGATAGTCGCAATACCCTTGGCCTCCTTATCTCCTTGTCTTGCTGCTTCTGTTCTTCTTGCCTGGACTGCTGCCCCCTTTGATTTCTCAAATTCTTACCTTGAAAGGCACATTTTGGCTTATACTAGTCTCCTTCTGAATTCTAACCATTGCTGCCTATATCACTTACTAAATAAGGAAATATATACGGCCTGTGACACCCTTTGTATTGTTTTATGTTACTTAAAGGTTACCATGGCTTGGCTTGCTGCTGTTGGAGCAGTGCTATTGCTATTGCTTCCCACATGATATTGTTTACTTTAGAGCATGGGGGATGGAAAAGGAGAGCAGGATTCCATCCTGCTGTTGGTTTATAGTGCCTGAAGTGGCTTTTGTTTCTAGTGGTACTGCCTTTAGACAGGACATGGTCTGTATCTTTTTCATCTTTGTATGACTTGAGCCTAGCACAGAGCCTGGCCCTTGACCCACTTTCATTACATAGTATTGGAGTAAATGCTTGGGGAACTCCTCAGATCTTGGTTCAGTTGTTTGACCTAAAACTGAAAGAATCAGCATATAATTTTCCATCTTTTAAAAGCCATAAAAATCCAGTTTTCATTTAGCTTTTTTCATCATTAACAGTTCTCCCTCAAGCACTTCTTCTCCTTTGCCTGCCTTCAGCTTCAAACTGAAATTTAATTCAATTTCGTCTTGTTCTTTTCCTTGTGAAATTGGAGAACAACTGTTTAGTCACCTCCTTATAAATAAGCCTTCAACAAGTTAAATTGCCTCTAGGACTTGCTTTCTCCAGATTAAATTATCCCAAAGTCTTTTCTTTTTTCTCATAAAGACCTTTTAAAAAAGAAGCATTCATTATTTTTTAATTTATATTTCTAGCTCTTTATAAAATTTTATTTCTTTCATAAATGTACTGCAGGATGTCCCTGTTGATGCTGTCTGGAATGGCAGTCTTCTTTCCACATCTTGAGCTGCATTCTGTTTGGATTTTGAAGTGTGCTGTTAGCTTTTTCCCTCCCTTCATAGCCTATCCCATTTAACTTAGTACCCACTCCCATTCACCATTTTTCTAGCATTTCTTCAAATATGTAGCTTGATTTTTTTTCCCCCACAAGCATGAACTTGCTTATTGGGAGTCTCATGGTTACAGGTTAGAGACCCCAGTGCAAATTGGCTGAAATGATCAAAGGACTCCTTGGCTTATCCCTGGCTGGATTGGGTGGACAACACAGTGTTACCACAGGCCTGTTTTTTTTTTTTTTTTGTTCCCCTGGTCTGCCTTCTACAGTGCTGCGTCTCTTTGAGCACCTCAAGGCCTTGCTTTGTGATAGCCAAAGAGCTGTGAGGCTGGCAGACCCCACCTTCCAGCCGAGGGAGAGGGAAGTTTGCTCTTTCCTTGTAGTACTTGCCCATATCTTGTGGGTCTGTCATTTTCACTGACTCAAATTGAGTCATATGCCTATCCTGAAATCTACCCCATCTCCAGAGGAAAAGGCTTTTTTGCCTGCCTCAGTCTACTTTGGACCCAGTTTTGGAGCTGGAGCAGTGTGTCACTTCCCCTGAGTATGTGTGGCAGGGAATTGAGACAGTATGATTTTCAAAGGAAATTAGATGGGCTCCTTTCTCAGAAGGATGGGAACAATTTATATGGGCGGCCAACAAGAGATATACATACATTCAAAGTTGTGCCCCTTCACTCCTCTCTAGACAGGTTATTAAAATCGCTATGAACTGAGAATATCTCTGAAAATAAGTTCCGTATTCTTTTACTCGTCATCACTCTGTTTTTTGAGCATCCACTATGTGCTGGGCATGTTAAGTAGCATACAAATGCGAGTGAGATACCACTGACTTTGAGAAACTCAGAGTCTAGTGAAAAGATAGACTTGAAGGCAAACAATCATGTAGTAATAAGTGCTGTTATCAGAGTGTAAGGGGAGGGTGCATGGGAGAGGTGCATTCTCAATTGAGTCTTGAAAGGTAAAGAATGCCTCCTCCCGGATGGGAAAGGAATGACATCGGCCTGAAGGCCAGAGTGAACCCCAGAAAGCTTTCACTAGGGGACTGACACAATCAGGTGTGCTCTATCTGCTGGTCACTGGTGGATGCAGCAGGTGAGAAGTGGATCAGCTGCAAGCAATACAGAAATGGATAACAGGCAAGGTTTCAGAGCCAGGCCTGTAGACTGGGGAGACCTGGGAGCAAATGGAGGTTGAAACATTGTAGCAAGAGAGGGTGTTCAAGGAGAATTTCAAATGAAAAGAAAAGAAGGCCTTGGAGTGGTTCTTAGGGAAAAACAATGATTGGACGGATGACAGGGTAAGAAGCCAGAGGGGTGGCTCCCACCAATTAACAGATTTGTTCTTTCTTTGATAAAGTCAGCACCATCTGGGATGGTTTGTGGCCTGGGCTAAGAGCATGGACTCTGGGCTCTACTCCCTGCTAGCAGGTGATCTGTGGGCAGATTACTTCACCTCATCTCCTCCTCCTAGCAGGGAGAAACTAGTACCTTACTTGGGAGGATTAAAATGAGTAAACCACCTGCAAGCGCTTCACAGGCAAGCCCACACCTGCAGGTGCTGTGCTGTGTTTCTGCTGGTTTCCCACACTCTCGTGCCCGCTGACCAGTTCATCTGAAATACAAAATTAGCCTTTTGGGGACTTAAATAATTTGCTCTTCTGAAAACTAGTGGTCCCAGTGCGACAATGCAAGTGTCTGACTCGAAGGTTTTTCAGATGATTTATTGAATTCTGTTTTTTTACTGGCTGACAGTTTTATTCCTGACTTACAGTTTTGTTTCGTCCACATTTTACCTACTTTAAAATTGTTCCTAGTACTCCATAGCATACAGCTTTTCTTGCCTCTTCTTTCTCACTCTTCTTTTTTAAATTTTGTTCCCCAGAATCATTCCTAAAATTGTAGAACACTCAGGTAGTCATCCTGTCAGTTTGTTCAGTCAGTTTCTGGCACGGTACTTTTAATCAGGCTGGTTTCTTTATCCATCTGTAGAAATTGGCAATATTTTCAAACCCTCTCCATTATGGTCAGAAATATGAACTTGCTGTCGTTTCTTCTTCCTCTTCCACTTTCCCAAGTAAATGTCTCGAACCACTGATTAGATCTGTGTGCCCACAATAACATAAGCAAGCACAAAGCTGAAAACTGATTTAAAGGAGAATACTGTGCAGAGTCTACCACTCACTGTTTTCTAAAGTCTAGATTAAAATAGAACAATATTCAGGATGTGAGTATGTCGCTGAATCTCCAACACTCGTTGAACCAGACGTCGTGTGTGTTCATTTCTAAATAACTGGGTGGGCCACTTTTTTATTTATTATGAACACAAACACTGATGCTAACAACTGACATGTGAAAGGAAAGCAGGCGATAGTGATAAAAACCATTTAATGATTAGTGAGGAAACAAATATTGTTTAATGAAAATAAAAACCATGTATAAAGGGCCTAATGCTGACTTTTGGAAATATAACCATGTTGTGGTCTTTTGTGTACCCTCTGTCCTGTACAGTAGATATTGTTTAAAATTGCTTGGGAACTGGAGCTTGCAATTGTGAGCCTGGAATGTCCTGCAGATAATTAAGTTGTGGTCAAGCTTTGGAAAAATAAAAAGTTCTCGAACTATGATTTTATAAACATGCTACAATAACATTTCTTTATATTTAACAGTTTCTTATAGAAAGTTGATACTCTCATGAGACATTGATTAAAGGTAAAACATCAAGAAAGAAAAAATATTAAATTAAAACTTCACTTAGGATGTTGACAGTTGGCTTGTAATATTAAACAGATGTGTATGTTCCCGGGGATATTCTTCTTTCTGAACTTAATTGCTAAGTTGTATTTTTTTTAATGACAACTACAAATTTTTGATCAGTTAATAATTTTAAATACCCTTTCTACAATCTTCTGTATCTAACTTCGTCTGTAGTTTGAGCCTTCTCGATGATATAATGACTGGTGAAGCCTTTGCCGCCTCTTCTAAAGCCTTTCATTTTCTTTCTTCTCTTTTCCCCCCTCTTAAAGCTTAGCTGGGCTCTTCTGATTTCATGATGCATTCTTGGAGACTGATTCCTTGAAATAATTTTGGGATCATTGAGTGGAATTCTACCCATGCAGATTTATGTCTGTAGTTTCCTTCCATATAAGCTTTGCTTTGGCATTTGAGTGCACAAGTTGACCTACATTGTGGTATTGTGTTTGTGTGGTCACTTGTAAAGGCTTCATAATGTGTCTGTATAGCCAGCCACGCAGATTGCCTGTAACCCACACTGTGGGGCCAAAGAAATGTTAGTAAGGGGACCTGGAGGAAACCAGGCTGTGGAGCAAGAAGAGATTCAAGAAATTCTTTGCTTACAAGGTTTTTGCCATAGGTAGACCTTTGCATTCTCTTAAGCAAAAGTCTGGATCGACTGGAGGCATGGGTTAGGTGGGGCTAGGCTTTGGTAAACTGAGGAGGAGTTAGCTTGGATTTTGTAGCATGAGATGAAAAGTACTTTTTGTCTTCAGAAATTCCTCAAATCAATCTGTAATACTAGATAAGTTGTACATCGTTGTGTTGGGCTGATGAAATGGTTAATTTAAAGATCATTTAGCTGTATGTATTTGACATATAAATGTCTTATGTTTTCTGAACGATGTATTTCTCTAGGCAGGAGGGTTTGATTAACCTGGACAAACAATTTTGTTGCTTTGGATAGATTTATTGACCTTGGAACCATGTATTATTTGCATAGTTCTCTTTTGAGAATCATTGTTTTTTCTCTGCTTTGGGGCAGAGAGGCATTTTCAGTAAACACTCAACTGAACAAATATAACAATGTATTTTGTGTTACAAAACTGTGTGTTTAACCTCAAGAATAATGGACTCATTTTTAATAGCACACTACTTAAATGTGACTATTTGTTCTTTAAATCTAATACCATGAATAGCTTCTTAACATCCACTTGTTAAGTACTTAAGCAAAAGTACTTAAAGTGCATTTTACATGAAAGGATTTGACTC
Organism: Urocitellus parryii; assembly: GCF_045843805.1. NCBI lineage: Eukaryota > Metazoa > Chordata > Mammalia > Rodentia > Sciuridae > Urocitellus > Urocitellus parryii. Next base: position 98,664,421 of record NC_135537.1, on the reverse strand, counting down.
TTACACTTTTCAACTCTTCAGCTTTTGTTCTCTCGCTCTTTGCTTTAAATTACTCTTGTGTGTGTGTGTGTGTGTGTGTGTATGTGTGTGTATGTGAAGAAGGAGAGCAAATTTTTGTGTCTGATATCTTAGTTTTAGCAGATAAAATGAAATCACCACCATAATCTCTTGGAAATTTGAATTGCTAATTAGTGGCACCCTGTTAGAAAGAGTTGAGAACTTTGGGAGATGTTAAAAAATACTATGTTGTTTCCCTATGAGGAGCCATCGATTTTTAATTTAAGAAAGACAGTTCAATGTGTCTGTTGTACTTGTATACATTAGCTGTTTCTAGGTCTTATATCATTTCATTCCATTTCTCTTCTAAGAAGAGAAGGAGTGTTGGGGGTATTTTAAATAGTTCTCTCTAACCAGAATTTGTAATTATTAACAGATTCAAGCAGAAAATACTGTTTCATTTTACCATTATTACTACCCAGTAAATTGTATTGGTTTATAGATATTTTGGCTTGCCTCATAGGTCTTAATTTCAGTATTATGCTTGACCTAGCAATAAGCTGCTGTGATCAGCTACAGGGTAGTATACTACCTATATCCGTGTGGTAGAATGGTTTCTTCCACCTTCAAGTTAGAAGTGCATGGTTTTAGAATTTTTTTTTTTTAATTTTAATGTTCAGTAATTCTACCACAGGGAGAGGGAATGTAGGAAAGTTTCAATGTCTCTGATGATTAAACTGTTTGAACCATGGATATTGAGTTTTTATAAAATGTCATTTGAAATCACTGAGTCTCTGGCTTGTGTTCAGATCTTTTAGCAGCTCTACAGAGTGAATCACTTTAGCTAGGGAGAAGGGAATGCATTGCTCCTTCCTTCCTTCCAGGTTTGGGAATGGAAGGCATGTATTGGTCCCTAGTGGTCTGAAATGGGAAATACATCCTTGAAATTGTACTGGAACCTTCCATAAAGCTTCTTATTTGGTTAAAAACAAAAATGTTAATAATTTGAGGTAGGTTGATTGTCTTTCTTAAAGGGTTCTTTGAGTTTCAGTTGAAATTACTTATTTTCTTATTCTTACACTGAAAAGTAAATGAACTACTTATTAAAACATGGGTACTAGATTAGTTCCTGTATGCATTTCTAGCCACTTAGAAAATGTAAGGAGATTCTGGAAATACTTGTATGCTAAGTAGATTGAGAAAACTCCATCAGGATTTTTCTTTGTCATCTTTTTGTCAGCTTTATTATGCTTAATTTTCATGAAAATAATGTGTTTGTTACTGTGGTCACACCATGATTTAGCATTGGCTTGTGTATGATATTTTATTGTCCCTGTCCTGGAAAATTATAGCAGCTTTTATGAGGAGTGGTTTGTGGGTTCACACAACCCACTTGGAGTGCCATTTACTATAATTCTCTTCTAAAAGGACCATAAAACATCATGTAAATTGTTTAAAAAGGGAAAGGCCTTTTCTGAGAAGGGCTAAAAAGAAGTCTCTCCAGGCTTTCTTTTGTTTCTTATAGCCAGTGTCATGACTTTAGGCTCATAGTTTATTTAGAGCATTACTGTTGTAAAATAAAGCACACATATATGTAAGTAGAGATGGTTGTGAGCTCTACTTACAGTAAGTAGAGAGGCCAAAAATGGGTGTTGGTGAAAACTAATCATCAAGTTCATTATATTATAATTTCTAAGACTTAGGAAATGGAATCATGGAAGAAAAAGGAAGAAATAATTAATAGCATATATATCCTTTTTTAAAAAATTGTTGATATTCTCTCTAAGGTTAATCTACTTTAAAACATAATTTTTGGTAACCAGCCTTGTGAAATCACATTTAAGTTCACAAATAGCTTTATCTGAAGACACTCTCCTCTCTCGGCAGTTTTACCTGTCAGCTGGCTTGCCACACTGTTTATGTGCCCTACGGAGAAAGCATAAAACAGGACAGCAACAGCACCAGAGACCTGTCATGGCTTTCTGTACAAATGCTGTGTTCTGATATTATCTTGGTTTGAGCATGAGCCCTCTGGAGAGCAAGGACAGAAATTGTTAGTGATTTTCTACAGCATGTATATGGTACTCTGTGCTTCTAGTCATTTAATACAGGTATGTCTTATTTTGGAAAATGTTCTAAGAAAATCCATATAAATGTGAAATATAAAATTGGAGCAGTTGTTCATTTTGCATAGATACATTTGTAATAGATTTAATTTTAAAAGCCACTTTCCTAGTCTGTATGAGATCATTATATTTGCAACCACATTTTATAGGAACACTACAAATGAAATGATGATGGCTGATGGCGTAAATAGTGGTAAGACTTTACTTCTGCAAAATGTTGTACTCAAGTTAAAAATTTTAAAACACAAGATAATCTCTGTGTTTAGAAACACAAGTTTTGTGATAAGAGCTTATAAGTAGATCACATTTATGCATCTGTTAAAGACTGCCAGTTGCCAAATTTTCTTGAACATGGCTGTTAAATTAGAAATCTAGTAAATCTGCATTGGATTTATCTAGCTTTCTGAAGACATATTCTTTTCAGAGGCTGTTAGCTTTTTCTGTTTTAAGTAAAAATATTTCTGTATGCATGTGACTAAATGAAGAATATAAACTTAGGTTTTAACATGACTATAAATTCCTCTTTTCATTATGTATGAAAACATAATACATACAAAATCAACTTCCTAAAATATGGAAACATTTGGGGATTATTCCTTGTTCTACATTCTTCTACAGTCTCTCTGTGATATTAGGATATTTCTATCCAATCAGCTACACAAAATAGTTAAGTGAATTTTGGGAATAGGAAATGAAGCCATAAAGGGAGAGGAGGGGGTTGGTGAGCAGCACTGAACACCTTGCCTTGCCTGTCGGCAGGAGGTGAAGAGCAGAAGCATCCTCGCTTGGCTGCCCCATAGCCGGGCTTGTCCAGCACTCCCCCAGCTGACCAGTGTTAGCTGAGAACCCACTTTCAGTGGCTAAGCGTACTAAGTGAAGAAGATGTCTTATGGCATTTTAAGTAATGTTGTGGAGTATGCTACAGACTTTCATAATTAAAAATTTTGTGTAGAGCGCTGTGGAAAAAATTGTTTCAATGTGGATGTTTGGAAATAGGATAGGCACTCCATGAAGGGAGCAGGCCCTGAGGTCTCCAAGTTAGATATATTTTTCACGATGAATTTCTTATACACAGCTATGTCATGACATCATTATTATTGTGACAGAGAATGCTATGTTTAGGCTCTTTTTGAGAACTTTTTTGTTTTAGCACCAACAAAATACTTCCTAGTCATTTATAGGTATTAAATAAAAATGCATAGGATTTTAGTAAAAAAAAGTTATGCTTTATAAATTATTCAATTTTAAGATAACTAAATTTATTTTGCAAAACTTATATCTAGAATGTTGATGTTTCTGTGTTTCTGTTTTTTACTTGAGTCAGTTATTTTTCATGGACATGGAGGGTACTGAATCATTTATTATCAAATAGCCAACATTTTTATGTGAAAATCATCAGAATGGCCAATTCCTGCTGGAAAGAGGCACAGTTTTTCAATTTTTCCCCCCAAAACTGCAACTTCAGAAAATATGTAAGAGATGTAGCAATTAACCTACATGCACATTTATAATACTAGAAAAATGGGCAGCTAGTTACATTCAAAGACAGGATCTGATAGACCCAAATTGCTTACAACATCACAGTTATTGAAGATATACCCCAGGGAATTTGAGAAACCATTTAACAGATGAAAGTACATTTTGAAAAGTCTGACCTTACAGGCAATCATAAAATGAATCAAAACAGTGCTTTTTTCCCCCTGAAATGTACAGAGCCCATCTGTGTCTAATCCAGTAATTATAAACTGTGTTCAATTACCTTTTCAAACTTGGAGCAGACTGGAGACTAGGCAGTGAACAAACATAGGGTTTTGTCTAGACCTCAATTGACCACAGTCTAAAACTTGAATTTATATCTAATTTTATTTTTTGTTTGGTTTGATAGTTCTTAAAGGATTCATTTTGCTACTTGGTGTTTTACCTTCTTGGTTGTAAGATACTGCCTTTTTGTATCACGTAAGTTTTTGTATTGGCTATAGCTTATGTTTAATCAGATGTTTGTTTTCTAAATACATACCTTTTATACAAATCAGTAATTTGTGCTGGAGAAAAAACTGCATGGGATGGGGGAGTCCTGAGATTTTACCGTGAATAGTAGTTTTTACAAGTAGCCTTTAAAAATGTTCCTTCGGACTATACTCATTTTTATGTGCTAGGAAAAAATAATTTATTTTCCTTTAGCTTAGAAAACTATAGTTTTGCTAATTATCAGTTATTTTGTCTGCTTAAAGAGATGTTTTTAAAAATATGTGCAAATTGTTAAACCATATTTTTCTCTTTCATCAAGTGTGTTACATCTTTTTCCCTATACATTTTTTTTTTTGCATTTGCTAATCAGACTGGCATCCAGTATGAGGTAAGTGTATTGTATTCAGGATCCATTTCAAACAATTTCTTAATAAAGTCATTTTATGATTGGATGAATATTTGAATGAGAGTTTACTTGAACTGCCACAGCAATTCCAGATTTTTAAATTTTGTCCAGGAACTGCAGCAATTCAAGTTTTTGTTTATTTGTTTGTTTTTACAACACAAAGATGACCACAAGTTTTAAAATAACCTATGAAGCATCAAAGCTCTTTTTCCTCATTATTATTCATAATTATTCACATCCCAATTAACATTGGAAATAATTGTTTAGAGATATTTATTGGAAGTTTCATTACATATTAGACCATGAATTTTTCTAGAAATATTACAACCATTCCTAGTGTGTTATGTTATTTTTGAATAGTTGTATTCATTCAGGTCTCATCCTGCTTTGAAAGTTTTAAGGACTTTGTCACTGGGGAGAAAAGCAATTTTATAAGTGGTTATATGAATGTACATTCTGGGAATTGTATACAGAGAAAATGAAACTTAAACAGGGTTACAAGTACCTTATGCTGCATGTTTCCATGAGGCGTTTGCTTAAGAACACTTGGAGAATGTGATTCTTTCCCTCTTTCCTGTGCCCATATTTTATGACCTACTGCTATAGTGTCATTGGATGCTTCTTAGTATCTTCACCAAGAATGAAAGATAAGCCTTCCTAACTAGTGGTGGGAGAGACTCTTAGGAGCCGCTCTTAGCCAGCCCTTATCTACTCCGTAGAAAGTGCTTTTGATTCTTTGTTCATCCTGTTCCACAGACCAGCGCTCCCTGAGTTCCTGTATTCATTACCTAATATGTGAGTACCTCCCTCAGTGGTTTCATTAAACCTGTCTTTGCCACTCCTGCTGGACTGTAAGCTCCTTCAGATCAAAGCCTGGATGGTTGTTATGTTCTCCCACCATAGTCCAGCTTCACACCCAGTGCTAGCTTGTGGCAGCCACTCCCCTTGTTGACTGAATGGGGACAGAGTGGATCACCCATTCAGAGTTCCAGGTCAAATTGAAGGACCGTTTAAAGTTAATAGTCACATTTAATAACACTTAAGGAATCTTTCTTTTTTCTTTTTTCTTTTTTGGCTATAACCAAATAACTGAAAGATAGAACTTTATGTTTCCACTCTATTTTTTTTTTAATGTTTCTAGGGACTGAACCTAGGGTCACTTTATCACTAAGCTACATTCTCAGCCATTTTTCTATATTTTATTTTGAGACAGGGTCTCACTAAGTTTGCTGAGTCTGTCCTTGTGATCCTCTTGTCTCAGCCTCCCCAGTAGCTGGTCTATAGGCATTACATTCTAAATTTTAAAAAATGAGAATGATAAAATAAATTTTTTTTTATTTCAACACGTAATTTTTAATCAAAACTTGGTCATTTCCATTCATTCAGGTATTAAGTTTTCAGAATCTGGTGTATATTTGACACTTAGAAGACATCTGTTCATATTGGCTGCTTTGTTTTTTTTTTTTATTGGTCGTTCATAACATTACATAGTTCTTAATACATCATATTACACGGTTTGATTCAGGTGGATTATGAACTCCCGCTTTTACCCCGTATACAGATTGCTGTATCACATCAGTTTCCCTTCCATTGATTGACATATTGCCTTTCTAGTGTCTGATGTATTCTGCCCTTCAATAGATGAATGGATAAAAAAAATGTGGCATTTATATACTATGGAGTATTATTCTGCATTAAAAAATGACAAAATCATAGAATTTGGAGGGAAATGGATGGCATTAGAGCAGATTATGCTAAGTGAAGCTAGTCAATATTTAAAAAACAAATACCAAATGACTCCTTTGATATAAGGGGAGTAAACAAGGACAGGGTAGGGACGAAGAGCTTGAGAAGAAGATTTACATTAAACAGGGATGAGAGGTGGGAGGGAAAGGGAGTGAGAAGGGAAATTGCATGGAAATGGAAGGCGATCCTCAGGGTTATACAAAATGTCATATAAGAGGAAAGGAGGGGTAAGACAAGTTAATACAAATGGAAGAAATGATTTACAGTAGAAGGGGTAGAGAGAGAAAAGGGGAGGGGAGGGGAGGGGAGGGGAGGAGGGATAGTAGAGAATAGGATAAAATAAATTTTGTTCATGAAGTCTCTGTTTTACATTGATTCTACAGTGTCTGTTGCTGTTCTTGACAAAAAGAGTTTATTGCCTAACTTATGACAGTTTTGTGCAACTGCTTTTCCCATCTGCAGTAAGAAGACTGAGAAACATTTCTCCGATTTGTACAATTCTTCCTGATTCACAGTGAGACCTTGCAGAAGTAATCAGTTGATAAACATTTTAGAACTTTCACTGCTACCTTCACTGCTCCTTGATGCAGTGAAGTTATACAAGTCCTTGGTGTTGTGAGTTTTGAAGTGTGAAGTTGCCGATCATGTCTCCTTGAGGCTGGATTCTCTTCCGCAATGGAAAGTGGACTCTCAACACTTTTTCCTCCTCAGGACCTCAGTGTCTTTATCATAGCCCTGCCTTCAGTTGAAAGGGAGAGGAATCATAACATTTATAAGAGCAATGATTGAACATTAGTCTTTTATTGAAAAATAAGAAATTGGTAGTTGTCTAACCCCATCACCTACCTGCCAGTTCTTATTGTATCAGCAAGGAGGCATTCCAGACCTGTGGCTTTTCCCTGAAGATGGACATGCTTAGTGGGTTAAGAATCTCATTGGCCATTCCCTTTTGTCAGGTATCTATTAAGATGTAGGAATGTGATTTTTACCAACTTGGGGATTTTGGAAATTTTCAGTGTGCCACATTTAAGTAATTGCACTGTGGACTTTGAAAATATTGCTATTCCTGTGACTTGGTCACTGAGGAATGTGGTCCCTGAAACCATAACACCATAAGATCCAGGAACAACCCAATGAGGGCTTTGGCCATTATATCAGAGACTTCCACAACGCACTTCCACAACACTCTCTTTTACTTCTAGGGTTCTTTAAACCTTGTTCTATCTTTGGCCTAAGATGGGAGGCAGTGTTTCTGAGATAAGGTTTCCTTCAGGTCTTGGAGGGTCCTTCTTCTGGAAGTTAGCAAATGAATGGGCAACCCCTACACACTGGCTTGCTGAAGGCAAAGCAGAAACTGGAGATCTAAGTCAAAGTCCACTTTCTTTTGAGCCCCACTCGTAAGGTATAGGTGCCTCTTTAATTCACATAGACCATAAGTGCTGGGATTTGATATTGAAAAACCCAAGGAAAGGTTTCCTATTTCCTGTCTTCTGGCGTAGGGAAGTTTAAAAATTTTTAAACTTAGATTGCTTCATTCCTTACAGTATGAATTGAATGCATTCCTGTCTGTTTGATATGTATATCATCATATTCCTGAATTTTATTCTTGAACCCAGTTGGAAAGTTTCAAGGCAAACATTTGGTTTTCTGTTAGCCCACAAATTGGGCAATGGTTGTTCAATTATGGTCTTCTGTTGATTGAAGCATAGTCACATGTTGAAAGTATATTTTGTTAGTATCCCACAAAGCATACCAACTGTCAGTCCTTTGTCATGTCTGACTGTGAGCAATGTATAATAATAACAATCCCAAATTTCATCGGTGGATTGCTTAAATGTGTCATCCAGAAATCACTTTAAAGTCTATCAGTGAATGAAACCTCCAGCCATAGATTTTATTTACTCTTTTTGCCCACTTATTCAAAAGTTGATGGTGGTCTCCTGGTGGAATCAAATGCATCCTGGAGTACCCAGCCCACAAACTGCATCGGGCATAGAAAGCAGATCAATTTGTTATCAGGAAGGACTGTTAGTACTGCGATGTTTGCTGGATGTTGTCCTTACTGGTAGTATTAAGTGGTTGTGGTGGGTACCTATTGTTCTTTGTCCCCAAGCCACACTTCTGTCAACAGTGGCCCTTCCTCCTTTTAGGAACTGATCCTAACTCTGACTTTAACCAGGTGGTTCAAGTAGAAGCCACTGTGTTCCCAAATAACGTTTTCTACCCTCCAGGCCATGGACCTGGTACTGGACTTGAATTAGGCCCTGCAGGATCCTTTCCCTGGATATTTCTGAGCTGGAGTTGAGACAGAGCCGTTCTTTGTCTAGCAGCCTGGATTTTAACAAACAGAGCCCAGGAGCTGTTGGTGGCCATTTATCATTGCTGGGCTGCACTGAGAGAATTAAAGCTAAAATGCAGAGGAAACAAGGACTAGGATCAAGGGAGATCTAGAGGTCTGAATGTCTGCTTCCATTTGTTTCAGAGACCCAGCTCTATTTTAGCCCTTTACTTGTTTGGATCATTTAAACCAGAGGTTCTTAACTGGGGGCAGTTTTGCCTCCAGGGCCTTTGCCAGCATCTGGAGTCATTTCTGGTTGGCATGGATAGGAGCTGCTACTGGCATCTGGGGCGTGGAGGCCAGGGTTGCTCCCAACATAACTATACTGTACAAGATACTTCTCCCACAGCACATTCTCCACCTCCATACAAAGAATTATTCAGCCCAAGGTGTCAATAAGAGTCAAGGTTTGTTTTAATTAATCCTTCACATATTCCATAGTATCCACTGAAATCTCCCTGAGCCCTTCTTTGGAATGCTAGCTAGAAATATTTCTGTGCAGTAGGACCTTAGCTAACCTAGAGGTATACATGAATGAGTTGTGGAGTGTTTGGTGATTGGTATACATTTCTGTCCCGTTTTTAAGATTTCTCAACATTTAGCTTTCCTAATATGCAGATCTCCCATCACCCAGGTTTAGGAGGACTGTTGATTTGCCTACCATTCAGGTTCAGGTAGATATTTATATATACCCTAAAGTTTAAACCTTTTGGAGTAAAGCCTATTCATAAATTGCTATTAGGATCACATCCAAAATATGCTGCCTGCCATATGATTTCTTTTAAGATCTACATTCAGTTCACATAGAAGGAATTAAATCACCATGTTTAGGAATAACTGATAGAAGTCAAGTGTTCAGCTACATGGAACAGAGTGCATCTCTCAGTGGCATCAGTGAAGCATTGCTGCATCAGTATTGCCACCAGGGGCTGCCTCAACATGGGCTGCACAAGTGGAGCTCCTCTTTGAAACTGTCAGCATTCAGGGTACCTTTGATTCACCTTCCGGTTCATGTTCAAGCCATAGCATGGATTTCTTGTTGGACAAATTGATGCGGCGAACATGAGTGAATGAGTAGACAGCGTAGATCTGAGCCACTGAGCCGGGGTCTGCAGTTAATCCCCTAGAAGGACCAGAGTCATGGTTATTGACATTTTACACAAAAGCTTTTTAAAATTTTCTGAAAACTGACTAAATTTTTTAAAACCATGAATGCAGATTCTCTCTGTTTCTCTTCTCCCTGCCTTCCATCTTTACTCTGGTTAAACTTAGAATTAAACTAGCAGAGGATTTTGAGAAGTTGGGTTCCCCCTCTGCCTCTTTCTCCTTGACACATGGTTGACGTACAGTAGGTACTCATTAAATGTTTGTTCATAAAGTGATGAATAGTGATTTCATCCAGCCCCATGGCTTTAATATTATCTGTAGTCCAGAAACTCCCAAATTTATATGTCTATTACAGGCTTTTCTTTCAAAGTCTAACTTAGAGACCTGTATCATCTATGAAATCTGAAGGTCTCTCTACATCCAAGTCTTTGCTTGGATGTCTTCTGTAGAGTCTCTACTGGTCATCACTCATGCAAGGTACACACCTATCTCAGGGCCTTTGTACTTGCTGTTCCCACTATATGGAATGCTTTCCCCCAGATATCTGCCTAGAGATATGTGCCTGGCTGACTTTACCTGCCCTTTGCGAAGCATTTTCTTGCCTGCCATCTTCTTAGTGAGACACCCTGACACTCTCCTTAAAATTGTAATTCACTTCCTCTCCTGCACTCTGCTTAGGTCTCCCTCACCTTGCTGTTCTTGTGTTCCAACTCTAATAACACACATCACCATCTAGCCTCCAACCAGGGCCTCACCTACACACGGGGCAAGCACTCTACTCCTGAGCCACACTCCCAACCCTTTTTTACTTTTTTATTTTGAGACAGGGTCTCCCTAAGTTACCCAAGCTGGCTTTGAACTTGCAAACTTCTGAGTTGCTGGAATTACAAGCATGGCCCTCATGCCTGGAACCATCTAATATATTTTATTAACCTTCTTCTTCATTACTGTAATTTTGTTTTTCATGTAAATGTAATGATGTAGTATGTACCCTTTGCAACTGACTTCTACTCAGTTTGACTAAAAGAATAATGTCCTTTCAGTCCCTTCAAGGTAGGTAGGTGTGTGTGTGTGTGTGTGCACATGTGTGCACGTGTGTGTGCGTGTGTGCACGTGTGTGTGTGTGTGTGTGTGTGTGCACGCGCGCTCCGGGCATAATGGCACATGTCTATAATCCTAGAAGTTCAAGAGGCTGAGGCAGGAGGATTGCAAGTTCAAAGCCAGCCTCAGCAATTTAGTAAGGTCTTAAGCAACTTAGACCTTGTTTCAAAATAATAGCTTAGTTGTAAAGCACCCTGCTTCAATCCCCAGTACAATAAAAATATGTTTATCAGCAGTTCCTCCCCCTTTATTACTGAGTAGCACTCCATCATATGGAGGTACTCTAGTTATCTGCCATCACCTCTTGATGGACATTTGGGAATGTCCAGTTTTTGGCAGCTGAGCTACTACAAATATTTGAGCATAAGTTTTAATTTCTCTAGGGCAGATACTTAGGAGTGACACTGTCAAGTCATAGTATAAGTGTATGTTTTAACATAAGAAACTGCCTGTGTACAAATGTTCATAGCAGTATTATTTATAATAATCAAATAGTTCAAAGTCCATTAACTTATGAATAGATAAATAAAATGCATATCCATCCAATGAAATAGAAGCAGGAAGTAGATGGTTGCCTAATGCTGGAGACTTGGGGGTAAATGGGGGGTGACTACTAATAGGTAGAGAGTTTTTTAGGTGGTGAGAAGGTACGAAAATATACTAGGGTGATGATTGCACAATTTGTGTACTAAAAAACCACCACATTGTACACTATAACTGGGCAAATTGTGTGCTCTATAAATTAAATTTCAGTAAGGGTGTAGTTTTAAAAAAAGAACAAACTTGCTAGCTTATTTCCCAAAGTGCATACTATTTTCTATTTCCTCCAGCAATGTATGAGAGTTCTAGTTGCTCCACATCCTTACCAATGCTTGATGTTGTCAGGAAAATAAAATTTTAACTATTTTACTAGATGTGTATTGTAGTTTCTAAATTAGCATTTCTCTAATGGCTAATAATGTTGAGCATGTTTTTTATGTGCTTTTTTTTTTTTTTGGTCCTTGTCATTGAACCCAGGGGCACTTTACCACTGAGCCACATCACCAGCCCCTCTTTAATTTGTATTTTTAGACAGGGTCTTGCTTACTGAGTCACTTAGGGCCTCCCTAAGTTGCCCAGGCTGGCCTCAAACTTGGGATCCTCCTGCCTCAGCCTCCCAAGTCACTGGGATTATAGGTATGCACCACTGTGTCCAGCTTGTTGACCATCTTTTGTGTGTCTGTTTTCCTTTTTTAGTTAAATGTCTGTTTGAGTCTTTTGCCTCCTGTTAAACTGGGTTGTTTCCTTAATTTTAAGTTTAGAGATTTTTTACGTATGCTAGATACAAGTCCTTTTTCATATGAAATATTTTTGGAGGCTCACAATAAGCTTGTCTTTTTATTCTTGTAAAGTAAATAATTCTTCGGCTGGGAATGCAACTCAATGGTAGAATACTTGCCTATTGTATGGAAGGTCCTGGGTTTGATCCCCATTTCTGCCCAAAATAACAAAAGCAAAACAAAACTTCTTCATGGGTTGCGGGTTCTGTTTACCACATATCCTCAGTGCCTAATAGGGTACCCAGCACAAAATAGATCAGTTAATGTCTGATGGATGGATGGATGAATTCCTTCTTCTGAATGATTAGTAACAGATTTTTTTTCTGAGAGATAATAAGTACATGAAAAGTGAACCTGAATAGTCACTTTTTTTAAGAGAGAGAGAAGGAGAGAGAGAGAGAGAATTTTTAATATTTATTTTTTCAGTTTTTGGCAGACACAACATCTTTGTTTGTATGTGGTGCTGAGGATCGAACCTGGGCTGCAAGCATGCCAGGCGAGCGCGCTACCACTTGAGCCACATCCCCAGCCCAATGAATAGTCACTTCTTGATTGAAATGTTTCTTTCCAGTTATCTCTTTAGGAAAAAAAAAAAAAAAAAAAAAAAAAAAAACAAGTGAATACCCAATAGAGTTTATAGAGCATAGCATGAACGAGCCTGATTCCTTGGACATTTCACCTCCACCTCTGAGCCTTTACAGATGCTGCTCCCTCTGTGAAAGCCCCCTCCCCACCCACACACACTCTGCTGGGCTTGCTCCTCTTAAAATTTTATTTCTCAGCCCAATCATTCCTTTCACTCATTTATTCTAGATCCCAGGACTCTCAGAGTGAACATGACAATCACAGTCCTTCTCTCCTGAGGTTTGCCTATGCTCCTTCCCCAGACTACATTGGAAGCTTCTCTTTTATGCTCTCCTAGGATCCTGATGCTTTCGAATCACAGAGCTGTATTTGTAAAGGTATTCTTAGTGTTTTTCTCCCTACCACATTATAGACCAGTGACTTTTAAACATTTTTGTTCTTGTATCTCCCAGAAGAATTATGAAAAAAAAACAAACAAACAGGTAACACTCTGACATCTTTCATTTTTCCCCATAAATTTAAATAGTTGCAAAGAATATAATTTCTAGCATACTATGTAACTTGACATTTTAAAATGAAACTTTTTTTCATTCATTTAAATGTAGCCCATGGAATCCAGATGTCATAATTTGTTAAAACTCTGACAAAGCTTTTATACAGTTGTAAATTTTATCACTTTTTCTCATGAAACCCATATTCCCTTTTTGTTTTCCTTATGTAATACCTGTTCTCTGTTTATGCTTGGAAATTTTTCATTAATTATTCTATCATACTTCTGTACAGCAAAAATAGGTATGCAAGTTGAAGCTTAACTTAAAATAAATTCCCAGTGGTGACCAAAAGACTCCAAGTGTTCTGTATTGAGTTACCTTTGTGATTATTATTGGTGCACATAAATTAAAACAGAAAATACAAGCCAGGCACAATGGCATGTACCAGTAATCTTAGTGACTCAGGAGGCTGAGACAGGAGAATCTGAAATTCAGGAGTAGCCTCAGCAACCTAGTGAGACCCTCAGGAACTTAGTGAGACCCTGTCTCAAAATAAAAAATTAACGCAAAGGGCTGGGATGTAGCTTGGTAGTAAATCAGCCCTGAGTTCAATCCCTAGTACCAAAAAAATTAAATAAAAAGGAACAAAAAATATATTATTTTGTCAGGAAAACCTCTCAAGGCAATGGATAGACTCATCTTGTTTTTCTAAGTAGAAAACTTAGAAAGTTTTTCTAAGTTGCAGGTGGACAAATATTACCTTTTTCTGGAATGTGAAAGGGGTCAGTATCAATTGCACTCTTAGTTTTCTTGTCTTACATTAGCACTAAGAAGCCTTATTTGCATAAATAAGGAGCTAAGAATGGAAGTTGGCCGCCTAGCTCTGAGAACTTCCTCTGAGTTCCAGGTCAGAACTATCATCAACTCTTTTTTTTTCTTTAATGATTGGTCAAATGGCAACTCAGATCTTTCTTTCATTTTGTTTAATGGAATAAATTGGGAGTTCCTGGACTTGGGAAAAGATTTGTTGTCAGTCATTAAAGTCACCCACTTTCTCATCTTATCCAGGAGTGTCCCATGTCCCTTTGTCCAAGGGGTTTAGACCAGGATAGTGAGCACAGTAAACCAGGGCTGGTGTACTGTGTTTCTTTCCTGGAGTGGGCCAGGGAGAGAGTGTTGGGTGTGAGAAAGTCACCCTGCAGAGCTACCTTAGTGGAGAGGATGGATGTGGGACAGGAGGGGAGCTAGACTGCAGTTCCCTTGAAATTATTTGTGCCAGGAACACTTAGCAATGGAGGATCTACTTGCAGGGATGTTTGTCCCCCTACAGGGTGGACTGCTGCTGAAAGCTACACCAGAGCCAAGAGTCGTGTGTGTTGTTGTTGTTGTTGTTGTTGATGACCACAGTTTCCTCAACCAAGGTATGGTGCGAGAACTCAGTAAAAAACTTTTTTTTCCTCACTGGTATTAAATACAAGAAAAAACTTTCTCTGTAAAATTTGACTCCAAATCTATAAACTTTTCATTTTCTTTTGAAAAGATATAAAAGGAAAAGTATTTTATTCCTGAAAAGTCTTTTATGCTACGAGATTAATTTTCAGGAATAAAAATGTTCTTTTACAAGTAAAGTTTTTGTCGATTCTCTAGCTTCTAGCTAACTTCATAGTAAAGCTGTTTTCTCTAAACTTATTTTCTCTGTTTTCCTACCTATTTTGTTTTAAGTGACTTTTACTGTTTTTCAAGTAACAAGATTCTATTCAAATTCTCTATTAAAACAACATTAGGTGTTTTTAGTAATTTTCATACTAATGTGGTTTTTATACAGTTTTAAAAATTCATGTTGTCATTTGTTTTCTTTCGCCTTTGGTACTTTTAAGGTACCAGGTAGGTACGTTTTACCTCATAGAGGTCTCTGTGTGATCAAATAAGTATATTATTGTTGCTAAGAAATATGTACTGCAAATTGGCAGCTTCATCTTTTTGTTGATGTTCAGATTCTTTATGCTTACTAGTGTCCTGGAGGTTTCTGTTTTCTGTAGAAAATCTAATGCAGATTTTTGATTGCCTTTTAAAATGCTGCCCTTCTCCAGTAAACCTCATCTTCACTATAGTATCTGGTTTGCTGTGAAGTCATAATTTTGAATCAGAATTTCCAGCTGTGGCATCTAGTTTTATAGAGCCTGAATTGAGAATCAAAAACTAGGTTATATATTTAAATACCAGAAGGGAATGTTATCTTCTTTTTATGAAAGAGTGTGGCAGTTGTATATAAGTATTTTTAATTTGCAAAGTTTTTCTTCATGATCTGCTCCAAGGAAAACAGGTTAAGTGACAGCTGGACAGCTCTAAGTGAGCAGGTCCAGTTTTGTCCTTCTGCTAGTATCTGTGAACCTAAACATGTGGTGTCTGCACACAAAAGAAGAATCATAAAATGTCAGAACTCCGAACAGCCTGAGAAGTCATTTCATCTGACTTCCCTCATTTTCCAAATGAGAAAACTGAGGTCTTAATTTGCCCTGCATAGATAAAATGGCTAC
Organism: Urocitellus parryii; assembly: GCF_045843805.1. Lineage (NCBI taxonomy): Eukaryota > Metazoa > Chordata > Mammalia > Rodentia > Sciuridae > Urocitellus > Urocitellus parryii. Next base: position 98,648,700 of record NC_135537.1, on the reverse strand, counting down.
TAACTTGAGGTGAAAGGAGTTAGATTTTCTCATGGTTGGATAGACACATTTTATACTACTCCCAGGAAAAAAACTGTGGTGCAGTTTAAAACAACAAGCACAGTGGTGCATGCCTGTAATCCCAGTAGCTCTGGAGGCTGAGGCAGGAGGATCATGAATTCAAAGCTAGCCTCAGCAAAAAGCAAGGCACTAAGCAACTCAGTGAGACCCTGTCTCTAAATAAAATACAAAAAAAAAAGGCTGGGGATGTGGCTCAATAGTTGAGTGCCCCTGAATTCAATCCCTGGTACCAATAAAATAAAATAAAATAAAATAAAAATAAACTGTACCATCTGAATAGGGGAGGGGAGGCCGGGGCAGCACTATTGTAAGACCATTGCCTTGTGCCAAGGATTGAGGCAAACAGGACAGGAAGCACTTTGGCAAAATGCATCAGGATTTTAGAATGCTTCTCTCTTACTTTGCAATTGTTCTTTTTAGTCTTTTCCTTAGTGAACTACAAATACAGAAGAAGGTTTAATGTATAGAAATACTCTGGCATAGCAAAATAGATATTCTTTATAGCATATTTAGTCCTTGTGAAAATTTAGAAGAAACAACTTGGTTGTCTAACAACAGAGAAATAGTTAAATTACAATAAATTTTAAAAATAATAATAAATCTAAAATTTATTGATTTATTTTTATGTGATGCTGAGGATCGAACCCAGTATCTCACACATGCTAGGCAAGTGCTCTACCACTGAGCCAGAAGAATTTTTAATTACATGGGAAAGTAATCATTATGGCATTAAGAAAATAAGTAGAATATAGAATTGTATACATAAGGTGGTTTCACTTATATAAAGGATATGCATAACCTGGATAATAATACAAGAGCTAATTTCAAGGTGATGTTGTTATGGGTAGTTTTTATTTTCTTTGTATTTTGTGTGTTTTATAAATTCTCCACTGTATGCAGAAAATAAGGTTATAAAAATTTAAAATACAATTGAATTGGTAAGGTTTTATCTTTTCTTTTTTAATAGTACAAAGTGACAGAAAAGTAATTTTAAGATCTTACTGAAGATAGCATCATAGATCTGCAGTCCCTGAAGCCTATGCTTAGGATCACTCACACACACACACACACACACACACACAGCTGCTCCACCTCTACCTGCAGTGCACAGATCCCACTGGTGTGAAACAGTGAGACATTTGTGGGTTAAAGCCAAGATAACTTATTTAATTAGTAGTCATTTTATTTGAGAAAAAAAAAATTTAAAGCCATTTCCCCCTCTTGAATGAGCACTCCTTTATTCTTTCATTTAACAAAGCATTTTAGAGTGCCTCTAGTTAGTTTTTCTGACTCAAAGGTAATTTTCTGCTGTTGGTGATTCTTTGCCCAGTGATTGTTGAAATTTTCAACAAATCTGCTTGCCAGAGTATTCTGTTATACAGGTAACTTGATACAGGTCCTATTCTTACCTGGTTTAGGTTTAATAATTAAGTTGGGTTAGCTATTAAATAATGAATAGTTTTGTAGAAGCTATTCATGAATACCCATGAACTTGAAAATGCTGCTTTAGTCAGTGCTGAGATTGGTGAGTCCATGCTGCTGTTTCTTTGCAGCACACCATGGTCAAGCAGCTGTGTAAATTAAATGCTGTTTTTCTAAAAGGTAAGCTTTTCCAGAGTACGGTGTGGTTTTCTTTGCTTTTGGAATTCTTTGAAAAAATCTACGAATATTTTGAAGTCCTCAATTCCACTTTGTAATTTCAAATTAATAACTTCTTACTACTGTAATTTCATACGTTTTATACTACCCCCAGGAAAAAAAAAGTATTTACTTACTTCAGATTTCTTATATAGATTTCAGTTGGTCTCATTCCACATTACAATTATGGCTTTCCATTCCACAAGGTATGGTTTAGAGTTGTGTTTCAAATTTGAAATGGATCGTACATTAATAAAGCTACTGTTTTTAATTTGAAAGAAAGGATCTTTTAAAGAAAGTTTGTTGGGCACTGGGATAAAATTTTGGAGTGTTTGTCTTGTGTGAGTTCATGATGTCCTCAGAGTGTTACTTTTCTGCTAGGAAGTGGCACATTAGCTTCTTCCTTTGTCTCTTTGGCCCAGTTGTAAATTTTGTTCCCTGTGCACCAAGGGATTCTAGAGCTGGAATGTGCTGTGGAGGTGAACCTCCTGCTGTGTGCAGAACTTCCTGGAGGCTTTGTGAACCAGGCTAGGTCTTGGAAAATGCCATTGTCCTCTCAGTGTTTGGCCTCTCTCTGGTCCCCTCATTGGAAACCTAGATCTTTTTCTTAGAATTCATATTTCTTTCTGTTTGCCTTATATTTGGGGGTATTAATTTATGCCCATATAGAAACTGTTTCTGATCCTACCTCTTAAGGGTCTTGAGTACCTGTATTGTATGAGCTGATAATTTTGTTCTGTCAGTGAATTAATATCACAGCACTGTTTTCCTTTGGGAGTTTGTGAAGTTTTTAATTTTGGATTAAACTAATGATTTAGATAGTCCAAACACATGTACTTACTTTTATTTATTCAGTAAATATTTATGGGATATCCTTAAGCTGATGATTGAAGATGTATCGGCAGTAATATTATTATTTCCAAATTTAGGGAAGACCTGTACAGATGAGTTGCAAATTTCTGGTGAAAAACAGTATGCATGGAGAGAGGTTCTGTGGAATGGGAATCCCTTTTCTAGAAAAGAGTGATTCATTTTGGGCTTCCTAATGAATATTGTTATGAAGGTCTTACGTGACTTCCTTTAGTAAGTAGGAAAACATATCTGCCCACTTAGGGCAATTAATAACCCTGCCTCTCTTATACCATGTACCTTCCCATGCAATCACTTGTGAGTACACATTCTCTGGCCCAAAGCCTGGCGTCTTCTGACATGCGTATGTATAAGAAGATAAAGTTAATATTTGCTCAATTCCATAAGAACAAGACAAATTTCATTCTAGGTTTAGTTGATGGATCTCAGGAAGGTGTGACAGAGGGAACCAGCAAACAAGTTTGTCCTTGACAGAGTTCATGGTTTGCTTTCTTGACAGTTGAAACATGACAGGCAATGCAGACAGTACAAAGGAGCAGATTCCACAACCAGGTTAGCTGGGTTATGATCCGCTTCTGGTACTAACCAGCTGAATCACTTTGGGCAAGGTATTTAACCTTTTTGAGCTTCGGTTTCCTCTGTATAAAATAAGGGATGATGAATTCTCCTATGTGTAAATTAATAGCAACCACAAAAGGTCACTAATGATAATTAAATGAGGTAATATTTGTAGGACTGGATGAAATTGCCTGTGCATCATGCCACAAGAGTGCTATTGATGTTTTTTGGTATTGATTATACCAAATAATAATAAAAAGTAACATTATTGTTAGTTCAGGGCCTGATCAGTCAATGCTGATGAATTGAGTGGTGACATTTTCCCCTGAGTTTTTCTTCACTGATGGTGCTTTATAAACATCTTAGAAAATGGAAGTCTGTGCTCCTCAGTGACATATTATCAGTGATTCTGGGAATTTAGCCTTAGCCTAAAATTGGAGGTCAAGCTGTGCTGGGTCCATCCCAAGGAGGCCTTTTTGTACAGGTACTGGGATGGGAGAGTCATCATGCTGTCACAGCTCCCCTGGCTCTGGAGCCTGAGGGCATTCTGGCAGATATGCTCTCTGTGGCCAATCTAGAGCCTAGATTCTGAGCCACTGTCCTCAGAAACTTCTCTGGTTGAGACACTGGCTTTGTGGAATTCGATTGTGTCAGACATGAAGCAGCTGGTGCTTTTGCTGTGTAGGCACTTGCGTGAGGCCTCCTTTCAGGTTCAGGCTGCTGGTCTTGGCAGTGTGGGGAGGAGTCTCCCCCCCTCCTTGAGGGCTTCAAGTCAGCTGCTTCCCACACACTGCATCTGGCTCTTTCAAGCATCTGATTTTTTTTTTTCTTCCTAAGTGCTCAAGCCTTGCAAAATTTTAGTCTCCTCGATGACAGGATGGTATACTGTGACTGGTAGCAGCCCTCCCCCTCCCTGGTTGGGTAGAATAGCATCATAAGTATCCTTGAAATGACACACAGAAGCTACTGATTTTAAAATAGCACAAATATCCCAGACCTCAGCTTTTCCTCCCTAGTACAAGCTTGGGCCGGGCAAGCTCAATGGGCCGGTGACTGAGAAAGGGGAGAGACTGCAAGGCTGAGACTGCAAGGCTGAGACTGCGGGATGCGCCAGGGGATGTAAATTTAGGAGCCCTTAAAGGTGAGTGAACTGTAGGCCTCTGTGAAGGGTTATCTGTACCAGTTCAATAGGAGACAGTGGTGAGCTATGAGGCCTTAGCCTGACTCGCAGACAGGGATGGTCTCCTAGCCAGGACAGCTGGCTAACATGGGGACTCCAGCTGTAGGATTGCAATGGAGTAGCAAGATGGGATGAAGACCGGATAGTCCCCAGTGATTCTTGGATACCCTTTTGCTGCATAGACCCTTCCTCCCCCTTAGCTCACCACTGTTGAAGAAGTCAGTCCCCATCTCAATTAACAGTGACCTGACCAAGTCTCTCTGAGTCAGTTTCTTCATGTTTAAATGGAGCATGTTATATTACTTGCTTTACCTTTCTTCTTGGAATATGAAGAATAAGTGAAAAAATATTCACTTTTTTGAACATATATATGGTAAAGAGCACTTGATGAAGAAACATTATTTCAGGAAATGAAATAAGACCAGAGTATAAAACATTGAATCATCTGATAATCATATAATTTCTCATTTACTTTCCTTACACTTTAGAAGTGGGTGATTTTTAGAGCCCCCGGTATGATAATACTACAGAATTTTGTCACCTACCTTGAATTTTAACTGCTTCCATTTTTTTAATGCTGGGATTCTGTAAGAACCTTCTCTTTAAAAGCCAAACTTAAGTGTTTTAATTTATTTTGCAAAATTCAGAATTCATTTATCTAAAATTGAATTTCATTGTGTCATTTTTGTTTTTAAAAATTTGGCCTGGAATTGAGAGGCTGGAGATGGACTAACATAAGATTGTCTTTTTGTTGTTTTTGTGTTTAACCATACAGTTTAAATATATAAGAAGGAAAGTACAAAAACTTCCTTCTTGTGTCCCAGGATTGTAAGAGGACATTTTCTCGCCATGGGCTCACAGAGATTCCTTCCCTGGGCCTTCCAGCATTTGCACAGCACTTACTCTGTGCCAGACACCTTCCTGGGCCCTTCGCATTTCACATACCTTATGAGGTGTACTCTGCTGTTCCCCTCATTTTACAGATGAGGATACTTAGGCCAAGATAGAGTAATTTGGGAATGGCAGTGCAGCTCATGAATGTCAGAACTGGTGGATCCAGATTTCCTGACAGCGTGGTCCATGCTTGGCCACATTCCTGTGTCTCCTGCAAGAGTTATTCTCGGCCTGGCTTATGCAGAGGGTCATTTGGAGAGGGATCAGCTGGGAGAGCAATACATTTTACAAGGCTTTGCATGAGACCTTTTCTGCTTTCAAGGTCAAATACTACTCCCTTCATTTTCTAGTTTACCATAGTCTCTCCTGTCTCTCATTTCATGGCACTGTGGGGCTCCTGTGGCCCTTTGCAATTAAGGACATATAGCTTATACAGCTTTATAGTTTAGCCCCATAAGGCAGGCACTGGGGAGAAAAGAACAAGCTTCCTACCTTTGCATATCTTGCACAGTGCCCAGTAGAGCACACTCAGCATGACTTGATTATTAATTTGTAGTGTGTGATTCCATATGTTGTTGCTTTGCATTCCGGGAGATTCCATAATGTCTGGAAAAAGCATGGAGAGTCAAATGGACAGATCTAGGTTTGTTTTTCTTATCCATGAAATGAGAAAGGTATTAATATAAGAGGGTTATTGTGAATATTAAATGAGATATGTAGAAGTTTGGAACATGCCTTGTAATATAGTAGGTGGAAAAAAATGTTAATCCTTTCCCTTGCAAATGGAGCATAGTACGCGCAAGATGTGGATTTGAAAACTTACTTGAAAATATCCTGTTGAGTTTTCAGTCAAATGCAAGAAGCCATGGAATTTTTGGAGCTAGACTAGACCTTATGGATCAGGAAATGCAATCCCTTTGTTTTATATGCAAGAATTGAAGCTCAGAGAAGTTACTTGATAAGGTTACATGGTAAGCCAAGATGTAGTCTTTGTGCAGAATACTCATTCAATACTGTGTACAAGTAAATGGTTATAAATGCTTTCTTACTACTGTAACTTATTAGCTTTTATTCACAGTGTTTGCATTATCTGTCACCTCAGTGCACTCTTGTACAACTTTGCAGACTTAGATTACCTGACCCCAGTGTAAGGCTTTGTCTGCAAGAGAAGATTCTAGAGGGGACCACCATGAAATATATGGGGTTAAGAAGGGACAAGGAAAGAATATATGTTTACCTTGTTGGGGTTTATTGCATGGGAGGAAGAAGATTATAAAAACTTAGTCAAAAGCCCATGAAGCGCTTTCCAGTTTTCAGTTCCTCATGAGGATAGGGCTCTTGCATCTTTCATAAACTCCTGCATGTGTAGGCTGACCTGGGGGAAGGTGAAGACATTCCAGTGCTACTGCCACTAACACTGACATTTTGTTGTTGCAGTCATTGTGTGTTAAAAAATTTTAACATGGCATTGTGCTTTGAGATTATTTTAAACTATCACAGATAATATTTTTTATTGGTATGCTAGCATAGACTTTATATTTCTAGCATTGTTGATTAATTGAATTAAAGTGAAAATGTGTGTGTGTGTGTGTGTGTGTGTGTGTGTGTGTGTGTGTAAATTTGGGAACCAATTGCTGTGGAAATGCACAGACTACAATGAAGATAGTAAAAACTGTCATTTGAATCAAAATTCCTGATTTTTATCCCACTATGCAAACAAAAGCCCCTTTGACCATCAAGGAATAGCTTTTTGAACTTAAATACAGTGGAAACAACCTACTCTTGCCATTTATAAATTCCACACCATTTTCTGTCCCATTCTGCAACTCATTATATATATACCAAGATTTCTTAATCTTCTTAAGTGCTCAGTAAATTTTTCCTCCCTAGGACTGTGAATTTAGCCATGTGCAATGGAGGAAGGAAATACCCATACTTCTCCCCCAAAGTGGGGTTGCTTACAGAAGGCAATGGATGCTTAGCATTCTTACCAGTGCATAAACTTCTGTGGAGAAATACCTGTTTTGGGCCTCTTACCTAAAAGCAGAAATATTTGTAGTTTGGACGTTACTTGGTGTGTACAGTGTGTTAAAATGACTACTTCACATGTATTTAAAATTTGTTTTATGATATGATCAACAATAGATTCATTTCCAAATGGGCAGTTTTTAAAAATATAATGAGAATCAGAATGTGACTAACTTTTAAAATTATTCATTATACAGAGAAAACCCCAAAGCTACAGATTTTAAATCTCATGAAACTTAATTACATTTGGTAGTCTACAGAGTTCCTCAGCATCTGAATTTCATAAACCTTGAAAACTGACGTTTTAAAATGTTTGAGGGGTTTGTCTTTACCATCCCTCACATGCGTGTGTTCTTGAAAAGAATGGTGCACGAGAGCGTGGAGAATCTCCCGGGCTTCCTGGCCAGGTTTTAAATCAGAAATAAACTTGTTTTAGCCACTGGGTGATAAGCAGAATTAAGAATATGTCTCCATTGCAGTACATGTGAAACGGAAAGTAACAGTCACCACCAGAATGGCACATAGTTGGATCTTCATGGGAAGGAACACTGAGTTGAGACATGCAGTTTCCTAATAAAAACAAAGTCACTTCTGCCATGAGTGCTGCTCCTCATTGTTAAGTCATTTTCTTGGCTTTTTCTTTTTCTGCTCTTACTTAGATGATCTACAAATACTACTTGGATCCTGTGTGTTTCACTTTCTTTTCTTATGGAATGTTTTCAGTGGATATAGTCTCTGAGCAAAATCTTTCCAACAAAATATGTAACTTTGTTTGCACACAAGTTTAAGAGCCAGCTAAATGTGTTTGATTAATTTATCACCGAGTACTACCTTGAGTTTAAAACAATTTTACTTGGTGGAAAATTCTTTCTGTTCAAAAGAAGGTTCTTATTTCTAAGAGCAGAACTCTGATTTTAATTAAATAAGAACATTTTATGCAATTTTTTTCCCTAAAGCTTAAGACTAATTTCTATGGTTACTAGGGATACAAATCTCTAGATTGCTTTAAAACAAAGATTTTTGTTCAGGGGAGAGTTGACAGCTCCCTTTAAGAGGAGCTATTACTTAATTTTACTTTCCTAAATTTAAACACATAAAAATATTTGTAATGATACCCCAAAGGCATCATAAAAATGTAAAATAATTGTACTCTAAAATATCTGAAATTGCAGGAAATAGACCTCATTTTGAAAATGAACTGGGATTCATGACTGGCAAACTGTGGTGTGATAGACTTCAAACCAGGATCTCTTTTCAGGAGACATTTTTTTTTTAATGGTAAAAAAATATCTTTTTTTGTTGTCATTATTATAGACTTTAAAATGTGTTCATTCTATCAGGAAACATTTCTTTTGAATTTCATTACCTTTAGCTTATTTTACCGTGTGGTTGCCTTAAATCCCCTGTCAGCAACAAGTTTCTGGCTCTAGAGAGGAATTAACTTGTGGATTATCACAGATACTCTTTAGACTGTTTGTAAATATTATTTTGAAAAGTACACAGCCTAGTTTTTTAAGCAGCATAGTTTCCGGATTTTACTTACCCAAAGTGGACTTCCTCTTTGAGTAGATAATGTGAATTAGTAAACTGTTCCCAGGTTAAAGCTTTGTCATATTTTAATAAATATACTACGAAAGCTATGGTAGAGTCGGACACTTCAAGGAAAAGCCCTCATCTTTTTCAGTAAATGAAATTAATGCTTATCCTTGTTCTCACATTAATATTTCTTTTGTTTTTTATTAATTTTTTTTTTAAATTGGGCCTTATGTAGTAAAACGTACTCATTAGGAGAAGCCAAATTAGACTTATAAAGTATTCAGACTAAAGTTTTGAAAGAAATGGCATTTATATGTGATATGAATGGCATTGAGACTAGATGTGCTTGTTAAAACATGTCTGCCTGACCCAGGAATGCTTTGCATTAAATGAGTTTATATTTTGAGAGCAAAATGGGAGAAAGGAAGGCTGCTTTCCCTCCTTTTTTTTCTTTATGAAATAAGAAAATTAAGTTGAATGTAGATATTGAAAGTACTGCAAGCTGAATGTTTGACCAACAAAAGTAAACAGTGATTATTGCAAATGTACATTTGGACCAATTTGCTTTTATCTTCCAAGCGAAACATTTCCCACAGTTTTTGTGGGTTTTTATTTAAGTTGGGAAAACTTGGGAAGTTTGTGTGAAAGTATAAATAAGTTTGGGAAAGTCATGATTAGAGTTTGATAATAAACATGCAAAAGCAAATTGGGAAACTATATTAAAATCAGATGTAATGTTTAATAATGTTTTCTATAAAACTTATTCTCAGAGTAACAGTGATTTATGTGGATTTGGAACAAAGGCTTTGACTGTAATTTAAAATAAAGGCTAAATATGAAATTTTCAACACGGATGATTTGTTGTTGTTTTTCATATCAAAGAGCTTTAGTGATTGTTATAGGAGTGTCCAACAATGGTCGTTTCAAATTTTGAGCACAGAAATCACATATATTTATAGATTCCATTTAAAAAACAAGATATTTAGTTTTCAGTAAAATTTAAACTTTTTTTTTTTAAACCACAAACATATATGGGAATTCTGTTTTTGGCATGGAGGAAAAAAATTAGTTTTGTTTAATTAGTAAAATTTACAAACATATAGAATCTAAATAAAAATAAAAAATAAAAACCTTAATCTGTTTTGTTTTTAATGTGAAAGTTATTGAGATTGGCTTCATATTAGCAAATTGGCATTCAGATGCTTATGCTCCAATTCTTGAGGAAATTTGTCTGTTTTCTGTTTTATAAATTGCTTATAAGTACAGGAAAATATTGCTTTGCCAAGTTTACACATAGGCATATTGAAATAGTAATGTTAACATTTGATCAGATACTGACTGTTGAAAAGCTTCTGAAGAATTTCCTAAAGTTGTAAATTTTGACTTTCTTTTCTTTGGTGTATAACTGTGTGTCCCTTAAAAGTGTTTGGGTATTTGTTGTTTGTTGTGGGGGGCAATTAGTGTTAAATTTTGATGATAATTTTTATTGCATATAAACTGATATGTGATTTTAAATGAAATTCATTACTATGATAATGAATGCTAATTTTTGTATATGTGATGTATCAAACACTTTACCTAATAAATGATCTGAAAAGTTGTTGAAAGGAATTTAAATTATATACACTTAGTTTATTTTCAAAGCTTTCAAACTGAGTTCTAAATATAAATTTCAAATATGGGCCTTAAAATATTTTGTGTCCAGTGAAATAATAATTCTTAAGAGTATATTGAAAGTGTATAATTTGATTCTCAAATTTAAGGTCTATAATATACTACTCAGGACCTAACAATTGTTTTTCTAGTGGTTTTTATCAATATTTTTTCCTAGCAAGTATTTTATTAGTTACTAATTAATATATGCTATTTTGAACATATAAGCAACAATTTTTTTATCAGACAAGCTCTTATTTTGTGAAGTATAGTTGTTAGTAATTTGCTCCAACTTCTTTAAATTCTAGAAACCACTGAGTTTTATATGTTCTTTTTTTTTTTAAGCAAAGAGGATGTTAGAATGTTTTGTAACTTATTCCTTGGAATAACATTTTCTGCATTTGTGTGGGAGGGTACTGAAGTACTTAAAGTTACATGCCTTATTTATTCCATAGGAGACCATAATGAGAGAAAGGAATCTTGTTGATCATTCATGTGTGTGTGTGTGTGTGTGTGTGTGTGTGTGTATTCTATAACATATAACCCCCCTTTTTTTTGCAGACTGGGAATGGTGGATTTTGCGGGAATCAGAACAGTTGTCGTTGGTCGAGGCGAGCATACTCTGCACTTTATTGCCATTCACTTAGTTGGCAGATGACTTTGGAGGCAAGGCTGTATATTTTGTTACCAAATGCTTTTCTTAGAGCTTCATGATAAAATGAACATTCATTCTTTTGCTTTTGTTCTTACTAAAAGAGAAAAGAAATAAGTGTGAATGGAACCGAATTCTTCTGCTTCTGGTTTTGAATGTTATCAAAGCTGTATGCTCTGTTGAGTGTAAATTATTGGCATCTATCAAGCAGTGTACAAGTGGAAGTTCTGTCCTCCCTTTGTACCACTCTCAGTTGCTTTTGCTGTTCTCTTGCTGATGCGAAGCAGAAACTGAACAAGGTAACAGTTTTGATGGTGAGATTAGAGGTAGCCAGGCAGACTGTCTCCTGGCTTTTAGAGACCCTTGTAAGCTCAGGCCACCCCTCCCCTTGTTTAGATATTACTTGCTCTTTGGAGTTTTAGATTACAGGAGCAATTGATCTGCATGACCTATCTTAAGAACTTTAACTTTGCAGTAGAAACTTAAACCAAATGTATATCCTCAAGAGACAAATCATCTTAAAACCAGGCTGTTGTCATTTTGACATACTGTACTACTTGGAGGAACGATGTGGTGGAGAGCACCACCTAGTGAATGGGACTCGTACTTGCTGCAGTGGGTAAAAGATTAGAAAATTGGTCTGCACTGGTGTAACTCTTGCTACTTGGCTTGCAAAGAAGCACATTTTTGTGTTGCTCCTAGCACATAATTTTAACCTGGGGTCAGGATTCCACAAGAGCAGTTTTGATGTCTTGTCTTTATTTGTGGCTTTCCCACTGCTACTAGGACTTGCTGTCTTCACAAACATTTCCTCCTTATATCTGATATTATAATTCAAAGAAAAAAATATTGTCTGTTGGGGCAGTGTTCGGTCTTTGAGGGCTTCATGTTTTTGAGTGCTGGTGTTTAACTTCAGCGATAGACTACCCACAAACCTCATACTGCCCTGCTAAGCACTCGCCTCAGAGGAGGAGGAGTTAGTGCTGACTGTGAACGGTAGGTTATAAATTGCTGACTGCTTACTAAGAGCATGTGTGCCTTTGTAAAAAACTATGCGAAAAAATTTCATGTATTTTTTTTAAACTTTAAAAATCTTTAACACTTCATAACCACCAGTGTTTAAATATGCCAGTTCTTTAATGTTCATTTTAGAGTGACAAATCCCTGATAAAATATATCACTCATTCCTTTGTTGCATGTTCCTAGACATTTGTTGAGCTAGAAACTGTGCCAGTTTTGGGGAATCCAAAATGAGCATTACATAGTTCTTTTTGGACTTAGAATATTTAAAGAATCTTTTAATTCTTCATCACAAAAGGGAGTGAACGTATTCCTGGAATGTGGAATGCACTATAATAGATTACTTGGTATTTTCAGCCATGGATTGGAAGAATTTAGAAGACGGTTAGCAAATGCTTTTTTAAAGTTGATAGATTCATTTTTATGAGTTTGGAGTGTGGTAGGTAATAGAAGGCTTTTTAGTAACTCCTCTCTGTTTTAGTCCTTCAACTCAAGTTTGAGCTTTAGAGAGCCAAGTTTGGAGGCACACAATGAAGAATCTAAGAGCAAGCTCTGGAGTCTATTCTGAAATCTATTCTAGACTGGGACCCTGACTTTCCAACTTATTAGCTGGAGCAGTTTCCTCATCTATTTTCTGATTTATTGTGAGAATTTAATAAAATAATCAGTGCACAGGCTTAATACAGTACCTGACACATTAAACACGTTAAACACTAGGTATTTATCATGACCCGTGACTCCATCTCTCCCTTCTTTGTGTGCTGTAAAGCAGACGTATGAGTGGCCATCATGTGTACTGTCTTGCCCCCACCCGTCCCTGAGAGTGGCTGGTCAGTGTTGTTTCACAGACAGACTCTGCCAGCTGCCCTCAGTGCTGCACTGCAAAGTCCGTCCTTGTGAGCAGTGTGTTACAGAAAGCTTGCATTTGTGCTGGCACATTTGTAATCAGAGTTTCTTAACCTGAGCCCAAGTGAGCCAAGTACCTCTGAAGCTCAGAACGATGCGTAGAAAGTGTCTTGTGTGTGTGGATGTCCTTTTTTTCTTTTTTCTTTTTTTAAGGGGAGAGATCAAATTCATAACTCTATCAGTCTTAGAGGCATCCACGCCCTATGAAAAGGTCAAGAACTCTACTTTGGATGTTCAGGACTTCCTATAACGCCATTTGAGAAATTATAAATCTAACCCCTTCTAGAGAGTGAGACTTGTGTTTGAATATTTTTTAAAGATATATATTTTTAAAGATATATAAGTAAATTTTAAGAATAGAATCGAGATTTTAAATGGACAAGCTCAAATATAAGTGAAATGGTTTCTTCCTCTCACCCCTGTTGTCAAAGTTCTGAAGAGCAAGGAAAAGTAATGTGTGCAGGCTCTGAGAGTAGACTCTGGTGCCTGCACGGCACTGCTACTTACTAGTGAGGCATTAGGCCAGCTGCTTTGCTTCTCATGTCTGTCAAATGGGAATAATAAGGTCATAACAGGACTGTTGAGTGGAGTGCTGGTTAAAAAGCTCCCCCTGGCACTTAGTGAGCGCTGCCGTCAATTCAGTTGCACATTCACCCAGCAGACATTTATGGTATTTCCAAATCAGTTCCCTTTTATGAATTGTATAGGTGAATATCTTGTTGTCTGTTTATCCTACTCGTTATCAACATGTGAACAACTGTAAATACTTATTTCCTTTTTTAATATTTATTTTTAGGTGTAGTTGGACGCATCACCTTTATTTTATTTATTTTATTTTTTTGTGGTGCTGAGGATCGAACCCATGCCTCACACGTGCTAGGTAAGCGCTCTACCGCTGAGCCACAACCCCAGCCCCGGAAAATACTTATTTCTTCTGACCAAACTTTCATATGAGTGGTCATCACGTGTACTGTCTTGCCCCACCCATCCCTGAGAGTGGCTGGCCAGTGTTGTTTCACAGACAGATTCTGCCGGCTGCCTTCAGGGCTGCACTGAATTGCTGTGAGTCAGAGAGCCTTGACAATTGAGAATCTTAAGTTCACGGGGGCCTTAGAATCATGCTGAAAACTTGGGAAGCATAAACAGGAGTAAAAAGAAGCCAACAGAGTTTCCCTGTAGGAGCTTTCAAGTTTAAACATCAAACATCATCTTGGAATTCCTGAGCTGAAAAGCATCTCAGGGATCTTCCCCATCTGACCTTCGCAGCATGAGGATGAGAAAGCTCAGCACAGCCAGAGAACAGCTCGGAGTCACCCTGGGCCTAGAGGTGGCATTCTTGCTTCCTGCCTGTCTACCACTATAATTTCAAGAGAGAAAAAGGCCCCCTGTGGAGTTCAAGTAGGAACAGCCATTCCAGAATAAGCATGTAGTAATGAGAAGACTATTCCGTGGAGCAGAGACCCATACTGGGAAAAAGAAAGACATTAGGAGCAGGAGGAAAGATGCAGAGGAGGTCCCTAGGAACCAGTTAACTGATTAACTTGTGCTTGGCAGAAGAGAATACCTGTTGGCAGTGAACTCACTGCCCACCAAGCACATGCACGCTATGGTGTGACAGTACAGTAGGGCTGGAGAACCCTACTCCCTTTACAAGTTTTATTCCGGGGCCGCCTCTTGTAAGAGTATCTTGCCTCACTGCTAATGACTTGAGCATCTAAGAATATGCATTTTCTCTCTTATCCTGACTCCTAAACTCAAAACAGCCATTTTCTCTGATAAACATCTGAACAAAAAGCTGTCTCTTCCTTTAAGGGGACCATTGAGCTTCTTTGAACTTCAGGTTTCGTTTGAGTTGTGTGTGATGTCCACCGTAACACTCTGTTAACCAAAGTCATGGGAGACCATGGGTTTCGCCCAAGCTCCTGCACTAGGCTCCAACAGACCAGGTCAAACCAACATGGAGTCACTCACGTTAATGCCACGTAAGCAAACTGAAATTTTAAGGTGGATGAGTTTTTCTTTTATATAGGAGATTTCAGTCTGAGTATAATAAGGAAGTCCCCTCTGCTTTAACCTTTTGGAAAAATGACCTAAAGTATTCTAATGTAAACCAAGCAGTCATTTGATTTTATTATTCTGTTTCCTTGTTTATGAAACACATTTTCCTGCTTATACCAGTGGCAGCTCTCATTCTCTTTTGCACAGTAAAGGCTGCCTCTTAATAAATGGCAAGTTCCATCTGTAACTAAATTTCTTATAATTTGGTCAGTCATCATCATCTGACAGCTTAACTTACCACAAGGTACAGTTTGCCTCGTGGGTGAAGAAGAAAACTTAGAGTGACTGAGCACCTACCTTGTACCAGACACAGGGTCAGAGTCCTTACAGACATTATTCTCATTAACAATTTGTAGTCACTTTCCGAAGCCTTATTGACCCAAGCTTACACCTGAGATGTGACTGGAAGAGGCTAAGGAAACTGGCCCAAAGTCACAACACGAGTAGGGGGTACAGCTGGGAGCCATCTGGGTCAGTTGGGCTGGGCAGTTCATCCCTTGTGTGTGCACCCTCCACACACAGTCTCGAAACCAGACAGGACCTGGACTAGACCTGTACAGCAGTGTGAAGCCACGGCAGACCCGCCCTGCTCTCACTCATCCCCATCCCTGTTCCCCAGTACCCTCTTAGTGCACCTGGCCCATACTGGGCCTGGCATAGTCATCAAATGGACAAATGAAAGGAAGGCATCCAAACACACAGAAGAGATGGGAGTGATTGTTGACCAGCATGGATCTGCAAAGCCCCATACTCCCACCTCATTGTGTGCTTTTAGGCCAGTAGGAGTGGAGAGTGTTTGATTACAGTAGGCAGTAGTTATCAAAGACTCTCTTGTGATATTTTTTGTGGAGGAAACATTTTAAAAATGTACTGCTAGGGTATCTAACTAGTTGATTTTCCACTGGAAGGGGTCTGGAGAACCAAGGCAGGGGGGCAGCCAGTCACTTGCTTTATAGTCTATGCACCTTCCAGCCTTTGTTAGGCAAATAGAAAGGGCAGATAAACACTAGGAGTAGACAGAACTCTGGAAATACAGGGAATGCATATAGCAATGCCAAATAAATGCAGTTTGGGGAATGCAAATACATAATTAGATTATAATATTTAGAGAAAGTTGGGGCTGGAAGAAGAGAGGAGAGGGGTTGAATGTGTGGTAAGCAGTTGATTTTTCTTCAGGTTGAAGAACCCTACACCAGTTTTTAAAAGGAAGCTGTACTGAGCTTCATGAGAAATGCAAGCACTGTCTTGGACTGCTCCGCTCTTAAGACTGAATCTTGAGTTCTTTCATCTCATCATTCACATTAAGAATCCAGGATTTACTTTTTCTTTTTAAAAAAAAAATTATTTTATTTATTTATTTATTGATATCAGGGATTTAACCCAGGGAGTACTTAACCAGTGAGCCACATCCCCAGCCCTCTTTTATATTTTATTTAGAGACAGAGTCTCACTAAGTTGCTGAGACTGGCTTTGAACTCGCGATCCTCCTACCTCAGCTTCCAAAGATGCTGGGATTGCAGGAGTGTGCCACTGTCCCCAGCCTCTAATTTTTCTAATTTTTAAATTTCTTTAAGGAGGATAGGAGCTTAGCATTAGAAAGATAGCAGTACTTCTCAACGTTTTAGAAAGTTGCTAATATCAGAATTAGACCACCACATCCATCTACCTCACGTTACTCAGCCTTGTCCTCTGGGTTTAACCAGCCCTATTGCCTGCTACTCAGCACTCTGTGAAGTTAGAACAAAGGGGTGGAATTCAAAAAACTGACTTTCTTTCATGCACATAGTTTTTCTTTGTGTTTCTTTAAAAAACATGCTATAGTCTTGGACTTGCAGTCCAATAAGATTAGTACTGATTTTCCACAAAATTGCGGAACAGGTTATTTAGCTATTTATTACAGTTCTCCTTGAATCAAGGTAGCCTTGTGGTATTTCTAATAAGATTTCCAGACTGATGGGATAAGGTACTTTATGTATTCAGCTAACATTTAGCAGACATTTGGAGCATGCCCTGGAAGACTGCATGCAGGCAGGGTAGGAATTAACCAGAAGCCTGCATTTTAGAACCTCCCTGGGCCCTGCACCTTGGAGTAGAAGTTGGAAGTCAGAAAGAAGACACTCAGGCAGAGAAGCGGGTACCAGAGTGCAGGGACAGACAGGAGGCGGCTTGCTGTGCTGTGGTGCACAGGCAGGCTCACGCCACAAGTACAGGAGGAGGAGCCCTTGTGAGGCCTGGAGCAGATAGATGTTTAACAGGAAGAGTGGGTAGCACTGGTGGACCAGCTTCACTTGTGGGTGAAAAAAGAAGGAAGAATCAAAATATTTGATTTTCTGACTTGGGGAATTTGGAAAGAGAGGATCAAGGGTTTGTCTTTGGGGCAATGGGTACAGGAGGGACGGAGGACAGGAGAGAGTGGAGTGTGAGCAGTTGTGTTAGTATCTCATTGGGACATGCTGCTTTCAGAACACCAGAGAGATCCACAGTGGTATGTCCAGCACCCTGAGCTGGAGCATGGGAGAGAGCTGGGGGCTGGGTGGCTATTTACGGACCTGGCAAACAAAGCTGTGGGTTGGAATGAGGGGAGCAGCAAGGAAGTGTCAAGGAAACAGCCAAGGACTAAGTAAGGAAAAAAAGTCAAGTGTCAAGGAAAGACTGCCAAGGAAAGGTCAGAGGTTAGCATAGGAGAGAAACCTGTGAAGGAAGGCAGAGGCTGAAGAGAGAAGCTGCAGAGGGTGGTGTTCTGGAAGACAAGGGGGCTGGTGCTTCAGGAAGGGGGTGGAAGAGCTGCAGAGGCTTGTGATCACAGAAAGCAGGCCGGTCAGAGCCCCTGCCACTGCCATCCTTCCTGGCTCCACAGTCACTGAGGGCCCAGCCCTTAGAACTTGCTTGCTAAACAATTGTCGAAATAAAAGAAGAACAAGAAAGGAATGGTTCATATATTAGTTCCTAACAAACTGGCTGCTCAGAGCACAGTGGAATGTCTGTGACCGTGCCAGGCTCTCTGTGGGTGATTGGTCCCAGGGAGTCCTCTTGCATAGGGACAGGACTCATCCCCGCAGTGTGACTTCAGCAGGGTCTAGAGGTATGCTAGTCTGAACTTCTAATTCAGACTTTTAGTAATTGGTATTGATGCATTTTTCAATTAAGGCTGAAGGGAGTGGATTTGGAATGTAGTTAGTGGACTCCAAATTAAACTTGGGAACACCATCCTTGTGAAATATCATTCAGCTTATCAGTAGTTGGCAAACGTTTGTACAGCAGTGTTTGTTCTGGCTGCGCATTTGGCTGCATACTAAACTGAGCAGCAAGCTGTGTCCAATGATTGAATGAAAAAATAATGATTTTGTGTTACAGGGAACTTTTTACAATATGCCAGAGGGACCTACTGGAGTCTCTTTAATCTTGAACAATGCTCAATTCTTGCAGAGGCAAATTATGCAAATCATACTTAGTGTTTCATGATCAATCAGGTCTTTGTTGGAAGTGTTGTGAGTGCCAGCAGAACAGAATTCCTATCGCCTCTGGAAGGGGAGGGGGTGCAAGTCAGACCACTGCTGTGATCAGCAAAGGACACTTGTCAACTGCTTTGAACTTGCCCTACAGTTAAAATGCAGCCATTCTTTGTGAAGAATCCCACCGTTTTGCACAGTCTTTTGTTTTTTTCAGTTTATCTTGCTTATAATTTACAAAGTCCCCCTGAAGGAGCAGCTAGCCAAGCTGTTGTGTGGGTGACACACATAAACAGAGCTGGGCCTGCCGCCTGGGATGGCAGATGGCATCCTTGCTCTGGAGCTCCCTTTGTGTGGACTCTGCCTAGAGTGCAAGGTTTTAAATCTTCCTGGACCCATCCAGAGTGCACAAGGATGTGTAAAACTAGGTCATTTCTGCCTCAGCATGTGCACAACTGTTAACCTTGATTAATCCTTGATTCTAGACCAAAAAGAAAGAGCCAGAGAAATGTTAAAACCTTGGGGAGGGGGGAATGGTGACATTTCTGAGCAAGCTTATATTATTGATCCCTGGTGCTCGAATTCTTGCGTTGCCACCTAGTGGAGCGTGGGAGGAATGCAGCTGATTTGCCGGGCTTGTAGTCTATCTCCCATCTTAGTAGTTCTTGAAGGAGCTAGAAAAATCAAATCCATCTGGAGCATTAAATAATTATTGAGGAGCCAGGTGTGGCAGCACATGCAGTCTAAGCTACCAGGGAGGCTGAGGCCGGAAGATCTCCAGTTTGAGGCCACCCTGGGTAACTTAGTGAGACCCTGTCTCAAAAAACAAAAAATTAGGAGTCACTTTGGGGGCGTGCTTGAACAGCAGTATCAGACATGAAAACAATTCAGATACGATTGTAACACCTCTGGAATCAATACACTTGCAGGAGGGTCTAAACTGGCCTAGAAATGGTGAAGGCTTTCCAAGTGTGAGCTCTGAGCAGAGTATTATGAGCAGGAACAAATCAGAAGCCTAGGATCAGGCAGTGGCAAGGGCTTTGTGCCTGGAGAATGCAGCAGGAATTAGATCCTGGGGGCACTGAGAAGTATGTGGGAAGATTTTAAAACATTTCTGTTTACAAATATTATAAATACTAATGTAGGAAAATATCAAAGTGCAAAAAATATTAAGAAAGCAGTGTCCATGTCATACCCAGAGAGCCATTAGTGTTTCTTTTTTTAAATTTTTTGGTTGGTTGTTCAAAACATTACAAAGCTCTTGACATATCATATTTCATACATTTGATTCAAGTGGGCCATTAGTGTTTCAACAAGCAATCCTGTGGATTCCTGTGTGTTCCGTTTTAATTAGGCACAGCACGTAGTGTACACAGTGGATCACGTGGCCCATACTTTGGGCAAGAGCTTTGGCCAGCCTCCTTTCTGCCTGGGTTTATCCTCACCAAACAACATATTTGTGGGAAACTGCCTGTGTCATAAGTTCCTGGTGCTGAGTCCTTGTCAACAGCAGATGCACCTATGTGACCAGATGTCTCATATGTACACTTTGGGTATTTGTTTCTGTTTGGACCCTCCTACTAGAACCTCTGTGTGTGTGAGGACAGGAACATGAGAGTCTTTTTTTTTTCTCCCTGCCAAATGCCTCCAATAAAGGGCCCACATTGCTGCTGTTTTATAGTCAATTTGCTTGTATTTTATAATCAATTTGTGGAGAATTTCAGTGTCTTCATGCTTTGGAGAATTAGCCTTTTTTAAATGTAGCCAGTGAAAAGTGAATTTGATTTATCTTCAGAGAAAGAAGGGGGTGAAAAACCTGTTGTCGTAGAGTTTAACTTGCTTAGAGTGGTGTCAATTCTGTGCTGCCCTGGGCTGAGTATGCTGCCTTTCACCTGAATCAGTTTGATCTCAGTACATCCTGCCTACACTTCTGGTAAAACTAGCCCTTAGAGATGTGATCATGCTAAGGCTAAATGGCAAAGTCACCTCCATGGGTAGACCTGTGGAGGTTGGAGGCACTCAGACACTGTGGGAGTCAGGCAGTCTTCCATTTATTTTGAACAATTTGTACGTAATGCGTTAGTTACCTTAGTGTATTCTCATTCAAAATGGAGTGAGAATGGGACCTACTTTCTATGGTTGTTTGAAGAAGTACATGAGGGAATAGATGCCTAACATTTAAATTGATGCATGCAGCAGAGGAGATGTGCAGGGAATTAACATTAACTTGTGCTGCTAATACTACTTTTTTAAAAAACAATTTTTTCCCCTTCCTTTAGTATTGAAATCCAGGGAGACTAAGCAATTTGCTCAAAATTGTAGTTGTCAAAACTTAGGGGCACTTATAAAATATAACCCTTTCCTCTCAGCCTAGTGTTGGAATTACCTGAAAGAAAAATACAGAAGAGAAAAAAGCCAAGTAGAGAACCTGGCTTTAGATTTTTGGCCAACTCTGGGTGGACTGCAGGCCGGAGTACATCCTCTCTGCTGTGGGCTGATCTGAGAACGGGGCAGGGGCGGGGGCGGGGGCCAGTGCAGCAGCTCATTTTTTTTTCTCCAAATGTCTTCTGGCTCCTTTCTCTGGAAGAGAAAGAGCAAGGAAAGGTTGGGAGATGGGCCAAGAACCAGACTAGCCCAGGTCCCTCCACATAGGGCGTCAGGACTCCTTCCACTGGGGGTGGCCCAGCAGGGATCCCACCCTGAATCCTGCCAACCCTCTATATTTCTTATTTATTTCTCTTCCTGGCCTGCAGTATCTCAAGCCCCACACAGTCTTTTACCCAGGATTTCTTTTCTGCCCTATACTCAATCCCAGGTTAAAGGACAGATGTAGAGGAGCTCTAGCAGGAAAGCCAATTCTGTATATTTCTTTCCTTACATGTTGAAATCATCTTTTGAAGTGTCTTGATGATTGATATTCAAAATGAACTGCTCACATTGTCCTACCAGTTTTTCTGGCTATCCTGTTTTTGTGTGGACCTTCTTAGCATCCATGTGACCTTGCCAATTCTGAGTCTTGTGTTGCAAACACAGGGAACAGTAAGTAGCCAGTTTGGGAGAAGATGGCTTTGGTTAGGAAGTCATACCTTTATTGCAGATCCTTCTATATCCATTGTAGTTTATTTTTTTTTTCCTTTGTTATGGATTAAACCCAGAGTCTTGCTCACGTTAAGCAAGCAAAGAATTTTTTTTAAATCAGCATACAGAAATACTCCCACATGAAACCCAGTTTATATTTCTATGAAAAAACTCTCAAATTTAGATAGGTAAAATATTAGTAATATATTAATCTTTTGATGGCATAGTATAGAATAAGTAACATTGCCCTTAAGTCACCTAGACCTATAGTCCCAGATCTGCCCACTTAATGACCTTGTGACCGTGTGTGGGCCTCAGTTTTTAAGCAGTATGGTAGGTAATGTCTCAGCCATGAGATTATTATGAGGGATGGGAGTGGGAGTGACTGTGTATGTGTGGAGTAATTTATGCACTGCCTAGCATACTTGTGGCTGGTTCTTGGTAAGCACTGATCTCTGTGGGTAAATCAAGTGTGTAAGGTGTGGCTGGCTGTAGTTGCTGGAGGAAGAAAGCAGCCTGAAATTGCTCATGTTGTCTGCTTTTCCCAGGACCTAGTCATGTTCCTTGTGAATATAGAACTAGAGAACTCAAGCCTGGTACTTAGACTGCCTGGCTTCAATCCAGACTTCAACCCAGGGTGCCCAAGCAAGGTACTCCTCTTTGACTCAGTTTTCTCATGTGTGGAATAGATACGATAACATTACCACCTCCCTGGGGTTGCAGGAAGGAGTAGATGAACTAATGCATACAAAGCTCTAGAAACTGTCAGCCTCAGAGTAAACTCACCAAAGGTTTTGTTGTCATTGATTTTTTAAAGTGACATTGATCCTATTTCATAGATGTAAGTGAAGATTGCAAGTATGTAGAAATAAATAACTAGATGTTGTTGGAATTTAGTTGTTGGATTAAGTATGGATTATTACTAGTTTGGTAGCAGAAAATATATGCCTCAAAATGACTAAAAGTGTTAAAAGTAAGAAGGTTGTACATGGATGATTTTGAAAACTATTTGTGTTTTGTTATGGAAAATTTCAAGTGTTTATTAGAGTAGACAGAATAGTAGAAGGAACCTCTAGGTACACGTGTGCCCATCTGCAGTGACCTCACTGCTGAAACCGCTGATCCTGTTCCATCTGTTGCATTCCCATCTTATATTGAAGCAAATCTCAGTTATTATATGATTTCATTTATGAATTGTTCAGTACTTATCTCAAAAAGAGAAGGAATTTAAAGCTAAAAAAGATAAATAAAAACACAGTCATAATATATAATGCCTTTTTTATACCTAAATGAAAATTCATCATAATTTCTTAATATCATTAAATATTAAGTGGGAAATTATTTGACCAGTGAAATGACGACAACAATACCCAGCAGGCATTAAAATGACTTTAACACCAAAGGAAACTAGAAAACACCAGCATGTCATTAATGCTGGCACTGAGAGAGCCCACGCCAGCTCAGCACCGGTAGGGGCCAGTTCCAGCTCTATCATTCCTCTCACCTCTCAGAGTTTGGGTTCCTTCCACTAAGAAAATCATCTGTTTCCACAGGTCATGGTCAGAATGAAATGAAACAACCCACTCGGCAGTGACTGGCACAGGAGATATAAAATAAATATTCATTCCCTTTCCTTTTTACTTTTCTCTTTTAGCTAGTTTGAATTTTTATCTTAAACTACAGTTTGTGTTAGAAATACAGAATTCTCTAGTCTTTGTCCATACCCATCCTCTGTTGGTAACATAGTTAATATCAAGGGGCAGTGCCATCAAACCACAGCTGTGATAAAAACTCTTTTCCACAACAGACTGTCAGTCAGGTGGAAAATGATCCACTTCGTGGGGCACATGATCATTTTGTGAAGCGCATCAGACCGTAGTCTCAGTAGATTGTACATGGTCTGGCAGTACCTTATGAATACCCCTGCAGTTTGGAGAGAACTACTTATTTGCACAAATAGGTGTCTTGTCCCTCTTCAATTGCTTGTTCACTCAGATATCTGGGTGTAGAATGTGCAATACCTTTCAGATCTTTTTGATCTCATCATTGTATCAGGATCCATTAGATCATGAGGCCTTTTTTGTTGGGTTTCTTTCCTCCCCACCCCTCCCCTTTTCTCTCCTTTCCTTGTTTTTAAACACTTAAGAACTGTAGGGGATAAAAAAATGTATAGACAGAGTTTCTGACCTCAGGAGCTGAACTAAAGTTTGCTAGGGGTCACAGATAAATACTTGTCATGTAATCTGGACAGTGCAAACAGGTGTCAAAAAGGGAGGTGTTCAAGAAGCTTTTAGGAGGAGGTGGCAATTAAGTGAACCTGGAAGAATGAGCAGAGTTTCTCCTGAAGCAGTGGTGTCAGCTCTCCAAGCAGAGGGAGGTACACAGCAGTGACATGGGTGTCCCTTTGCTACGAGCACTCCCTATACTTAGCCCTGGCATCTTGTCAGCCGCTTGGTCCCACCAAGGGTTTACCAATGGTGCTTTCCTTTTTCTCCATCTCTGGCATCTCAATTGTAAGAACACTAATTTTAAAGGGAAAATGTACTTTCTTTTTCTCTGATCCCCTTCCAAACTTCACACTGGAATGTTTTTTTCTCCTTTTAAAAGAGGCATTCTCTTAAGTGTATGAATATATCTAGTTTATCAGGTGACTCGAAACTAGCACTGTATGTAGAATCATTAAAAATCAAAGCATACAAGTGTTCAGCTGCTCTAAAAATTTGAAAATTGTAAGGGGCTTATCAGAATTGTGTGAAATATAATGTGGTATCTTCAGCAGTTAATTCTAAAAAGTAGGTCTAAGCCTAATAGTAAACAGATCAGAACTTGGCCAAAAATCTCTGTAAAAATGATTGTAGTGTGCGATTAAACAGTCATATCCTGTTTTTTAAAGATGACCCTGTTATACGATGCTTTTTTCTTTGTCATTGATTTGTTACGATTTTTTTGGTACACGATTTTAGGAATTTAAAAGAAATTCAGAGCTCTCAAATGTCTAAAGAAATCTTAATGCTCCTATGTTTCTTTTCATTCTTGGCATTAAAATATTATTTTATACAGCATACTTTTAAGTTTGAGTTACTGTACTGATGAATTATTAAGTCAGTAATTACTTAATACCTCTTAATTTACCAAGAATTCCATGTAATCCTAAACAGCCTTCACTCTATTTTAATAAACTTATTTTATCAAAATCTGCCATTACAGAGCACCTGAAGCTGGGATCACATTTTATTACACTTTAACTGAAACTGCTTGCGACTATGTTTTTATCAGATGCCATGGGCCTTCTTGTTCCTGGCGCTCATCCCTTCACCATTTGGTCTGCTAGTTTGCAGACCCAAACTAACTAAAAATGGGTAGCAGGGGCAAAGGACAGCTGATCCAGCCATGTAGTAGATTCCTTGGACCTTTTGAAACATTTTATGCAAAGTTTTATGATTCGTAAAAATATTGTTATGGTGATTAAGGCTCTAAGTAATGTATTTGTTTCTTATTTCCACTGTAACAAATTATCATAAACTTGTGGCTTAAAACAATGTAGAGTTATTATCTTGTACTTCTGTAGTTCAGATGTTCAAAAGGTGACTCCCTGGACTAAAATCTGGTTTTCACAAGGTCTGTGTTCTCTTCTGAGGGCTCGGGGGAGGATCGATCCCCTTGCCCTCCCCGCAACTAGAGGCACGCACGTTATTCTGACTCTCTTCTGCCTCCTCCTTCTGCATTTAAGGGCCCTTGTGACTACCTTGCTACCTGGATAATCCAGGATAGTCATCTTATTTTAAGATCAGCTTACCAACAGCCTTAATTCATCTGCTGCTTGATTCTCTTTGCCATGTAATGTATTCAGTTTCCAAGAATTAGGAGTTGGACATCTTTCAGGAGAAGGGAAGGCCAAAAAAGCATTATTCTGCCTTTCACAGT
This sequence comes from Urocitellus parryii, assembly GCF_045843805.1. Lineage (NCBI taxonomy): Eukaryota > Metazoa > Chordata > Mammalia > Rodentia > Sciuridae > Urocitellus > Urocitellus parryii. The sequence continues at coordinate 98,623,196 of NC_135537.1, read as the reverse complement.
AGGTATAATCCTCCTGAGATTATTCAGTATCCAATGTTTATTCAACATTTAGTAAATGTTTCCGAGGCTCTGCTTTGTACCAGGAACTCAGTCTGACAATGTCTAGGGAGAGAGAGGACTATTTTCTCTCTAGGAGCTTTTAGGTGCTGAGACAGATGCTTGGCAGTGCTTTATCATGGATGGGATCTGGCTGTAGCTGGGAGTGGCATGGGTGTGGAGAGGAAACAGGAGTTTTGAAGGGGAGGGGTTTGCCCTGGAGAGAATGTCCATGGGTTATCCCAGGGAGGAGAACCACTTGAGCTTGCTAGAGTCAGGAGCCCTAGATCTTGGACTCTGGAGTCTGGCAGGGAGCGTGGCAGGGCCAATACAACTGGGGACTTTGGGACCCAACTGTGAAGGACCTACCTTTAAAAGGGATGACAGCCAGTGTCTCATGGGGGGGGGGGGTTCTTCTTCCTGCTGAGGAGGGTGTAAGCTGCCTGAAAACTTAAAAGTCTAAAATAATTAGTGAAGAACAAAACATAAAAAGCCAGAAATATATTTACAAAAGCAGAGCCCTGGATACATCCAGTCCACACAAGAGCTAGAACTAGACAAAGGAAAGATGGCTCTGGTGGTTTATTTAAGTGGGTACATCAAAAGTAGGGATAACGTTTCAAGGGCGTAGTCTTGCTTGGTGATGTCTTGTAGTCAGCAGGTTGATTGGCATCTTGGCAGGTCACACCCATCTCAGGTGCTGTGTGGGATCTTTGGCAGAGCTTGTGGGGGAAGTTCACCTGAATCAGATGGTCTATCCCTGTGGGGATGTCATGGGAAGTTCCCAGTGCCAGACTATCCCGTCACTAGGCTATGATGCACAACACAGTCCCACACAGCCCAGGGGCAGCTCTCCACAGGCCTTAAGTGCCAGGGCTGGGAGTGGACTTGCTGCCATTAGTTAAGCCTTGAGGTTAGGCCCCAGCGGCCCTTTAGCCAATCAGCCAGCAGAGTTGCTTCTTTGGTTGCTGTGTATTTGGAAAGCAGACCTCACCCCATGTATCCTATCTACCTGCTTCCCTTGCTCAATCCTTTATGTGTTTTACCTGGCCCCTACTAGAGGCCCCTAAAGAATTTTTGGCCCCTGGTAGCAGGGGTTGCAGGAAAGGGGATGGAAACCATTGAAGAAGAGTCACTTGATGGAAGCTTGTATGTAGTGTAGTCAGACATTGCTTGCACATCTCTTAAATTTTTTTCCAGACAAACATATAAAGTCAGAATCCATGATGCAGCTTAAGTGGAAAATAGGAGCAGAACTGTGTAAAAGGCAGCTCGGACTGTCCTGTGCTTGAATTCAAGTGTATGAGCTTGGGTGAGTCAATTAGCTTCTGTGAAGCTGGCCTTCCCACACTGGCTAGTAAGACCAGGTTAATCAGGACATGCAGCAGGGCTCTTGGGAAGAAAAATAGATGACGTGTTGTTTATCTGTGAAATAAGCACAAAATATCATAGCCATGTTTGTTTTCTTTGGTCCATATTCTTAAGTGTCTTAGGGTATCTGTCTGAACCACATTTATAATAAATAGTCTAGATCATGCAGGAAATTTAACTGAACCCCTGCAAGTTCAGCCTATATCCAGAACTGAGAATGCTTCTTTTATGACAAGTACTATTTGATATTTAGACATATCCTCATTCCATGAATATTTATTGATCACCTTTTGTTCTTGTGCCTAGAATTGCAGGGAACACTGTGCAACCCCTCCTTGCAGAGTTCATAATGTCCCAAGAGAGGCACGTGTGTAAAAGTGAAGTCAGAGTACGTGGATGCATGTAATTGATTGTGCCAAGTGGGTGGTGTGTAGAAGTCCTTTTAAGTTGAAAGCAAAGTGAAAATTGGCTTGAGTTAGCCTTGACAGGAAAACTTTATGTGTGGAAGAAATGAAAATTCAGTAGACCTTTCAAGGCTAGAGCACAAGTGTTTGGCAGGAGTACAGAGAATGTGAGTGAGGACTGGATCAGTGGCCAGAGGACAGAGCAGACCTCCAGTTCATCACCCTCTCCTTCTGGAAACACTTCGGTCCCTGGCAGCTCTGATTCCAGTTTCTCCCTGCCTCTACTTAATTTTGAATTCTGAGCTCCACACACAGTATGGAACATGGTAGAGGCTCCAGAGTGGGTTTCTGTTGCAGCAGGAGTTGGCCAGCATGAGCACAAAGCTTTGTACCTATACTTGGTATCTTGTTGTTCATCCATAGAAGCAAATCAGAGGGAAAACAGAGATTTGCTGCACAGGGATAATCATTCACCCAGATCTTTTTTTAACCCTGTAGCATCATGGGCCCTACTTACACAACTAACTTCACCCTTAGAATCCATCTCCTGCAACACATGAAAGAAGAAATGCTTACTTGTAGATAGAAGACACACAGTTCCTACAGTCTGATAACTCCTAGACAGGAGTTATCTTAGCTAGTCTCTGTATTCCTTAGAGATCACCTGTTCCTAGTGTCATAGATCACAGCAATGAGAGGTAGAAGGAAGGAACTTTTCATAAGAGAGGAGACTAGGCCCAGGAGTGTTGGCAAGTCAGTAACTGCATGACTAAAACCTCAAGTTGCTCAGTTCATAGCTTCCCATTCTCTGCAGGCTGCATTCCATTCTCTGTTAATTTGATTTTCATGGCATTAGTGTAATCTATTTAATCTAATGAACTCCTTTCTTTTTTAATTTTAGATTTCTCATATTGGCAAACTGAGAGATTTTCTTCTGGAACACAGGAAAGATTACATTAATGCTTACAGGTGAGTGCATTTGCGGGGGGGGGCGGGGAGGACTTGGATTTGGACGGCTGTGTTCTTTTCTGTTCCTATGTTCCTTTTGAGCTTAATTTTTTTTGGTTGGGAGGAGGTACAGGGGAGTACTGGAGATTAAACTCAGGGGCACTCAACCATTGAGCCATATCCCCAGCCTTATTTTGTATTTTATTTAGAGACAGGGTCTCACTGAGTTGCTTAGTGCCTTGCTTTTACTGAGGCTGGCTTTGAACTCGAAATTTTCCTGCCTCAGCCTCCCGAGCCGCTAGGATTACAAGCATGTGCCATCATGCCCGGCCCTTTTAAGCTTTTTGTCCTCACTTCTTACTTGACAACTCAGAGCTGTAATGAGGAAGATCAGTATAGCAGTGGACGAACATGTGCAGAACAGAAGAAAACTCACAGCTGCTGTGCCTGTGTTCCCACAGCATGTGATATCACAACTTCTGGTCGCTATCTCCATGGGTGCCATTACATCCTAGCATGTGATACTCTGATTTCTTACCAGAGCAGTACATAAAACTGGGAGCACGTTTATTTGTATCACCTGAACCTTGAGGAGGGACAAGGTTTTCAAGGCTCTTGCTTGGCTCTCTTTGCCTGTATTTTGCTGTCCCAGCCTGTGACACTGGCCTTGCTGTTTGGGTGGTGCCCTTGTGAGCATGTTTCCATCTTGCGCCTTCACTTCACTGTGTCAGGCCTTTCTTGCCCTTTCCTGTCTCAGTCCTCATGACCTCTTTCCTTGTCCTTCTCCCAGGCTTCTGACACTTGCTAGAGACATCAACAAGCTCACTTTGACTTGGCCTTCATTTTGGGGGGCTTATAAGTACTTTTATTCAGCCTCTAATGTAACTCATGATCACATTCCTCCTCTGGCTAGGTCCCCTTTCTAATTGGCAGCCATCACCTTTTGGAGTATCCCCTGGATTAGTCACCCCTAAGGAGACATAGCATGAATGCCCCACTGCTCTCTGTCAGCAGCATCCTCCACACCTGGCCTTGCCTGTTCTCGTGTCTTTCATACCCTGCTCCTGCCATGGTGGCGAGCATGCCAGCCTTCCTGGAAGTCTCTCTGCCCGTTCCTGATGCTGGCACAGGCAGCTGGTGTTGTTCCTCCTCTTCCCATGGTGGTCTTTTTTCAAAAGTTAGTGCTCAGCTTTAATGCAGTATCTTCTGAGAGGCCATCTTGGGCCACCGTTTATAAAATACACCTGGTAGTTTTTGTTTGTTTCTGTACCTTATTTTTTTCATGACAAAGCATGATTTGTGATTATTCAATAATAATAACATAGTTTACTATTTATCTTTGTGAATAATTTTTAAGTTTTATGAGACTGGAGACCTTGTCAGCTTTTTATTCTTGTTTCCATAGTGCCTCACCCATACTTGGTACTAACTTAATATATGTCAGTGAATGAATGAATGAATGAACTCCTCATGTTGAGTCCATGATGAGCCCGATGTGGTAGTGCATGCCTGTAATCCCAGTGCCTCAGGAGGCTGAAGCAGGAGGATCACAAGTTCAAAACCAGCCTCAGCAACTTATTGAGAACCTGTCTCAAAATAAAAAACTTGGCTGGGGATGTGACTCAGTGGTTAAGCCCCACTGGGTTCAATCCCTGGTGCCAAATACGTAAGGTCCCTGATGAGCCCATTGGTTCTCAACCACAGCTGATTTGTGGGGGACACTTGGAAATGTCTGATGACAAAGAAGGAACTATCTGGCCCACAGTTTCAGTTGTGTTGATGTTCTCAGTGTCTTCCCATCTCAATCTATGCAAATTAACTAATTCATGCACCAAATATTTGTTGAATATATGCTCAGTGCCTGGTACTATTCTAGATTCTTAGGGCACATAATGGAATAAAAAAGGCAAATATTGCTTCTCTGCAGCTTGCATTCTAGGGATTAACAAAGACAAGCACTTAGGTCCTGTGGAACGGACACAGTAGAGTCAGGTTATGGGAATTAGGGTTGCTGAGGAAGGCGGTGGTTTATATCCAGAGTGGTCGGGACTGCCCCCGCTGAGGCTGCCTCCTCCTCTGAGGTTTGGAGTGTTGGTAGGACTTCTCTCTCCTGCCTGTCTGCCTCCTCCCTTTTCACCTGCTGTACCTATTTCTCCTCCGCTGTCCTACTGTCCAACTTGGGTTCCTCATCTCATCCTTCCGACTGCTTCTGGATCATTGCTGCATTCCTGATTCCCCTCTAATTTTGATGATCACACTCTTTTCTCTTCTTCCCTTCAGCTCATGCACTTAACCTTGTTCCTCCTGAAGCCATGTGCACTGTCACTTTGTTTCAATCCAATGCCAGACTTGGGGGAAAAGTCTGCATCAGGGAATAGCCGACCTTCTGTAAAAGGCCAGATAGGAAGTGGATTAGGCTTGGTGGGTCACATATGCTGTCTCACATTCATCTTGGTTTTCTTTTATTGGTTTTGCTTATCATTTTTATACAGCCTTGGAAACATGTAAAAAGTGCTTCTTAGCTCTGGCTGTATAGAACCAAGCCTGTGGGTTGGATCTGGCCTGTTGGCTATAGGTCACTGACCCCTGGTACCTGATCCTTTGCTTCCTCACCATTCACTCCTCCCTGATCCTAACGGTGGAGCTTGGTTTTCATCACTTTCTGAGACTTTTTCTCCCAGAGCTCATCTATGCTTTTTAATTAGTAAAGCTGGTGGCTTTTTCTCAAATTTAGTATAAGTGGAGTCATATAGTACACTCTTGGTGTATCTGCCTTCTTTCACACAATATGCTGCTGAGAATATCACTAGTTGTTCTTTTTTATTAGTTATTTTTTGAAATATTCTGTTGTGTGAAATTGCCACAATTTGCTTATTCATTTACTAACAGGAAAAATTGGATTGTTTCTAGTTTCAGGCTATTATGAATAAGCTGCTATGTGTGAGCAGCTTCTGCAAGGTTTTTTGTGCATATAGGTGTACATTTCCCTAGAATAAACACCTAGGAGTGAAAGTGCCGGGTCACACACACAGCAGGTGTGTTCTTAACTTTGAGATAAATTACCAGTTGCGAAGTGGTGTTGCTGCCTCATTAGCAGTGCATAGGGCTGCAGAGTAACTGGCATGTGGTGTTGGATGGTCTCTTCTTTTTAACCACTGTAGAGAAATAAAGTATGAATTAGTGTTTTAAATATGCAGCGCTCTAATGATAATGACAGTGCAGACCTTAACAGCCCTTTTCATCTCTCCACTTTGCTACAGCCTTTGATCCTGCTGACCACCATCAGTTTTGAGAAATTCCTTATTCTCTTTACTGCCATTACTTAATAGCTTGTCCATCTGTATTAGCAAGGGATTGCTTCTAGGACCCCTCAAGGAAACCTGAACATGGGTGTTCTAGGCCCTCACGTAAAATAGCATAGAATTTGCCTATAAACTACCCACATCCTCCTGTTTACTTTGGATCATTTCTGGATTATGGATGATGCCTCATACAGTGTAAATGATATGTAAATAGTTGTTACAGTGAGTTGTGTAGGGAATGACGGAAAGCAAGTCAGCGCATGTTCACTACAGCTGCACTTATTTTATCTGAATATTCATAGTTGGTAGAATCCTGTGTGAATGCATAGATAAATATGGAGGAGGACCCACTGTATTTGGGGGCTCCTCTGACTACTCCTTTTTTTTGCCTCTTTGTTCTTCCATCTTTTCCTAAAAGAACTCCAGAGCTCTGTTTGACCCTTTTGTCCTGTCTGTCTCTACTTTGCATTACAAAAATTGACCCTGGCTTCATCTGTGTATCTATCTACCTCCAACACACTCAACCTCTCTCTGCCCCTCCTGAGTGCTTACTATGTGTGAGATACTCTGCTAAGCACTATTAGTATTTCATCTCATTTGGTCCTCACATCAGCCCCGTGAGGGAGACATTGTCATTGAGCCTGTTTGACAGGAAGGAAACTGAAACATAGGTGTGAAGGGACCTGCTGAAGACCACCACCCGGCAGCTGCTGAGCCAGGGCTTTGTGGTCTGGCAGAGCCAGGCACTTCACCACTGCTCTCTTACCCTTCATAGTGTCCTCTCACCACTGTGCCTTCCAGCATGGCATAGCCACAGGCTCCTTCAGTTCCACTTTCCACTGTCTTACCTATAAGCCACGTGGGCAGTCCCACCTCCACGTGTGGCTCTGTCCACTTTCTTCCATTCCCTCTAGGTGCTTTAGTGCAGTCTTGGCTACTGGTCTCATCTGTTTCTTCTGAACCCCTGCTCCTTGTCCCTCCCTTCCTGTTTCTCCTGAAGGCATAGCTACAGTCGTCATCACAGATGTGATCATTCAGTTCTCCTCCTTAGATCCCTTCTCTTTGCCTGCAGACATGTCCATACTTCTTCGTGACCCCACCACACCTCACCACACGTCCATCTGCTCCTCCTGTGGCTGCATTCAGAGGCGTTGGTGCCTCCAGGCCTTCACTCACCCGTTTGTCTGCCTTTTGTTCTTTGATTCATTACGTGCATCTCACACATCCACCTGTTCCCCTGAAAGCCTCACTTCTAACCACCACCTTCTCCCAGAGCTTCCCAGGCCCTATCTGAAAGCCATCTCCCCTGCCTCTGAAGTCTGGTACCTCTTTTTCTGTGCTTTTGTTAGGCTGCTTCTCACATGAGCCTGGTAAAAGAGTTATTTCTCCATGTTCTTCTTCTACCACACTTCTTGGGTGAGGTACTTTTATACTGTGTGTTTGACAGTGCCGAGGTTTGATTAATTGATTGATTCATCATTTCATTCATTCTACAGATCTTTACTATCTACCCTATGCCATACACTGTGCCAAGCATGGAGTATAGAATAGTGAGCACAGACAAACATGGTGCTCCTTTACCTTCACAGAGCTGTGAAAGGATTCATACATACGGGCAGCATTACAGATAGGATAGGTACTGCAAAAATAGAGGAGAGGAATGACTTTGAGGAATTCGGCCTTGTCAGGGAAAGAGTCCTTGGAGAAGCCATAGCATGAGCTGAGATCTGGAAGAGTGAGGGTTAGCCCAGTAACCAAAGGAAGGTGGGAATGGAGTTCAAGGTAGCCCTTGCACAGTCCTATGGAGACAGCGTCTGCCCTCTTGTGAAATACAGAGATGCAAAAGACAGTTTGCCACTCAGTGACTATTTATTGAACAGGTGGAGAAAACACCATTTGGAAAGACGAGGTTGATTTTAAAAGAGAAAGCCTTTTTTTAATATTTATTTTTTAGTTATCAGCAGACACAACATCTTTGTGGTGCTGAGGATCGAACCCGGGCCACACGCATGCCAGGCGAGCGCATTACCGCTTGAGCCACATCCCCAGCCCCGAGAAAGGCTTTTGACCATCGCTTCCACAGTGGCTTCTGGGGTAGAGTCCAGGCCTGTGCGTGCACTATAACGTTGCAGTGAGGGGCCCTATCCCAGCCGTCCCCTTCGCCACCTTCCTCCTGGTTGCTCTGCAGCATCTCACCATGGGAACTTCTTTCCAGATGTGTCATGTAGTAGTGGAAGAATGGGTTTGACACAGGAGATGACATCATTAGGAGCATCTCTTTAGGATTTTGAAACAAAGTGTATTTTCTACTTCATAAACCTTTCTCTCAGGGCTGAGGTCGTGGCTCAGTAGTAGAGCATTTGCCTAACACATGTGAAGCACTGGGTTTGATCCTGAGCACCATCTAAAAGTAAAAAAAAAAAAAAGGAAAGAAAGAAAAACCTTTCTCTCACAAAATTTGAAAATATAAAAAATTCCTCTGCATTTTCTTAATTTCATCAGTAGATGCAAACATGGAAGTGCTTCATATAAATACTCCAAAAGAGAAAATAATATATCCCAGGTGAATTTTAGTTTTTATTTTTATTTTTTTGCAGTACTGGGTGTCAGACCCAGAGCCTCGTACCTGACAGGCAACTGGCCTACACAGAGCTACATCCCCAGTCCCCAGATGAATTTAAAATAAGCCTTGATACTTTGTCTACTTAAACTTCATATAAGGCAATTTTAATTTTTATTATTTTGGAACACATTAAAACAATTATTCTGATGCATAGGACGAAGAAAATCTTATGTTTAGCTTCTTAGTTAAAAGATTTGTTTAACGCTAGATGGCAGTGTAAATGTTTAATTTCTTTTGTTAGAATTAAATACTAATTTAATAGGTCATTAAAATGGAAGCTACAGTGACTTGTGGAAGCTTTACAGAATTGGTATAAAGCTGTCAGTTTCCAGTTCCTTTTTTTAGTACCTGACAACTTAGGTTAAAGCTGCAGTCATAGAGACCTTTTATACAAGTCCATTGTTAACTTCCCTTTGCCTTGAAAAGGCATCGAGCAGGGCGAATGCTGTGAATGTTGGCTTAGCTCGAGGCACCCCTTGAAAGCCATATGAATCTGGGAGAACCATTTTATCTTCCAACAGCAGTGTCTTCCTCTAGGCAGAGGTCAGCAAGGGTCAGCCACACCAGGCCTAGCCCTGCCTGTGTCCTCTCATCCTATCTGCTGAGAATAGCCTCATATTGTAAATTGGTTGGAAAAAAATAATACTCTGGCTTTACCATACATACAGAAATTGTATGAAATTCAAATCTCCGTATCCATGTAGAGTTTTATTGGCACATAACCAGCCCATTCATTTGCATATTGTCTGTGACTGCTTTGGGCCACAACTGTACAGCTGAGTAGCTGTGCAGACATAAGGCCCACAAAGTGTGGCATGTTTATATCTGGCCAACAATGGAGTACTTAAGAGGTTCAGAGGAGTCAATATAATTGAAATTTAGAGAAGAAAATAGTGTAATTATATCAGGGTGTGATTCTGCAACTGTGCTAGTTGTTTGTTGGTTTTGTGGTGCCAGGGATTGAACCTAGCAGCACTTAACCACTAAACCACACCCCCAGCCCTTTTTTTATTTTATTTTATTTTATTTTTTTTTATTTTGAGACAAGGCCTCTCTAAGTTGCTGAGGCTGACTTTGCATTTAAATCACTGGAATTATAGACATGTACCACTATGCCTTCATAACTGCAGTAGTGTTGAGGCAGGCATCCTCAAACCCAGAGCTCTGCTCCTCCACACTGTTTTTTCCTTTCCCAGATGCAGTTGCAACAACTGTGGGTCTGGACCAGCTCTGCCACTCCTTGCTGTGTGGCTTAAGCACGTCACTTACCCATCTTTGAGCATCACATAGAACTCTTAATTCCTAAAGCCTTCTTCCTCTTGAGCAGTATGTGGCCATGTTATAGAAACTCAGTTTTTGCACTTTTTTTGTGCTACAGTTCATTAACAACCCATGCATTCTGAGATCCACATCTATTCTGGCTTTGGTCCCTTTTAAAGAGTCATACCTTAAGTTCCAGTCTCATTTCTGTCATGTGTTAGTCATATGAGTGATTATAGCTCAACACCTTTGTGCTTGTTTTCTTTCTAATGAAATGTGGATAGTGTGAGGATTGGATTTGTATGTGAGAGCTCCTGGCACACGGAATTGCCTTGATGAATGAAAATAGAGCTGGAACCCCATCTGACTGCTATGTACTTGAGGAGGGGAATTATTGAACAAAACAAAACCCACCCATTTCCTGTAGGGTGGGGTGATGGAGAGAAAGAGAGGAGGGAGGAGGGAAAGACTGAGGATGCGAGAGTCACACCAGTGATATCAGCTTTGTCAGAGACGATGGAGAACAGCATCTTTATCAGCTTCAACATTGGTTGGTTGACATCAGAGGTCTGCAGGTAGGTGGCCTTGTGATCCTCACTTCTTAACCAGGGACAGACCCACTCAGCTCTTGATGCCACTGAACAGTGTAGTTCCTGGAACCCAGAGAGCAGGGCCAGGCCCCTGTGTAGCATCTTGAGAGAGGAATAGGGCACAATCCCTGCTGCCTACAGGTGGCAGCAAAGAGAAAGGAGTGGTGGCTAGGTGTGTGTCCAGTTCCTCTGCCCTAAGCACCACTTCTAGAAGTTCCTGCTTCTGCCACCAGGGAGAGGTGAGGAGAGAGGACGTATCATCTGGGAAAGCTGATTCATACAAAAACACCAGAAACATCCCATTGCCGACCTGTCCCCTCCAGAGGGAGAGAGGCCACCTGTCACCTCCCATCAGGCTTTCCCTCCTACAGGTGGCAGGCTGTCTGCAGCCTTTCTTTTTCAGTGCCTTTCCCTCCCCAAACAGTGTGCTGGCCTTGACCTGCTTCTGGGTCCATCTTAGATGGAGTACAATCCTGGAATTGAAAGAATATGCATAGAAATATTGCTTTCAGACCTGAGAGCCTTTGTAGTTTGACATAATTAGGAAGCTATGATTTTTTTCCAGAATATAGAGCTCAGACTTCATTGACCCATTTAATTATTTTTAATAATGACATTTTACTAGAGCAGAACAGCATGCAACCAGGGTAGCCTCTGGCTGGATCTCTGAATGATCTTAATTAAAAATAGTTTTTCCAATTCTAGTAGATGTACCTTTTCTAAAATATCCTGGCAACAGAACATACCAATTAGTGAAAACTTTCTTTGTTTCTGTTGTTGCCACTGAACGAGTAGAATTCTGTCATTTTAAAGGTTAGTGCATGTGTGTATAAACAATGTATCCTAAATGAACATCACCTTTTAATTGAATAAGGAACCTTATCAAATTAACCTTTAGACCTTTTCAAATTCACTGAGCTGGGTTTCCATTAAATCAAAATAATAGAGTAGGAGGATGTTAATCTAATGTCCTTGGAATCAGTCATATATAGGTCTGCTCTGTCCACAGGGGTATAACTTGGAAGTGAGTACCCTTCTGGTTTATGAGCCCCTGATCCCTTTATCCTCTATTCCTGATGAGCTGGCTTCTAGCAGGGATAAGTGCCAGGCTCTGGGTGCTTCTGCTCACCACTCTGATTCCTCTTAGAAGAATGGCCAGTTGTGGCTTCACCATGTTCAGCCAGACAGGTGAATAGATCAGGGTGCTAAGGAACATTGGGATGGAGAAATGCTTATCCCTCACCCTTCAGTTTCACTGAGAAGAGGAACATTAATTCTCCAAGAGGCTGTGGGCTTCCCCGCTTCTTCTAGTTTCCCCCCCCAAAATGTGAAAGTGGAGTAGGAATGGGAAAGGGTCCATACCAAGGAGGAGAGGATGCCAATCTTATGGTGGGGGCTGGGAAGAGGAGCCCCGTGCTTCACTCATCCCTTTCTCCTTTAGACAGGCCTGTCCTCAGGCTGAGCGTGGTCCCTGCTATGTGTGTCTTAAGTTTTTTTTAGAGTAGGATGATGTCAATAGGTGTTGGGGTTGAAGGTGGGGAATCCGCTCAGGAGAGTCCTAACCAGAGCACAGTTGTAGCCACACATCAACCACATTCTCTAGTTTAGCCTTATCTTTTTATTTAGTTCATTCAGAAAATATTTGATTATTGATTTTTCAGCCTGCTAAATGCTAAACATTATTTTTGGTGACGCAGATACATCAGTGAATAGGCAGACAATAGTCCTTGCCTTTGTGGAACTTAAGTTTTGATGTGGGTGAGGGGACCCAGATAAGAAACAAAATAATAAGTAAAATGTAAGATGTTGAACAGAATAAATATCAATGTCGGGAGGAAAGAAGGGAAGGGGCATATGAAAGATCAGAACGGATACAGTTTTATAAAGGTGAATTAGGGAGGGCCTCATTAAAATGGTGACATTGACAATGCCTAAAAGAAGTGAGGAATTTGTTTGTGGGGTATCTGGGGAAAGAGCATTCCAGAAGGAGGAGACAGCCAGCAAGACTGAGGTCCTGAGATGGAGTGTGCCTGCAAGGTTGAGGTGCTGGAGGGGACTGGTATAACTGGAGCCAGAGCTGGGAGTAGAGGCAAAGATGAGGCCAGAGACACAGCAGGGTGCCAGGTCTTACAGTTCCTTTTAAGAATCTTGTAAGGACCTTGGATTTTTATTCTTTGGTGAGAAGCCGCTGGGAGGTCTGTGCAAAGGATTAACAGGATTCAGCTTAGTCTCTAACAGAATCAGCATGGCCTGTGGTCCATGGTCCATGGTCCGTGTGTTGAAGCAGACCCTGTAGGAGGCCACAATTGTAATGCAAGTGGGAGGCATTGGTGGCAGGCCCTAAGAGGCAGCGGTGGATACAACCGTAGATAAGAACAGGCAGGTCCTGGGAATGTTTCAAAGGTAGAGCCAATAAGATATACTGATGGATTAGATGTGAGCTGGGAAGGAAAAAAAAGAGCTACAGATGATACCAAGGTTTGAGTCTTGTGCAACTGGAAAGATTGGAATTGGCACCGGTACAGATGGAGAGGGCTGCTGGAGGAGTGTTTGAGGAGAGGCTCAGTTCTGACCCTACTTGCAGTGCAGATTTTACATCTGAATGGAAATGTTGGACAGGCAGTTGGATATATGTGTCTCAAGGTCAAGGAGAGGTCTAGATTGAAAATAGAAACTTGGGACTTGTCAGCTTGAAGCCATGGGACTAGTGAACTCACCAAGGTAACAAGTATAGGTAGACAGTGAAGAGATTCAGGAACCAGGTCATGAACTGCCCATTGTAAAGTGGTTGGCAGTTAAGAGGTGTCAAGAAGGGCTGAAAACAAGTGGCTAGGGAGGGAAGGGGATGGGACCCTGTGTTATCATGGAGGTCAGTGCAGCCAAAGAGGAGGAGGAGGGATGAGTGCCATCAAATCTACGGGAAATTAGAAAGTAAGGTATGTACTGAGCACCATGACAGTTACTGGTGATTACTGCTGACTCCAGAATGAGGAGGGTTAAAAGCGTGATTGTATCAGGTCCAAGAGAGAATGGCCAGGAAAGCGGGCACCCAGAATGGAAGCATTGCTGAGAGAAGTTTTACTGAAAAGGGGTGACATTGAGCAGTACCTGGCAGGGGAGATGAAATGGGATTGGAGGTTTGGTTTAAAGTTGTTTTTGTTTTAAAATTGGGGAAAATAACACCATGTTTGTATGTAGGTAGGAAATATCCAGCATGTAGGAATATTTTGATATTAATAAGTAATAAATTCATATATGTTCACTCTGTGCCAAAGTCCAAGTATTGGATGCATACATTATGTCATCCAAGCTTAGTGGTGCAGGAGAAATGAGAACTGCCAGGGTCATTCTAGTGCCCAGGTGGAAGGAGTTGCTGTCACCAGGAGATGCTTCCACAGAAGCAGAAGAGCAGGTGTCTATGGACCCAGAGGAGAAGCGGGAAGGAGGAGCTTACAGGAATTCTCAGAAAACTGAAAGCAGAGTGGTTACTGACACTGAAGATGAGGAAGGAGGCGAGGGCAAGTTGAGGAGACTAGAGATGTGGAATGGTCATTCATGAGAGGGGCAAGCAAAGGCACCAGCATTATTGCCAGGTGCCATTAGGGGGCCACTTAGGAGTGTGATCTGGTAAGGCAGTATCTCGATCTGTCTGAGTCCCACTTGATCCTAGGCTCACCTACCTGGAAAGCCGTTCAGTACTGTTTCTTTTTCTGCTATTGGCCACATCAGGCCCTGACTCCCAAGTGTTTCTTTCTCATGGCCTCTACTTACTTCTTATAGGCCAGGCCTGCCTGGTAGCCCTGAGATTAGAACACACAAAACCAGATAAATTAAACAAGACCCAAGCAGACAAGTTGCTCTGAGTGCCCAATATATGAAGGCTGTCTGCTGTGCAGTCTTTGCCGACAAAGGTTTTTCTCACTTCAGCTTATTAAGCCTAGCGAGCATTTACTCGCATCAGAGCTATCCTCAGCTCAGGCTCAGGTTTGTGGCCCTTGCATTGTATGTCATAGTAACTTTTCCCTTTCCCCTTAATAAATTGTAGAACTTTAGAATCTCCTTTAGTTTATCAATATTTTAACAGGAAATGGTTGAAAGACCGTTTGCCACACTTCTTCTTTCAGAACAAAGAATCGGTTATGGAACATTTGGTCTCAAGAGCATTATTTCTTATCTTTCTAAAATTGTATCATAAGGACAAATGGTAGTATTAGTTCCTTCCTTTCCGTTTCCAGTGCTTTCTTCTATTCCTTCTGGGTCTGTGTCTTTACTCTGCCTCTCTCTCACCTATGCCCTAGATCTCACGTTCTGTTAATACTTCACCTCCAATGTCTGTTTAATTACTGGAAGTTTTACATCTTGGATCCTTCTCCTCTTCCCAATCACTCACCTCCCTTTTCCCTTTCTTAAATTTCATTTGAACAAAAATGTATTGAGCCCATACCTATCACATGATGCTAGGAATACAAAGATAAATAGGACAAGATTCTGTGCTTAACCTCCTCAACCCAGGACTGGATCTTCCCCATGGTTCCTCCAGCATGGTATTCCCACAGTTATCTTTACCAAGCTCAGCTTTTCCATTGCCACAGAATAAAACTCTCACTCACTGAAGGCCACCAAGGATACATCCCTTCCACCTGTCCTATGTCCAGCCAGTTTGAACCACTCACGGTTCTTCAAACTCAGGGCTCTACTCTTGCCTCTCATGGCCACATCTGCCTTTCAAGATTAGTTTATAGGTGTCCTCAGGAGAGTAAGTGCACACTCTTCTGAACTCTTCTGCCTTTTATGGTATGAGAGATGCCTTAGAGAGAGTTGTAACATCTGAGATCAGAGTAGCTGCCCAGGGTCACAACCCAGCTCTGCTGATGACTGCTGGATAGCCTTGCAAGTTGTATAATCTCTCTGTGCCTCAGTTGCTACATGTGTAAAATGGGAATTTATAGTAGTACCTACCTCATAGAGTTTGGGGAAGTTAGTAAGCAAATATATGTGAAGCCCAGAACAGTGGTTAGTGTTGGTGATGAGAAGTGTCCACAGCCTCAGCCTGTTTATGCTGTATGAACACATACATCAGCCTTAGGTGTTACCTGTTGTAGTACAGTGTATTGAAAACAGGGTCTATATTTTGTTTCTATGTCTTAGAGAGTAACTTTAATTTCATAAATCATATTGGGTAGATTCATTTCATAATATACATAGTACATGCCCAATATGCATTATAAAATTAATCTGTTGATTTAGTATTTATAGTAAAAATCAGGTTGTAGTATATGACTTCCCACCCATACCTTTTCAGGAACCTTTACAACAGTGTCTTAAACATTCTCTTCTTCTCTATCCTCAGGAATGCTCTAGTTGTATAATAAATTAATAGACAGGGCTGGGGTTGTGGCACAAGTGGTAGTGCTAACCTAGTATGCGTGTGGCACTGGGTTCAATTCTCAGTATCATATAAAAATAAAATAAAGATATTGTGTCCACTTAAAAAAACTAAAAAAATAAATATTTAAAAAAATAATAGAAGAACTTCATGGTATTTGGTTATTTTGAACTTGTCCTTTCTTACAATACTAGTCAACAAAATAACAAAACTAAATGTTCCTTTAAATTTCTGAACTATGGAATAAACTTACCACCCAGTTTTTTCCTCCTCTCTCCCTAAAGTAATTGCCTAATCTAAACTGATATCCAACATAGTTCCCTTTAATTGAGTCTAATTTTTAGAGAAATTGAGATCGCTAATAAAATTATCTCTCTGTACATAATAATGAAAATAAAATTAAACTTTGATAAATTTATATGTGCATATCCTATGAGGATATATTTCTGGAAATATTTGATGGATATTTAACCTTTTTAAAAAAGTAGTAATTTTGTTAGAACCTAATTTGAAGCTGCATCATCAGCAACCTTCATTACTTTGATGACTGTTTTCAAGTGCCCACCATAGACCTACTGCTATTCTTAAAATATCATGGGAACATTGAGTTAGAATCCCTTTTCCAGCCAGTCTGTCTCCTGTGTGAGTCCCTGTATGTGGCCCACCACCTTAACACTTCCAAACCTGTGCCCTCTTCTGTTTCTATGGCTTTGCATGCCCTCAGGCAAACCCAGAACTCCCTCTAACTGCTCCTTATCTGCCTCTGTACCCAGGCAATCTAGGCCTCAGATTTTTCCTCACCCCCATAGACACTACCTGGCTTAGGTTTTTTTAGCAGTGGTCTCTTATCCAGGGCTGAGGGCACGTGGTTTCATCTGCCTCCAGGCCACCCACACAAAGGAACCATGCAAATAGCAAATTCCCCTGTGTGAAATCCTCCAGTGGCTATTTCCATCAAATACACCCTTGATCCCAGCTTTGGTATTGCAGGGACCCTGATTCAACTGATGGTGGACTATTTGTATTTTGTATGACCACTGTGTTTTTGGAAAACCTATTGATATTGGAGAAACAGCTATTACAGAGTAACAATTTTAAATACATATATACATACTCATCATAATACCATCCATATTTATTTAAAAAATAGTGTAGACATAATGCTAGACACATTTGATGTAGAGATACTGACCACATGTGTATTATGTGCTGCCCCTTTGAAGTGACCCTTGGTGCCCCAGAGGTCCATCACTATTGCTTGGTTTCCATGGAACCAGCCTGTTTACTCCTTTCCCCCTTCGCTCAGATGTGCTCTGGTGTGGAGCAAAGGTGACATGGTTACTCTGTGCACCATCTGAAGGTTGGGAAACTTGAAGCTGGTCCTCCCTGCTGTGTTCTGTGTGGGTACTTTCCTTTTCCTGTATGAACTGACCACTATCACTTTGGATTCCACATCCACCCCCCACACCAGCACCATTCACTACAGTTCCTTGTACTCCCTGTTTCTGTGTCAATCACTCCTATAGTTCAGTACCCTTTGTAGGGGTTGATACTGAGACTTGCTCAATTTTGAGCCCCCAGCCCCTGGCCTAGTGCTGACATATGTAGGTTCAGTATATAAGGCAGTGAATGAATACATTGTGAGGACTAAATACGTACATAGGGTACCTGTAAGACACTGAGAATAGCATGTGGCGTATTGTAAGTGCTCAGCTCATACTAGTGCACCCACACTGTGCCAGCTGCCATTCTGGGTGCTAGGGAAACAAAACCAGACGAGACACACACAGTCCTTACTTTCGTGAAGCTTGCATTCTGCTGACAGCAGAGAGACATAAATATTTACTCTTTCAGGGAATAATAAATACAATAAAGAAAAATAAACAGGATAAGGAATAGATGGCAGTAAAGTGGGTTTGGGAGTCCTAGCTTGCTTCCGTGTCACAAAGCAGAGAAGGCAGAGGTCAGCTTTGACACTGAGAGACAATAATCTGACCAGCACAGGTGGGAAGATGTTGTTAGACAAGTGCTGTGGGGAACCTTGGGGGGACAGGTGTTGTGGGGAACAGTCAGGAAAGGTGACCCAGGGCAGCCATCCAAGCAGAGGCCCAGTCTGAAGGGAGGCAGGAGCCTACTTGTTCCGCTGCTGCTCAGTATGTGGCCAGTGTGAAGTGCCTGAGGGGTAAGCCACAGGAAGCAAGGCTATGGGTAGGCGTGGGATGAACAGGACTTGGCGTTTTGCCCTCAGTGAGAATTGGTGGCTAGCACCGACACATTTGTAAGGTCCCTTTAATTTGCTGTATTGTGATTCTGAAATTCATGTGGAGTCCAGAGTGTTGAATTGGACTGAGCAGCATCACCATTAGTAATGATGCTGCCGCTCCTGCCTGGTACTCACAACCATGAGCGCTGTAATAAAACTACCATATTTTGAGCTTCAAGCTGCTGTGTAACTAAAAGTGGCAATTTTAGGATGGTGTAATTTAATATCAAGGGAAATTATATTTTTTCTTGAAGCACCTTTGTTGTGAGTTGTGAAGACTGCTTGTCAACATCAAAGGACTGCATCCCAAAGCAGTTTCTCACAGATATTTCAAGAACCCCAAATCCATTCCCTGTCCTATTCTCCAGGCAGTACCCAGGATGAACTGCCAGTCATTGGGTTGCACAAAGCCATTTTGGAGCCCCCCTTTGTTCTAAAGTCAAGTCCTCTGTTCTTTCCAAGCCCTACAGGCTTCTGCCTAAACCATCTGTCTCTCCCTCCCTTAACTGACCTGCAGTTGGGGCTATTTGGGAGGCTTTTTCTGCCTCACAGCCTTCATGTGCCACCCTCTAGGTCTTTCTCCCACTTCTCAGCCCAGCCGGTTCCTCCTTCTCCTCCAGGTCTCAGCCTTGGTGTCAGTGGATCAGGGAAGCTGTTCCCTTCCCCCTGCCCACAGTCCCTTGGGTCGTCATTTGCTGCTGCCCTCTTATTTTCTTCCTCTGTCCTTATGGGAGGATGACAGATGCAGAACGTGACCAGATAGACCAGGATGCTCAGATATTCATGAGGACCTGTTCAGAAGCAATCCAGCAACTCAGAACAGAAGGTAAAGTGCTCTGAAAGATGCAAACAGCCAGCCACGGATGTGTCAAGTAGTTCAACAGGATTCATGAAGAGCAACCACCCACACTCCCTCTTAAGTTCTTACTGAGAGTCAGAGTTTAAAACTTCAGAATCTTTCCTGATCCATGTTTTAACAAACTAAGCCAGTCAGAATCACAAATAGGCCACCACTCAAGTTAAACAGATGGGAGGAAGGAGATGGATGGACCTCATCAAACAGAACCAGAAATTTACTAAGTGGCCAAGGTCAGAAAAGGCAAATTATATGTGTGCATATATGCGTGTGTGATGTCCACGAGTGCCTGCAGTGTGTGGCAGTTAGTGGGGCAGGTTGGCTGGCATGTGGATAATATAAAGTAAGAAGGTAGCTTATGCTCCACCTGCCCTAGCAATAGTAAACTGGTGTCACTCTCTTGCAGTCAAGAGGAAGGATCTGAGCTGTTGCTGCTGAGAGAGGCATCCCCACTCTGCCATATTTGATCTCTGTGGCCTGAGACAAGTCACTGAATCTTCCTGGGCCAGTTTCTTCCTCTGTAAAATGCAAGTGATTATAGAAAGCATCTCAGCATTACTATGAAAACTGAGCTAGATTCCTAGAGCTGACCCTGGCACCAGAGGGCCATTGTCACCTCATTCTTGCCCAGTCTCATTCTGGTTGAAGTACTGCGATGCCTTCCCAAGCTATGTGTCTTCCCCACATCTTTTAAAATGTGTTTAGACAGGTAGAGCACATGAAATGATCTAGCATTCCAAGTGTCCAGGTGCCGTGTGTTCAAGACACAGACTTCTCCTGGGGAAGCTTCCATGAGAGCTGATGGGTCATCAAGAGAGTCTGGTGAAAGCTGTAGACATTCTAGAAAACACAAAACACTGCGCAGTCTCACAGAATCCCTGAGTCCATCTGGGATCTCAGCTCTGCAGCCCTACATATGGTTATACTCTTCACCTCTGCATTTATTGAAATGCCTAGAAAGTGTATGTGAACATTAATAAAACCAGCCATTAAGTATCAAACCACAGAACCTGAGGCTCCTTTTGGCCTCCAAACCTAAGTTTCTTCATGTGAAAGTGGATATAATCAGAATCGCCACCTGGTCCCTTCAAAAGGTGGCTGTGTAGGATGTGAGCTCAGTGTCCGCATACAGCAGGCACTTGTCCCCTCCATGAGTGGTAGTTGTCTTACCAGACTAATGGGTACAGACTTCAATCTGCTAAGTCTATCAGACTTCTGTGTGGTAGTCCACACAGGAAAGGCACCTCTGTGACTGGGCATCATGGAAGGTTCCTAGAGTGGAGAGTTCACCTCAGCGTTGAGGGGTCCTGGGAGTGTGAGACTGGGAAGAGCTGGGGCTTTCCAAGCCAAAGCACAGTGCAGGCCCAGAGGGGGTGTTAGGACTTAGGCTTGATTTCAGCATGTTATTAAAGGTCAGCGTGAGTACTGATGCTGCCAGTACACATGGGGTCAGTCCTCAAGAAGGGACTGCATCAAGGACTGTCCCTGAGTGCTATAATAAACCATGAATTATTTGACTAGTTTTCCTCTGGCTTTAATCTTTCATCTGGCAAAGCCTTATCTTACTGTTAAAAACAGTTTCACTTACATAAGACTTGCTCTGTGGTTGTGTTTTTAAAAATACCTTTAATAAAGAAAGGGAATCTGATGCATTATTTTTAGGCTCATTGAATACAGAAGCCTGAATGTTGTCTTTTCTGTTACAGCCCACAAGGAGATACATTCCCAGCAAGTGAAGGAGCACAGGACTGCTCTTCTGGATTTCATTCAAGATTACTTAAAAAGTATTTCATCTTCCCTTAAAGGTCGAATGTGGCCTTTCACAATAGATGAATTCAGAATTCAGCTTTGCTAGCTGAAGATGGTAGTGTCTCATTATATTTAATGATACCTTTGCCTGAGAAGCCATTTTAAATGGTCTCTGTTCTGCTATTTTCCTTTCAACAGGAGTGTGTAAACTTTACTCAGAACAGAGAGCCATTCGAGTTAAACGAGTGGTGGATAAGAAGAGATTTTAAGTATGGCCTCTGTTGGTGTTTCTCAGTTAATAATAATAATAATAATAGTGGTAACTCAAGTTCACAGAGCACTTCCTCTGTGATGTATATTGAGATTGAATTTCTTTATAAAGTGCCTTAGCTAGTGCCTACTGTGGGCTGTGTGCCAGGTGCTATGCTCAGCTCTGTTGGCTCA
The DNA here is from genome assembly GCF_045843805.1 of Urocitellus parryii. NCBI lineage: Eukaryota > Metazoa > Chordata > Mammalia > Rodentia > Sciuridae > Urocitellus > Urocitellus parryii. The sequence continues at coordinate 98,601,964 of NC_135537.1, read as the reverse complement.
CAGGTACTGTTACTCTCCTCAGCTGAGGCTGAGCAGGTTGGGCTACTCACCCATAGCCCCACAGTCTGGAGGTAGCTGAGCTGGGATTGATTTGAAATTTGTGCTCTTACCCATTTTGCTTCTTAATTATTATATGAAGCCATTTTACCCCAATCTCTGTCCCTCACATATTTCTTATTATCTTTGAAAGAGTTTTCCTGAGGGAGGAGCTTGGCACAGTGACCAGTGCTCCATAAGGCCAGTGTGATCCATGTACTTGTGAGATGCCACATGCTCTGAGCACACACCTGTTTTCAAGCCAAGCACCCATTTCACACAGGCACTGTTCTGACTTGTCCAAGGCCACACAGCCAAGAAGTAGCAGACTAGGCACCAGTATTTCCTGTGGCACCTCTGTGTGCCTCTGTCCACCTTCCCATCTGGGCTCACACAGCCTCCTACAATGTTGGGCACAGTGCACAGTGGCAGCCATCTCAGCAGCCCAGCCCATCATGGAGACTGAAAAGCATCAGTGGGCTGGATGTGGTAACACACACCTATAATCCCAGTGGCTAGGGAGACTGACACAAGAGGATCACAGGTTCAAAGCCCATCTCAGAAACTTAGCAAGACTCTACCTCCAAAAAAAAAAAAAAAGGCTGGGAATATAGCTCAGTGGTTGAACACCCAGGTTCAATCTCTGGTACAAAAAAAACAAACAAACAAATAAAACACCTCAGTGAGTACTGTGTCCATACTCTGAATCTTGAGCACTTCTCAACTAACTTTGGAAATATTCTAGAACATTATGAGAAGATAGCATGACATAATATTTTGGGACAGGTTTCCTTATATCATGTCAGGTGCCCCTGATAGTGCTCTCAGGTCCAGGACTTGGCCTCAGCTCTGCTCATGACTGGTTTCTCATATTGAACAGATACAGATTGGAACATCAAAGGGGGGGCCTATGGGACAAAATCCTTATGAGACCAGAACACTTAGGAGCTCCCAGGAGACTTTCTAGGGGGGTCACACAGCATGTGACTCGTGACAGTGGGTGAAGTGTGGTCTACCAGGGAAGCTCAGGAGTGACTCACTACCCAGGGATTTTACTGGCACCTGGTCACATGGCACCTTCTCTCTGGCCATATCAGAACTCCAGATGCCAGCAGGAAAGCAGGGTTGGGCATCACAGCCCTTCAGCTCACATTGTTTACACCCAGCTTAGTCACGGGGAGCTGCTCCTCTCAGCTAGATGGCACAACTCCCTGAAAGTCCAGGTTCTCAGATGCACCAAGAGCTAGCTTTGCAAGCAGGCCCTTCTAAGGATGGCAGTCTGAGGCCTTCCATGTGAGCTTTTCTCTGCACACTTGTTAAATAGATTTGAAACAGTAAATGCCAATGGGTAGAAGCATTTGGGGATGATAATAAGTAGATCAGGCAAGTTATCTGTCAGCAGATAGTTACTATTATATAATGTACCAAGAGGGTAATTTGAGAGAAGCAAAAAATAAAGTCTTTGTCCTCAGGGAACTTAGAGGCAGACTGGGCTGCTATAAAAACTTGAAAAATTAACCAACTTAATCAGGACATAATATTTTGTGACAGGTTTACTTATATCATGTCAGGTGCCCCTGATAGTGCTCTCAGGTAGGAATCAGTGAGGCCACCAGGAAGTCCAAAGAGAGAAGCGGCTTGGTGGAGGGTGAGCACAGAGCCCGGGCCCCCAGTGGCCAGATAGCCTGTGCTAGAGTTCTGGCTGCACTTGCCAGCTGTGACTTGGAGCAGATTGCTTTATTTTTCTGTGCCTTAGTTTCCTTGCCTATACCATGGAAGAATTAATAGTATCTGTCTTCATAACTATAGTGTTGTGGGAAGAAGATGAGTGGATACATAAAATAATTGGAGTAATAAATGTTAACTTATCATCTACCATCAAGCACCTGCCACATGTCAGGCAGTATGTTAATTTATTTCCTTTAAGCCTTGCAACCACCTTATTAGTAAATATTAGTATCTCATTTTATAAATGAGGAAACAGGGGCGCGGCAAATTTGAGTTTGCTGCCCACTGAACTGCAGTCTGAACCTGAGTGATTGGGCAGATTTTCAAGTAGTGGATCCATGTTGGCTTTGAAAATTCCAGGAAGCGGGCAGTCCAGGTTTGGGGAACCGGTAAGCAGAACGTCCCAGGCAGAGACCAGTTTGTCTAATCAGGTCCTGGGAAGCAGTTCAGACTCCGATGGCATGTGATGGACCCTGAAGGTGGGAAGGTGGCCACTAGAATCACACTACTACCAAGGAGGAGCAGCAGATGTCACTGCACAATGCCAGGTGGAGACCCAATGGGTATAGGAGGAAAAGTAAGAGGCTTTTGCTGCCTCCTCCTCCATCTGCCCTTGGCAGAGGTTTCAACTAAAATACACATTAAAATCAGTCAGATAGGAAATCCTCTGTACACAGTGAAATGCAGCACTGTTTCCTGCCAGCTAGCTGCCCTGCACCAGTTACTTTGCGCACAGACCTGGAGGGAAGTGGGGAGCTGTGCGTCCCTCCACAGTGTAGTCCAGCCCTCTACTCCTGGCTCCTCACCTTGGGCAGTGGGCTCTGTCTGAAGGAGGTGGGCTCACTCCCTTGCTTGCTGTGTCTCACAGAGCCCGGACACAGCAGGCATTCAGAGCCACAGCAACTGCACCCCAGCCTTGTTTCTTAGGCAGTCCCCAGTGACACATGCTCGGCCAGGCCCTACCACAGTTTTGCCCTAAAGACGCCTTGCTCTTTGAGGCTCTTGGGCCTTAACACTTGCTGGTTTCTCCACCCAAGAATGCCTTTCATGTATGCTTATGTTCTGTTTCCACCACCCCTACCCAATTCATCTGGTGAACAAAGTTCTGCTCATCCTTCCTGCCCCAGTGAAAATTGCCTGCTCTGTAAAGTCTCTTCCAGCTCCTTCAGGCAGTGCTATGGCTCTCCTCATGGGTGCCCTGTGTGCTGTTCACGGTCAGGTGCAGCACATTGTCTCTTCAAGATGCCACTGGCTTATTTGTCCCTGTGCCACCTCAGCTCATTATACAGCGTAATGCCTGTCCTCAGGGGAAGCCAGTAGTGGAACTGGTGCGTTGTCAAGTCGAATCGGGAGGTTCTTTTTTTGTTGTTGTCAGTGGTTATTGTTAAAAAAAACTTGTTCATATGAAATTGATTTGAGAAATCTGACTGCAAATATTTTATGGCATTATTGTCACTCATATGTTGGTTAAGGAACATCGTGATTGCTGTAATCTGTTCATGGTGTAGGAAGAAAGATATTACATGCTAAGATTATCTTCGTAGAACGGTGCTGTCATGTTAATCTACCATACCAAAGGGCTCTCGTACCAAACTGGATGAAAGTACTTTTGTTCATTAAGCCATAAACAGTGTCAGTTGACCTTTCTGCATTTTTCTGACCATGAGTCTATTTTTTTAAATGTGAGTGCCATTATTAGATAGAGGTTCTTTACCCATCCTCAAGGCGTTTCACTTCTGGTGTGGCAGTGGCACCCGCCAAGCTGGACAGAGGGACAGTGATCACTGTTATTGGGGTCTTATTTCTGCTCTTCTGGCCCAGACTCCAAACACTTACCTTTCACTAGTACACTGATGTTCTTAGAAGTGGAAACTTTGGGCTGCTTTCCCTGTCTCAAGGGAGAGCTGAGAAGATTGAAATCCATTAGTGGGAGGTGAGGGTTTCTCCCACCACCGAGCAGGTTGCACACCAGCAGCTTGGGAGGCCAGAGCTCTGCAGCTGCTGCGAAGCCCTCATGTGGTGCCAAGCTGGTGCTGAGCACGTGGACTATGAACTCTGGAAGACAAGAGCTCTGGGGAAACCCTGGTGACTTCAGTGAGGTGTACTTATCTGATCTCACCTAAAACGTATGTAGGTTTATTTATTTCTATTGTCAGACAGGTTAGAGAGGCACTTAGTGTTCAGAGTTCTCAGAGTCTATGCAACCTCCTACCCCAGGCCTGCCTGCATGGAGCCACAACTGTGCAGACAGCTGGCCAGTGCACCTTGGAAAAGGCTGCATTGATCCATGGCTAGGCAGGACATCTTGAGTTATTATTAATTGCTTCCTAATATTGATACAAAAGATCAACATTCTACTGCATTTCATTTTGTCTCCTCCTTTTATAGTACATAATATCACAGTACTTACCTGGTAATTGAAGAAGGCACTTTATATTATAATTTAGCCCTCTCACCCCTTCCGGATTCTAAGACTGGTAAGGAGAGGATTGTATCTTTTACCTCTTTGTATCCATCACCTCTAACCCAGGGCCCTATACTTCGTAAGAGCTCATAAGTTTTGCCAGTAATTGGGGATGATGATAGTGGCAGTGATCAAGATGAAGAAAGAACAAAAAGAAGCTCTGCCCTGTGACAGCAGACCCATGACAGAAATGTTGCACTGTTTACTCTGTAACAGGGCCTTAATCATTGCCTAGAAGAGAGATCAACAAACTACGGCCTATGGGCCAGTATAGACCTTGGCTTTGTTTGTACAGCCCTCCAACTGAAAGTTTTTTTATATTTTTAAAAGGTAAAATAATAAGAAGAAAGGCTATGAGACAGACACTACATATAATCTACAGAGTCCAAAATATTCACCCTGTAGCTCTACAGAAAGTCTGTGTAGACTTGGCTCAGAGCAGAGTCCCTCAGAACCATTTCTTTGCTTCAGTATTTTGCTGTCTATTGTGGACTCGGTGTGTGTTCTACAGCATGTGATAGGTTCTGAGGTTATGCCACAAGTGACTAATGCAGCAGGCAGATGACACTTGAGCCGATGTGTAGTCTGCTTAATGATGTGAAACAAATGATCAGAGGGCAAAGTCAGGGCTGCAGGTGCTTGCTCTTGTTTTCTGTGCTTGTCCCATGACAGGCCATCGTGAGCAATGTGTGACTGGTCCTATCTGTGGCCCATTGCGCCTTTAATGCGCACGACATGAGCTTTGGCCCCTTTGTCCCAATGTCCAGATGCCATCACAGCTGATCTCTGGGCATTGTCTTCCCCTGGCTGCCTGCCAGCCTGCTGGTGGCTGCTCTCCACCCCGTTCTGGCCGTTCCTGGCAGGACCTTCACAGGGCCTCAGACAGCCTGACGGAGGCTTCAGCCTCTTCAGAGCCCAAGCTCCACGTCCTCCAGCTCCCAGTTGGTGTTGCTCTGGGTCCTGCTGGACAGAGTCAGGATTGCTCTTCATCCTGAAGGGGGCCTCTTCCTCCCCCACCAGGAATGGGCTTTCTGCTGGGAATCCGGTTTGGCATTTTGTCCCTTGGAGCTTTGCCCAGGAGAGGCCAGAGACTCTACAGATTGGAGTTTCTTCCTACCTGGCCGGAGGTTTTTGTTTTGTTTTGTTTTGTTTTGTTTTTTTGTACTGAAGCTTAAAACCCTGTGGTGCTTACCCATGGAGCCCCGTCCGTAGCCCTTTTCATATTTTATTTAGAGACAGGGTCTTGCTGAGTTGCTCATGACCTCACTAAGTTTCTGAGGCTGGCCTCCAACTTGCGGTCCTCCTGTCTCAGCCTCCCAAATTGCCAGGATTTTTAAAGACAGGTGCCACCATGCATGAATCTGCTTGATTCTTGCAGGTCAGGGAAAACCTCGAGGGGATCCATCTGAGTTCAGGAGCCCCTCATCCTTCCCAAGGGAGCTGTGCTTGGCCTGTCCACGTCAGGTTTCCAAGTTGAGTGACATCAGGGACCCGCAGGAGGCAGGAGGATGGGCTTTGGTAGCTGCCTTAGAAAGTCCTCTCTCCTAAGGGGGGACAAGACATCCTGTCCATGATGGGCCAGTTGATGAAGCCAAAGAAGACAGAGATCAAAGGGACGATGTGTCACGAAGCCTGAGCCCAGAGCTGAGTTGAGGCCCTGCCTCTGACCTGCTCCCAGCTCTGAGCGCCCCCCACTTCATGGCCCTGAGTCTTCACTCCCTTTAGAAGCCATGGCCACGCTGTGTGCTTTGGCCCTTCTGAGGTCAGCATCTGCTTCCTTTGAGGTCCCAGAAAGGTGCCCACTTTGACCCCAGGCAGTGGGTCTCCCTTGCTCCTTTGTGGACTTTTTTTTATGTCAGTGATTGAACTCGGGGGCCCTCAACCACTGATCCCTGTCCCAACACTTTTATTTTTTATTTAGAGACAGGGCCTGGCTGAGTTGCTTAGGCCCTTACTAGGTTGCTGAGGCTGGCCTCCAACTTCTTATCCTCCTGCCTCAGCCTCCCAGGATGCTGGCATGACAGGCATGTGCCACTGTGCCCAGCTCTTCCCCAATTTTATGTCCTTCTCTGGCCCATTGCCACTTTACTCCCTGAAAACATAAGTTTAACATGGATCCACTGTTGCCTTGAGGCAGTGTTGACTTAGATGAGCCATTTGAAAAGGGAGTCAATTTTGATTTTGATTTCTCCTTATATAGCTTAAAATTTTTATAATGAACACCAATCCTTAGAAATAAAAATATTAAAGACTTTTGAGGGGTAAATGTCCACTAGGTGTTCATCTAGCTCTTTCATCTAGTGGTACAGGGAACTGCAGGATGGGGTCCCATGAAGAGAACTCTTGACAAGCATCTTCAGAGCCTCAGGCAGTGGTCCAAGCCCAGGCTTTGGAGTCAATGGCTTTGACCACAAACAGGCTGTGGGACCATGAGAGTTGCTGAATTGGGCCTCCATTCAAACAGCTGTCAAGTGGGAATAATGACAGGTGTCCATTTCAAGGACTCAGATTTCTAATTTTTGAAATGTTGTTCTCCTGAAAGACTTTAAAAATGATTCCTGGCCCCTTCTCCTCCGGACATTGATATTTATTCTGTTCAACATCTTACATTTATATATATATATATATATATATATATATATATATATATATATATATATATATATATGATTTGATATAAGTCCGTCTATAATACGTGTTTGTGTGTTTGTGATTTAAAAAAAATCTTTTCATAAAATAAGGTGTAGATGACTGAATCACACAAGATGTTCCCCAGAGACAGACTAAACCTTTCCTGTGTTCTTTCACTTTTCATTTAACCCTTTAATAGAAGGAGAGGAGAAGATAACACCAAATGGCGGTGAGGAGGGGCAGCTGCACTGGCTAGTTGCAGAGGTGCTGCATGGCCTGGTGAGGACCGGCTGGCAGCTGCCTCCTTCTTCTCAGCTCAGGTGTGAAGTGTAAGCCCACTCAGAGACACAGCCTGATTCATTCCTCATGACCCACGATGTGCTGGCTGTCTTAATCAGCACTGTGTTTTGGTTCCATGGCCAATGGCTAAATATTAACAAAGAGCAACTGGGTTCGTCAAATTGATTGACAGGGTGGCCCTCCCCTGTTTCATTAGTGATTGCTTCCATTTGGATCTGGGTGGTCCCCAGAGGCCAGGTGTTGAGGGGGTTCCTAGTCTGGTGTTTATGGGGTGGGGAACCTTTGGGGACTTTGCAAAAGGTTCTAGATCATGGGCCTTGAGGGAGGGTGCAGGAAGCTAGCTCTCTCCTCTTCTTTGTTCAGGGAAAGAGTGAGTGGACATTTTCACTACCCCACGCTCCTTGCCAAAGGGTGCTAACTCACCACAAGCCCCCAAACCTGACCACAGTCTAAATCCTCAAAAACTATACTCTAACAAACCCCTTCTCTCTGCAAGTTGATGTCTCAAGTGTTTGCTCCAGTAATGGAAGCCAGCAAACTGTCACCATGTTGTCTGGACTACAGCAGCAAAAAAAAAAAAAAAAAAAAATCCAGAAGGGAGCTGGGGATGAATTCCAGATTTCCAAACATGGTCACATTTCCCAGTACACATTGAACCAGGGCAACAGCATGGGGAGGGTCTGTCCTCTGCAGAAAGCCTGGGCATTGCTTCCCCTCTTCCCTGTGGACAACAGAGCCTCCCTCTGCCCCAACCACAGTGCTCAGAAAAGAAGGGCTTTGAACTATGGATCCTGGTGGTTCACCTCCTGTGGTCTACGTCCAACAGCTAGACAAGGCAGGGATACACTTGCCCCACTGGCCAAAGGCACGTGCCTTCCATGCAGAGAGCCATGTCCTGTCTTGTTCCCTTGGCTTCAGCTTATGTGTTCTGAACCTTTCCAATTTGCTTCTTTTTCTAATCTTTTCTCTTTTGGCAACACAACCCTTTGTTGGTTTTATCTTTATTGGTTTATCTTTATTACTCACATTCCCTCAGGATGAGTATTCATTACAATATTTTAAATTAAGACCTGCACTGCCCTCCTAGCTGTGTGCATCAGGGCACCCCACACAACAGGTGTAATTCTTATCACAGGATTTCAGGAAGTTTGTACATTATATTCTATTAAAAACTCAGTTCCATTCAAGGTTGTCACAACCCAGGGATCACAGCTTCCTTCCGGTTGATGTGCTGAGATACATTCACACATTCCTGTTAGCAGCAAGTTTCCTTCACAGGCCTGTGTTTCACATCTCATTTGATATAAAAATGCAAAGGAAGGCATAAAAAGAAGCAGTTATTTATTTATATTATGGAATGGATTCTAGAGGGATACTAGATAAGCATAAATTATCACACCATAGCCACAATCCCTGCCCTTCTTCAGTCCGGGGAAGGAGGGTCAGGCCAGGAGCTGTCAATCACACAGCTCTTTCTCAGTCGCTTCTAAGAACTGCAGACTTTGCTCTTAGAAAACAACAGTGACAACCACCTCCAAGAACTTGTGTGGTTCTCTGAATTTCAAACATTACTGTTTGACCAAATATTTCAATAAAATTCCCTCTGAATGGAACCTGGACACCATCACCTACCCAGTGTCTCAGGATGCAGGGACAGATGACACCCACAGCATGCTCTGAGGGTATCAGGACCCCTGACGCTGTGGTGACTGTCTGGCTCACTCAAGTCCCCATCAGAGTCCATGGCCCCCCAGATCCCCTCCCACATTCCATCCCAGGCCTTCAGCTGAGGTTGATGGGAACCCCTGACTTCAGGGCTGGCTACGGAAGTTGCTTAGGGGATCCCATGTCATAGTTATATCCCCAGGGCCAGGGATGACCAGGACTTGTGCTGGGCCTGTCTGGGAAAAAAAGCTTCTATCAGAGTGACCACATCAGCAGATGAATGCAGATGTAGTCACTTTCCACCATCCTCCTCCAGGATGGAGAGCACCTGAAAGAAATACAAACATGGGAAGATGGGGACAGACTCTGAGGAGAAGGTTGAAGCCCCAATCTAACACTCCTGTTTTCTGTCCACGATGAACTCAACCTGCCTGAATAACTTCATTGTTACAGGACCAAATGGACAACACCACCTGATAAACCAAGCACCTGAGAGGAACTTTTCCACCAGGAATATACATAGCAGTGCTGTGTGTTATGGTTTGGGTATGGAAAGTCCCCCAAATTCTCATGCACCTAAAGGCTTAGTCCCCTGTGCAGCAATGTCCAGAGGTGGGCCTTATAGGAAATGACTCTATCCCCAGGTCCTGACCTCCTAAGTGGAATAATGCAGCAGATGGATTGAAGATGGGAATGGCTAATTGGGAGTGGGACCCTGCTGGAGGAAGGTTATCACTAGGCATGTTGCCTTAGAAGGTTCATCTCATCCCCAGCTCCTTCCTTCTCCACTCCCAAGGACTGGAACTGAGCAGCTCTCCTCACCATACCCTCCAGCAATGATTTTCAGCCTCACCTCAGGAACAGAGCCATCTATTTGGCCAGCCATGAACTGAAGCCTCTGAAATGGTCAGACAAAATAAACCTTCTTTCCTCAGAACAGTACAGGTCAGGTATCTTGGTCACAGTAATGAAAAGCTGCATCACACACTGTGCAAAACAATAAAGTCACAGCCCTTGACAGACACCAACTCTGAAAAGTACTATCAGCCACTCTCCCCTCTTCATTCCCTGATGACAGAGACCATCTCCCACTACAAAGCTCAAAATATTACCCAACAGGTACTTCCTAAGAGTACCTGCTTCTTGGGCAAAGGCAGAGATCCCACAACTTACTGATGAGCTCTGAAGGGAAGACTCCCCTGGAGACTGATTGTAGAAGAAGACACATAGGACAAGTCCTGCTCCTTTTCAACCCCTGAATATTTCTGGGTGAGTTTTCAATGCCTGTAAGAGCTGTAGCCATCTTGTGACCATGAGGAGATAAGGTAGAGGATGGTAGTTAGTTCTCTGGTTAGAATGGAGTAGAAGGACAGAAACACTGAGCAGACATGCAGTACCAGTGTGTCACCAATAACAGGACCAACCAGCTATGAATTGCTTGTGACGTGATATGACTTAATTCTTTTGTAGCAGCCATCTCTAGGCAGATAATCTATTACTTGCAGCTGAATCCCCTGAGCTAATATTAGCCATTCAGGAATTTGCTGCGCTCAAGTCTTGGAGTGCTCAGAATTTGGGTATGTTCAAGATTTGGGGATGCTCTGGACTTAGGGTGCCCAGAAATTGGGGGTGCTCAGCAGATAGACATAGATTTCCAGGGACATTGTGGTCACCTGAGGCTGCTGGAATGAGTTTGAAGGGAGAGGTTTCCAGATCACTCAGACAGTGGTTTCTAACAGGCTTCTAACCAGCACTCATCTGAGCCCCTCTTGTCCCTGAAAGAGCAGGCAGAGGGAAACTGCAGCTGATGCTGTCAGGGTCACAAGGAAGAGGCAGCCACACCATGCCACCTCAGGGAACAGGCTGTCCCCACCACCCACACACCCACCAAAGCTCCTGTGCCTGTGGTCCTCAAAGAGTTTAATAGAGAAGAAATGAAAGAGAAAAGACTATGACAATGCAGGGTGATACAGCAGTTGCCCTAGGGGCTTGTGTTCCCAGATGAGGAGCTGGTGCCTCACCCAGGGTGAGGCTTGAGCTGCAATGGTGTCTGCACAGCTATCGTAGTCATTAACCTGGATAACCTTGCTCCAAAAGATGAAGATGCTTACACCACACATGGGAGGGGGCAGAGGCCGAGACTTCAGGCAAGGGATCCTGTCACCCACCAGGTGTCCCGATGCAACATCATCAGTGAGGACCTCTCTCTGCAGCACAGCTGAGCACAGCCCACATATCTGAGGTTCGAGTCCCAGCTGGAGAAGAGAGCCTGCCAGCCAGCAGCACCAGGAACCTAGCTTAAGACCAAAGACATGCACCAGTCCTCAAGTGTAACATCAGAGCAATGACTATTTAGGTGGTAAGGAACAATGACCAAAAGCCAGAGATTCCATCTGTCATCCATAAAATGTCCACTTTCCTCTCACCTCTTATGTCAGTTCTGCTTTTCCCACTACCTTCATCAACCCTTAGTTAAAAACAATGATAACAACAATAATAAAGATGATCTGAAACTAGATATTAAACCCTGCACCGTGATAAATGTGAACTCAATGGATCTGGACACCATCCACCTCATTAGGCCTTTGTGAATGAAGAGCAAAAGGACCCATGTGTCCTGCACCACAGCCCTTCAGAAGCCAGGATACCAGGCTGGGAAGAGAACATCTCCTCAGTGGAGCTGCATCAGTCTAGATGCCACATCCAGCCCTGGGTTCCCACACAGTCCCCAGTCCCTTGACTGCCTTAGGCCTTGGGCCTCTCAGCATTCACCTGCCCTGGGTGTCTGGTGGCCCATGCAGGCCAGGGTAGCCATCATCTGGGTGTTGCTGTGGCCCACTGCCCACTGGTCTCCATTGCTAGTTCTCAAGGCTGTGATCTTCACACATGCTGCCACCTTAATTCTGTGAGATAGAAAACAACATGTATAAGAACATGTATAAGAAAACATCCCAGGTCAACACTGCAGGCCAACATGACCCCATAGTGTGGGCATATTGTCCTCTCCCCAGGAGACAGAAAGAACACTGAGTTGCAGATTAACAAAAAAATATATGAAAAAATGTTCAACATCTCTAGCAATTAGATAAATGCAAATTAAATCTACACTGATAGTTCATCTTATTCCAGTCATAACATTAATTGGCACAAATACAAATAATAATAAATGTTGGCAAGGATATGGAAAAAAGGCACACTCAAACTTTCTGGTGGGACTGCAAATGGGTGTAATCACTCTGGAAAGAATTATGGAAATTCATAAGAAAACTTGGAATGCAACCACTATTGGACCTAGTCATCCCACTCCTCAGCTTATACACAAAGGACCTACAATCAACACACTACAGGGACACATTCACATCAATGTTTATAGCAGCTCAATTCACATTAGCTTAGCTATGAAAACAACCAGGTGCCCTTGACCAGATGAATGGATAAAGAAACTGTGTTGTGTATACACAATAGAATATTACTCAACCATAAAGAAGAATGAAATTATGGAATTTGCTGGAAAGTGGATGGAACTATATACTATAATGTTGTGTGAAATAATCCAATCCCCCCTCCAAAAAAAGGCTGAATGTTCTCTCTGATATGAAGATACTAACACAAAATAAGGCAGGAGGAGGGAAGAACAGACAAAATTTAGATTAGACAAAGGGGAATAAAGCAAAGGAATGGTGATGAGAATAGGTAAGACAGTAAATAAAATGAACATAATCTTTTTATGTTCAAATATAAATACATGACTGGTGTATCACTACATCATGTACAACCACAAAAATGGGAAGTTACACTCCATGTATATATAATATTCCAAAATACATACTACTGTCATTAGTATCTAAGAAAAGAAACAAAAATGAGATTAAAAAATATTAATAGCAATGACTTTCCCAGATAATAAGTGCACCTCTAGGTGGTGAGGGGCAAACACTTTTGCAGCATAGTCATTTAATTATTCAACAGTTATCTTTACCTTATTTGTATAGTAAAATGCACACCATAGCAGAAACTCTAAGGTGGAGACTTAAGGTGGAAATGAGATATGAGATATGGGATCAAATGAAGAGGCATGATGAAGAAGGATGCAGAAACACTGAAGTTCCACCACTACAGTTGATAACATTAAGAGACATGCACATATATCTATATGCATACATATTTTTTTGGAAAATGATATGAATTAATACTTACATGGAGGTTTAGGAAAGATTTTAATCACCATGGAAGTTAATTGACTTTTACACGTTTCATGGCAGGGGGTAGAAACAACGTAAGCAGGCACATTTAAAGCTTCAACTCATACATAATATCTATTTATATTCCAAAACAATGCATATGAGCACTGCAATTCAGAGACACAGAAAGTCACATAACTAAGGTTCAGGATGCACAATAATCCCATAGGGGAGAAAGTTGATATCTGGGAATAGAAATACAATCTACGAAAGAAAGCTATCCAAGTCCTATAATTGAGAAGATATAACACACTCTGTTTATGTTTACCTTCAGAGATCATATCTATGAGCCATGCAAATGGAGAAAACACTTTGCCTGTGGACTTCCCAAGTGAATGAGATTACCATGGAACCTCAATCATGAAGGATGACTCTTGCTCTCTGGAGTCATTACTGCTGAGATTCAAATAGTTGGGTGATCTCCATGTTCATTTCCTCCAATGTGTTTTGGTCCTTCACAATATCCTAGAAATTCAAATTTGTGTTTAGTTTCTTATTTTTTAAAAGATGGTTTCATTTAGTGTTCATAGCCAGCTACCAATGACCACACTATGAATTGCAATGCATCATGGGCCTTTCAGAAGCACTCTCAGATCTTTTAAGACTTATGATGTCGAAGATTATTTTTCTTGCCATTTTTGAGCAGTTTGGGGTATCAAAATTGGGAACATCCTTGGCTTAATGTTACAACTGTACCTAGCAATAGAGATATATGTGCAATAGGCATGTTTATTTTTCAAACTTAATACCCAGGCTTTGTCAAGTTAGAGTATAAGATGGCTTCGGATTCTTATCAACTCAGAAAAAGGAAAAGGTCAGAGACTGTTCTTTGAATTTCCAGTGTAGGCTGAATCATGAGGAACACTGAGGTTTCCTGTCATTTTATTATTGAGATAACATGTTCCCTATGTAAAAATTTGTCAGAAAAACTAAATAGTTTTTCTCTCACAGCTGTACATTATGTCTAGTTTATTCTAAATTTCTACCTAGTTAATAGTAATTTGTTGAAAAATTATTTCTTCATGAGCTGACTAGTGAAATATTTGAAGAAATACAGATCTCAAAATTTTGGAAGAAAGCAATAATAATGAGTAGAAGCATATTTAATACTGTCAGTGTGTTTTCTTAGATTCAACTTTTCACATCAAATAGTTCCTGATAATGGGGCTGACTATGAAATGTCATAGAAAGGGCCATTTCAGCTATCAGAAGCAGAAGTTGATGTAACTGTTTAGAGAATATGTTTACATGTCAATTAATTAAAGTATCATCAGTTGTTCTGAATATTTTTGTATTAAATATTTTTGTATGTGTATATGCAAGTGAATACCAGGAGTTCAAACATTTTTAAACTGACATACAGAATTTTAATATTGAAGTGTACAATGATAGTGAAGAGTATTTTTTTTTAATTTACTATTTGAACTCAAATTTTTCTCTCTGTAATTTATATGTAAATATTCAAAGTTATTCAGTGTTGAACTTCAAGTGGTATCTTTTCATTTCTCTTTCCTGGAGTGTGCCCTTAAAATATAAATATTTTATAAAAGATAAAATGCAGAGAAGAAAGCTTATAAAAATCTGAAAAATACTTTAGAATTTTGGTGAATAATAAGCACAAAATATCTTAATATTCAATAATTGAAGACACTTTCATCAAAATAATTCTTCAAATAGTTTTTGAACAAAAATGTATTTATGATATTTTCCCCAAATCTGAGTGTCTTACTAAAAGAGGCAGGGCTGTAACAGTTTTATATTTTAAAACAATAGGTGAACAGACCACCCAGAAAAATCACAAAATCTTTCACAGAGGAGTGTTAATTTTACATGTTTTCTTTTTTTATTACACACATAAAATGATATTTTGTGAAATATGTAGTTTTATTGTCCTAACAAATAATTTTATGTATCAATACATTTTTAACACAGGAAATATTTTAATTATTTACATTTACTTTAAGCTTAATTGAAGTGCATATTAGATTAAATCACTATTCAAAATTTTTGAGAGAATTAAACATTTTCTACACACTATAATCTTGATTTTTATTAAAATTCCCTGCATTTTCAACTTATTTGTAATTTTATGTAATATTCAAAAAGGATAAGTTAACACTAAGATTGGAATAAATTCTTTTACAATTTCATGTTTATAGGCTATTAAAAATAACCAATAATCAACTTGAGTAAAAAAAAATATTTACTATATTTATTATGAAACTGTTTTGTTTTTTATTTGAGATGCCCTCCAAAAAACTTATGTGTTGAAGACTTTGTCCAATGAAACAATATTCTGGGGGTAAGGATGTGGATTTCAAGGCTCTGATCTCATCAATGGTTTTATCCATTGCAGGTTTATCCATTGAGTATTAATAGCTAAATAATCTATTGGAACATAGTTGAAACTGTAGGAAGCATGCCATTGTTGAAGTTGGTGGGCCTTTGAGGGTACATCTTATGTCTTTTGCTTTTTTGATGCTACAAGGTGAATGTTTTTCCTGTGCCAAATTTTTCTGCCATGATGTTCTGCCTCAACTTAGAACAAAGAAATGCAGTTTTATAACCATGAACTATAACCTCTGAAATCAATAGTCAAAATATTTTTTTTTTCTCCTTTAACTAGTTTCTCTATTATTTTGACTCAGTGACATGGCTTTGAATAGCTAATACTCTGCTCATTTGGGATAGGTTTGAATTAAGTATTATGAAACCTGAAATTACCTAGAATTTTTAAAATGAACTTTTGTCATCAAGGAAAAGTTACTGAATTTTATGTGCTTCTATTTAATAACCATTTAATTTGAAAAGTACATCAAAATTTTTCTATAATCATCACTGAAATATACTCTATTAGTACACATATTTACATATTTATTTACTTATTTATATTTTTGTACCATGGGTTGAATTCAGGGGCACTTGATTAAATGTTTTAATCACAGTACTTTTTGAAATACAGAGCTATACCCATACCAGAGAACAACATTAATTTGAAACAATAGGACATAATGACATTAAAAAGGAATATTACAAGTTCAAGAGCAGCCTCAGCAACTCTGTGAGATCCTTTCTCAAAAAAGGTTCCATCTGTTTCACTGAAATAAAATGTTGAGGATCTAACTTGGTGATAGTGCACCCCTGGGTTCAATCTCCAGTGTTAGAAAGAAAAGAATTAAAAATAAATGAAAAAAATAACCAATTAGTTGAACCTGTATGTTTTCAAGATAACGTATTAAAGGTTTTTTTTTTTTTTTTATTTAGGTGGAACAAACAAAAAGATAATGTTATTTTGCACTAATCATATTATTATACAACTCATAGGATTTATTTTGGTAATTTTTAAATTACTGAAAAATTGGAATACTAGTTTAATTATTTATATTTATGTGTGTTAATAACTAGTTGTTAACTAGTTTTATCTAGTGTATAGTGGACATGGTTTGGCCACGATCCTTTGAAAAAATCAATAATTTAATCATAAATATGGCTTAAGAATCCTGGAGGCTTAAGGAAGCTGGGGTGTGAGTGGCAATTATTGAAGTATGAAAATAATAACAAGGACTTTGGAAAATGCTTTTTCTTCCCTCTTTCTCTGATTGATATGAGAATATATCTATATGTATACCCATTTATTTTGAAACATGTTTTATAGGAGATTGAAAAAGCAATTTTATATTATAGCTTTTTATATGACAAAGGAGAAAACAGTCAACTTGTCCTCTATGAAGGACCCAAAGATGTGTGTTCTTTCAAGTCAAGTAATCAAGATTTGAACCATTTGGTCTATGGGGACTGAGGCAATTTACTTTTTATTTTCTGTTCCTTTTTCTCTATCTAAAAGGTAACAGTAAACATAGCAGCTTGCTTACAGTATTTTCCATTCGTTTTAAATAAACGATGTGGAGAAAGCTGACATGTAGACAGTGCCCAACAAAAATAGCAGTGACTCTTGCCACTGTCATCCATCTTGTGGTCCTTTGTCATCATATTACAACAGTGCTGCAGGATCAGAGAGATTTAATCCCTCAGAGTATCATTGATTCTCTGTGATCTAAATTGTGGCAGCTAATATTTCTGGATTTGGTTTATCATAAATCAGTTGGTGATGAATGGTTGGTTCCTTTCCTGCACATGTTTGAAAAATTTTATGCATTGTTCATACACTGTTGGGTGACATTCTTGGAACACATCCAACTGCAGCTATTTGAAATATTATTACTAACAGCCTTCCAAATTGTCTCCATGACACCTATCTTCTGTAGCTTTTCCTATTATTTTGATTTACATCAGAATTTTATTTCTAAAAATGAATTTACTCTTGTCACATTACTTTAGATGTACCTTTAGGATAAAAATACAAACCAAAAGAAACTAACATAAATATAATGAATTCCTTTTGTTATTCAATAAGCTAAACATATTATAGAAGTTCTCTAATTTAGTCCTTCTAGTGATTCTTCAGTATAGGTGATTGTTTTCCCAATTTTAACTGCTGAAGAGACTGGCAGAAGTAAGATGAATCATGTTCTAGAGGCATCATCTTCTCTTTTATATTGAGACTTAATGAATAATCTGTCAGTGATTTTCTCCTCCTTGCAACTTAGAAATTAACATGCTTTTATGCACTAAAAATAAATACTAAAAATAAAAGAAATGTCATGTTACACATCTTTGTTAAGTGAATAATATAATAAAAATCATACACATCAGCAGTCAGATATAAGTTAAAAAATTCTTTTTAATATCTGCATCAGTATTTCTGGGAATAACTTGAAAAAGTGATCTAAGGTATTTAAAAAAACTAAAACACTTCATTGAAATAAATAGCACTCTACTTGTTTTGGGAAATAATAAACAATCAGGATATTTTGAACTAAAAAATAAGTTATAAAGTTAAACTATAAAGGATAATACTTAAATAGTTTAAATTTAACAAAAACATTTGTATAGGATGCATAAGTATGATAAAGTATAACTAATCATAATAGAGATACATGGAAAATAAAAGTGAGTAGTTCTACAAAATATGTAACTGTATCATGATACTATATTAAAACATTATAGTGTGGACACAAGGTAGCAGATCCATTATATGAGAACAAAAATAGAGAACTAGAAAATTTCTTATTCTTTTGAAAATGAATCTGATAAATTAATTGTAGAATTTGAAGTTTTTATACTATTAATTCTATTTCTAGGAATATTGCCAGAAGTTACAGAAAAAAAATGTGTAACATTTTATGGATGATCACATGCATTGTAAGTTAAACAGTAGAACATATTGCATGTTCATGTTCTTACAGGTGTGACATTAAATGCCTTGCAGCAGAGGAAAAAGCTGTAGGTAAATTCTCCTCTGTGACATTATCACCTGTATCTTTAGAACTGCATGAGCATCTCAATAAAGTTTAGAATCAATGCACCATTAATGAAGGCTGACAGTAATTTTATGTAATTTTTTATCTACCATCTTTAGAATTGTAATTAATATATAATTTTCCTACAGTAAATATAACATCAGCATTTCAACTATTTTGCAGAAACATGATTCTTGTCTCATCACAGTGAAAACTTTAATAAACTTTGTATATTCTTAAAACATTTATTATAAATATTATGCTAATTCATTATTAATAAGAAAACAATCTAATTTATATTTTTTCCTAAAAATGGCATTTTAAACAAAAATTGCATATTTATACCTACTTCCATTTTATTTTCATATATGCATCTATAAGAAAAGTGGTTCTTTTTTGAAAAGTAAAATAAAAATACTTTTTGGCGAGCTACAAAGTATGTTATGCAATTTTCAAAGAACACTGTGAAGTATGTATACATTAAATACATTTAATTATATATATATATATATATATATATATATACATATACAATGTTTTTTGTTGTTGTTGTTGTTGTTTTTGGACAGAATTATTTAGGGAGTTCTTTTAGATTTTGTTACACTAAATTCTAAACCAGCAAGCTGAAATGTATATATTTCTCTCAATACAACATAAATTAATTGAAATAAACTAAACTATGATTTTTAAATTAATTTAACAACTACCTGTTGTTTTAAAAACAATGAGGTACTAAAATTAGAATTCAAATTCATATCTATATATGTTTTCAAATATTTGAGCTCTTTTCATTTTTGCATGAGTCCAAAATAACAATGAAAATACCTAAATCCACACCGTAGAAGACCAAATTTTCACAATGACTAATTAATTACATACCTATTCTGTCGTAGAAGACCAAATTTTCACAATGACTAATTGCATACCTATTCTGTCCCGATTCCATGGTAACTCCTGGCAATGACTTAACGTATTTCTAGTAGTAGTAGTAATAGTAGGTAAATGTTAATGTTTTTAAACACCAAAATTATTTTTTTCAATTTATAATCTCTTTATGGTTTATTTATTTCTGCCCACGTGTGGTTAAGAGTTATGTGACAGAGGAGCCAAGAATGGGACTATGTAATTTTCCTGGAAGTTACATAACAAAATACCATAAACTGTGTAGCTAAAGAACAGACATTTATTCTCTCATAATTTTAGCAGTCAGAATCTGCCCTGTGCTGTGCCAGAGGGTCCTCCTGTGAGGCTGCAGCAGCAGTCGCGCTGCACCCACGCCAAGCTGGTGCTGCTTGTTCAAATCCTCCGGGGCCTTGACAAAGTCCTTGGTGAACTCCTGCTCCTCGCTGGCCACCATCTTGGGTAGAGGAACTGCGTGCTCCTGGGCTCGGTTGTGACCAGCCAGTTGGTCTGGATGTTGAGGCTCGGGAGAGGCGAGCTTGAGCAGCCCCAGGTCGGCTGGAGAGCAGACTGTCGGTGGCGCCAGCTGGGGGTGCAGTCTGCGCAGGGGGGCCAGTGGTGGCATCACCACCACTTGTTTGCTCAGGCTCAGAGTCAGCTGTAATTCTTCACCACTCTGCCTGCCGATGCTGTTTGGGTGCCCCAGGGAAAAGCGGGCCAGGCATGCAAAGTTGCTGCTGCTGCCACTGACGCCATTGCCCAGGCTGCTCAGTGCCTCATCACCATAGAAGAGTGTTTCCAGCCTCCGCATCCCCGTTGTGCCCAGTGCAGGAGGAGTGGTCATGGCCTCCCTTGGGGATCGCTCCCCTCCCCTGTCCATTCAGCCCTGTGCCCACCCAGGCAGTGTCTGCTGCACCTGGGCCTTCTGTGGTGGCTCCTTGGAAACATTATTCTTAAGGGAGAAAAAATTAAAGCATTTCCTCTTAAAAAAAAAAAAAAAAAACGATGCCTTTTTTTGCCACTTTGATTCAACATCATCCTTGAAGCTCTATCCAAGACCTATGTTTCTATTCATTTATCTTTAATAAATAAATGAATAGATACATGAATAGAAACATAGGAAATCAAACTATCACTATTTATTAATGACATGATTCTATATTTAGAAAATCCAAAAAATTTTACTTGAAAACTTTTTTGATTAATAAATTCAGCAAAATAGCAGAATATAAAATAAACACCCCCAAACCAAATGAATTTCTATACTCAGGCAATGAATTCAGTGTAAAAAAATTAGGAAAACCACCCCATTAACAATTGCCTCAAAAAAGAAAAAGAAAGAATAAAATAGAGTACTTGGGAATCAATCCAAAAAAGAGGTAAAATGCTTCTACAATGAAAGCCACAGAACACTAAAGATAGAAATTGAAGATCTTCCATGCTATTGGATAGGAATAATGATCATAGTCAAAATGGTGATACTAACAAAATACTTATACAGATTCAGTGCAATTCCTTTTAAACATCCAATGACATTCTTTA